>NC_091060.1:27644494-28266802 GCF_000393655.2 Nicotiana sylvestris | reverse complement strand
ATTTTCTCTTTGACATCCTTTTAAGAATATTGATTCAAGTTATGTAAGTGTTTAATGCTCTGAAAACTTGTTCCACTTGTTCATCACTTCCCAGAATGTTGAATATAATCTTCTTTTCTCGTAGGTCTTTTGCATCATTAGGTGAAATAATAAGTGTTCTCATGAAATATATGTAAGCAGAAACAGCATAATTATTAAAGCTACCTGGAGAGATCACATAAGCTACATGGAAGTGAGAGCTTCGGATGGTAACAATGTGATGTAAACCTTACAGCCTTCAAAGAACCGAGCCCGCGAGGCATAAAACGAATGCCCTTTGATTTCAGCTCCATTACTGAATGAAACACATAAGATTGATCTTTTATTGAGCTGCATTCTTTCTTTCTAAATAGATTAGACAGTAACCACAATGATGAATGACTTCGGATATAAGATCCATTACTAAGGGACATGTAGTTGTTGGTTTGTGTTCAAGACATACAAACTTAAAACCATGGTGGGATCTAACTTGAATGAATTGTTAAGGTACGTAATAGAGCCATATAGCAATATACTAGGACAATTGTTTGTGCGTTGACTGCATCGTGTGCTGTTAAGAGCTGACCAAGATCTAGTTTGATAGCACATAAATACGAGAGAGATCACATTTTAAGTGAGCAAAAACATAGCCTACATGTATAATCTCGAGTCATCGCCTCTCAATGGGCCAAAGGAATCACAATTTCAAGTTTGCTTCTTGCATTTTCTAAAAAACCATATACTTGTAATATCTTATTTACTAATGTTAAACAAAAAACTGGACTTCATTAGATGGATTTCAATAGATCGAAAAGGATACACTTGCTAAACTTCTTAAGCATATATACAAGAGATAGAAAGTCAATATTGATAACTGGAAGCTTCAGCCATGAGGATGAATGGGGAAGAAGACGAGAGGAGTTTAGAGAGAGGAATTCTGAGAGAAGTGAAAACTTCTATTATCTTCTTCTGAAAATGAAATGTATCTGTACAAGAGCTATTTATACACTAACACCTACAGTAGAGTTAACTGCCTTTCTACAGTGTTAACAACCTAACTAACTAACTGGCTATACAAATAATACAGCTTAATATAATAGTATTCTACGGCCACATCTTGCACTAGCACACTACTCTTCTACACAACCCCTAAGCTGATGGCTTAAACAAGTTCTTCAACCCAAGATTCTCCGGTAGGTAATAATGTTGAACCTTACCCAAGCTTTTAGTTAGCAACTCAGCTAGTTACTCTTTGGTAGGTATGTGCTCAGTTCTCATCACTCCTTGCAGGATCTCACTACAAGAAAACATTAAATTACATGGGAATTTTACATGGGAATTTTTTCCGCAAATAATTCCTGCAAATTTTCATGCGAAAATCTAATAATTCCTAGACTCTAAAATATTTACCTGCCAATTCAATTTCCCTAGGTAAATCCGCAAATAAATTTGGCGCCATGTAGTGCCAAAATATTACCTGGAGATTTATTTGAGAAAATAATCCCCAAATATCATTTTCGTAGGTAATTTCGCAGGTAAACGGTAAAAATATAAAAAAAATTATTTCCTTTGTAATTTCGTAGGAACTTCCCCATGTAATGTTACTTGCGGATTTAGTTAGGGATTATTTCTTGGGGATTTACATAGGGATTATATTACCTAGGGATTTACCTAGGAATTTATTGTTGCGATTTAGCTAGGGATTATTCCTTGGGGATTTACCTGGGGATGTTATTACCTACGAAATTACTTGGGAATTTTGTTGCTGTATATTAATTAAGGAATTTTCCCTAGGGATTTACTTGGGAATTTGTTGTTGCGATTTTAGCTGGGGATTATACCTTGGGGATTTACCTGGAATGTTATTACCTACGAATGTACTTGGGAATTTTGTTGTTGTATATTAGTTGGGGATTTTCCCTAGGGATTTACCTGGAGAATTTATTACGTAAGGATTAATTTGGAGATTTTATTGCTATGATTTTAGCTGGGAATTGTTCTTGAGGATTTACATGGAGATTTTATTAGCTAGAAAATCACCTAGAAACTTCGTTCTTGCAATTTTAGCTTGAATTATTTCTTAGAACTTTACTTGAGAATTTTTTACCTTGAATCTTATTATTGCAGGTTTAGATGGAAATATATTTTTGAAATTTACCTAAAATGTTTATTACCTAAAAAAATAATTGAAGATTATTTGTGTGATTTTAGGTGGAAACGTATTTTTGCAAATTTACCTGGGTATTTCATTGATATGGTTTTGATTAGGGATTTATTCTTGAAATTTATATGGGAATTTTATAGTTGTTTTTTTTAGGTTGATATAGTAACTTGACAATTTACCTAAGAATTTTATAGCCACATATTAAAGCTTGAAATTCTTTAAATACACTTTAAAAATATTATTTGAAATATAAGAAAAAAATTAATTTTCTAATTTAAAAGTTATATTTTTTTAAATGTTACAAAAACAAGATATGTAAAATAAATCCTTCAGTATTGATTATATCTATTTTATGTTTTATCGATTTATTTATTAGTGAACATAGTTAAAATGTCGTTCCTATATTAAACTTAATTGTGTGAGATATGCTGGATTGAATATACAAGTCATTGAGCATAATATAGCCAGTTATTATTGTTTCTGAACAAATTTAATAGTAAAATAGTTATCATAAATCTGATTATTTTAATAATTAAATTTTGTATATGTTTGATATAAAAAGATTGTAACGAACCGGCCGGCCATTATGAGTATTTTAACCCCGATCCCCTAAATTATGCTTCCTCTATGCTATATCGTGGTGTTGTAACTTGCCAGGGTGTTTGGTTTTGATTTCGGAGTGAAATGGAACACATAGTCCCTAAGTTGAAAGTTTTAATTACAAGTCATTGAGCATAATGTAACTAGTTATTATTTTTTGAACAAATAAGAAAATAATTATCATAAATATAGTTATTTTAAGAATTTTAATGATATGACTGATATAAAAGGATATAGCAAAGTTAATATCATTAGAAAATATACTAAATTGCAAATAAGTAAATAGTTTAAGTTTAATTTCTAGGTAAAAAAATTTAAATTATACTTATAAAATATAACTAATTTTATTAACTTTCTATCTTACATATCTTATTTTTCTTCCATGTATAGTTAGAATGCTGAAACTTAATTATAGTATGTTGCTTAAGTAATATTAGTTTGTAAAATATAGTATTGGAACCTAAGTATCAAGTCATCTTGTTTTTTTTTTCTAAAATTATTATCTCTTGATTAATTTCTAACATTATTGAAATAACGCAATCTTACATACATTATTGGAATTAGCGAAACAATTCTTACTAATTACTTAATTAATGTGCAATATGTTTAGTTCTTGTTAGTTAATGTATTGTCTATATAAAAAATTAATGAGTTATATCATGATTATAAATGAAATTCTAGAAAAACAACTAAGAATATCTTTAAATTAAAAAATAATTATAATTTTATTCATTTGTTTTTACTTGAAAATAATTTTTTATTTAATTTATGAAATTCTTATTTAATGTATTCTTTGAAAAAAGAAGAAGAAAGAAACAAATAATAAAAGGAATAAATTAGTAAACAAATACTCCATGGGAAGAGAAGGAAAAGTTGGAATATCCTCTGCTCCCACATCGACTAAAACTTGTGAACTTTTCCACGTTATAAGTTGAGCTCATTCCAGTAGCTCTGACGGTAATGGACTTCACCTAGTATAGGCTTTCATATGGTATACGCTTCTATCTAAGGTCTACACGAAGACATAGCAGTAATGATTTACAGTGTACTATAATATAGTAACAAGATTTAATGTGATTACTAAATATAATAATATCGTGGTGCTATATAGTATCTTGAGTGGGGGTTAAATACTTGAGACTTTATAGTATCTTGAGTGGGGGTTAAATACTTGAGACAAAAGTAAGTATATATTTGGAAGATTTGCCCTACTAAGAAAATAATTCTGAAAATAAAAATATTAGGACAATATAGATTTATTTCTCAAAATTTTTAAAGAATTTACTGGGGATTTACTTGCAGATATTTTCCTAGGACAATCCGCAAAGAAAACTCCAATCCTTCATCAAATTTTTCCAAAAGTTTCGTACGATTTTTTGGTAAAATATACCAAAAAATCCGCAAGTAATTCACATGTGGATCTGAAAACCCCAGCTATTTTACATGCGGATTCAAAATTTCCAAGTAATTTATCTGGGGATTTTTAAAATCTGCAAGTAATAATTACCTACGAAGGTTTTTTCATCGAATTTTTTTTGGAAGGAAAATCCACAAGAAACTGAATTACCTGTGAATTTTCTTTTATAATTCCCAGGAAAATCCCCATGTAATACGCAATTTTCTTGTAGTGTCTTTTCCCTCACAAAATGTAGTCTATGTGTATGTGTGTAGTCCTCTCGTGAAAGATTGGGTTGGTAGCAATTTGAATAGCTGCCTTGCTGTCACATAAGAGATTAACAGGTAATTCTAACTTCACACCAAATTCTTCAAACAACCTTATCAACCAGGTCACTTCAGTTGCACATGTAGCCATGCTTCTAAATTCAGCCTCTACTGAGCTCCTGGAAACAGTGTCCTGTTTCTTAGACTTCCATGATATAAGGGCATTCCCAAACTTGACTAAGTAGCCAATGACTAATCTTCTTGTTTGTAGGCAAGCTCCCCAGTCTGAGTCATAATAGGTTGTAAGTTTATTTGTGTTGTCATCAGGCATAAGCAGACCAAGTCCAGGTTCAGCTTTGATGTACCTCACCACTCTGAGGGCAGCTTCCATGTGTGACACCTTTGGACAATGCATGAATTGGCTAAGAACTTGCACTGTAAAGGATAGGTCAGGTATGGTCATGAAGATATAGTAGTCTTCCAACTAACCTTTAAAAGCTACTAGGGTCTCTTAACATCTCATCCTCAGCATTGATTTTCATCCAACTGTCATACTCTGTTGAAGTTAGTTTCTGATTCAGTTCAAGTGGGGTTCCAACAGGTTTTGCTCCACCTAGGCCAGATTCAGAGATTAATTTCATGGCATACTTCCTCCGATTCATCACTATGCCTTTCTTAGACTTGGAAAATCAATCTCCAGGAAGAACTTCAACTCACCAAGATCTTTCATTATGAAGCTTGTCTGCAGATCACTTCTTGTCTCATTTAGTTGATTGGGATGGGTACAGATGATGAGTAAATTATCTGCATACACTAGGACAACCACAATGTCATCATTTATTTTTTTAGTGAACAGAGAATAGTCAAAGTGACTCTGCTTGAATCCCATCTTTACCAGGGCTTCGATTAGTTTCATGTTCTACTGCCTTGGGGCCTGCTTAAGCCCATACAGTGATTTGTGCAATTTGCAGACCTTATTTGTCTCCCCCTATTTGCAAAAGAAACCTTTAGGATTATGCATGTACGCCTCCTCAAGGAGATCACCATTGAGTAACGCATTGTGGACATCCATTTGGTAGATCAACCAGTGTTTAGAGACAGTCAAAGCAATGATGGACCTAACAGTCACCATCTTAGTCACAATGGAGAAAGTCTCAGTGTAATCTAGACCCTTTCTCTGATTGTATCCTTTTGGGCACTAGCTCGGGTTTGTATCTTTCAATCTCTCCTGAAGCTCTATATTTGACTTTGAATATCCACTTGCATCCGATGGGAGCCTTGTCAGGTGGAAAATCTACAATAGCCCAAGTGTTATTGTCTTCCAGTGCTACAACTTCTTGCTTCATTTCCTGCACCCACTTAGAATCAGAAACAGCCTCTCTGAAGGTCTTAAGTTTATATACAGCTGAGTGAAGAGCCAACACGTGCTGATAAAGTGGCTTCAGGTGTGAGTACGTAACATATGAAGAAATAGGATATGCATAAGAGTTGCACACTGGTATAGTGACATAATCATGCAGTCACACTGGTGGTTTGCTTGGCCTGGAAGATCTTTTGAGCTCCATAGAGTTGGATGGTTCAGGTAAAGGACTGACATCTGCAGGTGAATGTGAGACTTGTTCAGGAACCTGAGGAGATGATGAAACCTCCCCCTTAATTGAATCATTTATAGGACTGGGCTGATTTGTGAGAGTTGGAGACATCTCTCAGTAGATTCAGCTGATGTTAGCAGGTCCAGAACTGGAAATATAAGTGTACCTGCAGACTTCAAATGTTTGAAGGGAAAGGCATCCTCTTTGAACACCACATTTCTGCTTACTATAAAGTCTTGTTCTGGAGATCATATAGTTTGTATCCCTTTTATATAGAAGAATAGCTCAGAAGTACTTCTGGGATGGCTTTAGAAGCAAACTTATCCATGCACATATCTGCATAGCAGAGAAAGCCAAATACTTTTAGATGACTCAGAGAGGGAGCATGCAAATAAAGCATCTCAAATGGGGATTTGAAGTTGATGACTCTTGATGGCAGCCTGTTTAGTAGATAGACATCAGTGTTGACACATTCACCCCAAAATCTAAGAGGGATGCCTGCCTGGAACCTCAATGCTCTAGCTATTTCAAAGATAGTTATGTGTTTCTTTTCTGCTACTCCATTCTAATGAGGAGTATACACACATATACTTTGATGTTCAATCCCAAGAATATATAGGAAATCCTTGAAATTAGTGCTAAAGAACTCACTACCATTGTTTGTTCTGAGTATCTTAACAGAAGAACTGAAAATGTTTTTAATCTTAGCAAAAAATTCCTTAAGAACTACTATAGTATCAGACTAGAGTGCAGGATAAATATCTTAATGAACCTAGTGTAGTCATCTACTATTGTGACAAAAAATCTTTTGCCATCATAGTAGGAACTATGTAGGGTCCCCAAATATTACAGTGCAGTAAGTCAAAAGCAGAGGAAAACATAGTATTACTCAGCTGAAAAGGCAACTTTGTTGGTTTTACAAGAGGACAGACAGTACAATGTTGATGAGTATCAGATTTCAAATGTCTAAGCAACTCATGCTTCTTTATTACTTCTAATGGTGCATGACCTAGTCTCTTATGCCATAGACTACTAGAATCTGATATAGCAGACATGTAAACAATACTATTCTTATTCATAGAACATGTGTTAGTGTTATTAATCACTTGTTGTCTGGAATCCTGATATGAGGCCTTCGCCTGCTTCTACTTCAACACATATAGTCCATGTTTCTCCCTACCAATCTCCTTCACCTATCCATTGAAGAGGTCCTGGAAGATGCAGAAGTCAGGAAAGAATATTACCAAGCATTTCAGTTCTTTAGTGAGTTTGGATACTAAGAGAAGATTGAACTTAAACTCAGGTATGTACAATGCATTAAATATGTCTTGGTTCTTAAACACAAAAGCCAATCCTGTGTGTGTAACTGATACTACACCTCCTGTAGGTAGATGCACTTTGCTCCTGTCTGATTTTGGTACTAATCTGTATGCCTTTAGCATTTGTAAGCTAGAGGCCATGTGGTTAGATGCACATGTATCCACAATCCATTCTCTATCACTATAGACAAGCATAAGATCTGTTTCTGTACCTGCAGCTACTGATTTGGTTGATGATCCTTCATCTGATCCCTTATTAATCATTTGAATGATCTGCTGATACTACTCTGGTGTGAAGAAGGCTGCAAGAGCTTGTTATTGAGCTGCTGGTGATTCCATAGATGTGAAACCTCCCCTGACAGGTGGTTGTTGCCTAAGTTGTTCAATACTGTTGGCTGCACCATTGACTCCACATGCTACATCTCGTATAAAAGATGTCATCCAGCCAACTTGATTTGCATAGGAGTTACCAGTTCCATTTTCTCCTCCTCTCCTTTTGGACTTGAAATCTAGTGGATATCCAACTAGCTTATAGAAATTTTCCTTAGCGTGGCCCCTCAGATGACAGTACTCACACAGGTTTGTTTCTTTTTTGTCCATGTTTGAAATTGGTGCCAGCATAGTTTCCACCCTTATTGCTGAACACGACAGAGCTTTCTATTGACTCAGTGACCTGTGAGACTTGTGTGAAATTAGCAAGGATTCTTTGGCTCTCTTGATCTATGATAATTGAGTATGCCTTGTTTATAGATGGAGCGAGATACATCATTATGATCTGACTCCTTGTTTGGCTATACTCATTTAAACCATTTAGGAACTACATTAATCTTTGATACTCAAAGTGCTCAAGATACTTCCTTGACTCAGGATATGGGCAACTAGGACATGGCATTATAGCATCAAACTCATCCCAAAGGTCTCTGAGTTTAGACAAGTAGTCTGTAACAGTCATTGTGCCTTGAGTAAGAGAGTGAATCTCTTTATGCAGATATTACACCCTAGCACCATTCACTTTATCAAACCTTTCTTTCAAGTCCTCCCATACTTTGTGTGCATTTGAAGCATACGCTACACTGCTTAACAGTCCTGGTCTTACAACATTCATGATCCAGGACAATGTTACAACATTTACCTTCTCCCATTGATCATGTAATTCTCGCTCAAACTTAGACTTAGGGAATATGCCATCAACAAAACCTAGTTTGCTTTTACCTAACAATCCAATTCTCATAGATCTACTCCAAATGGTATAGTTCCCAAATACAGTTAACTGAAAAGAGATTAAGGAGCTACCTGGAGTGTCAGTTAGTTGTAGGTATAGAGGATGGTTTAGGGAAGACATTACCACAAATGGGAACATCTGTATCCTCAGAAGTTCCTATGGTAGGTCCGACTGGTATGGTACTGGTTTCCTCGCCAATTGCCATGGAAATTGTAGATAAGCTCAGAGATATTGCACAATTGCTCTGATTTGCAGAAAATTAGTTCAAATTACACAACCCTAGTTTTGAACCCAACACAAGTAGAGATGATTCAATTCCAAAATTGAAGGGAATTGAAAGTATACAGAGGCCGGAGACTTGCGACGCAAACTCTGATACCATGATAACACCCATAGCTGGAATGAAATGGGAGCGGGTGGCATGCCTGCCATGAGATATATGAAATGGGAGCGGGTTGCACGCCTGCAACAAGATGTGAAATGAAAGTGAATTCTGCCTTTGTTTCCCTTATCCTTGTTAGTAGTTGGATTTTGGTTCCTTTATAATTCTCTTGATATTCTGTTTTTATCTGTCATTCCCCGAAGCATGCTTTCCCCCTCCCATCTTTACTTGTTTATTCCTGCTTTACTTTCCGCTGTATATTATATAACTGCATAGGTTTATTTGGTAGTCTGGTCCTAGCCTCGTCATTACTTCACCGAGGTTAGGCTAGGCACTTACCAGCATATGAGGTCGGCTGTGCTGATACTACACTCTGCACTATGTGCAGATCCCGAAGCAGCTCTTGGACCGTAGTTTGGAGGCAAACTTCAGTCCACGCGAAGATCCAAGGTAGACCTGCAGGCGTCCGCAGGCCCTAGCGTCTCCTCTATCCTTTATTTCCTATTTCATCTCTTTGCTTCAGAAACAGTGTGTCTTTATTTTCAAAACTTGTATTTAGTAGTCTTAGACCATGTGTGGTACTGTGACACCAGTTCTAGGTGATTAAGGTTTAAGCTGTTGTAATAGATGCATGTTCAGATATTTTATTGCTTTCTTCCGCTTATACTAAATTTCGCTGTTTACACGTTATTATTTTATATAATGTTAAAGAGAATAAAAATTGGTATAAGGGTAATTTGTCTAATAATTGGCTTGCCTAGCTCACATTAGTAGGTGCCATCACGACTCCCGAGGGTGGGAAATTTGGGTCGTGATAAGTTGGTATCAGAGCTCTAGGTTACATGGGTCTCACAGTTCACAGACAAGCTTAGTAGAGTCTGAGGGATCGGTACAGAGATGTCTGTATTTATCCCCAGAGGCTACAGAGTTAGGAAAACTTCACATTTATTCTTTCCTATCATGCACTTTGGTCTCTCAATGCTAATTTAATTTCTACTCTGTTCTTTTGCAGATGGCGAGAACACACGCTTCCTCATCCACTGACCAGCAGCCCAAGCCCCCAGCAGCAGCTCCCACGAAGGGAAGAGGGCAAGGTCGAGGCCGTGTTAGAGGCTGAGGTAGGGGCAGAGCTCAACCCAAAGCAGCAGCACCAACAGCGGAGCCTCAGGTTGACTTTGATGATGAGGTTCCGACCCCAGCAGTTCCGATGGGCCCAGCTCAGGTCCTAGAGCGGTTTATTGCTACCCCAGTACTCCAGGATGCTCTGGTCCATCTAGTGGGACTTATGGAGAGTGTCACCCAAGCAAGTTTGCTTCCTATAGCACCAGCCGTCTCTCAGGCTGGAGGAGGAGCCCAGACTCCTGCTACTCGCACTCCGGAGCAGGTAGCTCCCCAGTTCCAGACTCCAGCAGTTCAGCCAGTTGGATCAGTTCAGCCGGGTGTGGTGGCTCAGACCGGTGATGGAGCAGCTATGTCTGCCGATTCCCTATAGAGGTTGGATAGGTTCACAAAGCTCTTCACTACTACTTTCAGCGGTGCATCTTCTAAGGATCCCCAGGATTATCTAAACAGATGTCATGAGGTTCTCAGGAACATGGGGATAGTTGAGACCAATGGGGTTGATTTTGCTACTTTTTACTTGTCTGGATCCGCCAAGACTTAGTGGAGAGATTACTGTTTGGCTAGACTAGCCGGATCGCCAGCTTTGACTTAGGAGCAGTTTACTCAGCTATTTCTGGAGAAGTTTCTCCCCATTACTTAGAGAGAAGCCTATCGAAGGCAGTTTGAGCTTCTCTAGTAGGGTTCTATGACCATTACCCAGTATGAGACTAGATTCATCGACTTGGCTCGTCATGCTCTTATCATACTTCCCATCGATAAAGAGAGAGAGAGAGAGAGAGAGAAAGAGGATGAGGAGGGTCATTGATGGACTCATTCGGCCGATTAGTCTTTAGATGGCTAGGGAGACTAGGAGTGAGATATCTTTCTAGGAGGCGACCAATGTGGCCCGGAGAGTTGAGATAGTTCTATCGCAGGGAGGTGGTCAAGGGTCTGACAAGAGGCCTCATCATTCAGGCCGATTCAGTGGTACTTCGTCTGGAGGTAGGGATTGATATGGTAGAGGCCATCCTCCTAGGCCTTTTCAGTCAGCACTTCAGGTTTTATTTGTGGTGACACGAGGCACATTGCTAGGTATTGCCCTTGAGCAACGAGTAGCTCTCAGCATTAGGGTTCCCGTTCCATGGTCTAGGCACCGAGTGTTCCACAGCCTGCCCAACCAGCTAGAGGTGGGGGTAGAGGTGCTAGAGGTGGAGGTAGAGGTATTAGAGGTGGAGCTCAGGCCGCTAGATGTGGAGGCCAGCCAGCAGCAGGTCGTCCTAGAGATGTAGTTCAGGGTGGTGGGGTCCATCCTCGATGTTATGCTCTTCTAGCCAAGCCTAAGGTTGAGGCTTTCAATACAGTTATCACAGGTACAGTTCTGGTTTGTAGTAGGGATGTATCAGTGTTATTTGATCCAAGGTCTACATACTCCTATGTGTCATCTTATTTTGCACCATATCTAGTCATGCCTAGTAATTCTTTGAGTGCTCCTATTTATGTGTCTACACCAGTGGGTGATTCTATTGTGGTAGATTGAGTCCATCGTTCATGTATAGTTGTGATTGGAGGTCTTGAGACTCGTGTAGATTTGCTTCTTCTGGACATGGCCGATTTCGATGTCATATTAGGGATGGACTGGTTATCACCTTACCACGCTATCTTGGACTGTCATGCCAAGACTGTGACCTTAGCCTTGTCGGGTTTACCTCATTTAGAATGGAGAGGGACTTCTGATCATTCTACCCATAGTGTTATCTCGTATGTGAAGGCTCGGCGTATGGTCGAGAAGGGGTGTTTGGCCTATTTGGCCTATGTTCGTGATTCTAGTGCTGAGGTTCCATCTATTGATTTTGTGCCCATTGTTCTTGAGTTTCTTGAGGTATTCCCTTCAGACCTGTCGTGTATGCCACCCGACAGGGATATTGACTTTTGCATTGATTTGGCTCTGGGCACTCAGACTATTTCTATCCCGCCGTATCGTATGGCCCCACCTGAGTTAAAATAGTTGAAGGAGCAGTTGCAAGACTTGCTTGAGAAGGGTTTCATTAGACCCAGTGTTTCGCCTTGGGGTGCGCCGGTGTTGTTCGTTAAGGAGAAAAATGGATCGATGAGAATGTGTATCGATTACCGGTAGTTGAACAAGGTTACAATCAAGAATAAGTATCCATTGTCTTGGGTTGATGATTTGTTTGATCAGCTTCAGGGTGCCAAGGTATTTTCGAAGATTGACTTGAGATCTGGCTACCATCAGTTGAGGATTAGGGCATCCGATATCCCTAAGACAGCTTTCTGCACTCGGTACGGGCATTATGAGTTCTTGGTGATGTCATTCGGGTTGACAAATGCCCCAGCAGCTTTTATGGATTTGATGAACTGAGTGTTCAGGCCTTATTTGGATCCGTTCGTGATAGTCTTCATTGATGATATTTTGATATATTCCCGCAGCGGGGAGGAGCATGAGCAGCATCTTAGAGTGGTCCTTCAGACCTTGAGGGATAGTCAGTTGTATGCCAAGTTTTCGAAGTGTGAGTTCTAGTTGAGTTCAGTGGCATTCTTAGGTCATGTTGTATCAGTAGAGGGTATTCAAGTTGATTTAAAAAAGATTGAGGCAGTCAAGAACTAGCCTAGACCAGCATCAGCTATAGAGATTCGGAGTTTCTTGGGATTGGCAGGCTATTATCGTCGGTTCGTGGAGAGGTTTTCATCCATCGCAGCCCCGATGACCAGGTTGACCCAGAAGGGTGCCTAGTTCAGATGGTCGGATGAGTGTGAGGCGATCTTTCAGAAGCTCAAGATAGCTCTGACTACGGTACTAGTGTTGGTTTTGCCCACAGGTTTAGGGCCTTATACAGTCTATTGTGATGCATCTCGTATTGGACTTGGTGCAGTGTTGATGTAGGATGGCAAGGTCATTTCATATGCTTCGCGGCAGTTGAAGATTCATGAGAAGAACTATCTGGTTCATGATTTGGAGTTGGCAGCCATTGTTCAAGCGTTGAAGATTTGAAGGCATTATCTGTATGGCGTGGCATGTGAGGTGTTCCTGGATCACAAGAGTTTGCAGTATTTGTTCCTGCAAAAGGAGTTGAATTTCAGGCAGAGAAGGTGGTTGGAGTTGTTGAAAGACTATGATATCACCATCTTATATCATTCGGGAAAGGCCAATGTGGTGGCCGATGCTTTGCGTAGGAAGTCAGCCAGTATGGGTAGTCTTGCTTATATTCTGGTCGGTGAGAGACCACTTGCTTTGGGTGTCCAGGCTTTGGCCAATCAGTTCGTGAGGTTGGATGTTTTTAGCCCAGCCATATGTTAGCTTGCACAATGCTCGTTCTTCTTTATTAGAGCGTATCCATGAACGACAGTATGATAATCCCCATTTGTGTGTCCTTAGATACACGGTGCAGCACGAAGGTGCCAGGCAGGTTACTTTAGGTGATGATGGAGTTTGAGATTGCAGGGTCGAATTTGTGTGCCTAATCTGGATAGTCTTCGAGAGTTGATTTTAGAGGAAGCCCATGGTTCCCGGTACTCTATTCATCCAGGCGCCGCAAAGATGTATCAAGATTTGCGGCAGCATTATTGGTGGAGAAGAATGAAGAAGGATATCGTTGCATATGTGGCTCGGTGTTTGAACTGTTAGCAGGTTAAGTACGAGCATCAGAGGCCAGGTGGTTTGTTTCATAGAATTGAGCTTCCCGAGTAGAAGTGGGAGCGAATCACTATGGACTTCGTTGTTGAACTCCCACAGGCTCAAAGGAAGTTCGACGCAGTGTGGGTTATTGTTGATAGGCTGACCAAGTCAGCACATTTCATCCCTATGGCAGTGTCCTACTCTTTTGAGAGGTTAGTTGAGATCTATATCCAGGAGATAGTTCACCTTCATGGTTTGCCCGGAACTATCATTTCGGATAGAGGTACCCAGTTTACCTCCCATTTCTGGAGAGTAGTTCAGCGAGAGTTGGTCACACGGGTTGAGTTGAGCATAGCGTTTCATCCTCAGACGGATGGGCAGTCCAAACGGACTATTCAAATTTTGGAGGATATGTTTCGAGCTTATTTCATTGACTTTGGAGGCTCGTGGGATCAGTTTTTGCCTTTAGCAGAGTTTGCCCACAACAACAACTACGAGTTGAGTATCCAGATGGCTCCTTATGAGGCTTTGTATGGTAGGAGGCGTCGGTCGCCGGTTGTATGGTTTGAGCCGGGGGAGGCTCGGTTGTTGGTTATGGATCTGGTTCAGGATGCCTTGGACAAGGACATGATTATTCAGAATAGGCTTCGTACAGGTCAGTCTAGGCAAAAGAGTTATGCCGACCACAAGGTTCGTGATTTGTCTTTCATGGTCGGTGAGTGGGTATTGCTTCGAGTGTCGCCTATGAAGGGCGTGATGAGATTTGGGAAGAAGGGCAAGCTTAGACCTAGGTTCATTGGCCCGTTTGAGATTCTTGATCGAGTGGGAGAGGTGGCTTATAGACTTGCGTTGCCGCCGAGCTTATCAGTCGTGCATCCAGTGTTTCATGTGTCCATGCTTCAGAAGTATCACGGCGATCCATCCCATATGTTAGATTTCAGCACTGTCCAGTTGGACAAGAACTTGTCTTATGAGGAGGAGCCGGTAGCTATTCTAGATCGGCAGGTTCGTCAGTTGAGATCGAAGAGTTTTCCTTCTGTTTGTGTTCAGTGGAGAGGTCAGCCTACTGAGGAATCAACCTAGGAGTCCGAGTCTGATATGCGGAGCCGTTATCCCCATCTTTTTCCCGACTCAAGTACTTCCTTCTTATGTCCGTTCGAGGATGAACGATTGTTTTAGATGTGGAGAATGTGATGACCCAAAGGGTAATCACTTGTGTTGCAAGTGAATTTAGTGTTCCGAGGCCTAAATACCTCCTCTTTACCTCACCTTGATTTATGTGCGTGGTCCGGACCTATATCCGGAAAGCCTTCTATGTGAAAATATGAGAAATAGAAATTTCTAGAGTTAAAATTTTGATTATGGTTGACTTTGGTTAATATTTTGAGCAAACAGACCCGAATCTGTGTTCCAACGATCCCCGGAGGTCCGCAGTAAAATATGGGACTTGGGTGCATGCCCAGAAATGAATTCCGAGGTCCCAAGCCTTAGAAATTAATTTTTGAAAGAAATTGTTTTACTAAATTATCTAAGAAATAAAGCAAAGAATTAATGTTTGAAACCAGTGTTATCGGGCCCGTATTTTGGTTCCGGAGCCCGGTACAAACTTATTATAGTATTTGAAAGATAACTGTGAAATTTGGTGAAAAACGGAGTTTATTTGACGTGAGTTGTACTTACGGTTGAAGATTATGAACTTTGAGAGTTCTTGATGAAAATGTTGAGTTTTGAGGTTTAATTCATGATTTTACACGTTATTTTAATGATGTGATCGCATGAGTAGGTCCATATGATTTCTTTGAGTTAGTATGCACATTTGGTTTGGAATTCCGAGGGCTCGGGGTGAGTTTCAGGTAGGTTCCGGGATGTCTTAGGCTTAAAACATGGACGTTGCAGGTTCAGAAAAGTGCAAATATCTGAACCTGCCAGTGCTGACCGCATTGGTTTTAGTGCTATCCGCGGTGGGGGCTGTGCGGCCGCACTCGATTTTGTGCGGTCCGCACAGGTTCACTGGTCCGACTTCGGAAGCCTATATCTTTTGATCTACAAGAATTTTCAAATGATTCAAAAATGAAAGTTGTAGCCCTTCGTGTCTAGTTTCCAGAAAGGTAAAGAAATCACAATTTGGACATCTGTCAAGAAAGTTATGGCCAAAATATTAAAGCATGTCACGCAGTCCACAAGGAGAGTTATGCGGCCGCACTCGATTTTTGTGTGGTCCGCACAAAAAGTCTGAGAGGAGTATATTAAAACATGATTTTCAGTTATTTTTCATTTTTCAAAACCCCAAAAACATAAGAAGCGATTTTTCAAACAACATTTCTTCTCCAAAACATTGGTAAGTGATTTCTAACTCATTTTCTTTACTTCTTAACTTCTTTTTACAAGATTTCATCCTAGAATCTAGGGTTTTTATGGTGGAATTGGGAACTTTGGGAAAAACCTAAGAATATTGAAATTTGGGGAGTTAGAACTCAAATTGAGGTCGAATTCCAAAACAAATTATATATTTGGGTTTGTGGGGGAATGGCTAATCGGGTTTTGGTTCGAACCTCGGGTTTTGACCATGTGGGCCCGGGGGCGATTTTTGACTTTTTGGGTAAAACTTTGGAAAACTCATTTTCATTCATTGGGATTGATTCATTTAGCGTTTATTGATGTAATTAAGTAACTTGTGACTAGATACAAGTGAATTAGTGGTGGAATCAAGGGGTAAAGATATAATTGAAACGTGAATTGTGTTCGTGGCATCAAGGTAAGTGTTTGGTCTAACATTAGCTTGAGAGATTAGGAGTTGTGTCTTATTTGCTACGTGTTAATTGTGGAGTACGACGTATAGGTATGGTGACGAGTATCTATACGTCGGTGTCAAGCATGCCCATGAGTCTTGTATTGTAATTGTTGTGACTCCGTTGTAAATTATTGCACTTCACATGTTATTGAAATATTATTGTTTCCTTGCCGGGATGTTATTGAAATATTATTGTTCCCTTGCCAGGATGTTATTGAAATATTATTGTTCCCTTACCGGGATGTTGTTATATTGCTCTTGTTCCCTTGCCGAGATTCTTTGTGATTGTTGTTGATTTGTAACTGGGATCGGGTGGCATGCCTGCCACACGATAAATGAAATGGGAGCGGGTGGCACGCCTACTACGAGATAAATGAAATGGTAGCGGGTGGCACGCCTGCCACGAGATAAATGAAATGGGAGCGGTTGTCATGCCTGCCACGAGATATATGAAATGGGAGCGGATTTCACGCCTGCAACAAGATGTGAAATGAAAGTGAATTCTGCCTTTGTTTCCCTTATACTTGTTAGTAGTTGGTTTTTGGTTCCTTTATAATTCTCTTGATATTCTGTTATTCCCCGAAGCATGCTTTCCCCCTCATATCGTTACTTGTTTATTCCTGCTTTACTTTCCGCTGTATATTATATAACTGCACAGGTTTATTTGGTAGTCTGGTCCTAGCCTCGTCACTACTTCGCTGAGGTTAGGCTAGGCACTTACCAGCACATGGGGTCGGTTGTGCTGATACTACACTCTGCACTATGTGCATATTCCGGAGCAGCTCTTGGACCGTAGTTTGGAGGCTACCTTCAGTCCACGCGGAGATCCAAGGTAGACCTGCAGGCGTCCGCAGGCCCTAGCATCTCCTCTATGCTTTATTTCCAGTTTCATCTCTTTACTTCAGAAACTGTGTATCTTTATTTTCAGACCTTGTATTTAGCAGTCTTAGACCGTCTGTGGTACTGTGATAATAGTTCTAGGTGATTAAGGTTTAAGATGTTGTAATAGATGCATATTTAGGTAGTTTATTTCTTTCTTTCGATTATTCTAAAGTTCTATTGTTTACACGTTATTGTTTTATATAATGTTAAAGAGAATAAAAATTGGTAAAGGGTAATTTATCTAATAATTGGCTTGCCTAGCTCACATTAGTAGGCGTCATCACGACTCCCGAGGGTAGGAAATCCGGGTCGTGACAAGCAACACTTATGATTATCCTTGAGGTAAGTAATTATGATTGAGTATTGGTGCTAATTGAGGTTGTTAGATATTGGAACAAGTTTGGTTATAGTTGATTTCCCTTGCCGGGACGTAGTTGCTTATACTGTCGATTCCTTTGCCGGGATAGTGTGGTTTCTATATGATCCCTTGCCGGGACTCTTATTGTGATTAGTGTTAAACTGTATATTTGGATCGGTACTCACGCCGCAACAGTATTATATTTGGATCGGGTTGCACACCGCAACAATATTATATTTGGATCGGGTTGCATGCTGCAACAATATTATATTTGGATCGGGTTGCACACCGCAACAATAATATAATTGGATTGGGTTGCATGCCACAACAGTGATAAATGATATGGATCGGGTTGCACGCCGCAACAGAATTAGTATGTTTTTGGAACGGGTTGCGCGCCGCAACAATTGATAATACGAAGTGTTTTTAGATTGGATACGACTCCTTATTGTTTTGCTGTAAATTCTAAATTGTTCTTATGCTTTCCTCTTAATGTACTATTGGTACCGATATTTCCCCACATCATGTACCCCCTCCCATCTCTACTTGTTTATTCCTGTTTTATTTTCCGTTGCATATTATATAATGGCATAGGTTTATTTGGTATTCTGGTCCAAGCCTCGTCACTAGTTCGTCGGGGTTAGGCCATACACTTACCAGCACATGGGGTCGGTTGTGCTGATGCTATGTTTTGCACTATGTGTAGATCCCATATCAGCTTTTGGACAGTAACATTTGGGGTGGCTGCCTTCAGTCCAGCTAGAGATCCCGAGGTAGTCCTGCAGGCGTCCGCAGGCCCGATGTTCTCTTCTATCCTATTATGTATACTGTTTTCATTTGTTTCCGAGACAGATTATACTTTCTTTTCAGATATTTGTTGTACTATTCATAGACAGTCCATGATATTGTGACACCGGATTCCGGGTAGAGATGTATGTTGACGTAGTCGTATTGGTTATGGTTACTTATATCAGATTAAGTCTTCCGTTTGTTTTACTTAACGTTAATGTTTTACTATTGATCACATGTTAGTTTAAGTTGTTAAAAAGAACTAATAAATGAGTTAGAAATTCTACAATACACGACTTGCCTAGATTCCACGAGTAGGCACCATCACAACTCCTGAGGGTGGAAAATCCAGTTCGTGACAGTTATGGGTAATGCAATACGGACAAAAAATTAAAAGAAAAAGAGTATGTATATATATATATATATTTGAATGTAGAAATATATGGAAGGATAAGACTTATTTGATTTTTGAGAAGTGAAAGAGAGAGAGAGAGAGAGAGAGAGTGTGTATGTGTATATATATATATATATATAAATGAATAAAATTTGCATTGTGATTAAGCCAAGTAACAAACTATTATAAAGTCACTTGGTAGTTTAAGATAATATTAATACAAATACTTAATTTAAATTAAGTTTTTTTCCGAATCCGAATGAAAAGAAAGTGAATATTTTTGTAAAGATATTGTCTGCCCTATCTTAATTAACAGGATTTAAAAAAAATTACATGGAAAGATAAAAACAACGCCTCTATCTTAATTAATTATAAAGATAAAAATATAGGTATTATAAAAAAATACAATAAATTTAAACATTAATATGATAAATAGAATTAAAAAATTAAAATAAAAAGAGAATATATATATATATATATATATATATAATTTCAATGTAGAAATATTTGGAAGGATAAGACTTATTTGATCTTTGAGAAGAGAAAGTATTTTAAATAATAACGAATAAAATTTGTATTGTGGTTAAGTCAAGTGACAAACTACTGTAAAACCACTTGAAAATTTAGGACAATGTTAATACTAATACTTAATTTAAATATTTTTTTTGAATTTGTATGAAAAGAGGGTGAATATTTTTGTAAAGATATTGTCTGCCCTATCTTAATTAATAAGATTTAAAAAATAAATAAATTGAAAGATAAAAACAATGCCGCTATCTTAATTAATTATAAAGATAAGAATAGGTACTATAAAAAAATATGATAAATTTAAACGTTAATATGAACAATATAATAAAAGAATAAAAGTAAATAAAAAAATTTATTATAAGAAAAAAAATATATATTTTTATTTATAATGTATTACTATCAGACCTCTCTATAACATCATCTCTATATAACAATACTTCACTATAAAAGCAAGCTTTTTCCGGAACCAATCATGTTATGTTATACTATATGTACTCTATAGCAGCACTTCTCTATAACATCTAAAATATTCGAAACAAACGAGGCTATTATAGAGAGGTTTGACTGTATAATGGAAGTAACAAACAAGAATATGATAATTTTAAATTATGGGTAATGCAATATGGACAAGAAATTATGGGTAATTTTAAGAGATTTGAGAAATTTTTGCTTTTTTATTAATATTTATTTAATAATTATATATAACTTTTATCTGAAAGATTAATATTTTAAAGTTATTTGCACATAAATTAAATAACTCAAATTAGAGATTTGTATCTGTGCATCGCGCGAGTACTAATACTAGTAATCATACGACAATAGACTCGTATCGAAGAACATACATAGAAATATAAAACAAACATGCCTCCACCTATCATTAGTGTATATATAGTAGAAAGGTGTCATATTCATATCTAACTCGTATATAAAGAATATAGATAGAAACCAATAAATATAGACCTCTCAATGAAAATCATAATTAGACTGTTTCCACTTAATTAGTATATGTTGCTTTGAATTTATTCTCTTTTGATCTACCAACTTTTAGCAAATTATAATTTACTGCTTGTTTGGATGGTTGTTCATCGTTTTATAATATATTATATTTTATTGTATTGTACTGTATCGTTTGATGTGTACAATATTTGGATAGATTGTATCATTTGTCGTTGTTTCATGATATCACGTATCATCAATATGTAAAATAACCTTGCAATATTATAAAGAAAAATTATGATACGGGGTAAATTTATTATATAAAAAGATATGACAAATGATAAAATAAAATTATTTAACAATAATGAAGGGTGAGATGAGAGAAAAAGACAAGATAACGACGCAATCAAACAAAATCGGTCGTTACATAAAGTGGCACGTTTTGTCATTACGTAACGACAGATTTAAAGATACGACATAATAAAATTTAAGTCAGAACCAAAACAAATATCATATTTAATTTAACAATACGATACAATACAATAGGTAACAACCATCCAAACAAGCTGAGAGTGTCCATTATATGATTATATCAACTAAGCATATTTTATTTTAAGTATAAGAATACGTACCCTGTGTTACTGTTACTATCTGTAGGGGTTATTTCTAGAAATTTTACTCCATATGTTTAAAGAATTTTTTAGATTTCAATTATTCCAGACTATTTCACTCCCAAAATGTGAATTAACTATACCAAAATGACCCCATTGCTTATGTTAGTTACTGTTGGGTTTTGTTTTTATTTATTAATAACAAAAGAGGTGTGAATGAAAAATGGTAAGAAAAGAAATGGAGGGAAATGAAATTTTGAATGAGTTCATTTTACTAATGCACTTTGTCCCTCATTGGTAGAAGGAATGAAAATCTTTGTGTATATATAGAGAAGCTCATCTTTTAGATCTTAAAGAGTTAAGAAGAAGGCGGGCATCGCGTCCTCGTCGTCGTCGCTCGCTCGGCTCGACTTCGGCTTCGGATGTTCTTTTCAAATATTTGATTAATTAATTAAATTAATTAACGAAAATTCAATCCGGAATAACCCATGACTTGCGACCCAGTCTGGTTCGGCCCGTTTTCTTTCCTGGATTATTTTAAATCTGTTTTACATTTCCCGCAATATTTCCAACAATTATGGTTGTTCTAAAACAATGTCAAACCTGTTCCAATAGCTATGGCTGTTCTGAAAGGTTGCAAACCTTTTCAGAAACAGTACCAAATTGGCTATAAATATATCTTCAAATCCTAGAATATTTACTTACGAAATTTTCTGATAATATTCTTCTTCTTCTTCTGCACAAAAATTCCAGTGTGTTTTGCAGCCTTCAAGTGGTTTGCTGTTCACCGGCGTTTTTGGTACCAACACTCCGGTGAGTTAAAGCGTTCTATCCTAGGAGGATATATTCCAGAACCTCGGGTACTTGAGGGGAATAATTTCCTTAAGGACACACTGTGTATTCATTGAGTTCGATTTGTTCCTATACCGTTTTCAGAATTTATTTTGAAGAAGTTCAAATACTGTTTTCAGAATTTAATTTCTACTAACTTTTTATTTCTATTTTAAGAAAGATTATTATTTTATTTATTTATAGCAATACAGATTAATAACAATCTTAAGGAAATTATTTTATTATATTCTGTATTCTGTTTGTGGAGATTAAAACCTATGTGGTTTTCTACTCCGTCTGAATTTTACTATTCTGATTTGAAGATATAAAAACTTCATCAGAGTATTGAAATTCAGAAAATGATTTGAAGAACATAAAAACTTCATCGTTTTTTTGTAAAACAGTATATAAAAACTTCGGTTGTTTTTTATTACGTACTGTTTATTGATTACAGTATTATTTGCTGTTTTGGTTTTGCCATTAATTGAACTCTTCTGTTGTTGATTGTGAGAAATGGCAAATGATAACAGAAATCCTTCTGTGACTGGTGCAACAACGATAGCCTCGTCAAGCCGCACTGTTGTTCCTCCGGCCGAGAAACCGTGGAAATTTTCTGGAGCCAACTTCAAAGGATGGCAGCAAAGGGTGTTCTTCTAGCTTACCACACTTGGTATGCAGAAATTCACTAGTGAAGAGCCTCCAGTGCCTGCTGCAGACATGCCGGACAATGAAAAGTTCATGGTTGTTGAGGCGTGGAAGCATGCAGATTTTCTTTTTTAAAGGCTAAATCTTAAGTGCTTTAGAGGATGACTTGTACAATGTGTACAGTGTAATGAATACTTCGAAAGAATTATGGGACACACTTGAGAAGAAGTATAGGACAGAGGATGCATGCTTGAAGAAGTTCGTGGTTGCCAAGTTTCTAGACTATAAAATGATAGACAACAAAACTGTGGGAACCCAAGTTCAGGAGCTTCAACTTATTTTTCACAACCTTATTGTTGAATGTATGGCCGTGAATGAAGCATTTCAAGTGGCTGCTATGATTGAAAAATTGCCTCCTTCGTGGAGAGATTTCAAGAACTATCTTAAGCACAAGCGCAAAGAAATGAAGTTGGAAGATCTTGTGATACGTCTAAAGATCGAGGAAGACAACCAAACAGCTGAGAAGAAGTCTCGTGCAAATTCAACGATCATGGGAGCTAATATCGTTGAGGAGACTGCTCCAAAAATTAAGAAGAGGAAGAGGTCTTCTGGACAAACTAAGGAGCAGAAGAAAAAGAAATTCAAAGGCACCTGCTACAATTGTGGAAAAGTTGGTCACAAAAGCCCTAATTGTCGTCTTCTGAAAAAGGATAATAAGAAGGGACAAGCCAACATAGTGGAGAAGAATGATAACATTGATGATCTTTGTGCAATGTTTTTCGAATGCAACCTAGTTGGAAATCCGAAGGAGTGGTGGATTGACTCTGGAGCCACTCGACATGTTTGTGTTATCAAAGAAGCATTTGAGACTTACTCTACTGTTGGTCCCGAAGAAGAAATTTCCATGGGAAATAATGCAACAGCCAAGATTGAAGTTTATGGGAAGATATTCCTGAAAATGACTTCCGGCAAGGTGTTAACGCTCAACAACGTTCTTCATGTTCCTACTATTAGGAAAAATTTAGTTTCTACTTCTTTACTTGTAAAGAATGGATTAAAATGTATATTTTTTTTTTGATAATGTTGTTTTAAGAAAGAATGAAATGTATGTTGGAAAAGGCTACCTCACGGAGGGCCTTGTCAAACCTTGCGGAAGTTAATTAATTTAGATGTATTGCCTAAATTTGAGTGTAATAAATCGAAATGTCAAATATGTGCTGAATTTAAGTTTGTAAAACATCCTTATAAGTCTGTTGAAAGGAATTCAAATCCTTTAGACTTAATTCACACTGACATTTGTATGAAGTCAACACCATCTCGAGGTGGAAAAAAGTATTTTATTACTTTTATTGATGATTGCACTAGATATTGTTATTTTTATTTTCTTAATAGTAAGGATGAAGTAATTGAAGCATTTAAGCAATACAAGAATGAAGTGGAAAATCAATTGAATAAAAAGATCAAAATGATTAGAAGTGATAGAGGTGGAGAATATGAATCCCGTTGGAATTATCCATCAAACTACTGCACCTTACACACATCAATCCAATGGAATTGCAAAAAGGAAAAATCAGACTTTAAAGGAAATGATGAATTCTTTATTAATAAGTTCCGGATTACCGTAGAGTTTGTGGGGGGAGAGCTCTCCTTACAACTAACCAAATACTCAACAGAGTACCCCACAGCAAAACGCAATCTATTCCATATGAAAAATGAAAAGGAAGAAAACCCAACTTGAAATATTTCAAAGTGTGGGGGTGTCTAGCAAAGGTACAAGTTCCTTTACCTAAAAGGGTTAAAACCAGACCAAAAATAGTAGATTGCGTTTTCATTGGATATGCTACAAACAATAAAGCATGTCGGTTTTTGGTTCATGAATCTGATAATTCCGAGATTCATGTTAATACGGTAATGAAATTAGATAATGCTAAATTCATTGAAAGCATCTATCCGTATAAAACTGAAAGCGGTTCGTTAAGTGAAAGACCTAAACAACCTTGGGAAGAACCAAAGGAAAATACTCCAAGTATAGAAGATCCAAGGCGTAGAAAACGTCAAAGAACATCTACTTCCTTTGGACCAGATTTTGTGACATTCTTGCTTGAAAATGAGCCTCAAACTTTTAAAGTAGCTATGTCGTCTTCTGATTCAGCATTTTGGAAAGAGGCAGTCAATAGTGAGATTCAATCAATTTTGTATAACCATACATGAGAATTGGTTGATCTTCCTCCAGGAAATAATCCTTTAGTGTCACGACCCCGGTTCGCCCTCCATAAACCATCGTGACGGCACCTAATCCTGTACGACTAGGTAAGCCTAAATTGCGGAAGGTAACCAAAATGCAGAAATAAAAACAACTTAAAACTGAATGAAGAGTGATAAAACAGTGTTTAAAAGTGCCGCTCGACATACATATTATTTGAATCTCAACCAATACATACTTCCAAGACCCGGAAACCCATGAATCACAAGCTAAGGATCACTAAATAGTACTCTAACTCAAGAATATCTAACAAGGAAAACAAATACAAAGGGCAAATGTTTAAAAGCTAGAATAGAAAGGGACTCCTCGGTCTACGGACGCGGCAGATATACCTCGAAGTCGCCGGAGCAGTGGCCTCGCCTAATGGGTGATAGGATTGAGTCGCAGTGCCTGGATTTGCACATGAAAAACATGCACAGAAGGGGCAAGAGTACACCACAGCGGTACTCAGTAAGTGCCAAGCCTAACGTCGGTCAGGTAGTGACGAGGAAGGTCATGTCACGACCCTAAACCCGAACCCGATCGTGATGGCGCCTCTCGTGAAGACAAGGCCATCCAATTAAACTCAATTCACCTTTTAAAATAGTTAAATAACATAAAAGAGATCTAAAACATGATTTAATGATACTAAGTAGCGAATAATAGCAAATAAGTACGGAAGTACAACCCGACACAGCCCTAACCGGGGTGTCACAAGTCACGAGCATCTATCAACACTAAGTCCTCAAATGTAACTACAGAGTTTAAATACTGAACTAAGGACATAAAGGAAAGATATAGGAAGGAGCTCCGGGCTGCGAATGCCAACAGCTACCGAAAGACTTCTGGAAGATCCGCCTGAAGCTGAAATGAATCAGCCCTCGGGAGCGGTACCAGCTACGCCTGAATCTGCACACAGGGTGCAGGGAATAAAGTGAGTACTCCAACTCAGTGAGTAACAAATGTAAATAACGACTGAAAGTAAGAAAACATGTAACGCACAAGGCATTCTATAATGACGCAGTAAAATCATTTAGAAACAGTAAACCAGTGAAAAGTCAAGTAAAATCCTCTTTCATCAAGTAAACAAGTAATTGATAGGTAGTTAAGGTAAAGTAAACAAATAGAAGTTCGGCCCTCAGGCACAATATCAACGGATCCGCCCCTCGGACAACATCTCAGAACAATACCAGCCCCTCGGGCTAAATCTCACATCACAATGGGTACCCGCGCTCACTGGGACTGTGCAGACTCCTGGAGGGCCCCCTTACGGCCCAAGCGCAATATCAAGCCTGCCTCGTGGCATCATCACTAGGGCCTCGGTCTCATATCAATCAAGTCACCTCATGGCGTACATATCTCAGGCCCTCGATCTCATAATCAGTATCAAATGTTTCCTCACAACATAGGCCCTCGACCTCACTTAGTCAAAAATCCTCACAAGCCACTCAGGCAATAGTAAAGCAGTGTTTCTCAGCCCAAACATCATTTAAAAATATAATTTAAGTATTAAAATTGAATGAACATGACTGAGTACGAAAACAGTGGAAAATAACATGATTGAGTTCAAGTATAAAGTCAAAACAGTGAGGAAATACCAGTAAAAATCCCCGAAGGGTTCAAATAGTTGGCACAAGGCCCAAAGATGGCATTCAGCCCAAATAATGATGATAACAAATAGATTTCAGTCCAATATGCGGTAAAATCATCAGTCGAGATGGACCAAGTCACCATCCCCAATAGTGCACGACCCCACGCTCGTCATCGAGCGTGTGCCTCACCTCAATATAGCACTATGATGTGCAATCCTGGGTTTCAAACCCTCAGAACATCATTTACAATCATTGCTCACCTCGAACCGGCTAAATCTCTAGCTCGCGATGTCTTTTCCCCTCGAATCAGCCTCCACATGCATCGAATCTATCCAAAATCAAAATGAGGACGTCAAAATTTTCTAAGGGAACGAAGCCCAAGCGAAAACGATTAATAAATGGCACAAATCCCGAAATTACCAAAACCCAACCCCGGCCCATGTCTCGAAATTCAATTTTTTTACACCAATAGATTTCTTATCTTCCCACGAGTTCATACATATCAAAAGTTCTCAAATCCGACAACAAATAGTCCTCCAAATCTCCAATCAAAAGTCCAAATTTCCAAGCCCTAGTTCTTCAATTTGTTTAGCTTAATTTCCATGATTTTCTAGGTGGAATTCACATAATAATCGAGTTTTTAGTCCAAAATTCTTACCCCCAAACGTTTCCCCATTGAATCCCTCTTCAATCTCCTTCAAAAATATCCAAAAATGACCAACTATGGAGGATATAAGCCCCAAAATCGCGGACAAGACGAGTTTAAAAACCTTCTGTCCATGCATTCATTCCTTCTTCGCGAACGCGGTCAAACCCTCGCGTTCGCGAAGCACAGATTTACTTTGACCAATTTTTCTCCTATGCGATCTCAACCAAGCCCTCGCGAACGCGATGCTTTACCCAGACAAACCTTCGCGAACGCACTACCTCTCCCGCGAACGCAATGAACAACTAGACCTCAACCTAGCTGACCCAAATTCCTCTATGCGAACGCGAAGCCATTCTCGCGAACGCAATGCTTCACTTCCCAGCCCTCCACGAACGCGAAGCCCTTATTGCAAACATGAAGGCCAAAATTCCACTTTCTTCCACTGACTCTTCGCGAACGCGAGGGTCCACTCGCGAACGCGAAGAGTAAAAACCTACAACAGCTGAACCTGCGACTTCTGCAATTTTCTTAACTCCAAAATGATCCGTTCAACCCCTCGAAACTCAACCGAGCCCCTAGGACCTCAACCAAAGGCACGAACACATCCTAATACCTTATTCTAACTTGTTCCAATCATCAAAACACCTTAAATAACATCAAATCACCCAAAACACATTAGATTCAAGCCAAACTTTCTAAAATCTTCCAAATTTCGCTTTTGATCAAAAATCCAACCAAATCACATCCAAATGACCTGGAATTTTGCACACACATCCCAAATCACTCAACGGAACTACTTCAACTCTCGGAATTCCATTCCGACCCCTATATCAAAATCTCTCCTACCAACCAGAATTCTCCAAAATATCTACTTTGCTCATTCAAGCCTAAATCTACTATGAACCTCTAAAATTCATTCCGATCACGCTCCTAAGTCACAAATCACCTCCCGAAGCTAACCGAACCATCAGAACTCACATTCGAGCCCTCAAACACATAAGTCAACATTCGGTTGACTTTTCCAACTTAAACTTCCTTAAAAGAGACTAACTGTCTCAAATCTTACCAAAATCATTCCGGATTCGATCCGACCAACCCTATACCACAAAACACGGATGAACAAAGCATAAAGAAGTAGAAAGTAGGGAAAACGGAGCGGTAACTCATGAGACAACTGGCCAGGTCCTCACATCCTCCCCAACTTAAACAAACGTTCGTCCGCGAACGAGTCAAGAAACATACCTGAAGCCTCAAACAGGTGAGGATATCTGCTCCGCATCTCCCGCTCGATCTCTTAGGTAGCCTCCTCCACGTGCTGACCTCTCCACTGCACTTTCACCGAAGCTATATCCTTTGACCTCAACTTTCGAACCTGACGACCCAAAATAGCTACTAGCTCTACATCATAGGTCAAATCATCATCCAACTGAACCATGCTAAAATCCAGAACATGAGGCGGATCCCAAATATACTTCCGAATCATAGAAACATGAAATACCAGATGCACACTCGACAAGCTGGATGGCAAAGCAAGCTCATAAGCCACCTCCCCAATCCTCCGAAACACCTCAAAAGGCCCAATGAACCGCGGACTCAGTTTCCATTTCTTCCCAAATCTCTTAACACCTTTAATGGGTGAAACCTTCAACAAAACCTTCTCACCGACCATGTAGGACACATCTCGAACCTTCCTGTCCGCATAACTCTTTTGCCTTGACTGCGTTGTTCGAAGCCTCACCTGAATCACCTTCACCTTTTCTAAAGCATCCTGCACCAAATAAGTCCCCAATAGCCTAGCTTCACCGGGCTCGAACCAACCAACTAGAGATCTACACCGCCTCCTATACAAAGCCTAATATGGAGCCATCTGAATACTCGACTGGTAGCTATTGTTGTAAGCAAACTCTACAAGCAGTAGAAACTGATCCCATGACCCTCCGAAATTAATGACACAAGCATGCAACATGTCCTCCAATATCTGAATAGTGCGCTCGGACTACCCGTCCGTATGAGGATGAAAAGTTGTGCTCAACTCAACCTGAGTACCCAACTCTCGCTGCACAGACCTCCAAAACTGCGAAGTAAACTGAGTACATCTATCTGAAATGATAGAAATCGGAATACCATGCAAGCGAACAATCTCTTGGATATATATCCCTACCAACCGCTCTGAAGAATAGGTAGTACACACAGGAATGAAGTGCACGGACTTGGTCAGCCAATCCACAATCACCCAAATAGCATCGAACTTCTTCAAAGTCTGTGGAAGTTCAACTACAAAGTCCATAGTGATCCTCTCCCACTTCCACTCGGGAATATCTATTCGTTGAAGCAAGCCACCCGATCCCTTATGCTCTTATTTCATCTGCTGACAATTAAGACATCGAGCTACAAATCCCACAATGTCTTTCTTCGTTCTCCTCCACCAATAGTGTTGTCTCAAATCCTGATACATATTCGCGGCACTTGGATGAATGGAATACCGCGAGCTATGGGCCTCCTCCAAAATCAACTCCTGAAGCCCATCCACATTGGGCACACAAATACAGTACATACATCCTCAACACCCCATCATCCCCAATGGTCACATCTCTAGCATCATTATGCTGAACTCTGTCCTTAAGGACAAGTAGGTGCGGATCATCATGTTGGCGCTCTTTGATGCCATCATATAAGGAAGACTGAGAAACCACACAAGCCAATACCCGATTGGGCTCCGAAACATCTAACATCACGAACCGATTGGCCAAGGCCTAAACATCAACCGCAAGAGGTATCTCCCCAACTGGAATATATGCTAAACTCCCCATACTTACTGCCTTTCGGCTCAAAGCATCGGCCACCACATTGGCCTTTCCGGGATGGTACAATATAGTGATATCATAATCCTTAAGCAACTCCAACCATCTCTACTGCCTCAAATTAAGATCCTTTTGCTTGAACAATTGCTGAAGACTGCGATGATCAATGAACACCTCACAAGATACGCCATACAAGTAATGCCTCCAAATCATCAATGCGTGAACTATGGCAGCAAACTCCAAATCATGAACGGTGTAGTTCTTCTCATGGGGCTTCAACTAACGAGAAGCATAAGCAATAACTCTACCCTCCTGCATCAACATACAACCAATCCCAACTCTCAAAGCATCACAATACATGGTGTATGAACCTGAAGCTGATGGCAAAACCAACACTGGAGCCGTGGTCAAGGCTGTCTTGAGCTTCTGAAAGCTCTCCTCACACTCGTCCGACCATACAAATAAAACACCCTTCTGAGTCAACTTGGTCAAGGCCGATGCGATAGATGAGAATCCCTGAACAAAACTGCGATAATAACCTACCAAACCAAGAAAGCTGCGAATCTCTGTGGCTGAGGATGGTCTGGGCCAACTATGAACTGCCTCTATCTTCTTTGGGTCAACTTGAATACCCTCGTTGGATGCCACGTGCCCCAAGAAAGCTACTGAACCGAGCCAAAACTCACACTTGGAGAATTTTGCATAAAGATTCTCCTCCCTCAATCTCTACAACACAACTCTCAAATACTCCGCGTGCTCCTCCTGACTACGCGAGTACACCAGAATATCATTAATGAAGAATATGACAAACAAATTGAGATAAGGCCGGAACACGATGTTAATCAAATGCATGAACGCTGCTAGGGCAGTGGTCAGCTCAAAAGACATTACCAAGAACTCATAATGACCATATCAGGTCCTGAAAGCTGTCTTAAGAATATCCGAATCCCTAATCTTCAATTGGTGATAGCCTGAACAGAGATCAATCTTGGAGAACACCCTCGCTCCCTGAAGTTGGTCGAATAAATCATCAATACGAGGCAAGGGATACTTGTTCTTAACCGTTACTTTGTTCAATTGCCTATAATCAATACACATTCTCATTGTGCCATCCTTCTTTTTTCACAAACAGAATCAGTGCACCCCAAAGTGACACACTAGGCCGAATGAACCCTTTATCAAGGAGTTCCTGAAGTTGTTCTTTTAATTCCTTCAGCTCCGCTGGTGCCATACGATATGGTGGAATAGAAATGGGCTGAGTGCCCGGCACCAAGTCAATACCAAAATTAATATCCCTGTCATGAGGCATGCCCGGCAGGTCTGCAGGAAACACATTGGGAAAATCCCTCACAACTGGAACAGAATCAATACTGGAAGTCTCATACCGACATCCCGCACAAAGGCTAGATACGAAAGACAACCCTTCCCAACCATACGTTGGGCTTTCAAGAATGAGATCACTCTACTGGGAACATAATAAATCACACCCGCCACTCGATCCGTGGCACACCTGGTATAGCCAATGTAGCTGTCTTAGCATGACAGTCCAGAATAGCACGACATAGAGATAACCAATCCATGCCTAAAATGACATTGAAATCCACCATGCTCAATAATAATAGATCCACTCGGGTCTCCAAACCCCCAATAGTCACCACACACGATCGGTACACATGGTTTACAACAACAGTATTGCCTACCGGGGTAGATACATGAACATGTAAAGCAAGAAACTTACGGGGCGTACACTGTCACACCTCCTTTTTCCGGCACCGCGAGGTGCGTAGGGAGTTTTTTTCCAATTAAAGGACAATCGAAACGGGATTGGTTTAATTATTTCAGAGTCGCCACTTGGGAGATTTAGGGTGTCCCAAGTCACCAATTTTAATCCCGAATCGAGGAAAAGAATGACTCTATATTACAGTCTGCGTACCAGAAATCTGGATAAGGAATTCTGTTAACCCGGGAGAAGGTGTTAGGCATTCCCGAGTTCCGTGGTTCTAGCACGGTCGCTCAACTGTTATATTCGGCTTATTTATCTGATTTTTAATACAATTATGAACCATGTGCAAATTTTATCTTTTACCGCTTTATTATTATAATTATTATTTTTTAGGAATGTGAACATCGCTTAAAACATATCTTTGGATTGTGTCACATGAAATGCACCCACAATACGAAACATATTTTATTTGATGTTTTAGGATTTAGATTTGGGTCGCATGAAATGCGCATCCGAGTTTAAGAAGGTAAAATTAATTAAATCGCGCCTAAAGAGTCTAACGCGTCATTATCTTTGGGGAAGGAAGTGAAATTCACTAAACAATCCATCCCAAATTCTAAGTAATTTTTTTTTAATAATTAAATAAATAAATGAGATTGGAGAATCCTATACATTCGTATTATTTACATCTATTTATTTTTAGCGAAATCCTTTAATAATATCCTTTAATGACTACCTTTTTATTATTACTAAGTTTTTTATAAATATAAAATCAATATCTACATTCTTGAAAATGACATATTAAATAGAAGAGAAAAACAAATATTAGCAGAAAGTAATAAAATTATAATCATAGATACAACATGGAATTATCGAAAAGTAAAAAATAAAAATAAAAAAAAACTAATTATCCCATAGTTGGATTAAAATTCAAATTATTAGTAAGACTTAAGCTTATTGAAACTAATTATTTACAAATACTGAAAATTGAAAGAAATAAAAACAAAAACTTGAGTACTAAATCATATTTCTAAAAATTTAAACAATTTAACATTAACTAACTTTGTTTTAATTCATCATGTCCTAATACTTGTTTGCAAATTAATTCATGTTATAACTGAAATTGACTACATGATTCGGATTAACTTATCGTTGACGAAAAACCTTCTGAATAAGGAACTTAGTTAATTTTTGCCAAACTGATTCAATAACGCCATTTTTACGTTATTTCTTCTATTTTTTTTATTAAACAGTTTTAATTAATAATCAGGCTTAAATATATTTCCTAATAATCTGGTAAAGGCGTTATTTAATATGTCGCTATAATATGCCTAGTTATGCCGATGACAGTGATTTACAGAATAATAATACATGAATAACCTAAATACAATACAAAAATTAAATTAAACTAAATTAAAAATTTAACACTCCATTCTTCATTTCAGCTTACAAAATGCCAAAATTACAGTTGTGTACCTGATATTGTCAATATAAGAAGAAGAAAGTCAGCAACGTAATACGTAACACAGCAACAACAACAATAACCAGCAATAACCAGTCAACGAAAATCCCAGTGACAGCTTTGAAAAATTCAAAATAAAATCCAGGAATGCCGAAAATAACGGACAGAAACCAAGGGAAATTTTCAGATTTTTGAAAGGCTAGTTAATCTTCAACCCTTAATTTCTACACCTGTATACCAGAATATTTATCAGGTGTGTACTACTTTCTCTTCTAATTTTCAATTTTTTTTCTTTGTATGTTTTTCTTTTCTTGAGAGTTTCAATTTTTTTTTTTCGGAATAAATGTTCAGCTTTTTTTTCAATCTCTCTTTTTTTTCTGTCCGTATTTCTTCTCCCCTTCTTGTGTTCAAGACTTCACATATATATATCCCATCCCATAAATCAATTAAAATCAATCCCTTTCTCTACCAAACCCATTATCTTCCCACTCATTCCCATTATATTAAAAAAACATATCACACCACCCCATTTCATTTTGTCCCCCATGCTTCTTTTAAAATAATGCAAGATTCCCCTTTAAATTAAATCTTGTCCCCCCTTTATATTAAATAATAATATCACAAACCACCCCATTTCATTTTGTCCCCCATGCTTCAAATAAACAATTACAAAATGTACAATTCCTAAACTACCCCTTCCGACCTTACTGAAATTACCAAACTACCCCTGAACGTATTACAAATTTACCAAACTACCCATCAGCTATAACACATCAATTAATCAAACTTAACCAAAATATAGACAATATGATCAATTTCTAACAATGTTCAAACAACAATATGAACATGGATGAACATCATAACAACAATATCACATGAACATGATTTTAACAACATTTCAACAACAAATCACATGAACACAAATTGAACAACCAAGAACAACTAAAATTTGATTGAACAATATTTTAGCAACAAACAATCCTATTTTCGGATTCAACACCAACAACAAACAAAGTATGAAGATTTCTAAATTCAATCATATTGAACTTAAAATCAACTCTAACAACATTACAACAAACAATTCTTATATTAAACTTTAAACAAGATTATGAGAACAATTCAAGAAATAATCATAAATGGTAAACAAGAAATCAAACTATAAACATTTCGGATTCAAAAATCAAACAAACATAATATGAACATGAATTAAATCTAAAAATAAAAACGACGGATCCAAATGACTAAAACCAACATACTTCCCTTATTACAACTATATTTTTTTAGGCAAATGACAAAACAAAAACTAAGAAGAAACAATTATGAATTTAAACTTGAACTTAACAATATTAACAATTTCCGGAAAATACATCAAATACATGAAACAAATTGAAGAAACAATTAATTAAATTTCAATTTGAATCTAACAAATATTAAACTAACAAATATTCACTTAAACAACAATACGAACACGAAATAAACATGAAAAACAATTAATTAATCTTTCAATTGGAATCTGAAAAATTAATTTAACAAACAACACATGAACATGAACTAAAAATTAATTCAAACGATAAACAAAACAAACATTTGCCGATTTTAGATTCGAAAATATAAAAACCAAATACGAACAAAATAAAACGCAAAAACTACTAACCGGAAATGAACAACGACGAATTGGACTATTTCGACAAACCTCGAATGGGCATAAGTCTGTTCGGACTCAACGACGAACTCACCTTCCTTGTAAACTTGACGAACTCAAAACTACGCTCGACGACCTCAACTAGAACTCGATCAAACGAAGGCAGAAGTGATGAACGGAAGCAGTTAATTTGTTTGCGAGAAAACTGAATGCAGAAGAAGCAACGATGGAGACTGGCCATGGTTGTTCGATGAGGCAGCAGCTGGACGGCGAGGTTGACACAGAAGTAGCAGCAGCCGGAAGTGAAGAAGAAGGTGGAACGGGAAGCAACACCGCGACAGCAGCTCGGAGGAAGGAGGAGAAGTAGCGGCGACGTGTTTGGTTACGTCAAGAAGCTGGCGCGGGCAGCAGCAGACGAGGCAGCTAGGGTCATCCATGGTCGGAGAAGGAAAAGCTTGAACAACTGGTCTTTTGGACGTGCGGTTGAGGGCTGCCATGGACGTCGAGCTCAAACTCGAGCTTGACGTCGAACGACGAAGATAAAGTCGCGATGGATGGTGAGGCAGAAGGAGCAACAGTGGTGACGAGCTGTTCGTTAGCTTTTGTTTGGATCACCAACGCAGCTGGGTGGTTGAAGAAGACGATGCAAGGGAAGCCATGGTCGATCAAGCTTTGAGCTTGACAAAAGAGATGAAGCTATGGTAGCGACGGTGTTATGGTGGGTCGTTGGAGATCGAGGGACTTGTGTCGTTTGGTCGAGGAAGAAGAAAGCGAAAGTAGTTGGTTGAGGGCAGCCATTGATGGAGTTTGGAGCCTTTGGGAAGATGAAGAATAGAAGAAGAAGGAAGATAGGGGGGCGGGTCTTTTTCTTATTTTTTAGGGTTTTTTTCTTTTTTTTTCTTTTGTTTTGTGTTGTAAAAGGTAAGACAAAGGGGTTTGGGTCTTTTGGGTTATGGACTGGGTCGACCCAGTTCGAATTGGACTGGGTCGTAGGGAAGATTGGGCCATTTTTTGGGCCTGTGGCTTGAAGTTGAAGAAGAGGCCCAATTCCGACTTTCTTTATATTTTCGCTCTCTTTTCTTCTTTTATTTTTCTAAAACTAAATTATAAAAATACTTAAACTATTATTAAGAACTAAATTAAGTTATAAAAGTGCAAATTAACTCCCAATAATAATTAACGCACAATTAAGTATTAATTAAGCATAAAATTGTATATTTGGACATTAAATGCTAAAAATGCAAACGATGCCTATTTTTGTAATTTTTAATTTTTGTAAAACAAATTTAATTACTAACAACTATAGAATTAAATCCTACATGCAAAATGCGACATATTTTTGTATTTTTTATTAATTTATCAAATAAACACGCACAAACAAATACAAATAATTATTCAAAATATCACAAAATATCACAAAATTGCACACCAAAGAAAAATCATTTTATTTTTGGATTTTTTGGGAGTAATTCTCATATAGGGCAAAAATCACGTGCTTACAGCTGCCCCTCTTTGCCCGGATACACGAAGGGTTTTCGTGCAAAGATAAAGCGAGCGATTTTTGCCCATCCGAGTACTCCGTGTGAAGCATTTTTTGATAAAAAAAGATTTGACCGAACCTTTGCTTCAAAGGTTTCCTACATATCCTGGGCTAAACAGGAATCAGGTCAATGTAGTTCGGGAAATTTTGGTAGCTGGGACTACCGTTGGACTGCAATGTTACTGTTGTTGCATGCTATTATTATTGCTTACCGATCTCCTTGTTACACCGTGCTTAAAAAAAAACAAGAAGCTAGGCTAGAGTACAATTTATTTTTGTTGCCTTGCTTCCTTGTCTGCTTGCATTTCTTTCGGTGCTTTTCTTCCGATGCTTTTCTTCCTTTTGACACATGGACTTGAGTTTATGCTGGGACCTCTTGTTGCAACCTTCTGCTTCCCGGTGCTGGGGGATTTTATTGTTTATTGCTGGGGATTCCTGTTGTAACCTTCCGCCTTCTGGTGGGGTTACTGATTCCAAACTCTGTAATACAAGACTAAAAAGTTGCTTCAATGCAAAATTATGAAATGTATGCCCGCATTATACTGGTGGACGACCTAGAACTGAAATGTATTCCCGCATTTTACTGGTGGGTGACCTAGAACTTAAAAGTATTCCCGCATTATACTGGTGGGCGACCTAGAACCTAAATGTATTCCCGCATTATACTGGTGGGCGACCTAGAACTGAAATGTATTCCCGCATTATACTGGTGGGCGACCTAGAACATGAAATGAAAAGATAAATGCATACCCGTATTATACTTGTGGGCGACCTAGAACATGAAATGAAAACATAAATGTATACCCGCATTATACTGGTGGGTGACCTAGAAATGGAAAACTGAAATGTATGCCCGCATTATACTGGTGGGCGACCTAGAATATGGAATGAACAGACAAAATGTATTCCCTCATTATACTAGTGGGCGACCTAGAACATGAAATGAAAACATAAATGTATACCCGCATTATACTGGTGGGTGACCTAGAAATGGAAAACTGAAATGTATGCCCGCATTATACTGGTGGGCGACCTAGAATATGGAATGAACAGACAAAATGTATTCCCTCATTATACTAGTGGGCGACCTAGAACTGAAATGTATTCCCGCATTATACTGGTGGGCGACCTAGAACTTAAATGTATTCCCGCATTTTACTGGTGGGCGACCTAGAACTTAAATGTATTCCCGCATTTTACTGGTGGGCGACCTAGTTGGTAAAGAATAATTTGAATTTGTTTCCTCGATTCTCCGAGAAAATTTCCACTTGTGGCAGAAAATTTTATGCCCCAATTCTGGCGATCTTTCTTATGGCGTATCTTTAGGCCATCATCAACACTTTATTTTCCTGTTCAAATCAAAGAAAATTTAGTTAGTTTTTTTTTTTTTTTTTTTTTTTGAAATATGGCGAATGGTCATGTCACTCCTGATGGGGATGATTGTTCCCTTTCCCTTATTCTTGTTCGGCGTTCTCAAAACTTGTTGGGGATGATGTTATTTGCTGGGGATAACATTCTGCTGGGGATGGTTTTTCCATTTATCCCTTCACCATTTTGTATCTCAAAAATTTCTGGAGGTTATTTTGCCGAAGATGAATTTTCCTTTCTTCCCTTCCCCTTCTGTGTTGTCCGACCACCTCGTAGCTTGGTCGATATTCGGTCGGAGTACTCTGGGGATCGTCTTGGAACTTGGCTTACAATTTCCTCAACATGTTTTTTTTTTCCGGTTCCGGCTCTTCCCCGTACTTTCCTTGCCATTTTAGGACAGTATTATTCGGCCTAGCAACCAACGTCTTTTGCCTTATTGCCTTGTCTCTTGCCTGCCCTTTTCACTTTTTATGTTGTACCATTTTGGCAACTGGTAGTAAGCTCTGAAAGACCTTCCTTAAAACATAAATTTCTAGAAAAATTCTTTTAAACAACAAAATGAAAAGATAGAAAAATGAGAAAATCTTTCTGAACAAAAAAAATGAACTTATCTGGGTGATACAACCGATTCCAATGATCATGTTGTGCATTCCGGATTAATCAACCCAGTCTATTTGTGTCGATCAAACTTTCTGATGTCTTCACTTGCTGGGGATAAATAGGTGCCCAATTCTTCGCAAAATACGGATCTTTTCCGTCAATCTATCTTGTCGCCTTATAGTGCCCTTCGCGGGGTTTTCACTAACAAGGCTCTCTCATTTCTCACAACTCCCGTCGCCTTATGGTGCCTGTGAAGGTTTTCACCGATAAGACTCTCTCATTTTGTATTTCTCAGCTTACGTCGCCTTATGGCGCCTGTGAAGGTTTTCGCCGATAAGACTCTCTCATCTTATTTTCTCAGCTTGGGATTGGAGTGTTGCCGATAAGATTTATCTCTGCCGGGAATTCTTTTGGCTAAAAATTCTTTCAATTCATGATCCTCATTCAGTCAGGGACCGATGTTTTATTCTTGGTTTTCATTTGCCTATCTTAACACCTCTCGGATACTGATCGGGAGGTCTTTTTTGGATATCAATATAGGTTTTAGAAGAAAAGGATATAAAATTCAAAATAACTTTGATGGGTAAAGTATTACAACTCTTGGAATCAAACTCTTTTTTTTTCTTTTTTTTTTCAAAATTTAGAAACATAATTTCTGCCCCAGTTTTCTTACTTGGGGATTTTTCTTTTGATTTTTTTTTTCTTTTTTTTATTTTATTACCTTATGACCGAGCCGTGAGGCGCCTACGTATCCTCTTTGAGGAATCAGGTCGAACGTAGTTCACTGACTCCTTTGTTTTCTTGCGACCTTCAAAAAGTTTTTTTTTCATACATTTTTTCATTAATGATTCCAAGAGAGGGGTATAAAAAGATAAGTATGGCTCAAAGGGGTAAAGCAAAGGTTAAAAGTGTTTGGATAGAAGAAAGAATTGTCTCCGTCATTTCATTATCCGATAAGCACTAAGTATAAACAAACAAATAAACAACAAAAGAAATTACACATAATATCTTTTGACTGCATCAGAATTGATAGCCATGTCGACGCATCTTCCTTCAACATCCGTCAGACGTAAAGCGCCATTGGATAATACTCTGGTCACAATATACGGCCCTTGCCAATTCGGGGCGAACTTGCCTTTTGCCTCAATCTGATGTGGGAGGATCCGTTTCAATACTTGTTGCCCTACTTCAAATTTTCTGGGGCGCACCTTCTTATTGTATGCTCTTGCCATTCTCTTTTGATACAACTGGCCATGACATACTGCTGCCAATCTTTTTTCATCCATTAAACTCAGCTGCTCTAGTCGGGTTTTGACCCATTCATCATCGTCAATCCCGGCCTCAGCGATAATTCGAAGGGAAGGAATTTCAACTTCTGCTGGTATTACTGCTTCGGTTCCGTATACCAACAAATAAGGAGTCGCACCTATTGAAGTACGAACAGTAGTGCGGTATCCTAACAACGCAAATGGTAGCTTTTCATGCCATTGTCTGGATCCTTCAATCATTTTCCTCAATATCTTCTTTATATTTTTGTTGGCTGCCTCAACTGCTCCATTCGCCTTGGGCCGATACGGAGTGGAATTACGGTGTGTAATCTTAAACTGTTCACATACTTCTCTCATCAAGTTGCTGTTAAGATTAGCACCATTGTCCGTGATTATTATATTTGGGATCCCAAATCTACAAATGATATGGGAATGGACGAAATCCACCACTGCCTTCTTGGTTACAGACTTAAAAGTTTTGGCTTCAACCCACTTAGTGAAATAATCGATGGCTACCAGAATGAACCTGTGACCGTTCGAAGCTGCCGGCTCGATAGGCCCAATGACATCCATGCCCCATGCTACAAATGGCCATGGTGCGGACATTGTGTGCAATTCCATTGGTGGAGAATGAATCAGATCTCCGTGTATCTGACACTGATGGCATTTTCGTACGAAACTGATACAATCATGCTCCATAGTGAGCCAATAATATCCCGCTCGCAGAATCTTCTTTGCCAACACATATCCGCTCATATGGGGCCCACAGACTCCAGCATGTACCTCTGTCATCACTATCGTGGCTTGACCTGCATCAATACATCTCAGCAATCCCAGATCTGGGGTTCTTTTGTACAACATTCCTCCACTGAGGAAAAATCCATTTGCCAGTCGTCGAATGGCTCTCTTTTGATCTCCGGTTGCCTGCTCCGGGTATATCCCCATCCTGAGGTATTCCTTGATATCATAAAACCATGGCTCGCCATCCATTTCTTCTTCTATTATGTTGCAGTAGGCATGCTGATCACGAACCTGAATATACAATGGGTCAACATGGATTTTGTCTGGATGGTGCAACATCGATGCTAAAGTGGCCAAAGCATCGGCAACCTCATTGTGAACTCTCGGGATGTGTCTGAACTCCACTGATCGAAATCGCTTGCTCAAATCGTGCAAACATTGTCGGTATGGTATAAGCTTCAAATCCCGTGTTTCCCATTCACCCTGGATCTGATGTACTAGGAGGTCCGAGTCTCCCAAGACCAAGACGTCCTGAACATCCATGTCTGCAGCCAATCGTAGGCCCAAAATACATGCCTCATATTCAGCCATGTTGTTGGTACAATAGAAACGTAGCTGAGCTGTAACAGGATAGTGATGTCCTGTTTCTGAAATAAGTACTGCTCCTACTCCAACTCCTTTTGCATTAGCAGCCCCGTCAAAGAAAAGCTTCCACCCTGGTTTCTCATTCAGTTCTAACTCCTCTATATGTATCACTTCTTCATCTGGAAAATACGTCCTCAAAGGCTCGTATTCTTCATCAATAGGATTCTCAGCCAAGTGATCGGCCAATGCTTGAGCTTTCATGGCCGTCCTCGTCACATAGACAATGTCGAACTCTGTGAGTAATATCTGCCATTTTGCCAATCTTCCTGTGGGCATAGGCTTCTGGAAAATATACTTTAATGGATCCAGACGTGAAATAAGGTAAGTAGTATGTGACGACAGATAATGCTTAAACTTCTGTGCTACCCAAGTTAGAGCACAACATGTTTTCTCAAGTTGAGTGTACTTATTCTCATAGACTGTAAACTTCTTGCTGAGATAATAGATGGCTTGCTCTTTTCTTCCTGTGATGTCGTGTTGACCCAACACGCAACCAAACGAATGATCCAGGACCGTTAGATAAAGGATTAATGGCCTCCCCGACTCAGGTGGAACCAATACAGGTGGATTAGATAAATAACCTTTGATCTGGTCAAATGCCTCCTGACATTCTGCCGTCCATTCTATCGCGGCATCTTTCCTCAACAATCGAAAGATGGGTTCACAAGTTGTTGTGAGCTGAGCGATGAATCTGCTGATATAGTTCAACCTTCCCAACAGACTCATTACTTCTGTTTTGTTCCTCGGTGGCGGCAATTCCTGGATGGATTTGATCTTTGACGGATCCAACTCAATGCCTCGCCGACTGACGATAAATCCTAACAGCTTTCCAGATGGAACACCAAATGCACATTTGGCTGGGTTGAGCTTAATGTCGTACCTTCGAAGTCTTTGGAAAAACTTCCTAAGGTCTGCTACGTGGTCTTCCTGACGCTTGGATTTGATGATCACATCATCTACGTACACTTCGATCTCTTTATGTATCATATCATGGAACACAGTAGTCATTGCTCTCATGTACGTTGCCCCAGCGTTCTTCAAACCGAATGGCATTACCCGATAACAATAAGTCCCCCATGGCGTAATGAAAGCTGTTTTCTCTGCATCTTCTTCATCCATCAAAATCTGATGATACCCAGCGTAGCAATCCACAAAGGAGCCGATTTCTTTCCCGGCGCAATTGTCGATCAAGATATGGATATTGGGCAATGGAAAGTTATCCTTTGGGCTTGCCCTGTTCAGATTACGGTAGTCGACGCATACCCTGATCTTCCCATCTTTCTTTGGTACTGGCACTACATTAGCCAACCAATCAGGATATCGAGAGACCCGAATAACCTTTGCTTGCAGCTGCTTGGTTACTTCTTCTTTAATCTTCACACTCATATCTGTCTTGAACTTCCTCAGTTTCTGCTTGACAGGAAGACAGGCCGGGTCAATGGGCAATTTGTGAACCACTAGCTTGGTGCTTAAACCCGGCATGTCGTCATATGACCATGCAAAAATATCTTTAAACTCAATGAGTGCTTTGATTAATTCTTCCCTGATGCCAGGCTCAATGTGGATGCTGATTTTGGTTTCTCGGACATTATCCGCATCCCCTAGATTTACAGCCTCGGTGTCATTCAGATTAGGCTTGGGTTTCTCTTCAAATTGGCATAGTTCTCGGTTTATTTCCTCGAAGGCTTTATCCTCATCATATTCAGACTCATAATCGATCTCTTGTATCATTAAATCAGAGTCAGATTGATTTATTAGACTAGGTCGAAGATCCGTCGTGCATGCCATGTCATTAGAACCAGTAAAAAGAGAACTGTTCAGAAAGAGAAAAGAATAAAACAAAATTAAAATGAGACAAGAAAAGAATTTTATTAAAATGCGGGATAACAGGGTTCACACTTTTACAAGATAAAATGAGATTTGGATTACACCCTGAATAATCCGAAAAATAAAAAAGCAAAAATCAAAGCCTACTACCAGGACTCTCCCCGAGTAGGAAGAGGAGTAACCGTCCAATTGTTGGTTTTGGCTTCAGGCCCCATAAACTGTATGTCTGTTCCACTGGAACCCTCTCCGACTTCTACCATATTGACATTAGTGAACAATCTTTCGAAACTCTGATTCAGATCCCCGTCAATCCCAATCAATCGCCCGAGAACTTTCGGGACTGGTGACCCCTTGGCGCTTGCTCTAACAAAAGATCTTGAGAGACGTGGCACAGGTTTGGGAAGAAACCAAACTTTCTTCTTCATTTTCCGAGCTCGTTTTACATCTGCCGCAGTCGGTTTGAACCCCAACCCAAAGGTCTCCAAATTCTTGGGCAAGGAAACAGGTTGAACAATTCCCTGAAGTTCAGCTCCCAAGCCTTTTCCTGGCATAAACCCATTACCTAGCATTTCTGAAACCATCATAACCGTTGCGGAAGCTATCCTAGGATGCTGAATGATTTCACCCTCGGGGATCTTGTTTGCCGACACTGCATCAAAAATCTGGTAGACCCAGGGACCTTTGTCATCATTAGTCTCTATGAAGGGTACAATGGCGCCTCCTACGGTGCACGCAGTGTCCTCGCCGTGCAATACGACCTCTTGTCTATCCCACTCGAACTTGACCATCTGATGCAAGGTGGATGGCACTGCTTTGGCTGCATGGATCCACGGACGTCCCAACAGAAAGTTATAAGATACCGTAGCATCTAATACCTGGAATTCCATGGTAAACTGGACTGGACCGATGGTCAACTCAAGTATAATATCCCCCACGGTGGCTGTTCCATTTCCGTCAAATCCTCGGACGCAAATGCTATTCTTTTGGATTCTTCCGTGGTCGATCTTCAATTGGTTCAGGGTGGATAATGGACAAATATTGGCACTTGAGCCGTTATCCACTAATGCCCGAGTAACTGCCGAATCTTCACATTTGACAGTTAGGTAGAGAGCTTTATTATGCTCCGTGCCCTCCACTGGCAGATCATCATCTGAAAATGTTACCCTGTTCACCTCGAAAATTTTGTTGGCAATCGTTTCCAGGTGATTTACAGAAATTTCATTGGGCACATGAGCTTCATTCAGTATCTTCATCAGGGCCCGACGATGTTCATCCGAATGGATTAATAATGATAGCAGTGAGATCTGGGCCGGTGTTTTCTTCAATTGTTCGACCACGGAGTAATCCTGCACTTTCATCTTCTTTAAGAAATCCTCAGCTTCTTCTTCTGACACAGGTTTCTTTATTGCAGCTGGATTGGGTCTTCTCAACTCTGCCGGAGCAAAACACCGTCCTGATCGAGTCAGTCCCTGCGCCTCACAACTATTCTCCTCCACTTGTTGTCCCTTGTACATCACCACTGCCTTCTCATACTTCCAAGGCACAGCCTTGCTATCAATCATTGGTGTTTGGACTACTGGTTTTATGATGACCGGTTCCCTATAGACCCCTTTCACAACAACCACGGGTGCAGATGATGCTCCCGTTATTACCAACATGGCTGGTTCTGGTTTCCTTGTAGCGGCAGATGGATTCTTCCCCAATATCACCACTGGCTTGACATCTTCCCCCTTCAATTGTACCCCTGCTTCCTCATTGATCGATTTTTCTTTTGGAGTGGCACGGATCATCATCACTGTCTGTGGGGGTTTCTTCGGCTCCCCTCCTTCGTGCACAAGCTCGATCATGTGGGCTTCAGGGTGCTTTGGCAATGGGTTCTGGTTAATGTTAGGTGCCTCCGGTGCCTGTACCTCGATCTTGTTGGTATCAATAAGATCTTGTATTGCATGTTTCAGCCTCCAACATTTCTCGGTATCATGTCCGGGAGCTCCCGAACAATATTCACATCTTACCGAGTGATCCATATTTTGGGGTAAGGGATTTGGTAATCTAGGCTCAACAGGATTTAATAAACCCAACTGCCTCAATTTGTGGAACAAGGCAATATAAGTTTCCCCCAACTCAGTAAAAGTTCTTTGCCTCTGCAATCTTTCATTTCTGGCGGCCGGATTTCCCCTGAAACCCATCCCTGGAGGGTTCCTGTAGGCTCTTGGTGGTGGATAGGTGTTTTGTGGTGGTGGGTATGTGTTATGTGGAGGTGGGTATGTATTGTGGGGAACCGGCGCGCGCCATTGTGGGCGAACCGGAGGTTGGGTGTATGTCTGGGCTTGATGGACGGTGAAATGTTGTTCTTGTGGTTGGTAGTAGGGTTGTGGAGGGTAATTTGGAATGTGTGGGTAGTTTAGACGATGGGGTCTGGGTTGGTAATGAGGGGAAGGACCTCTAGATCTGGACCAATTGTCGGCCTCTAATGTCGTGACCTCCTCTCTCCTTTTCTTCCCTAGCGCACCTCCCGTGCCGCTCTGAATGGCCTGAGTTGTTGCCTTAATTGCCGAATAACTCAGGATTTTATTAGACTTAAGTCCCTCTTCTATCATACCTCCCATTTTCACAACTTCATTAAATGATTTGCCAACTGACGTCACCAAGTGACCAAAGTAAGTTGGCTCGAGAGTTTGTAAGAAGTAATCCACCATTTCTCCTTCTCTCATTGGGGGATCAACTCTGGCTGCCTGTTCTCTCCATCGGAACCCAAATTCCCGGAAGCTCTCTCCGGGTTTCTTCTCGAGCTTTAGCAATGTGAGACGGTCTGGGACTATCTCAAGGTTGTATTGGAAATGTCCTGCGAAAGCCTGTGCCAAGTCATCCCAGGTGTACCACCTGCTCGGATCTTGTCTTGTATACCACTCTAACGCCGACCCGCTCAAACTCTGGCCAAAGTAAGCTATTAATAGCTCATCTTTGCCCCCTGCTCCCCTCATTTTGCTACAAAAACCTCGTAGATGTGCCATAGGATCACCATGCCCTTCGTATAAATCGAACTTGGGCATTTTGAACCCTGCTGGTAATTGAACGTCAGGGAAAGGGCATAGATCCTTGTAAGCCACGCTGACTTGGTTACCTAACCCGTGTATGTTCCTGAAGGATTGCTCCAGGCTTTTAAATTTCCGCATCACCTCGTCCTGCTCTGGGCTCTTAGCCGGCTTTTCAATCTCCGCCGGGACCTCAAAGTGGGGATTATAGGTATGTGGCTCGGGTGCTTTGAATGTGAGTTCAGGGGGGTAGTATTGTGTATCGTGAGCCTGAAACAATGGCTCACTAGATGATCTGTGCAATGGGGCTGGGGGAGGTGCCACAAAGACGGGAACATTTGGTGGAGGAGGGTTTTGAGTGGGTGGTGGAGCTTGGGAATCATAAGCCTCTCTTCCCTGATAATAGTGATGGCTTGGGAAACTTGTTGAAGGACCGGGAGAAGGGTATTCCGGCGTGTGTGTTGGTTGGAGGGTAGGAGTAACGGGTAGTTCTTGCCCCTTCTGGGCTCTAGCTAAGGCTATCTGCATTTCATTCATTTCTAGCCTCATTTTTTCCATTTTCTCCAGGGCTTCCTTCAGCATCTGATTGGCCGTTTTTTCTGACTCAACGCTGTTGTCTGACCCAGTCATGCTTTCTGGTATAGGACCTTTTGATCTTGTCTGATAATGGTACGCTGCCAGTATGCTCTAACAACTAACTGATATTGATTGGAAAAACAACAAACTTGTCAGTGTTAGAGTCTTAACAGATATTGTAATTGCACGTTAGGGGAATGCAATGCTCCTAGGCAGTTAATCATTTCTAACATGCTTTTGCTCCGACCGTATGCATCATCCCGGCTTATTTTTGCTCTGACAAATATATATTCTTCCTTTTTTTTTTTTTTTTCTTTTTTTTTCTTTTTAATTACGGTCGAATCCTATAGAGATTGCCTACGTATCGTGACCCCGCACGAATCAGACCAAGCGTAGTTCGTGCCATAAGACCAAATATTTTTTTTTCTTTTTTTTATATTACTCAAAAATAATGCTATTACAAGCCATTACAGAAAAAACAAAAAATACAGACTTTATATATATATATATATATATATATATATTTTTTTTTTTTTTTTTTTTTGAGAATGTTTGAAGAAAAGGAAAAAAAACATATGGGTAGACAACAGACTCGAAAAACAAACAAGTGCAAGATTGAACTAGGGATACATTAAAGCTTTGAATTTTGGTGCCCGCGAGGCATCATTCGGCCTTTCCGCGGGCTTGGGGGCCAGGCTTCTTTGCAAGCTTTTTAGTTCCTCCATGATCTGATGGACATAGCCCATGATTGAGGCAAATAGGACATCACGAGGCATCTCTTCACATGTTAGGCACTTTGTGGTGATATAGCGCCCTATATCATTGATCCTACCCCTGATTCTATCCCTCTCTATGCACAGTTGTTCTATCCGTTGATTCTTTAGTCCCAATATTCGAGTATTGTCAATGAGCTGCTCTTGGAACCTCTCCATTTGTTCTTCCATCCGGGCTATCGACTCATGGTAGTGTTCTCTATATGTTCTAGCATCCTGGGCTTGTTTGAGGACCCGATTATTGAGAATGGTGTTTATCTCTCTCAATGTCGCAACACTCATTTCGTAGTCCCTTTTTACTTGCCATAGGTGCTCTCTCCGTGATGTTGTAACTGTAGCCCATCTGACCCGCATTCTTGTTATACAAGCCTGGGATCTCTCCAAGTCTTCTCGGCTTTGGCTGACTTGATTTCTCAATTCCGCTATCAACCTTTCATCAGATAGACGTTTCTGTCGGTCGCTATCACTCTTACTGACTCGGCGAATTCGGGCTTTCAGTGCCTGGTTTTCTTTGGCTAATTTGTTCTTCTCACCCTGCTCTGAGGCTACTTGAACGTTGTTTTCAAACATAAGCCTTTCAATTTGTCGCTTCAGCTGCCCGATTTCAACCCGGTAGCCTTCCTCTCTCACTAACCAGCCCCACTGTTCCTGCGAATCATCCGTAAATTGTTGGACGTGAGCTCTTTTGGCAGGCCTCTGACGAATCTGGAACCTTTTCCCGAACCAAACATCGTATTTTGGGTCTACCTCACCCTTAGCCAGCTCTCGAACCATAGTCTTGGGTTCAAGGAATCTACATTCGTGCCACAACTTTCTAATTTTTCCTTCGGGGAACACGACTCCTGGACTCAACTCAATGGCGTGCTTGCTTAGATCCTCATCAGTGGGAATTACCTGAAATCTTCCTAGTTGGCGCAGTACCCGATGAGGAGCATATGGTTGGATGCTACGAAGTCCCATTAAAAGAACATGACATTCCTCGGCCGCCATGTATATTACCTCAGTATCATTCAACCACCCAAATGCCCATTCAACTTGGTCGGCTGTTGTTGACCTCAATTGTGCAAGCCATGCTTCGACGCCTTCGGGAAATATGACGCCTGTCATTCGTTTCTCAAAGCCGCTAATGCAGTTTTTCTCAGTCAACCCGTGGTTCATGTATCCCACTCGGTGATGGAGGTGTTCTTGCATCCACAGCTGGAGTAACAGATTGCATCCCTGAAAGAACTTGCCTCCTTCTCGGCATATAGTTAAAGCTCGGTAGATTTCAGACAAAATCAAAGGAACCACAGTACTGTCGGTTCTTTTGATTGCAACATCGGCCATCCCTACAAGGCCTATCTCTATTTTTTTATCTTTGCGGGGACAGACCACAACTCCCAGAAATGCTGTGATAAATGCCAAAGTACGTCTTGCTTCCCACTTGATTCTGTTCCCAGTGTGAATTAATCCGAGGTTTGGTTCTTCCAAACCCTGAGGAATTCCGTACCGTTGATACAAGAATTGGAGAGTACAACATCCCTTCGACAAATCATCATTCTGTACCTTCCGACTAATGCTTAGCAAATCCAAGAACGCGTGCGGAGATACTGGTCTTGGTGAAAGTAAATACTGCCCTCTTAGTTTCCCATTCAACCCCGCATATCCGGCGACTTCCTCTAGTGTAGGTGAAAGTTCAAAGTCAGCAAAACGAAACACGTTGCGGGTTGGGTCCCAGAACGGTATTAGAGCCTCGATGATATCTGTCCTTGGCTTGATATTCAACAGATCGACAAAACCTCCCAAAACTCTTTCCACTATCTTTATACTATCCTTTCCCATATCATTCCACCACATGTGGAGTTGCGAAGGGACCTCGTTACACACTGAGAATGGTTCATTTTGACTTGTGCTCATCCTGCACATTTATTATAGTGATTAAAGAAGGAAAAACTTTTATTTGACTTAAAAACTATCTATATTCTAAAGAAATATTTTTTGGATTTTAATAATTTTTTTTCTTGAAAAAAAACTTTTAAGGAGAAAGGAAATATTTTTGAACCAATATTCTGAATTTATGAAAGAAATACTACAGAAAAAATATTTTTGAATTTTATTTTGAATATCTTTTAAACAAATAATTGGGATTTTGAGATTAAAAGGAAATATATTTTTTTTTTTTAAAAAAATGAGGTCTAAAAGAAAAACTTTCTAAAGAAGTGAGTAATGTTAAATATTTTTGGATTTTTTTTTGAATATGGTGAGCCGAAACCAAAGAGGTTTGCCTCTGATCTCACATCCGGTGAGAATCATACCCGCGTAGTTCAGGCTATAAACTAACTAATTTTTTTTTTTTTTTTGAAAACAAACAAATTTTTCCACTTCCTTTTATATAAAAAAAACTATTTTCATTTTTCATTTTTTTTTTAAATAAAGCAAATTAAAATAAAAGACTTATTCCTACACACTTTCTGCTTTCTAGGCAAACCAACAATTCTAAAAGTAAAAAATATATATATGTTTTTTTTTAAAAAAAAATTCGGCAGCACTTCGACAGTACTTGGACACTGATTTTTTCTAAATTAATCAAATAACTTTACACTTGCTATTTTTATTTTATTTTATTTTTTACACTCCCGAGACTCAGAAGCCGGTCAACATGCAAGACCGAGCAAATAAATGCACATAAAACAAATAAGATGCATCAGGATGGTCATTTTCATTTTTGGTGCACCTGTCCTAGACAGACCCAACCCCTGTGTTGAGCCTCCAAAGTCAGATGCACGTGATGCAAACAAACGTTCCTACTAGGGATCCGACATGTGGTTTTGTTATACTAGGTTCAGAACCTGGGTGTTTGTTCTAGACCTGGCTTACCCGAGCGGACAGCTCGAGCCGAGGGGGGGTAGCGTACCGGGAATACAGAAGCTTCACCGGCTTAGCAACTTGTCCGAACCTCGTTCTAAATTGGGATTTGACACTATACAGAAAAGAAGTCGTACGAAGTACACCCTTCTTCATGATTTAGAAGACTCAGAGAGGAGATGGGTTTCGGCACAGTTTATACACAGTTCACGTAATATCAAAGCGGTAAAAGCAGCATTTAGCACATTAGGCTCAATCATGTAAAAATCAGATAAAACCAAATATAACAATTTATATGAGCTCGAATTTCTAACCCTGAACCACTGGTTCTGGGTTAAGTCCCCAGCAGAGTCGCCAGAGCTGTCACACCTCCTTTTTCCGGCACCGCGAGGTGCGTAGGGAGTTTTTTCCAATTAAAGGACAGTCGAAACGGGATTGGTTTAATTATTTCAGAGTCGCCACTTGGGAGATTTAGGGTGTCCCAAGTCACCAATTTTAATCCCGAATCGAGGAAAAGAATGACTCTATATTACAGTCTGCGTACCAGAAATCTGGATAAGGAATTCTGTTAACCCGGGAGAAGGTGTTAGGCATTCCCGAGTTCCGTGGTTCTAGCACGGTCGCTCAACTGTTATATTCGGCTTATTTATCTGATTTTTAATACAATTATGAACCATGTGCAAATTTTATCTTTTACCGCTTTATTATTATAATTATTATTTTTTAGGAATGTGAACATCGCTTAAAACATATCTTTGGATTGTGTCACATGAAATGCACCCACAATACGAAACATATTTTATTTGATGTTTTAGGATTTAGATTTGGGTCGCATGAAATGCGCATCCGAGTTTAAGAAGGTAAAATTAATTAAATCGCGCCTAAAGAGTCTAACGCGTCATTATCTTTGGGGAAGGAAGTGAAATTCACTAAACAATCCATCCCAAATTCTAAGTAATTTTTTTTTAATAATTAAATAAATAAATGAGATTGGAGAATCCTATACATTCGTATTATTTACATCTATTTATTTTTAGCGAAATCCTTTAATAATATCCTTTAATGACTACCTTTTTATTATTACTAAGTTTTTTATAAATATAAAATCAATATCTACATTCTTGAAAATGACATATTAAATAGAAGAGAAAAACAAATATTAGCAGAAAGTAATAAAATTATAATCATAGATACAACATGGAATTATCGAAAAGTAAAAAATAAAAATAAAAAAACTAATTATCCCATAGTTGGATTAAAATTCAAATTATTAGTAAGACTTAAGCTTATTGAAACTAATTATTTACAAATACTGAAAATTGAAAGAAATAAAAACAAAAACTTGAGTACTAAATCATATTTCTAAAAATTTAAACAATTTAACATTAACTAACTTTGTTTTAATTCATCATGTCCTAATACTTGTTTGCAAATTAATTCATGTTATAACTGAAATTGACTACATGATTCGGATTAACTTATCGTTGACGAAAAACCTTCTGAATAAGGAACTTAGTTAATTTTTGCCAAACTGATTCAATAACGCCATTTTTACGTTATTTCTTCTATTTTTTTTATTAAACAGTTTTAATTAATAATCAGGCTTAAATATATTTCCTAATAATCTGGTAAAGGCGTTATTTAATATGTCGCTATAATATGCCTAGTTATGCCGATGACAGTGATTTACAGAATAATAATACATGAATAACCTAAATACAATACAAAAATTAAATTAAACTAAATTAAAAATTTAACACTCCATTCTTCATTTCAGCTTACAAAATGCCAAAATTACAGTTGTGTACCTGATATTGTCAATATAAGAAGAAGAAAGTCAGCAACGTAATACGTAACACAGCAACAGCAACAATAACCAGCAATAACCAGTCAACGAAAATCCCAGTGACAGCTTTGAAAAATTCAAAATAAAATCCAGGAATGCCGAAAATAACGGACAGAAACCAAGGGAAATTTTCAGATTTTTGAAAGGCTAGTTAATCTTCAACCCTTAATTTCTACACCTGTATACCAGAATATTTATCAGGTGTGTACTACTTTCTCTTCTAATTTTCAAATTTTTTTTCTTTGTATGTTTTTCTTTTCTTGAAAGTTTCAATGTTTTTTTTTCGGAATAAATGTTCAGCTTTTTTTTCAATCTCTCTTTTTTTTTTCTGTCTCTATTTCTTCCTCTCCCTTTCTTGTGTTCAAGACTTCACATATATATATCCCATCCCATAAATCAATTAAAATCAATCCCTTTCTCTACCAAACCCATTATCTTCCCACTCATTCCCATTATATTAAAAAAACATATCACACCACCCCATTTCATTTTGTCCCCCATGCTTCTTTTAAAATAATGCAAGATTCCCCTTTAAATTAAATCTTGTCCCCCCTTTATATTAAATAATAATATCACAAACCACCCCATTTCATTTTGTCCCCCATGCTTCAAATAAACAATTACAAAATGTACAATTCCTAAACTACCCCTTCCGACCTTACTGAAATTACCAAACTACCCCTGAACGTATTACAAATTTACCAAACTACCCATCAGCTATAACACATCAATTAATCAAACTTAACCAAAATATAGACAATATGATCAATTTCTAACAATGTTCAAACAACAATATGAACATGGATGAACATCATAACAACAATATCACATGAACATGATTTTAACAACATTTCAACAACAAATCACATGAACACAAATTGAACAACCAAGAACAACTAAAATTTGATTGAACAATATTTTAGCAACAAACAATCCTATTTTCGGATTCAACACCAACAACAAACAAAGTATGAAGATTTCTAAATTCAATCATATTGAACTTAAAATCAACTCTAACAACATTACAACAAACAATTCTTATATTAAACTTTAAACAAGATTATGAGAACAATTCAAGAAATAATCATAAATGGTAAACAAGAAATCAAACTATAAACATTTCGGATTCAAAAATCAAACAAACATAATATGAACATGAATTAAATCTAAAAATAAAAACGACGGATCCAAATGACTAAAACCAACATACTTCCCTTATTACAACTATATTTTTTTAGGCAAATGACAAAACAAAAACTAAGAAGAAACAATTATGAATTTAAACTTGAACTTAACAATATTAACAATTTCCGGAAAATACATCAAATACATGAAACAAATTGAAGAAACAATTAATTAAATTTCAATTTGAATCTAACAAATATTAAACTAACAAATATTCACTTAAACAACAATACGAACACGAAATAAACATGAAAAACAATTAATTAATCTTTCAATTGGAATCTGAAAAATTAATTTAACAAACAACACATGAACATGAACTAAAAATTAATTCAAACGATAAACAAAACAAACATTTGCCGATTTTAGATTCGAAAAATATAAAAACCAAATACGAACAAAATAAAACGCAAAAACTACTAACCGGAAATGAACAACGACGAATTGGACTATTTCGACAAACCTCGAATGGGCATAAGTCTGTTCGGACTCAACGACGAACTCACCTTCCTTGTAAACTTGACGAACTCAAAACTACGCTCGACGACCTCAACTAGAACTCGATCAAACGAAGGCAGAAGTGATGAACGGAAGCAGTTAATTTGTTTGCGAGAAAACTGAATGCAGAAGAAGCAACGATGGAGACTGGCCATGGTTGTTCGATGAGGCAGCAGCTGGACGGCGAGGTTGACACAGAAGTAGCAGCAGCCGGAAGTGAAGAAGAAGGTGGAACGGGAAGCAACACCGCGACAGCAGCTCGGAGGAAGGAGGAGAAGTAGCGGCGACGTGTTTGGTTACGTCAAGAAGCTGGCGCGGGCAGCAGCAGACGAGGCAGCTAGGGTCATCCATGGTCGGAGAAGGAAAAGCTTGAACAACTGGTCTTTTGGACGTGCGGTTGAGGGCTGCCATGGACGTCGAGCTCAAACTCGAGCTTGACGTCGAACGACGAAGATAAAGTCGCGATGGATGGTGAGGCAGAAGGAGCAACAGTGGTGACGAGCTGTTCGTTAGCTTTTGTTTGGATCACCAACGCAGCTGGGTGGTTGAAGAAGACGATGCAAGGGAAGCCATGGTCGATCAAGCTTTGAGCTTGACAAAAGAGATGAAGCTATGGTAGCGACGGTGTTATGGTGGGTCGTTGGAGATCGAGGGACTTGTGTCGTTTGGTCGAGGAAGAAGAAAGCGAAAGTAGTTGGTTGAGGGCAGCCATTGATGGAGTTTGGAGCCTTTGGGAAGATGAAGAATAGAAGAAGAAGGAAGATAGGGGGGCGGGTCTTTTTCTTATTTTTTAGGGTTTTTTTCTTTTTTTTTCTTTTGTTTTGTGTTGTAAAAGGTAAGACAAAGGGGTTTGGGTCTTTTGGGTTATGGACTGGGTCGACCCAGTTCGAATTGGACTGGGTCGTAGGGAAGATTGGGCCATTTTTTGGGCCTGTGGCTTGAAGTTGAAGAAGAGGCCCAATTCCGACTTTCTTTATATTTTCGCTCTCTTTTCTTCTTTTATTTTTCTAAAACTAAATTATAAAAATACTTAAACTATTATTAAGAACTAAATTAAGTTATAAAAGTGCAAATTAACTCCCAATAATAATTAACGCACAATTAAGTATTAATTAAGCATAAAATTGTATATTTGGACATTAAATGCTAAAAATGCAAACGATGCCTATTTTTGTAATTTTTAATTTTTGTAAAACAAATTTAATTACTAACAACTATAGAATTAAATCCTACATGCAAAATGCGACATATTTTTGTATTTTTTATTAATTTATCAAATAAACACGCACAAACAAATACAAATAATTATTCAAAATATCACAAAATATCACAAAATTGCACACCAAAGAAAAATCATTTTATTTTTGGATTTTTTGGGAGTAATTCTCATATAGGGCAAAAAATCACGTGCTTACATACACAAATAACGAGCAAAATATGAGGACACATAAGAAAAGGTGGAACCAGGAAAAAATAATACAGAGGCATCTCTATGGAAGACTGAAACAATACCTGTAATGACAACATCTGAATCAATAGCATTGGGTCTGCCTGGAAGTGCATAGAAACGGGCCTGACCGCTCCCTGATCGACCTCCCCCTCTGACTAACCCCCACCCCTAGCTGACTGAGCGGGTGGTGGTGAAGAAACTGGCACTGAAGCTGATGACTGGCCTTTCTGCTAAGATGAACTAGCAAAACGACGAGGACACTACCTCCACATGTGACCCATCTCGCCACACTCATAACAACTCCCAGTGTTGGAGAAGGGGACTGAAGGGAATTCCTCGTACCAGAGTGACTAGAAGATGCACTCGACATAGAAGAGCTCTAAACTGATTGAGCACGGGTCGAACTCTGAGCTAGAAGGGCACTAAGTGATGGTTGGCCCTGATGAGAACTGTGAGAACCATGACCGGACGATGCCCTAGGATAACCTGGGTGAGCTGGCTAAGCAGACCTGAATGGACGGCCTCTGTCGTGCTGAAACTGACCCCTCAAAGGAGCACCACTATAGCTACTAGATCCTCGAGGCCTCTTGGCCTTCCTCTCCTCTCGCTCCTGGCGACGAACAAACTCAATCTTACGGGCAATATCAATAACCTCCTTGAAAGTAGCACTAATCACCCTCTCCCTGGTCATAAGAATATGGAGCTGATAAGTAAGACCATCAACAAACCTCCTAATCCTCGCTCTATTTGTCGGGACCAACCAGATGGCATGACGAGCTAACTTAGAGAACCTCAACTCATACTGCGACACGATCATCTCCCCCTCACACAACCACTCAAACTGCTTACGCAGCTCCTCTCTGCAAGACTGTGGCGCATACTTCTCCAAAAAGAGAACGGAGAACTGCTGCAAGGTAAGGGGTGCTGCACCAACAGGCCTATGCCTCTCAAAATCCTCCCACCAAGTGAAAACAGCTCCTGAAAACTGGTAGGTGGTCCCCTCTGGTCTCTAAAATACCCATTGTACGAAGCATCCTCTGACACTTGTCCAAAAAGCCCTGGGCATCCTCGCCCTCTACACAACTGGAGGTCGGAGGCTGAAGTCTACCAAATCTCTCCAACCTACGCTGCTCATCCTCCTACATGGTAGGAACTACGTAGTCCTGAGCAGCTGCAACCGGCTGGGCTGGATGTGCTCCCAGCATCTGGAGTCCCTGCACGACCTGCTCAGGTATGCGAGCGGCGGGAGTCTGATTGCCTCCCCCGACCTAAGAAGTAGCTGCGGTTGTAGTGGCTGAAATCACCTGAGCTAGGCTAGTGCAAACTAATAAGATAAGAGCCAAGGTCCGGAAGACCAGGAATCACGATGGGCACAACTTGTGCCTGAGCTGGTGCTGCTAAAGCGTCCATAGCTGGAACCTGGTCCTGAGCTGGGGCAGCTGGTGGATCTGCAGGTGCTGCCCTAGCTGCTTTGCCTCTAGCACGACAGCATCCTCGGCCTCTGGTTGCCACAGTTGGTGGCACTGGTGGTCGTCCATCCTATCCAGTAGCGTGCGTCCTCATCATCTGTGAGAGAATAGAATAACATGAGTTTAGTACTTGGATCAACAAGTTCGCATGACAAGAGTTTCAAGAATATGAAATTTTCCTAGAGGTTCTGCAGCCTCTCGAGGATAAATATAGACGTCTCTGTACCGATCCACAAGACTCTACTAAACCTGCTCATGAATCTGAGACCTATGTAACCTAGGTTCTAATACCAACTTGTCACGACCCTAAACACGGATCCAGTCGTGATGGCGCCTCTCGTGAAGACAAGGCCAGCCAGTTAAACTCAATTCACTTTTTAAAACAGTTAAACAACATAACAGCGGTCTAAAACATGATTTAATGATACTAAGTAGCGAATAATAGAAAATAAGTGCGGAAGTACAACACGACATAGCCCTAACCGGGGTGTCACAAGTCACGAGCATCTAACAACACTAAGTCCTCAAATGTAACTACAGAGTTTAAATACTGAACTAAGGATATAAAGGAAAGAGATAGGGAGGAGCTCCAGGCTGCGAATGCCAACAGCTACCTAAAGACTCCTCGAAGATCCGCCTTAAGCTGGAATGAATCAACACTCGGGAGCGGGACCAGCTATGCCTGAATCTGCACACAGGGTACAGGGAGTAAAGTGGGTACTCCAACTCAGTGAGTAACAAATGTAAATAACGACTGAAAGTAAGAAAACATGTAAAGCACAAGGCATTCTATAATAAAGTAGTAAATTCATTTAGAAACAGTAAACCAATGAAAAGTCAAGTAAAATCCTCTTTCATCAAGTAAACAAGTAATTGACAGGTAGTTAAGGTAAATTAAACAAATAGAAGTTCGCCCCTCAGGCACAATATCAATGGATCCTCCCCTCGGGCAACATCTCAGAACAATACTAGCCCCTCAGGCTCAATCTCACATCACAATAGGTACCCGCGCTCACTAGGGTGTGCAGACTCCTGGAGGGGCCCCTTACGGCCCAAGCGTAATATCAAGCCACATCGTGGCATCATCACTAGGCCCTCAGCCTTATATCAATCAAGCCACCTCGTGGCGTACATATCTCAGGCCCTCGGCCTCATAATCAGTATCAAATGTTTCCTCACAACATAGGCCATCAGCCTGACTCAGTCAAAAATCCTTACAAGCCACACGGGCAATAGTAAAGCAGTGTTTCTAAGCCTAAACATCATTTAAAAATATCATTTAAGTATTAAGACTGAATGAACATGGCTGAGTACGAAAACAGTGGAAAATAACATGATTGAGTTCCAGTATAAAGTCAAAATAGTGAGGAAATACCAGCAAAAATCCCCGAAGGGTTCAAATAGTTGGAACAAGGCCCAAAGATGGCATTCAACCCAAATAATGATGATAACAAATAGATTTCAGTCCAATACGCGGTAAAATCATCAGTTGGGACGGACCAAGTCACAATCCCCAATAGTGCATGACCCCACGCTCGTCATCGAGCATGTGCCTCACCTAAATATAGCACTGCGATGTGTAATCCGGGGTTTCAAACCCTCAGAATATCATTTACAATCATTACTCACCTCGAACTGGATAAATCTCTAGCTCGCGACGCCTTTTCCCCTCGAATCGGCCTCCATACGCGTCGAATCTATCCAAAATCAGAATGAGGACGTCAAAATATGCTAAGGGAATGAAGCCCAAGTGAAAACAATCAATAAAGGGCACAAATCCCGAAATTACCAAAACCCAACCCCGGCCACATCTCGAAATTCAGAAATTTTTACACCAATAGATTCCTTATCTTTCCACGAGTTCATACATATCAAAAGTTCTCAAATCCGACCCCAAATGGTCCTCCAAATCCCCAATCAAAAGTCCAAATTTTCAAGCCCTAGTTCATCAACATTTTAGCTTAATTTCCATGATTTTCTAGGTGGAATTATCATAATAATCGAGTTTTCAGTCCAAAATTCTTACCTCCAAATGTTTCCCCCTTGAATCCCTCTTCAATCCCCTTCAAAAATCTCCAAAAATGCCAACTATGGAGGAAATAAGCCCCAAAATCGCGGACAAGACGAGTTTAAAAACCTTCTGCCCAGGCATTTATTCCTTCTTCACGAACGCGGTCAAACCCTTGCGTTCGCGAGGCACAAATTTACTTTGACCAACCTCAACCCAGCTGACCCAAATTCCTCTACACGAACGCGAAGCCATTCTCGCGAACACGATGCTTCACTTCCCAGCCCTCCGCGAATGTGAAGCCCTTCTCGTGAACGCGAAGGCCAAAATTCTACTGACTTCCACTGACTCTTCGCGAATGCAAAGAGTAAAAACCTGCAACAGCTGAACCTGCAACTTCTGCAATTTTCTTAACTCCAAAATGATCCGTTCCACCCCTCGAAACTCAACCGAGGCCCCCGGGACCTCAACCAAAGGCACGAACACATCCTAATATCTTATTCAAACTTGTTCCAATCATCAAAACACCTCAAATAACATCAAATCACCCAAAACACATCGGATTCAAGCCAAACTTTCTAAAATCTTCCAAATTCTGCTTTTGATCAAAACCCCAACCAAATCACGTCCGAATGACCTGAAATTTTGCACACACATCCCAAATCACTCAACGAAACTACTGCAACTCTCAAAATTCCATTCTGATCCTATATCAAAATCTCGCCTACCAACCAGAATTCGCCAAAATATTGACTTCACCCATTCAAACCTAAATCTACTACGAACCTCCAAAATTCATTCTGATCACGCTCCTAAGTTAGAAATAACCGCCCCAAGCTAACCGAACCATTGGAACTCGCATCCAAACCCTCTAACACATAAGTTAACATCCGTTTGACTTTTCCAACTTAAACTTCCTTAAAAGAGACTAAGTCTCTCAAATCTTACCAAAATCATTCTGGATTCGATCCGACCAACCCGATACCACAAAACATGGATGAACAAAGCATAAAGAAGCAGAAAATAGGGAAAACGGAGCGGTAACTCAAGAGATAACTGGTCGGGTCGTCACAGGTCGGGCCCTACTGAGGTTAAATAAAATATAAAGTTTGACAGTGTAGAACAGAATAGTATAAATAAATACAGCGGTAAAAGTAACACAGGAAATAAAAAGGGCAACAACAACTGTTACAGAGACAAGTCAAAACACGAAAAGAAATGTGACTTAGCACCAAAATAACAACCGGGGATCTCCTAGGATACCGTCCTATAGTCCCATATGTACATATCCAATGGATATCCCGGGATCCCGTTCCGTAGTCCAACTCATAGTGCGTGGGGATCTACCGGAATCCCGTTCCGTAGTCCCAACTATAAATACCCAGTACTTGGGGAATATACTAGGTGCATTTCCATAGTTTCATATAACTTTGCAGGGGGATCTACCGGAATCTCACATCCATAGTCCCAAAATAAATAGATAAGGGGGAGCTACCGGAATCCCACATTCGTAGTCCCAAAATAAATACACAGCAGCAACAGAAAAATATACAGAAATGACAAATTTTCATATTAAGGCAATAAGTGATTCTAGCCTAGCATGCTGCACAGAACTCAGGTAAGGCATGTTGAGCAAACAAATCAAATTAATTCACTTAGACGTGCTTTCCTAAGCTATCAACAGGCTTAATAGAGCAAGTAATAAAAACAGTAAATGAAACATACTAGTGATTACTTAATGAAAACCGAATTTCCAACAATTAGCACAAGTACGCACTCGTCACCTCAGGTACAAGGAATTTCAATTACCAAATATACCAATCCTAAGGGGAAGGTCCCCCACACAAGGTTAGACAAGCCACTTACCTCGAACCGGCTCAAAATCAACCCGACACCATGCTCTTGCCACGAGTACTCGACTCCAAATGGCCCAAATCTATCCAATTCAATTGCATAATGTAAATAACACTTCAAGTAACTGATTCTACAAAGAAATTCTAAGCTAATACGCGAAATTAGGTGAAATGACCAAAATGCCCCTCGGGCCCACATCTCAGAATCAGGTAAAATTTATATTTTCAGAATCCTCACGAGTTCATGCATACCGAAATTATCCAAATCTAAGGTCAAATTCCCAATCAAAAGTCGAATTCTAGGTCTAAGAACTTTTTTCCAACTTTTCCCAAATTTTCAGCTCCAATCCAAAATTAAATGATGAAACTAACTATAGATTGATGGAATATAACTAGAAAGGGTCAAATAATTGTTACCCAATGATCTCCTCTTCAATTTCCTCTCAAAATTGCCCTCCCCCGAGCTCCAAATCGAATTTCCAACTTTTGAAACTAAACCCTCGAAATTTTATATTTTTGCCCAGCTGCATCCGCATCTGCGGTTCTGGGACCGCTTCTGCGGTCCAGCATTTGCGGAACAATGGTCGCATCTGTGACTTTTCACTTAGGGCCCAGATTCCGTATCTGCGACTCCCCATCCGCAGATGCGGTACCGCTCTTGCGGAAATTCCACTGCTTTTGCAGTTCCTGTTAAACTTTCCAAATTCTGCTTCTGCGGTTCTACAACTGCGGTCCCACACTCGCAGGTGCGGTTATGACAGCAGAACAACTGAAGCTGCAACTCCAATTCCAAAAATATTTCCATCAACCATCTGAAATCATCCCGAGGCCCCCGGGACCTCAACCAAACCTACCAACATATTCCATAACTTTATTCAAACTTGTTTCAACCTTCAGAATGCTCAAAACAACATCAAAACACCTATTTGTCATCGGATTCAAGCCTAAGAATTCCAAAAACTCTAAAAATACGCTTTCGATCAAAAAGTCTATCAGACCTCGTCCGAATAACCTAAAATTTTGCACATATGTCACATTAAACACTACGGAGCTACTCCAACTTCTAGAATTCCATTCCGACCTTCGGATCAAAATCTCACTATCGAACTGGAAACTTCAAAAATTCAACTTTCATCATTTCAAGCCTAAATTAGCTACGGACCTCCAAAACACAATTCGAACACGCCCCTAAGCCCGAAATCACCCAACAGAGCTAACGGAACCATCGAATTTCCATTCCAAGGCCATCTTCGCACTATTTTGATTACGGTCAACTTTCCAACACTTAAGATCTCATTTAAGGACTAAGTGTCCCAAAACCCTCTGAAACTTAAAACCGAACATCCCGGCAAATTAAAATAGAAAAAATAAAATCGGGGAAAGTATTTAATAGGGGATCGAGACATAAATTCTTAAGATGACCGGACGGATCGTCACATCTAGATTCGAAATGGATCTTTAAACGAAAAATTAAAGTTGATGACACTATTGATAAATATAAGGCAAGACTGTTGTCAAAGGTTATAGACAAAAGGAAGGCCTTGATTACTTTGACACTTACTCGCCAGTAATAAGGATAACATCTATTAGGGTGTTAGTGGCACTGGCGACCGTGTATGGTCTTGAAATCCATCAAATGGATGTTAAAATAACTTTCTTAAATGGAAAATTGGAGGAAGAGATTTACATGGAACAACTTGAGGGTATTGTGGTTCCTGGTAAAGAAACGAAAGTGTGCAAACTTGTTAAGTCGCTTTATGGACTCAAACAAGCACCCAAAAAATGGCATGCAAAATTTGACCAAATAATGTTGGCAAATGTATTTAAAATCAACGAGTGTGTCAAATGTGTTTACATTAAAAATACTCCAGGTCATGAAGTCAGTGTTTGTTTATATGTTGATGACATGTTGATAATGAGCAAAAGTATGACAGATATCAATGCTACAAAACACATGTTGGCTAGCAAATTCGACATGAAAAACTTAGGAGTTGCTTATGTGATCTTAGGAATCAGAATTCACAAGACTCCACAAGGTCTAGCATTATCACAGTCTCACTACATTGAAAAGGTACTTGACAAGTTCAAGTATTTGGATTTCAAAATTGCCAAGACTCCAATTGACGTGAGTTATGCACTTCAAAAGAATGAAGGTGAAAGTGACTCACAATTGGATTATGTAAGAGTATTGGGAAGTTTGATGTATATCATGAATTGTACGCGACCAAATATAGCATATGCTATTAGCAAACTGATTCGGTTTACAAGTAATCCCAATCAAATACATTGGATGGCACTGAAATGAGTTTTGGGATATCTAAAACATACCCAAAATTATGTTTTGCATTATAACAAATATCCTTCCGTGATCGAGGATATAGTGATGCAAATTGGATCACCGGATCATCTAAAGTTAAATTCACAAGTGGATATGTTTTCACAATTGGGGATGGAGCAGTATCTTGGAAATCATCCAAACAAACGTGCATCGCCCATTCTATAATGGAATCTGAATTCATAGCTTTAGATAAGGCTGGTGAAGAAGCTGAATGGCTCCGAATTTCTTGGAAGATATTCCATTTTGGCCCAAACCTTTGGCACCTATTTGTTTACATACCCGAGAGGGTGCAAGGGAGTTTTCTCCAATTAAAGGACAGTCGAAACGGGATTTGTTTGTTTGTTTCAGAGTCGCCACCTGGGAATTTTAAGGCGTCCCAAGTCACCGGTTTTAATCCCTGAATCGAGGAGAATATGACTCTGTTTGTTATTCTGCGAACCAGAAATCCTGAGTAAGGAATTCTGTTAATTCGGGAGAAGGTGTTAGGCATTCCCGAATTCCGTGGTTCTAGCACGGTCGCTTAACCATTTTTATATTTGGCTTAATTATCTTGATTTACTAAATACCTTTTTTCTTGTTGCCCGATTTTATTACCGCTTTTGTTTAGATTGTTTACAATTAAAGACCCTTCTTTGAATCGAATCACGCGTACGTATATTCGTGTTATAAATTATATTTTTAAAACATGCGGAGCTGTGTCACGCACACGTGTACACAATAATATAGATAACATTTTATTAAAATAATTATTTTCAAAATTGTGCTTAAATAAAATCAAGAACATTCGCCCTTTTTGTGTAATTAAGTAGTGAACCTCACATCTCGGGTTTTTATGAAATTAATAATGATATTCTCCGAGGAATCCCTTTTTATTAAATATTCGCTCGAAGTTGCGCGAATGCATAATCCGAATTGCTTTTAGAAATAATTTAGGCCACGCGAACGTATCCCTAATTTCACAAGATACTTTTTGATAAAGTTCTCTACAAATTGTTATTATGTGTTGACCGCGAGCCTCGTTTTACACATATGAATCATATACTTCAAATTTTAAAGAATTAATGACGTGAAAAAAATAAAAAAAACAATATGTAACTAAGACTAACATTTTTTTTTCGTGGATACAACATTAAGATGTTCACAAATCGAATCGTGTGTAAAATTGGGAAAGAACTTAATATGATAAACAAATTAATAGTTTCCGCAGAATCTCCATTGTTTCATTTAAGGCGAACTCTTCTTCTATATATCTTTAACATAAAATGCTACAATTCGCTTATAAATCTCATGTCCTTCTCATATGTTCATTTTAATCCAAAGTTACAATTGTTTGGTTAATGTTTTCGATGGAAGATAAAAGTCAAGTTGATAAGAAAAAGAAATATTATACAAACTGATTCCATAAAATTGCTTTACATGCAACGTAGTTGTTTGTTTGAACCATTCATAATATTCTAACGTCGTAACGAGCTATATAAATTCTCCTTTCACTAATGGTTATACACACACCCGTTATCTTATATACGAAAAATACCACCAACATCATTTTAACCTTATTTAACAACAGAGGTTAGTTATGTAGTTTTCTTGATATTTCTACATTACTCTTTACTTAGCTAACAATACCATAAAATTTAAATAATGGCCAACTTTATGCCATGTTCCCTACCTTGACAACTCAATCATATCTTCACTTAATGAAAATTTCGAAATTAACCTTATTACAACACTTATACGAACTTCAAAAGATGACATTTAACTTATAGTCATCACATCAAAACATACTACTATATTAATCAATTGAAACAAAACCAAACTTTAAACTAAAGACCTTAGATGAGTAGAAGACAGAATTATAACTCCAAACTTCATTTATTTGCCATGTTGAAGCTTTTCACAACATGAGTTTAAAAGATATGTACCTGGAAATGAAGGTAAAAGGAGTAAATTTCAGCAGTAACAGCAGCAACAAAACACCGGCAGAATATACCAATAACACAGCAGGTCTGAACAAGACCCGTTAACCCAGATGAACAGTCACAGAAATTTGAGAAATTTTTTAGATTTAAACCGAACAATATCCACAAACAAACAACGGATAGATTCTAGAAAAATAACATTTCAGGTTTTAGTTTCTTTCTTATATCTGTTTCATATTTCAGTTTCTTTCTTCTATCTGTTTCAGATTCCTATTTCTGATTTTTCTGCTCAGTTTTCCTCTCTTAATTTCTGTCCAGATTTTCTCCTATATGGTTCTGTGTATTCCTCCAGATTTTTTTTCTCTCTCTTTTCTCTTAATGTCTCTCTTCAGTGTATTCCAAATCTCTCTCTAAATGAGCCTTTCTCTCTAAAAAAAAAAACGGCCCCTTCTTTATAAACAGATCCCTGTATTTATACAGGTCTGCCCCTTTTCCTTTCAGTGCTGCCTGGACCCCCTTCTTCTTTTAAAAATCAGAAAATCCCATTAAAATCTGCTTTTACTACTTTAAATCCCATTAAGTGATCTTTTTTGATTTCCAGCATTCCCATTACCCTTTGTTTCCCATTATCTCATTAAGTAATAGCCATTATCACTCCACTATCAGCACACTACTATTATCACATTACCCTACTGTTTCTTTCCCAAAACAACCCTAAAATCCTACTGTTATTACTGCCCTTAATACAAAAATCAGAATCTAGTACAAAACAGATTTAAAAATTTGTTCAAACCTATTTATCAACCTGATTTAAAACAGCTATAACTAATTCTCTTAAGTTCTGGACTGAATCTTAACTGAGAATGCACTTTTCTAACACAATTGTATCTAATCAACATTTGTGAAATTGAATTTAAACCTAACATCACAACAACATTACACTGAATTCAACATAACAAGTTAAACTGAATTTCAGCATTGAACTAAGATCCAAACAAATATAGGAGCATTGTCAATATACTGATAATGCCCTGAAACTTATGCTCAGAAATCAACACATACACAACATCCTTTTGATGAACTTATTGAATTATAAACAAGGATGATTTAATTGACGAGTATTAATTAAACTGATTATCTATAACAATTGTCCACAAACAATAGGTAAACAGATTGTTTCAATCAGTATTATCATAAACGGGAATTCATAATGTAACTAATCGACGAACTTAATCGAGTCGATTAGACACATTGTAAACAAACATAACTAACAGAAACAATTCACACTTTGATCAAGTAAGTGGGTATGAGACAGAATAACAGAATTAATCAAACAAAAATATGAAAAATTAACAGACAACTAAAATAGGCAACAACATATGTAGGAAACAAAAGAAATAGGAAAATACCTCTGAATCTTCAATTTCATACGGACTCAAACTCAACTTGGATTCGGACCCTTTTGAGGCTGAACAGACTTTATTCGAAGTATTCTCAATTGAGAATACCTCGATTAAAGTCTCTTAGACCTCAATCCTTCACTCGAATTGGAAAAATTCCAAGATTGGAAATTTTTAGGGTTTCAGATTCTTTGATTTTAAATTCGAACACTTTTGGGCAGATTCGAAAGAAACCAAAGATGACACAAGGGTGAGGGATGCCTAGGGGTCATTTGGTGTTAGTTTGGAACGAATCTGAGTGAGTTCATGTTTGGCTCGAACCTTCAAAAGAAGATTCGAAGAACTCTGAGGTGATTTGATCTAAACCAACACCAGATCCATAGCTAGGGTAGTTAGGGGCAGCTACGGTGTTAATTTTGGAAGTCATCGGAAAGGGTCGAGTTTGGCTTGAATCTTCAAATGAAGATTCGAGAACCTTCAGGAGGATTCGAGCCCAGTGGCTAACAGATTCGGATAGAGGATGGTCAGGAGGTTCAGGGGTGTTAAGGTGGTGATCGGCGGCGTTGTTGCCGCCGGGTTTCAGGCGATGGGGAATGAGGGCGGCTAGGGTTAGGGGTGTGCTTTCGGAGAGGATGATGAATTGTGAAGAGGGGGGGTGTTTAGTTAGGGGGCCGGGGTAGGGATTTGGATTTATATAGTGATGGGGTGGATTGATATTGGCCGTTAGATCCGGCAGAATGGATGGCCAGGATCTATATGCTTACATGAACGGCGCCGTTTTGGTTTAGTTGGGGAATGGGTTGGCCCGGGTACTGGATCGGGTAGGGATCACGGGTTAGGTCAAGATCCTGGGAGCCCTTGGATCAGAAGTAATGAACGGCCCCGATCTATTGCAATCATATGACGTCGTATGGTTTGCATTTGTAATTAAATGATCGGGCATCATCAAACGGCGTAGTATTTGCCCTATACTACGTCGTTTGATGGTTTTTGAGCTGACTGACTTGGGCTGGGTAAAATGTATTGTTTTGGGCCTGAATTTTTTGTCAAATAAATGGCCCAGTCCGTTTTTCTTTACATTTTAATCAACTCTTTTCAATTTCCAATTTTATTCTTTAATTATTAAAATCCTAATTAAAATTATAAAAACAAAATTACTCTTACAAAATATTAATTACTTTTAACAACTATTAACACATAGACAAAACATTAATCACACATTGAAACATTTAAAATAGAATAAATGCGTATTTTGTTTTGTGATTTTATTTTAATTAACTCTTAAATGCATAATTAAATCCTAATTATGCATGCAACATGTGTTGTTTTATTTTATTTTTCATTTTAACAAACAAAGTAAACATTTACGGACATAACACAAATATTTAATAAACGCCACTCAAATTCTAAAAATTGCACACTAAACAAAAATTGTTTTATTATTATTTTTTTTTGAGTAATTTTCGTGAGGCAAAAATCACGTGCTCACAGCTGCCCCTCTTTGTGCGGAAACTCAAAGAGTTTTCGTGCAAAGATAAAGTGAGCGGATACGAGCGATTTTTGCCCGTTCAAATACTCCGTGGGAAGCATTTTTTGAAAGATTTGACCGAACCTCTGCTTCAAAGGTTTCCTACATATCCTTGGCTATAAAGGAATCAGGTCAATGTAGTTCGGGAAGTTTTGGGTAGCTGGGACTACCGTGGGACTGTGATGTTACTGCTGTTTTGTGCTGCTTTTACTGCTTGCTGACCTCCTTATTACACCTTGCTTCAAAGGTAAAACAAAAGCTAAACTAGACTATGGTATATGAATTACAGAATCTTATCTAGATCATGCCCTTGCGTTTCTTGTTGTCTTGATGTCTTGGTGACTCTTGGGCATTTGGCTTATTCCGCATTCCCTTTCATTGTGTCCCGTATTTTCTTTCTCTGTTTGGGACTCTTGTTGTTTCCTGCTGGGGACTTTGTTGGACTCCTCTCCTTTATTGACTCTAAGTGTGCTCCTTTCTCATATGAGCGGGATTTTGATTTCAATACTTCAATTATATTCCCTTGTTCTCTAGGTGGGCGCCTGACTGCCTTTTCGATTCTTCATACTCATTCTCCAGGTGGACGCATGACTTCTTCTTAAATTCTTCATCCTCATTCTCCAGGTGGACGCCTGACTTCTTCTTAAATTCTTCATCCTCATTCTCCAGGTGGACGCCTGATTTCTTCTTAAATTCTTCATCCTCATTCTCCAGGTGGACGCCTGATTTCTTTTTCAATTCTTCATCCTCATTCTTCAGGTGGACGCCTGATTTCTTCTTAATTTTTTTTCCTCATTCTCCAGGTGGACGCCTGACTTCTTCTTTAATTTTTTATCCTCATTCTCCAGGTGGACGCCTGATTTCTTCTTTATCTCTCATCCTCATTCTCCAGGTGGACACCTGATTTCTTTTTTAATTCTTCATCCTCATTCTCCAGGTGGACGCCTGATTTCTTCTTTAAATTTTCATCCTCATTCTCCAGGTGGACGCCTGACTTCTTCTTTAACTTTTTATCCTCATTCTCCAGGTGGACGCCTGATTTCTTCTTTATCTCTCATCCTCATTCTCCAGGTGGACGCCTGATTTCTTCTTTAAATTTTCATCCTCATTCTCCAGGTGGACGCCTGACTTCTTCTTAAATTTTTCATCCTCATTCTCCAGGTGGACGCCTGATTTCTTCTTCAATTCTTCATCCTCATTCTCCAGGTGGACGCCTGACTTTTTCTTAAATTCTTCATCCTCATTCTCCAGGTGGACGCCTGACTTCTTCTTAAATTCTTCATCCTCATTCTCCAGGTGGACGCCTGATTTCTTCTTAAATTCTTCATCCTCATTCTCAGGTGGACGCCTGATTTCTTCTTTAAATTTTCATCCTCATTCTCCAGGTGGACGCCTGACTTCTTCTTAATTTTTTTTCCTCATTCTCCAGGTGGACGCCTGACTTCTTCTTTAATTTTTTATCCTCATTCTCCAGGTGGACGCCTGATTTCTTCTTTATCTCTCATCCTCATTCTCCAGGTGGACACCTGATTTCTTTTTTAATTCTTCATCCTCATTCTCCAGGTGGACGCCTGATTTCTTCTTTAAATTTTCATCCTCATTCTCCAGGTGGACGCCTGACTTCTTCTTTAACTTTTTATCCTCATTCTCCAGGTGGACGCCTGATTTCTTCTTTATCTCTCATCCTCATTCTCCAGGTGGACGCCTGACTTCTTCTTAAATTCTGCATCCTCATTCTCCAGGTGGACGCCTGATTTCTTCTTAAATTCTTCATCCTCATTCTCCAGGTGGACGCCTGACTTCTTCTTAAATTCTTCATCCTCATTCTCCAGGTGGACGCCTGACTTCTTCTTAAATTCTTCATCCTCATTCTCCAGGTGGACGCCTGATTTCTTCTTAAATTTTTCATCCTGGTGTTTCCTGACACAAATGTTGTTTTTGCCCCTGTTTCAAATCACAGAAAACTTTGTTAGTTTAAAGCAGGGTGGTTAACTGGGGCATTCTTGCCGACGGTGGGGCTTCTCTTCGTCTCGTTTTATTGCCTTGGAATTGTTGAGAAAACTGTTTTGTCCTTGTAATTGATCCTTAACTATAGGATCACCAACTGTTGTTTTTACTTCAAACCATTTCAACTGTAATCATATGTTTCTCCTGACATTACTAAACCACTTTTGATTCCATTTTTCTTACACCCATATCTTATTTTTTTTTATTTTTTTTTATCCTATTACCTCCTGCCCATCATGGCCGTATTTTTGTACTATGCAATCTTGAATCTTGGTAGTATACCTTGACATTCCTTCTTATTTGTTTGGAACAAAACTCATCTCAAAAACTTTAGAAGAGTAAGATTATCAGTGACGAAAATATGACGATTTCGAAAATCTAGAATGAAAAGAAAAGTCCAAATTTGGATGACTGTTGGAGAAAAAATAAAGGACTTATCTGATTGGAGTCACTGGCACCAATGATCATGGTATGCATTTTGGATTAATCAACCCAGTCTTTTTAACCAATCTCTTTTCAATTGTTTCATTTTGTTTTCCCCAAATTTTCCATAACCCAACTTCATTTTTTCATTTTACAGACCTGTTTGACTTGCAATATCTTAAAGAGCTTTTCACCGACAAACCTTCCTCATTTGTTCATTCCTTAATTCATTTTTGCCTTGTGGTGCCTGCGAAGGTTTTCACCAATAAGACTCTCCCATTTACTTTCTCTCAACTTCCGTCGTCTTATGGTGCCCGTGTGGGTTTTCACCTATAAGACTCTCTCATTTTACTTTCTCTCAACTTCCGTCGTCTTATGGTGCCCATGTGGGTTTTCACCTATAAGACTCTCTCATTTTTACTTTCTTTTCTTGTTTGGACCAGAGTGTTATGAATCATTTTCATTTGCTTGACACAACATTTTTCTAAGATTGATCTAAAGGTCTTTTTGGCATGTGGTTGGAATGGAAAGGTATCAAAAAGTTAAACAGTTTTGATAGGGGTTTAAAAATTACAACTCTTGGAATCTTTTTCTTATTTCCAATACAATTCCTGCCCCAGTTTCTTGATTGGGGTCTCTTGATGTTTCTTTTTGTGCACATTATGCATATCGTGTACCCTATGACTGAGCCGTGAGGCGCCTACGTATCCTTCTTTGAGGAATCAGGTCAAACGTAGTTCATTACAATAATAGTGATTTTTTTTAATTATATTTTTCATATTTGATTTCCATTGATTCCAAGAGAGGGTAGGAAAGAATCCAATGTCGCTCAAAGGGGAAGCAAAGGGTATAGTGTTTGGCTAACAAAATTCCTTTGTCATTCCAATCTTTGAAATAATGCCGAATACAAACATTTAAAAAGTTATGCATAATATCTCTTTACCGCATCAGAATTGATAGCCATGTCTATGCATTTTCCTTCGATATCTGTTAAACATAGTGCACCATTCGATAATACTCTGGTCACAATGAATGGTCCTTGCCAATTCGGGGCAAATTTGCCTTTTGCCTCAACCTGATGTGGAAGAATACGTTTCAGCACATGTTGACCCACTTCAAACTTCCGGGGACGCACCTTTTTGTTGTATGCTTCTTGCTATTCTTCTTTGATACAATTGGCCATGACATACTGCGGCCAATCGTTTTTCATCAATCAAGTTTAACTGTTCCAGACGGGTTTTGACCCATTCATCATCATCAATCTTTGCTTCGGCGATGATCCGAAGGGAAGGAATTTCAACTAATGCAGGAATTACTGCCTCAGTGCCATATACCAACAAATAAGGAGTTGCTCCTACTGAAGTGCGAACAGTAGTGCGGTATCCCAATAATGCAAATGGTAATTTTTCATGCCATTGTCTTGAACCTTCTACCATTTTCCGAAGTATCTTCTTTATGTTTTTGTTGGCTGCCTCGACTGCTCCATTCGCCTTGGGCCGATATGGGGTAGAGTTGCGATGTGTAATCTTAAACTGTTGACATACTTCCTTCATTAAGTTACTGTTAAGATTAGCACCGTTATCTGTGATGATCACCTTTGGGATTCCGAATCGACATATGATATTTGAGTGGACAAAATCGACCACAGCTTTCTTGGTCACTGATTTGAATGTTTTGGCCTCAACCCATTTGGTAAAATAATCAATGGCTACCAGAATGAACCTGTGCCCATTGGATGCTGCCGGCTCAATTGGTCCAATCACATCCATGCCCCAGGCGACGAAGGTCCATGGTGCCGACATTGTGTGCAACTCGGATAGTGGAGAATGAATTAAATCCCCGTGTATCTGGCATTGATAACACTTGCGCACAAAACTGATACAATCTCGCTCCATGGTAAGCCAATAGTAACCAGCTCGGAGAATTTTCTTTGCCAATACATATCCACTCATGTGGGGTCCGCAAACTCCCGCATGCACTTCAGACATGACGGTCGTAGCTTGTCTGGCATCTATGCATCTTAACAATCCAAGGTCTGGTGTTCTTTTATACAAAACTCCTCCGCTCAAGAAGAATCCATTTGCCAATCGCCTAATGGTTCTCTTTTGATTCCCTGTGGCTTGTGCTGGATATATCCCCATTCTGATATATTCCTTGATGTCGTGGAACCATGGTTCACCGTCAAATTCCTCTTCAACCATATTGCAGTAAGCGTGCTGATCGTGGACTTGAATATGTAGTGGATCCACATAAGCTTTGTCCGGATGGTGCAACATTGATGCCAGGGTAGCCAATGCATCGGCAACCTCATTATGGATCCTTGGAATATGCCGAAACTCCACTGATTGAAAACGCTGACAAAGATCATGTAGACATTGTCGGTATGGTATGAGCTTCAAGTCTCGGGTTTCCCATTCTCCTTGAATTTGATGTACCAGAAGATCCGAATCTCCCATGACTAAGATTTCCTGGATACCCATGTCTGCGGCTAACCTTAACCCCAAAATACAAGCTTCATATTCAGCCATATTATTGGTGCAATAAAATCGTAGTTGAGCCGTAACAGGATAGTGATGCCCTATTTCAGAAATGATTACAGCTCCTATCCCGACTCCTTTCATGTTAGCTGCCCCATCAAAGAAAAGTTTCCAACCAGGTTTTTCAATTTGCTCCGTCTCATCGATATGCATTATTTCTTCATCAGGAAAATAGGTTTTCAATGGCTCGTACTCCTCATCGACCGGGTTTTCGGCTAAATAATCGGCCAGTGCTTGGGCTTTCATTGCAGTTCGAGTCACATAGATGATGTCAAATTCTATGAGCAATATTTGCCACTTTGCAAGTCTTCCCATTGGCATAGGTTTTTGAAAAATATATTTCAACGGATCCAGACGCGAAATGAGGTAAGTAGTGTAGGATGACAAATAGTGTTTCAATTTTTGAGCTACCCAAGTTAGGGCGCAACATGTCTTCTCCAGATGAGTATACTTAACCTCATAAGCTGTGAATTTCTTGATAAGGTAGTAGATGGCCTGTTCTTTTCTGCCGGTGAGGTCATGTTGCCTCAATACACAACCAAATGAATTTTCCAAGACCGTCAAGTAAAGAATCAGAGGTCTTCCTGGCTCTGGCGGGACCAACACGGGTGGGTTCGACAAGTATCCTTTTATCTTATCAAATGCTTCTTGACACTCATCGGTCCATTTGACCGCAGCATCCTTTTTCAACAATTTGAAAATTGGCTCACAGGTTGTTGTGAGCTGAGCAATAAACCTGCTGATGTAATTTAACCTTCCCAGCAAACTCATTACTTCAGTTTTGTTCCTTGGAGGTGGCAATTCTTGGATGGCTTTGATTTTTGATGGGTCTAGCTCGATGCCTCGTCGACTGACTATGAATCCCAGCAACTTTCCAGATGGAACTCCAAATGCGCATTTGGCAGGGTTAAGCTTGAGGTTGTACCTGCGAAGTCTTAAGAAGAATTTCCTCAAATCCCCAACGTGGTCGGCCTGATGCTTTGATTTTATGATCACATCGTCCACGTATACCTCAATCTCCTTGTGTATCATATCATGAAACACTGTGGTCATCGCTCTCATGTAGGTTGCTCCGGCGTTCTTCAAACCGAATGGCATTACCCGGTAGCAATAAGTTCCCCATGGTGTGATGAATGCCGTCTTTTCTGCATCTTCTTCATCCATTAGAATTTGATGATACCCGGCATAACAATCCACGAAAGATCCTATCTCATGCTTGGCGCAATTATCGATCAAAATATGGATATTGGGTAATGGGAAATTATCCTTTGGACTTGCTTTGTTGAGATTGCGGTAGTCGACGCATACTCTAATTTTGTCGTCTTTCTTTGGTACAGGAACGATATTAGCTAACCAAACAGGATATCGAGTGACTCGAATGACCTTTGCTTCTAACTGTTTGGTGATTTCTTCCTTAATTCTCACACTCATATCAGGCTTGAATTTTCTCAACCTCTGCTTGACAGGAGGCACCATTGGATCGGTGGGCAATTTGTGAACCACTAAATCAGTGCTCAAGCCCGGTATGTCGTCATATGACCTTGCAAAAACATCTTTGAATTCTATGAGTGCTTTAATTAACTCTTCTCGGATCTTTGGTTCAAGGTGGACACTTATTTTAGTTTCTCGAATATTATTCGTGTCCCCTATGTTGATGTCTTCGGTATCACTCAGGTTAGGTTTGGTTTTTTCCTCAAAGTGAATTAACTCTTTACTAATCTCTTCAAAAGCCTCATCTTCATCATATTCTGATTCATAATCACAATATATTTCTTGAATTATTATTTCGGAACCAGATTGATTTTTAAGACTGGGCTGAGGATTCCTCATGCATGCCATATCACTAGAGCCAGCGTAAAAAGAACTGTACAGAAAAAGAAGAAAAGGAAAAGAAAACTATCAGGAATGATAATGAAAAAGGAAACTGTATTTTATTGGATGATGAAAGATAACAAGGTTTTCACACTTCAAACAAACTGTAAGATAAGCATTGGGATTACAACCCTGAGGTAACCCAAACAAACTGAAGAAAAATCAAAAATAAACTACCGAGACTCATTTCGCATAGGGAGAGGAGTGGCTTTCCAATTATTAAGCTTTGTTTCTGGCCCAACGACTTGAACTTCGGCGTTGCTACAACCTTTCCCGCTTTCCACCATATTCACATCGTCAAACAATTTCTCGAATCTTTCAATTAATTCCTCCTCAGGATTGACCAGTGATTTAGGAATTGTTGTTATCGGGCGATTTTTAGCACCGATCTTGACAAAAGACTTTGATAGATGTGGGACTAGTTTTGGAAGGACCCATGCCTTTTGTTTCAACTTTCTGACCTTTTTCACGTCTGTGGCAGTGGGTATAAATCCCAAACCAAATGTTCCCTAGTTCTCGGGGAGAGATACTGGTTGTATAATTCCTTGCAAAGATGAGCCAAGACCTTTGCCGGGTATAAAACCATTTTTTAACATTTCATAGGCTACCATGACTGATGCAGAGGTTATCTTTGGATTCAGAATGTACTTCCCTCTGGAATTTTCTCTACCGACACTGTGTCGGACACCTGGTAAACCCATGGTCCCTGGTCATTTTCTATTCCCTCGACCGGTACGATGGCACTGCTGTGAGCATTTAAACTTTCTTCCCCATGCACAACTATTTCTTGATGATCCCATTCAAACTTGACCGCCTGGTGTAGTGTTGACGTGACTGCTTTAGCAGCATGGATCCATGGTCGACCCAACAACAGATTATAAGAAACAGTTATGTCCAGTACTTGAAACTCCATCGTGAATTCAACTGGCCCTATTGTCAGTTCCAACACTATATCGCCAAATGAATCTCTGCTTCCACCGTCAAACCCCCGTACGCAAATGCTATTCTTTTGGATCCTCTCCTTTTTGATTTTCAATTTGCTTAAAGTGGAGAGAGGGCAGATGTTTGCACTTGACCCATTGTCAACCAATACCCGGGTTACTACGGAGTTTTCACATTTCACGGTGAGGTAAAGAGCTCTGTTGTGCTCAGTACCTTCCATAGGCAATTCATCATCAGAAAATGTAATTATGTTCGCCTCAAAGATTCTATTGGCTATTCTTCCCAAATGATTTACAGAGATTTTATCGGGAACGTGAGCCTCATTCAGGATTTTCATCAAAGCCAGACGGTGCTCCTCTGAATGGATCAGTAATGACAATAAGGAGATTTGAGCGGGCGTCTTCTTCAGTTGATCCACAACAGAATAGTCATGGAGCTTCATTTTTCTTAAAAACTCTTCCGCTTCTTCTTCCGTCACAGCTCTCTTTATTGGTGTTGGATTATTTTTAATTTTTCTTAACTCTTAGGGAGTAAAACATCTTCCCGAACGAGTCAAGCCTTGCACCTCACAGACTTCTTCCTTAACTTCTTTTTCTTTGTACATTACAGTCACCCGTTCATAGTTCCATGGAATGGACTTGTTGTTGATCACTTGTAGCTGGGTTACAGGTTTGATAATAATTCGATCTATACGGGCTTCTTCCACGAATACAATGGGTTTGTTGGCAACCCCTGGTACTATCACTTTCAGCCTTTCTTGCTTTGTGGCTACTTTTCTTGAAGATCCCTTCTCGACTACCACAGATGGTTCATCACCATTTCTGTTCTGCTTAGGTACTGACTTCTCCTCTGTTAACTTCTTATCCGGCTTGGCTTCATGAGACCTGATCATCATGACGGTTTGTGACGACTTCTTTGTCTCCCCATCAACCTGTACTATTTCTATCATATTGGCCTCCTGATGGGCTGTCATTGGATTTCTATTGATATTGGGAGCTTCGGGGGTTTGAACCTCGATTTTATTAGTATCAATCATCTCTTGTATTGCATTTTTTAAATGCTAGCATTTTTCCGTATCATGGCCTGGTGTACCGGAACAATATTCACAGCTAATGGTGTAGTCCAGATTCTTTGGAGGAGGATTGGGTAGTTTGGATTGTATTGGTCTTAGCATGTCCAACTGTCTCAGCCTATGGAACAGACTAGTGTAGGACTCTCCCAATGGAGTGTAGGTTTTCTTTTTCCGTTCCCTTTCTCCCCTGAATGCTGGCCTAGGCCTGAAACCTGGTCCGGGATAGGCTCGTCGGTAAATACTTGGTATGACAGGAGCACGCCAGTTAGCATGAGCCGGTGGATGATTGTACGCTTGTGTATGGTTGATGGAAAAATGAGGTTCCGAAAGGTGATAGTAGTGTTGAGATGAATTGTGGTGGTGAGTTGATTGGTGAGGTCGATGTTGATTATAGTAAAGAGGTGAACCTCTCGATCCCAACCAAGTTCCTGAATCAACTACCGTTGCTTCTTCCCTTTTCTTTCTTCCGATTCCTCCTACCCCGCCTTGAATAGCTTGAGTAGTCGCTTTGATGGCCGAATAGCTCATGATTTTATTTGTCTTGAGGCCTTCTTCCACCATACCTCCCATCTTTACTACTTCGTTGAATGATTTACCTACCGCTGAAACCAAATGGGCATAGTAAGTTGGTTCCAAGGCTTGAAGGAAGTAGTCTACCATTTCACTCTCCTTCATAGGAGGATCCACTCTTGCTGCCTGTTCTCTCCACCGGAAGCCATACTCTCTGAAACTTTCATTGTGTTTTTTCTCAAATTTTGTCAAAGATAGTCGATCTGGGATGATTTCCAGATTGTATTGGAAATGGTATGCAAATGCCTGTGCCAGGTCATCCCAGGTGTACCATCTCCCATGGTCCTGGCGTGTATACCACTCCAAAGCTGATCCGCTTAAACTTTGACTGAAGTAAGCCATCAATAATTCGTCCTTTCCCCCAGCTCCTCGCATCTTGCTACAGAAACCCCTTAAGTGGGCTACTGGGTCGCCGTGCCCATTGTATAGGTCAAATTTGGGCAACTTGAAGCCAACTGGCAATTGCACATTTGGGAATAAGCATAAATCTTTGTAAGCCACACTGACCTGTCCTCCTAACCCCCGCATGTCTCGGAACGATTGTTCTAGGCTTTTGACCTTTCTGAACATCTCTTCTTGTTCAGCATTTTTGACTGGCTTGTCAATTTCGGTTGGGAGGTCAAAACGAGGAGTAGTTGAATGGATTTCGGAGGCCTTGAAGGTGGGCTCCGGGAGGTAGTATTAATTGTCCTGGGCCTGGAATATGGTCTCACTAGGAGATTTGTGGAACGTATCCGGGGGAGGTGCTACGAAAATAGGAGTCACTGGTGGAGGAAAGTATGGAACTGGTTTCGGAGGGGAGACTGCGGTGTCTGAGAGGTGGTGCCTCGGTAGTGTTGGTAGATGGGGAAATTTGGGGATAATTCAGTGGTAGATTATCCTGAGTTTGGGCCATTGATGGAGCAGGGTTAGTTGGGTAAGATGGGGGTGACTGCCCTGTAGACCAGGCCTAGTACATTTCAGCCATTTGCTGCTTGAGTTTAAACATCTCTTCTTTCATTTTCCCGACATCCATCTCCTCTAGCTCAATACCTGTGTCAACATCTGGGATAGGCATACTTTCGGGTATTGGTCCTTTTGATCTCGTGTGATAATGATAATATGCCAGTATACTCTTTAGAGAAACTAATTGCTTGTATTCTGGAAATGAACAAACTTGTTAGTTTTGAGAGTTTAACACATATATAATTACACGTTGAGATGCAATGCTCCTAGACAAATAACCCATTTCTATTATACATTTGCTTGGCTGCTTGTGTCATCCCAGCTTTTCTTGGTCTTTTACTGTTGTTCACTCTTATTTTATTTTATTTTCTTATATTTTTTTTTATTGTGGTGGTCGAATCTTATAGAGATTGCCTACGTATCATGCCCCCGCATGAATCAGACCTTGCGTAGTTTGGACGTAAGGCAAATACTTTTATTTATTATACAAAGATGGAACAGACATTACATTTGAAAATCTTAGAAGAAAATAGTTTGAAACACACACACTCCAATCAAAATAAAAGACACAACTCTTAACATCTCTTATCATGCTCCACTTTCCACTTTTGTTGTCAATAATTGGATTATCAGCTCAATGTGGGGCTTGACCTGGATGACCTCCCAGCGTACGATACATCCTTTCTAACTCCATTGCCAGATGACGGGCAAAACTAGGTGCATGCTCTATAAACCTTTCATAATCCATTCCTTGGCAGTTTACATAACTTTGAGAGGTGTAGACCGTCAGGTCGTGGATTTGTGCCCTGAAATCTTGGAGACGTTGGTCTTGGTTCTGCAATTGCTGTTGGCGAGTGGTGGCTATATCCTTGATACGGTCCTCTCGATCTAAAGCTGACTCTAACTGAGCTCGGAGTCTGGCCAGATCGAGTCTTGCCTGTGCCCTTTCTCTGTCGATGTCCACACGTTGATGTTCTCTGTTGTATCTTCTCGCCTCTTCCAGTTGTGCACGAAGTTGGTCTTCTGAACGTATCCAATGGTTCTTTTCCTTCTCGAATTGTGCCCTGTCTTCTTCGGATTGCCTTACTTGGCGTTCCTTATTAGATCTGGCTTCTTCGTTTAATTGTTGGATTCTTTCTTTAGCTTTGCTCAACGCCATTTCATTTTTTGCAAGAATGGAATCATAATCTTGCATTCTTTTAAAAAGATTGGCGATGGTTTTTTGATCCTTCCAACTCCTCATTGGTGTTTCAGAAGCTTTTTTCATTTTTTGAAATCGAGTGTGAAGATTTTCATTCTCACAAGCTAAACTCTTCTTCTCGCCTTCGACTTCTTGTGCTTGCAAATCTTTCTCCAGACTGAGGCTCCTCAGATTTTCCTTTAGGGCATGGATAGTTGCTTTGTACCCTTTTTCCTTTTCTCCCCAAATCAACCGCTCTTGGATTTTATCATTAAAGTTTTGAACATGGGGTCTTTTTGTTGGCCTTCTTAGCTCAGGTTCTGGTACATCATCTACGCGAGACCGTTTCTCAAACCATCTTGTATATCCAGGATTTATCTCACCCCTTGTAGTATCTGGGACTTGAGTATCACTTTTCAAGTATCGATATCCATTCCACATCTGCTGAATTAGAGCCTCGGGAATAGTGGCTTCAGGGTGTAATTCGATTACTTGCATACTCAAATCTTCATCATCATGAACTACTTGGTATCTCCCTAGTTGTCTTAGAACTCTTAGTGGCGCATATGGCTGGATGATTCTCAATCCCAATAATAGCAAATATCTATTTGAGGTTGACATGTGTATCACTTCCCTCATCGGGAGCCATCCCAAAGTCCACTCAATTTGATTTGACGTTAAAGCCCTTAGATGAGATACCCAGGCTTCTATCCCTTCTGGGGACTTATAATCTTTTATTCTCTCCTCATAACTCTCGATGAAATTATCATTGCTTGGCCCATACTGTATGATCTTGGGTTGATGTTGGAGATGTTCAGTCACCCACATTTGCAACAAAATTTTGCATCCTTCGAAGACTTTTGCCCCTGATTTACATAAAGTCAATGCCCGATAAATGTATGAGAGAATGATCGGGACAAGAGTGTGATTTTCCTTGGTGGTGAGGACCTGTACAACTTTTGCCGTGCGAATATCAATTGTTCGCTCTTTGTTTGGGAAGACCATGATTCCTAGAAAAGCCACCATGAAGGCGAAGCGACAATCTGCCAGGTGTCTTTGTTTTGCTTGTTAGTAAGGCCTTTCTCATGAATTTCAAATCCATCTGGCTTTCCGAACCTTGAATACAAGAAGTTGAAAGAACAACATCCGTTGATGACATTGCTTTTCCTGATTTGATTACTGATGTTCAGAAGACCGAAGAATCGATGCACCGAGGGAGCCTTTGTGAATATCAGGTTTTGATTTCTTAGACTTCCATCAAAACCAGCATATCCAGCTATCTCCTCTAATGTAGGAGTAAGCTCGAAATCAGAGAAACGAAAGACATTGTGAACACGGTCCCAAAAAGTTACTAACGCCGCAATCAGATCATCACGTGGTTTAACTTTCATAATATCCGTGAGATTTACCAAATGCTTGACGACCCATTTTTGACCATCTTCGCCTAACTCATACCACCACATTTGAAGCTGAAATAGAAATTCGTCTGTGTTCGTGGACGGGGGGTTTTGCGTGGTGCTCATTTTGTATCTGAAATATAATTTTAACAAAATCAAGACTCATTTTGAAAATATACACTCAAAATAAAATAAAAAAATATTTTATTTATTTAACACTTTTTTTTAAGATTTAAAACTATTTTTTGGGAATTTTCTGAAACAACCTATTTTATTCCTCGGCTCTCACAATGATTTCAATTAAGCTGGTCAACAAGCAAATCCGAGGCAAATAAATGCACAGGTAGCAAGTATGATGCATCAGGATAGTCTTTTTATCTTGGGTTCACCTGTCCTAGACAGACCCAACCCCTGTGTTGAGTCTCCAAGGCCAAATGTACATGATGCAAATAGACGTTCCTACTAGGGATCCGGTACATGGCTGAGTTACTCTAGGTGAAAAACTTGAGGCATATTGTTCTAAACCTGGCTCACCCAAACGGACAGTTTGAGCCGAAGTGGGGGCAACGTACCGGAAGCACGAAAGTCTACCCGGCCTAGTTACTTGTCCCAACTTCGTCTTATTTGGTATGACTTTAACAGAAAGGTGGGCCACGCGCACGTGTGCACCATAAATTCAGAAGACTCAGAAAGAAGGGGGTTTCGTAGCAGTTGTATATACACAATTCAGATAATATTAAAGCGGTAAAAACATTATTTAGCACATTAGGCACATATCATGTAAGCATCAGATAATAAATAAAGCCAACTATAGCAGTTATTTTAAGCACGAATTCTTAAACCCTGAACCAGTGGTTCTGGGTTTTACAATAGGAGTCCCCAGCAGAGTCGCCAGAGCTGTCGCACCTCCTCCTTTTTCCGCCCCCGCGGGGGGCGTAGGGAGTTTTCTCCAATTAAAGGACAGTCGAAACGGGATTTGTTTGTTTGTTTCAGAGTCGCCACCTGGGAATTGTAAGGCGTCCCAAGTCACCGGTTTTAATCTCTGAATCGAGGAGAATATGACTCTGTTTGTTATTCTGCGAACCAGAAATCCTGAGTAAGGAATTCTGTTAATTCGGGAGAAGGTGTTAGGCATTCCCGAATTCCGTGGTTCTAGCACGGTCGCTTAACCATTTTTATATTTGGCTTAATTATCTTGATTTACTAAATACCTTTTTTCTTGTTGCCCGATTTTATTACCGCTTTTGTTTAGATTGTTTACAATTAAAGACCCTTCTTTGAATCGAATCACGCGTACGTATATTCGTGTTATAAATTATATTTTTAAAACATGCGGAGTTGTGTCACGCGCACGTGTACACAATAATATAGATAATATTTTATTAAAATAATTATTTTCGAAATTGTGCTTAAATAAAATCAAGAACATTCGCCCTTTTTGTATAATTAAGTAGTGAACCTCACATCTCGGGTTTTTATGAAATTAATAATGATATTCTCCGAGGAACCCCTTTTTATTAAATATTCGCTCGAAGTTGCGCGAACGCATAATCCGAATTGCTTTTAGAAATAATTTAGGCCACGCGAACGTATCCCTAATTTCACAAGATACTTTTTGATAAAGTTCTCTACAAATTGTTATTATGTGTTGACCGCGAGCCTCGTTTTACACATATGAATCATATACTTCAAATTTTAAAGAATTAATGACGTGAAAAAAAGAAAAAAAACAATATGTAACTAAAACTAACATTTTTTTTTCGTGGATACAACATTAAGATGTTCACAAATCGAATCGTGTGTAAAATTGGGAAAGAACTTAATATGATAAACAAATTAATAGTTTCCGCAGAATCTCCATTGTTTCATTTAAGGCGAACTCTTCTTCTATATATCTTTAACATAAAATGCTACAATTCGCTTATAAATCCCATGTCCTTCTCATATTTTCATTTTAATCCAAAGTTACAATTGTTTGGTTAATGTTTTCGATGAAAGATAAAAGTCAAGTTGATAAGAAAAAGAAATATTATACAAACCGATTCCATAAAATTACTTTACATGCAACGTAGTTGTTTGTCTGAACCATTCATAATATTCTAACGTCGTAATGAGCTATATCAATTCTCCTTTCACTAATGGTTATACACACACCCGTTATCTTATATACGAAAAATACCACCAACATCATTTTAACCTTATTTAACAACAGAGGTTAGTAATGTAGTTTTCTTGATATTTCTACTTACTCTTTACTTAGCTAACAATACCATAAAATTTAAATAATGGCCAACTTTATGCCATGTTCCCTACCTTGACAACTCAATCATATCTTCACTTAATGAAAATTTCGAAATTAACCTTATTAAAACACTTATACGAACTTCAAGAGATGACATTTAACTTATAGTCATCACATCAAAACATACTACTATATTAATCAATTGAAACAAAACCAAACTTTAAACTAAAGACCTTAGATGAGTAGAAGACAGAATTATAACTCCAAACTTCATTTATTTGCCATGTTGAAGCTTTTCACAACATGAGTTTAAAAGATATGTACCTGGAAATGAAGGTAGAAGGAGTAAATTTCAGCAGTAACAGCAGCAACAAAACACCGGCAGAATATACCAATAACACATCAGGTCTGAAGAAGACCCGTTAACCCAGATGAACAGTGACAGAAATTTGAGAAAATTTTCAGATTTAAACCGAACAATATCCACAAACAAACAACGGATAGATTCTAGAAAAATAACATTTCAGATTTCAGTTTCTTTCTTCTATCTGTTTCAGATTTCAGTTTCTTTCTTCTATCTGTTTCAGATTCCTATTTCTGATTTTTCTGCTCAGTTTTCCTCTCTTAATTTCTGTCCAGGTTTTCTCCTATATGGTTTTGTGTATTCCTCCAGATTTTTTTTCTCTCTCTTTTCTCTTAATGTCTCTCTTCTGTGTATTCCAAATCTCTCTCTAAATCAGCCTTTCTCTCAAAAAAAAACTGCCCCTTCTTTATAAACAGATCCATGTATTTATGCAGGTCTGCCCTTTTTCCTTTCAGTGCTGCCTGGACCCCCTTCTTCTTTTAAAAATCAGAAAATCCCATTAAAATCTGCTTTTACTACTTTAAATCCCATTAAGTGATCTTTTTTGATTTCCAACATTCCTATTACCCTTTGTTTCCCATTATCTCATTAAGTAATAGCCATTATCACTCCACTATCAGCACACTACTATTATCACATTACCCTACTGTTTCTTTCCCAAAACAACCCTGAAATCCTACTGTTATTACTGCCCTTAATACAAAAATCAGAATCTAGTACAAAACAGATTTAAAAATCTGTTCAAACCTATTTATCAACCTGATTTAAAACAGCTATAACTAATTCTCTTAAGTTCTGGACTGAATCTTAACTGAGAATGCACTTTTCTAACACAATTGTATCTAATCAACATTTGTGAAATTTAATTTAAACCTAACATCACAACAACATTACATTGAATTCAACATAACAAGTTAAACTGAATTTCAGCATTGAACTAAGATCCAAACAAATATAGGAGCATTGTCAATATATTGATAATGCCCTGAAACTTATGCTCAGAAATCAACACATACACAGCATCCTTTTGATGAACTTATTGAATTATAAACAAGGATGATTTAATTGACGAGTATTAATTAAACTGATTATCTATAACAATTGTCCACAAACAATAGGTAAACAGATTGTTTCAATCAGTATTATCATAAACGGGAATTCATAATGTAACTAATCGACGAACTTAATCGAGTCGATTAGACATATTGTAAACAAACATAACCAACAGAAACAATTCACACTTTGATCAAGTAAGCGGGTATGAAACAGAATAACAGAATTAATCAAACAAAAATATGAAAAATTAACAGACAACTAAAATAGGCAACAACATATGTAGGAAACAAAAGAAATAGGAAAATACCTCTGAATCTTCAATTTCATACGGACTCAAACTCAATTTGGATTCGGACCCTTTTGATGCTGAACAGACTTTATTCGAAGTATTCTCAATTGAGAATACCTCGATTAAAGTCTCTTAGACCTCAATCCTTCACTCGAATTGGAAAAATTCCAAGATTGGAAATTTTTTAGGGTTTCAGATTCTTTGATTTTAAATTCGAACACTTCTGGGCAGATTCGAAAGAAACCAAAGATGACACAAGGGTGAGGGATGCCTAGGGGTCATTTGGTGTTAGTTTGGAACGAATTTGAGTGAGTTCATGTTTGGCTCGAACCTTCAAAAGAAGATTCGAAGAACTCTGAGGTGATTCGAGCCAAACCAACACCAGATCCATAGCTAGGGTAGTTAGGGGAAGCTACGGTGTTAATTTTGGAAGTCATCGGAAAGGGTCGAGTTTGGCTCGAATCTTCAAATGAAGATTCGAGAACCTTCAGGAGGATTCGAGCCCAGTGGCTAACAGATTCGGATAGAGGATGGTCAGGGGGTTCAGGGGTGTTAAGGTGGTGACCGGCGGCGTTGTTGCCGCCGGGTTTCAGGCGATGGGGAATGAGGGCGGCTAGGGTTAGGGGTGTGCTTTCGGAGAGGATGATGAATAGTGAAGAGGGGGGGTGTTTAGTTAGGGGGTCGGGGTAGGTATTTGGATTTATATAGGGATGGGGTAGATTGATACTGGCCGTTAGATCAGGCAGAATGGATGCCAGGATCTATATGCTTACATGAACGGCGCCGTTTTGGTTTAGTTGGGGAATGGGTCGGCCCGGGTACTGGATCGGGTAGGGATCACGGGTTAGGTCAAGATCCTGGGAGCCCTTGGATCAGAAGTAATGAACGGCCCCGATCTATTGCAATCATACGACGCCGTATGGTTTGCATTTGTAATTAAATGACCGGGCATCATCAAACAGCGTAGTATTTGCCCTATACTACGTCGTTTGATGGTTTTTGGGTTGACTGACTTGGGCTGGGTAAAATGTATTGTTTTGGGCCTGAATTTTTTGTCAAATAAATGGCCCAGCCCATTTTTCTTTACATTTTAATGAACTCTTTTCAATTTCCAATTTTATTCTTTAATTATTAAAATCCTAATTAAAATTATAAAAACAAAATTACTCTTACAAAATATTAATTACTTTTAACAACTATTAACACATAGACAAAACATTAATCACACAGTGAAACATTTAAAATAGAATAAATGCGTATTTGTTTTGTGATTTTATTTTAATTAACTCTTAAATGCATAATTAAATCCTAATTATGCATGCAACATGTGTTTTTTTATTTTAATTTTCATTTTAACAAACAAAGTAGACATTTACGGACATAACACAAATATTTAATAAACGCCACTCAAATTCTAAAAATTGCACACTAAACAAAAATTGTTTTATTATTATTATTATTATTTATTTTTATTTTTTTGGAGTAATTTTCGTGAGGCAATAATCACGTGCTCACAATAGTCAAGCGGTAATAGGTAGGGCAGGGAGCGTTATGTATAATGGAAATGTAACACCCTGTAAAATTTTGACTTCGGTATGAATGAGTTAAAGGAGTAGTAAGGATATATTTTGAACATGTGAAGTCCCATCGGGATGATTATGGGTGAAAATCGTTATTTCAAAATCAAGATGGAAAGTGAGGTGCATAAGATTTGACAAAATCAACTAAGTTTGCAGAAGGTTCGTATTCCAGCAGGTTTTACTTAAACTGTATAAGGAATTTAGGAAACCTCAAAGCATAAAAGTTTCAGGCCATTGAAATAGCTTTCCAACGATATATTGTGGAGACCAAACGAAGCTCTGTGCAAAAGGTTATGCCCATTTTTCAGAGAGGTGTGCAACCACCGCGGTCCTGCCGCATTTTACCGCGGCCGCGATGGCGAGGCAGTGTCTCAGCGATTTACCATGGTCGCTCCAATGGGTACGCAGTGGATGACTTGGGATGTCATTTTACCCCTATTTCATCCCCCACAGCCCCAAAACATGAAAACTTGCTCTAGAATGTAAAGCTCTCAAAAACCTAACTCCTTAAGGGACCCTCCACAACCCAAGGTGAGTTCTAATGGTGATTATAACTTAATTTCAATTTCCCAACATCTTATTAACATGAGTAAACCCTCCATATCATTAGATATTCGATTGGGACATCATTATTGAGAGAAGGAAGCCCAGAACTCGAATTCAAAGGGTTTGAACTTCAAAAAGGTAATGTCTTCACCCTCTAATTGATTCTAGCATTGGTTTAATGATTATAAATCCTAGTTCATGAGATATGAGTTGATGAGTTTGGTAGAAAAGCATGAACAAGTGTTGATTATTGGTTAAGGGTATTGTTTACATTATGGGTGATGAAGAATAATGTTGATATAATCATTTGAGACTTTAAAATTTATCTAGGAACAAGAGAATGGGTTGTTGGGTGTATAGACACCATTAATAAAAAATATGAAGCTTTATTTTGACCAAGTGTTTGATAAAATGCTTAAGTGAGCAAAACATGAGCATCATAGCTAATATGGAATCCCTTTGACTTGTATTGCTATAGATTAAAGTTGAAAGGGTTGACAAACATTGTATCACGCTCAAGGGCAGGAAGTTAAGGTATGTAAGGTTGTCTCTTTACGTTTGGGAATGTCTATGATTCTCCGGACTTCCTATTCATTATGACCATTACCAGTTTCCTCAGAAAGTAACTATGCCTCAGTTCCCTGAATAGTAGTAAAACTTCTATTCTCTAGATGGCATAGTCTCATAATCATTCGATATTCTATGAGTTTCAGTTATGATAAATTAACTTATTATGAATACTCATCTCAGTCTAATCTTATTCACTTTTCCAGTATCATGTAACTTGGTATGGCTCATTATTTCAGTATCATGTATTATAATATGATTCTCAGTTCTTGATTTTATATTCTTGAATGTTGAACACCTGTATTTGGGTCTGAGGCCGCAGTTCATGCTTTATGCATCTTTGGGCCTGAGGCCGCAGTTATGCATATATATACATATTGGGTCTGAGGCCGCAATTTAATATTTAGTTAAACAGGTTGTTCATTATTCAGAAGAGGGAGTATTCACATCCTTACCTCCCTGTTCAGTTATCAGTTTATCAGCCAGCAGTTCAGTTTCAGTTTCAGTATTTACAGTTCTTTTGTTTAGATATTTTACATACCAGTACAATTCAAATGTATTGACGTCCCTTTTGCCCGGGGCCTGCATCTCGCGATGCAGGTAACGATTTTCAGGTTGACAACTCTGCTTGCTAGGACATCTCGTATCAGCTATTGGTGAGCCCCAGTCTTCTGGGCCTTACCTCTCTTTTGTTTTAGTCATTATAGTATTTCAGTTAATAAGGTACACCGGGGACCTTGTCCCGGTAAACAGTTAGCATTTTAAGTATTCTTTAGAGGCTTCGTAGACTATAACCTAGTTAGTCAGATAGTAGCAGGCTTTCATGTGTTAGCCTTGTCGGCTACTCGTTTATAATTGCAGACCTTTCAGTATTCTCCGCATCTATGGTATTTCAGTCAGACTCTTTAGTAGTTTATCATGTTTTATATTTACCTCTAGCTCATAGTTATAACACGTGTTGATCCAGCCATGCGGTTGGTTCGCTCGGTCACATGCAGTCAGGTACCGAGTGTCGTATTATGCCCAGACCATGGTTCAGGGCGTGCCAAAGCTTGTTATCAGAGCCCCAGGCTCAAGAGTCCTAGGGAGTCTATGAAGCCGTGTCTAGTGGGGTCTCATTTATGTGTGCGTGTGTGCCACACATGTAAATAGTTGACCACTAAGACATCTAGGATTTTTCCATTTCTTTTATACTCTAGATCGTGCAATTAGAGCTTTGATTTCAGGAATCTTTCTAACTCGTGCGAATCTCGTATTTCAGAAAAATGCATGTAAAAAGAAAGTACACCAGGAGGGCCACAACTAATGTTGCTCAAGAGGAGGGCACTCCGGCCCAGGGGGTTACACCGGGCTCAGTGCCCAATGCTTCAGACATGGATGTCAGGGGAGCTATCCAGTTGCTTACCCAGATTGTTGCTACTCAGGCTCAAAGGTAGGGAACAAGTGATGTTCATGGGACGGGTAGTTCCAGGTCTAGGGAATTCCTCAACATGAAACCTCCCGTCTTCACAGGGTCCAAAAAGGATGAGGATCCGCAAAACTTCATTGATGAGGTTCAGAAGATATTTTGAGTGATGCATGCTACAGACACCGTAGCAGCAGCTGAAGGATGTTGCCAACACTTGGTATGAAAAAGGGAAGAGTCCCGGGGCGAGGATGTGAATCCTGTGACTTGGAAGGAGTTTGCAGATGCGTTCCTCTAGCACTTTCTACCCATTAAGGTTTTGGAAGCTAAGGCTTTGGAGTTTGAGAGACTCAGACATCATGATATGAGTGTGAATAAGTACTACCTCAAGTTCGTCTCTCTGGCTAATTATGCTCCGGAAATGGTACGTGATATGAGGGCCAGAGTTAGGCGGTTTGTGTTGGTGCTTTCAGATGATTTGTTTGCTGATGCTAATATAGATGCTCAGAATAATGACATGACCATCACTAAGATGGTTGCCTTTGTTCAAGGGAATGAAGACAGGTTGAAGGAAGAAGAGCGGTTACGGAGAGAGAAGTAGAGGGAATTCAGCAAGAGAACTAAGTCTGTAGGGAATTTCAACCATGAGGGATCTCAAGCAGGAGGTAATCGCCAATTTTTCAGGAAATCAAAATCAGGACCTACTCCATCTTCAGCTAGTGCACCAGTTCAGAGGTCAGAGTTTAACAAGAAAAACAATAATTTTAGAACATCAGACTCACAGTCACAGTCTAGTGTGGGTTACAGAGTCCCTTGTTACCCTATTTGCAACACGTGTGGTAAGAGGCACCTAGGGTTGTGTCATTTGGGCACAAATGGTTACTTTGGGTGCAGTCAGCAGGGCCACTTCTTGAGGGATTGTCCATCGGCAAAGCAGAACAATGGAGGCAATGTAGCTCAGTCTACTAATTCAGCAGCCCATAATAACTCTTAGGCCCAACAAGGGCGCGGTGCAGCAAAGTCTAATAATGCAGGCGGTGGTCAAAACCACTTGTACGCATTAGCAGACCGTCAGGATACAGAGGCTCGTGGAGATGTTGTCACAGGTATGCTAACAATATTCACTTTTGATGTCTATGCTCTTATAGATCCGGGATCCACCCTATCTTATGTAACCCCATATATTGCAAAGAAATTTGGGATAGAACCAGAAAAGTTGTGTGAACCCTTTGAAGTGTCCACTCCAGTTGGAGAATCAGATATAGCAAGATGTATCTATAGGGGATGTCCAGTCAAAGTGCATCATCGTCTTACTGTAGCAGACTTAGTAGAATTGGAGATGTTAAACTTCGATGTGATCATGGGCATGGATTGGTTAGAGTCATGTTATGCCAAAGTGGGTTGTAGAACCAAAATAGTAATTTTTAAATTTCCCAATGAACCAGTCTTAGAATGGAAGGGTGATGCAGTAGCACCTAGGGGTAGGTTTATTTCCTATCTTAATGCCAGAAAGATGATCTCCAAGGGATATATCTATCACCTGGTTCGAGTTAAGGATGCAGATACTCAGATCCCCACTCTCCAGTCGGTACCAATTGTAAATGAGTTTCCAGAAGTGTTTCCCGAAGATCTCCCTGGAATTCCTCCCGATAGAGAGATTGACTTTGGAATTGATCTACTTCCAGGCACTAAGCCAATATCTATTCCTCCTTACAGAATGGCTCCAGCAGAGTTGAAGGAGTTAAAAGTCCAGTTGAAAGACCTTCTAGATAAGGGATTTATAAGGCCAAGTGTCTCACCTTGGGGCGTACCGGTCTTGTTTGTTCGAAAGAAGGATGGGTCCTTGCGTATGTGCATTGACTATCGTCAGTTGAATAAAGTCACCATCAAGAACAAGTACCCTCTTCCCAGAATAGATGATTTATTTGATCAACTTCAGGGTGCCCAGTGTTATTCCAAGATTAGCCTCAGATCGGGATACCATCAGTTGAAGGTTAAGGAAGTTGATATTCCAAAAACAACTTTTAGGACTCGATATGGGCATTTCAAATTTTTGGTAATGTCATTTGGTTTAACGAATGCACCAGCAGCTTTCATGGACCTTATGAATAGGGTCTTCAAGACTTATCTTGATTTGTTTGTTATCGTGTTTATTGATGACATCTTGATTTATTCCCGTAGCGAAACTGACCATGTAGAACATCTCAGAATTGTGTTGCGGACACTGCAGGATCACAAGCTATATGCAAAATTTTCTAAGTGTGAATTCTGGTTGAAATTAGTAGCATTTTTGGGCCATTTCATCCCAGGGGAAGGCGTGAAGGTGGACTTTCAGAAAATAGAGGCAGTAAAGAATTGGCCTAGACCCACCTCCGTATCCGATATAAGAAGTTTCTTGGGTCTAGCAGGCTATTATAGGCGTTTCATAGAGGGATTTTCTTCTATCTCGTCCCCTTTGACTAGATTAACTCAGAAGAAAGTCAAGTTTCAATGGTCGGATGCGTGCGAGAAAAGTTTTGAGGAGTTAAAGAAGAGATTGACTTCAGGTCTAGTCCTAACACTACCAGAAGGAACTGAAGGGTTCGTTGTTTATTGTGATGCTTCAGGGGTTGGTCTTGGGTGTGTATTAATGCAGCACGGTAAAGTCATAGCCTACGCATCGAGACAGCTCAAGGCTCATGAGAAGAATTATCCGACTCATGACCTTGAATTAGCAGCTGTGGTGTTCGCGCTTAAGATCTGGCGCCATTATTTGTATGGGGTACATGTTGACATTTTTATAGATCACAAGAGTCTCCAGTACATCTTCAAGCAAAGAGAATTAAATCTACGTCAGATAAGGTGGCTCGAATTACTTAAAGATTATGATGTTGATATCCTCTATCATTCGGGGAAAGCAAATGTTGTAGCTGATGCTCTTAGTCGGCGTTCTATGGGCAGCTTAGCTCACGTTGAGGCAGACAAGCGAACTATGATGAAGGAAGTCCACCGCTTAGCAAATCTAGGAGTTTGACTTTTGGACTCCGAAGATGGTGGCGTTGTTCTCCAGAACAGGGCTAAATCCTCCTTAGTAGCCGAAGTAAAAGAAAAATAGTTCAGTGATCCCTACTTATTGCAGCTGAGGGAAGGAATTCACAAACACAAGACTATGGCTTTTGAACAAGGGGAAGGTGATTTAAGATACAGAGACAGACTATGCGTTCCAGATGTAGATGGGCTCAGAGAGCGGATTATGTCAGAAGCCCACAATTCCAGGTATTCTATTCACCCAGGTTCCACAAAGATGTATCATGATCTTAAGGAGTTTTATTGGTGGGAACGATATGAAAAAGAATATAGCAGATTTCGTGGCGAAGTGTCCAAATTGTCAGCAGGTGAAAGTTGAACACCAGAGACCAGGCGGTTTAACTCAAAATATAGAAATTCCTATTTGGAAATGGGAGATGATAAACATGGACTTCATAACAGGTCTACCTCGCTCGTTCCGGAAGCATGATTCGATTTGGGTGATTATAGACCGACTTACCAAGTCAGCTCACTTCTTGCCAGTGAAGACTACAGATTCGGCCGAGGATTATGCCAAGTTGTATATCAAAGAAATTGTCTGATTGCATGGGACTCCTTTGTCCATTATCTCAGATCGTGGTGCTCAGTTCATAGCAAACTTTTGGAAATCCTTTCAGAAGGGATTGGTCACAAGGGTGAACCTCAGCACCGTTTTTCATCCTTAGACAGATGGTCAGGCGGAATGCACCATTCAGACTCTTGAGGATATGTTGAGGGCATGTGTTATTGATTTTAAAGGTAATTGAGACGATCATCTACCTCTCATTGAGTTTGCTTATAATAACAACTATCACTCTAGTATCAAGATGGCACCGTACGAAGCTCTGTATGGGCGAAGGTGTAGATCACCAATTGGTTGGTTTGAAGTCGGAGAAGCATAGTTGTTAGGACCTGATTTGGTCTATCAGGCCATGGAGAAAGTCAATTTGATACAAAGGCATTTAAAGACGGCTCAAAGTCTCCAAAAGTCCTATTCGGACGTACGGCGTAGAGACTTAGAGTTCCAAGTTGATGATTGGGTGTTTCTGAAAGTATCGCCCATGAAAGGCGTTATGAGATTTGGGAAGAAGGGGAAACTTAGTCCCCGCTGTATTGGTCCATATAGAATCATGCGAAGGATCAGACAGGTGGCTTATGAGTTAGAATTGCCACAAGAACTAGTTGTTGTACACCTAGTGTTTCATGTGTCCATGTTGAAGAAATTCATGGGAGACCCGTCACTTATGGTTCCTACAGAGGTTATAGGGGTTAAAGACAGCCTGTCTTATGAAGAAACTCTAGTGGCTATTCTTGATCGTCAAATTTGCAAGCTCAGAACTAAGGAAATTGCTTCAGTAAAAGTGCTTTGGAGGAATCAAAAGGTTGAAGAGGCTACATGGGAAGCTGAGGAGGACATGAAGTCCAGATATCCCCATCTCTTTGAAGAGCAAAAGGAAAATGTGGAAGGGAATTAACCTGTCCATTCAGGTCTTATATTATAATCTCCATGCCGTTCAGTTTTTACCCAACTTAATATTTAGTGATCACGTGCTCGTTCAGTTTGATATACATGTATTCATGATATTTCAGTATTCTCATATCTCCATCACACCCGTTTAATGTCCATAGATAGCTATGGTTGCAGCCAGGACCATCATTCGAGGACGAATGATTCCAAGGGGGAGATAATGTAACACCCCGTAAAAATTCGGCTTAGGTATGAATGAGTTAAAGGAGTAGTAAGGATATATTTTGAACATGTGAATCCTATCGGGATGATTATGGGTGAAAATAGTTATTTCAAAATCAAGATGGAAAGTGAGGTGCATAAGATTTGACAAAATCAACTAAGTTTGCAGAAGGTTCATATTCTAGCAGGTTTTAGTGAAATTTCGTAAGGAATTTGGGAAAACACAAAGCATGAAAGTTGTAGTCCTTTGACATAGATTTCCAACGATATATTGCGGAGCTCAAACGAAGCTCTGTGCAAAATGTTATGCCTGTTTTACAAAGAGGTGTGCAACCACCGCCGACCGCGGTCTCGCCAACCGGGATGCGGTGGACAACTTGGTAAGTCATTTTTTTAGCCCTATTTCATCCCCCACAGCCCCAAAACATGAAAACTTGCTCTAGAAAGTAAAGGTATCAAAAACCTAACTCCTTTAGGGTCCCTCCACCACCCAAGGTGAGTTCTAATAGTGATTCTAACTTAATTTTAATTTCCCAACATCTTATTAACATGGGTAAACCCTCCATATCATTAGATATTCGATTGGGACATCATTATTGAGAGAAGGAAGCCTAGAACTCGAATTCAAAGGATTTGAACTTCAAAAAGGTAATGTATTCACCCTCTAATTGATTCTAGCATTGGTTTAATGATTATAAACCCTAGTTCATGAGATATGAGTTGATGGGTTTGATAGAAAAGCATCAACAATTATAGGATTAGGGTGTTGAGTGTTGATTATTGGTTAAGGGTGTTGTTTACATTATGAGATGAAGAACAATGTTGATATAATCATTTGAGACTTTAAAATTTATCTAGGAACAAGAGAATGGGTTGTTGGGTGTAGAGACACCATTAATAAGGACTATGAAGCTTTATTTTGACCAAGTGTTCGATAAATGCTTAAGTGAGCAAAACATGAGCAACATAGCTAATATGGAATCCCTTTGACTTGTATTGCTATAGATTAAAGTTGAAAGGGTTGACAAACATTGTATCACGCTCAAGGGCAGGAAGTTAAGGTATGTAAGGCTAACTCTTTACATTTGGGAATGTCTATGATTCTCCCTACGTCCCATTCATTATGACCATTACCAGTTTCCTCAGAAAGTAAGTATGCCTCAGTTCCCTGAATAGTAGTAGAACTTCTATTCTCTAGATGGAATAGTCTCATAATCATTAGATATTCTACGAGTTTCAGTTATGGTAAATCAACTTATTATGAATACTCATCTCAGTCTAATCCTATTCACTTTTCCAGTATCATGTAACTTGGTATGGCTCATTATTTCAGTATCATGTATTGTAATATAATTCTTAGTTCCTAATTTTACATTCTTGAATGTTGAACACCTGTAATTGGGCCTAAGGCTGTTGTTCATGCTTTATGCTTCTTTGGGACTGAGGTCGCAGTTATGTATACGTATACTTGGGCCCGAGGCCGCAGTTGTGCGCACACACACACACACACACACACACATATATATATATATATATATATATATATATATATATATATATATATATATATATATATATATATATATATATACACACATATTGGGCCTGAGGCCACAGTTTAATATTCAGTTAAACAGGTTTTTCATCATTCAGAAGAGGGAGTATTCACATCCTTACCTCCTCGTTCAGTTATCAGTTTATCAGCCAGTAGTTCAGTTTCAGTTTCAGTATTTACAGCTCTTTTGTTCAGCTATTTTACATACCAGTACAATTCAAATGTACTGACGCTCCTTTTGCCCGGGGCCTACATCTCGCAATGCAGGTAACGATTTTCAGGTTGATGATTCTGCTTGCTAGGATATCTCGTATAAGCTATTGGTGAGCCCCAGTCTTCCGGAGACTTATCTCTCTTTTGTTTTAGTCATTATAGTATTTCAGCTAATAAGGTATACCGGGGACCTTCTCCCGGTAAATAGTTAGCATTTTCAGTATTCTTTAGAGGCTTTGTAGACTATAACCCAGTCAGACAGATATTAGCAGGCTTTCATGTGTTAGCCTTGTCGGCCACTCGTTTATACTTGTAGACCTTTCAGTATTTTCCGCATCTATGGTATTTCAGTCAGACTCTTTAGTAGATTATCATGTTTTATATTTACCTCTAGCTCATAGTTATGCCACATGTAAATCCAGCCATGTAGTTGGTTCGCTCAATCACATGCAGTCAGGTACCGCATGTCGTGTTACGCCCAGACTATTGTTCGGGGCGTGACAGGAAAACCTCGTCATATTCGACGGAGATACAATATCTTTAGACAACTATTCTCTAGTGGTGTTATCAAAATTGACTACATAAAGTCAAGAGTTAACGTATCGGATCCACTTATAAAAGGCCTATCTAGAGAGGTAGTTGAATGATCATAAAAAAGAATAGGGTTAAAGGCCTAGGACAAGTCATCATGGCGGTAACTCTACCTAGCAGACTGGAGATCCCAAGAGCTAGGTTCAAAGAGATCAAACAAAGTTATGAATGATGGTTCAACAATGTCGAATAACTCAACCCATTCTCGTGATGAAGACAATATTCAAAAAACGAGGTAAAACATTAAGGCTTTTTGATGAGTCAATAAAGCTTAAAGCTTTTTTAATGATTTGCTAAGTCTGGCAAGATATGACCAGATAGTGTGTCTTTAGGATTACACGTTTAGGAATCACCTATGTGAGTGTAAAGTGTAAGCCGCTCCAAGGAAAATGAAAGTAAAGGCCCATTCTCTAAGCACTCATGAAACCAGGCGGTGTTCATGGCTGAACGAACACAACCGTGAGAACCATAGATGGTTAAGGATTGATTGTGTGACTTATGTTGTCTGGGTATACAACAAAGCTCGACGGTTCAAAGATATCAAATCTACCGATTGACCGAGTATATCCGATATAAGTTCACTACGGAAAGTTCAAAGGGAAACCTACTTATCAATGCAATTAATTCTTGCATGTATAACACACACAAGTCCGTGCATTCCTTTAAGTTTATAGCCATTCCCCATTCATGTGGGGGATTGTTGGGTTTTGTTATTATTTATTTATAACAAAAGAGGTATGAATGGAAAATGCTTGGAAAAGAAACGGAGGGAAGTGAAATTTTGAATGAGTTCATTTTACTAATGCACTTTGTCCCTCATTGGTAGAAGGAAAGAAAATCTTTGTGTATATATAGAGAAGCTCAGCTTTTAGCTCTTAAAGAGTTAATAAGAAGGCAAGCCTCGCACCATCATCGTCGTCGCTCGCTTGGCTCGGCTTTGGCTTCGGATTCGGATTCGGTTAAATATTTGGATTTTCAAATATTTAATTAATTAATTAAATTAATTAACAAAAATTCAATCTGGAATAACTCATGACCTACTGTCAAACCTGTTCCAACAGCTATGGTTGTTCTGAAAGGTTGCAAACCTTTTCAGAAACAGTACCAAATTGGCTATAAATATACCTTCAAATCCCAGAATATTTACTTATGAAATTTTCTGATAATCTTCTTCTTCTTCTGCACAAAAATTCCAGTGTGTTTTGCAGCCATCGAGTGGTTCGCTGTTCACCGGCGTTTTTGGTACCAACACTCCGGTGAGTTAAATCGTTCTATCCTGGAAAGATATATTCCAGAACCTCGAGGTACTTGAGGGGAATAATTTCTTTAAGGACACATTGTGTATTCAGTGGACTCGATTTGTTCCTATATCGTTTTCAGAATTTATTTTGAAGAAGTTCAAATATTGTTTTCGAATTTTAATTTCTACTAACTTTCTGTTTCTGTTTTCTGAAAGATTATTATTTTATTTATTTACAGCAATACAGATTAGTAACAGTTACTTGGTTTGGCAATCAGTTATCAATCACGTCAAATAATTGGTGGGAGTTTGGGGTAAATTTCACTTGTGGTTATTCAAGCTTAAAGTTTTAAGTCACTTTTTTTTAATAACATAGAAGTCATCCAACTTAAAGTTTATCAGTAAAATTATTTTTCTATTTTTTATCTCATAAAAATTATTCAACTTTATCCAAGTTATCAAAAAAGTAAATCTCACCTAAATATAACATGACACTCTAACATAGCTGAATTAGCTTGAAAAAACATATTAAATGTAATGGATTATTACTAAGAGTTTCCTGAAAGTTTTCTCTTTCTAATGCTAATCTCCTTTATGATTTACCAAATTATGCTTCTCCCCTTATTTTATTTTTTTATAACACTAATCTCCATGGGAACATATCAAGCTAGTAGATTTTGTGTTTATCATTGAATAGTTTGATATTCTAACAACGACTCATCTTCTGCTAAATAGAAAGGTATTTTTAAAATTCATTAAACAAATGAGTATATTAGTAAATACTAAATATGGTCAAATTATACTTTTACATTAATAATAATTAGTTAAAAATTATTATAAAGAAATCAAAATAAGAAAAGTAAACGTAATGTCGTACATCAGAACGGAAATTAGTGTAATGAAGCGAAATCTAAAATGGAGGTATTTGAAATTATCACAAATTAATTATCTTATTTTGCAGTGCCATGTCATTTTTCCGTATGAAATATAAAAATTCAGGTGATATATCTATTTTTTAGTTGATTTGGCTAAAATTGGATGACTCTTATTGTAACGATCCGATCGTTCGTTCTGAGAGTTATAGCCTCATTTTCTCCATATAAACTTATTTATGTGTTGTTCAACTGTGTTGAGTTGTATCGAGTTGGTAGGTTTGGGTTCGGAGTAGTTTTGGAGTGAAATGAACATTTAGTCTCTTAGTTAGAAAGCTAAGTTAGAAAAGTCAACTGGAAGTTGATTTATGAGTAAATGAATTCGGATTTGGATTTTTATGATTCGATTAGCTTTGTTGGATGATTTTAGACTTAGGAGTGTGTCCAGAATGTAATTTGGAGGTCCGTGGTAGAATTAGGCTTGAATTGGCGAAAGTTCAAAATTTGGCAATTTTGGTAGGCAGCGAAAAAATTAGGTATCGAGGTCGGAATGTAATTTCAAAAGTTGGAGTAGGTTCGTAGTATCATTTGTGACGTGTGTACAAAATTTAAGATCATTCGGACGTGATTTGATAGGTTTCGGAGTCGTTGGCGAGTTTTGGAAGTTTAGAAGTTCTTAGGCTTGAATCCGAGGTTAATTTGGTGTTTTGATGTTATTTTGGGTGTTCCGAAGGTTCGACTAAGTTCGGATAATGATATATAACTTTTTGGAATTATTGGTTGAGGTCCCGAGGGCCTCGGGTGAGTTTCGGAGAGGTTTGGATTGTGTTGCACTCATTTTTCTTATGTTTCGACGTCGTTTATTCAAGCATAAATGATATCATATTGAACAAATGAGCTCTAATTTCTTTTTTGATTGAAACATTAGAGCCGTATCGTAATTATGGACCCGTAGAAAAAAGAATTATCGAATTTGGACATCATATGAGGATTTTATTGTCATTTTACTAAAAATTAGGTTGCCAGATTTTTTTTCAGATTAATTACGGAATTGCCACTGACGGCATATTTAAAAATCTGCACTATTTGCAAATATTGAAACTAACATATCTCATTCATTATATGGTCAAATTGAGTGATTCAAAAGCCTAACTTAACTAGAATTTCACAAGAAATCCATTGGAGGTATAAAAAGCGAGTTTTGAGATTATTTGGCACGAGAAACGGGCAGAATAGCTGACAGAAAAATATATAAAACAAGAGTTTGTTCATTCGGTCATATTTTGAGTTGGGGAGCTCGAATTTGGGCGATTTTGGAGGCTATTTTCACCATAGGGATTGGGATTCGGAACTTTTGGAGACCGAATCCAGAGATGAGGGCATCCAGGAGTAGGATTTTATGCTGTTGAGGTAAGTAATCGTTTTAATATTGGCTTTGAGGGTATAAACAGAGAAATTAATATCATGTAATTGTTTGGAGGTGATACCCACGATAGGTGACTGGCGTGTGGGTGTATACTTCGAGGGATTGAGACTTGGTCCATCCTTGAGGTTGTGAGGCCTAATAACCATTATTTGTGTTTATGCATTTACTTGTTGGTGAACTTGTTTGCCTTCATGTTATAGATCATGTTTAGGCTTTATTCATGCTCACATTATTTGTACTCAGTCATAGAAATTATTACACATGTTTTCCTCAGTCTCTATTATTTGCTAATATGTTGTGATACTTGATGTGGACTGTGTTCCCTTATTGGTGGTGCATTGTGAGGATGGAGAGGTACATGACCGAGTGTGGTCGAGGGCCTGGTTGTAAGGATATTGATACCATAGCATGTGAGCTATCCGCGTAGCACGTGAGCTGACTGTGCGGGTCCAGGTATTGATATCATAGCGCGTGAGTTGTCTGCGTAGCACGTGAGTTGACCGTGCGGATCCAGGTATTGATATGATGGCACGCGAGTTGTCCGTGCTTAGTGCTTGGGCTTTGAGAGCCCCTCTGGAGTCTGTACACACCCCCAGTGAGCGTAGAGTGTTAAGTGTATTGAGTGTTGAGTGTTGAGTGCTGGGTGCTGAGTGCGAGTGATGAATGATGGATTGATACTGCTGTGAGGTTGTATTTATTTGTGTCATTGCTGCATTTATCTGTTAAATTTCTTTGTGGCATTTACTGAGTTATGGAATTTACCTATTTATTTTTATTATTATTAAATCGTGAAATAAATAATTGGACTATTTTACTTAGCTCGTCACTACTGCTCAGTTCCTTAGTTATTTCTGTTACTACTAAGTCAGTTGTACTCATACTACACCCTGTATTTTATGTGCAGATCCAGCTGAGTTAGAGCGCGGCGATTGTTGAGTTCAGGCCGGCTATCTGTGGAGATTGTGAGGTAGCTGCTAGTATCCATAGAACCTTGTTACTCCTCTTGACATTTCTTCTTTTGTACAGTTAGACATGTTATATATCTTTATTTATAGTTTTAGACGCTCATGACTTAGTGACACCCGATGTTTGGGGCTCGTTTCCGTATTTTTCTATATTATATTTAGAGTTGATTTAGTTTCTAAAAAAATTTAAATGTTGAAATATTTTATTAATTTCTTATAATTGGTTTCGTAGTAATATTTTGGGATGTAGGCTTTGCCTTATAACACGATAGGCATCATCACGATGATGGTTAGATTTTGGGTCGTGACAAGTTGGTATCAGAGCCTAGGTTACATAGGTCTCACGAGTCATGAGCGGGTTTAGTAGAGTCTTGCGGATCGCTACGGAGACGTCTGTACTTTTCTTCGAGAGGTTGTAGAACCTCTAGGAAATTTTACATTCTTGAATCTTATCGTGCGGTATTGATTCAGCTTGAAGTGTAACTCGTTGAATTCCTTCCACGCATTCGTAGGCGCATATGAGTGCTCGGTATCAATTGTGCATCGATGGATTGTGATTCCCTGGATGAGGTGCAAGATGTAATTTGTGTGTATTGATGTTGGGACAGTATGGAGGACTTGAGGTCGGGTTTTAATTGTATATTTAGCACTGAAGTGTTGATTGTGTGAGCGCGTGCTTGTGGACCTATACGTCAGGTAGTGTCCCTCTTAGCGAAAATAGTGATTGGATGGATACGTGATGAGTATGATGTGACCGTGAGATGAGTTCATATGATTTGAACGTGACGAGAAGGTATTGCTAAACGTTTCACCTATTTTAGACTCCAAGTATATTTTTAGACACATTCGAGGACAAACGTTTGTTTAAGAGGGGAAGGATGTAACGACCCGGTCATTCGTTCTGAGAGTTATAGCCCCATTTCTCCCATCTATACTTATTTATGTGTTGTTCAACTGTGTTGAGTTGTATCGAGTTGGCAGGTTTGGGTCCGGAGTAGTTTTGGAGTGAAATGAACACTTAGTCTCTTAGTTAGAAAGCTAAGTTAGAAAAGACAACTGGAAGTTGACTTATGAGTAAACGAATTCGGATTTGGATTTTTATGATTCGATTAGGTTTTTGGATGATTTTAGACTTAGGAGAGTGTCCAGAATGTAATTTGGAGGTCCGTGGTAGAACTAGGCTTGAATTGGCAAAAGTTAAAAATTTGGCAATTTTGGTCGGCGGCGAAAAATTAGGTATCAGGGTCAGAATGGAATTTCGAAAGTTGGAGTAGGTTTGTAGTGTAATTTGTGATGTGTGTGCAAAATTTGAGGTCATTCGGACGTGGTTTGATAGGTTTCTGAGTCGTTGGCATGTTTTGGAAGTTTAGAAGTTCTTAGACTTGAATCCGAGGTTGATTTGGTGTTTTGATGTTGTTTTGGGTGTTCCGAAGGTTCGACTAAGTTCGGGTAGTGATATATAACTTGTTGGAATTATTGGTTGAGGTTTTGAGGGCCTCGGGTGAGTTTCGGAGAGGTTTGGATTGTGTTGCGCTCGTTTTTCTTATGTTTCGATGTCGTTTATTCAAGCATAAATGATACCATATTGAACAAATGAGCTCTGATTTCTTTTTAATTGAAACATTAGATCCGTATCATAATTACGGACCAATGGAAAAAAGAATCATCGAATTTGGACATCGTATGAGGATTTTAGGGTTATTTTACTAAGAATTAGGTTGCCATATTTTTTAGATTAATCACGGAATTGCCACTAACGGCGTATTTAAAAATCTGCACTATTTGCAAATATTTAAACTAACATATCTCATTCATTATAAGGTCAAATTGAGTGATTCAAAAGCCTAACTTGACTAGAATTTCACAAGGAATTCATTGGAGGTATAAAAAGCGAGTTTAGGGATTATTTGGCATGAGAAACGAGGTAGAATAGCTGACAGAAAATATATAAAACTAAGGTTTGTTCATTCGGTCATATTTTGAGTTGGGGAGCTCGGATTTGGGCGATTTTGGAGGCTATTTTCACCAAAGGGATTGGGATCGGAACTTTTCGAGACCGAATCCAGAGACGAGGGCATCCCGGAGTAGGATTTTACGCTGTTGAGGTAAGTAATATTTTTATCTTTGGCCTTGAGGGTATAAAACCGGAGAAATTGATATCATGTGATTATTTGGAGGTGGGTATACCCACTCTAGGTGACAGGCGTGTGGTTTTATACCTCGAGGGATTGAGACTTGGTCTGTCCCGTGAGGCTGTGAAGCCTAATAACCCTTATCTGTGTTTATGCATTTACTTGTTGGTGAACTTGTTTGCCTTCATGTTAGAGATCATGTTTAGGCTTTATTCATGCTCAGATTATTTGTACTCAGTCATAAAAATTATTGCACATGTTTACCTCAGTTTCTATTATTTGCTAATATGTTGTGATACTTGATGTGGGTTGTGTTCCCTTATTGGTGGTGCATTATGAGGCTGGAGAGTTACATGACTGAACGAGGCCGAGGGCCTGGTTGTGAGGATATTGATACCATAGCATGTGAGCTGTCCGCGTAGCACGTGAGCTGACCGTACAGGTCCAAGTATTGATACCATAGCGCGTGAGTTGTCGGCGTAGCACGTGAGTTGACCGTGCGGATCCATGTATTGATATGATGGAAGGCGAGTTATCTATGCTTAGCGCTTTGGCTTTGGGAGCCAATCTGGAGTCCGCACACACACCCAATGAGCGCAGAGTGTTGAGTGTATTGAGTGTTGAGTGTTGAGTGCTGAGTGCGAGTGATGAGTGATGGAGTGACACTGTTGTGAGGTTGTATTTATTTGTGTTGTTGCTGCATTTATCTGTTAAATTTCTTTGTGGCATTTATTGAGTTAAGGAATTTACTTGTTTTGTTTTTGTTTATTTTTAAATTGTGAAATAAATAATTGGACTGTTTTACTTAGCTCGTCACTACTGCTCAGTTCCTTAGTTATTTCTGTTACTACTAAGTCGGTTGTACTCATACTACACCCTGCACTTTATGTGCAGATCCAGGTGAGTTAGAGCGTGGCGATTATTGAGTTCAGGCCGGGTATCTATGGAGATTACAAGGTAGCTACTAGTATCTGCAGGACCTTGTTACTCCTCTTGTCATTTCTTCCGTTGGACAGTTAGAAAAGTTGTCACACCTCCTTTTTACACACCCGAAGGTAGTACAAGGGAGTTTTTCCAATTTAAGTGACATCATTCGAAATGAGATTATTTATTCAATTTTATTCAGAGTCGCCACTTGGGATGGTTTATTTTCTGGTGTCCCAAGTCACCGGTTTATTTTAAAATCCCATGTTGAGGAAAATTTGACTTTCCTTTTGAAGTCTGCGAACTAGAAATTCTAAATAAGGAATTCTATTAACCCGAGGGAAGGTGCTAGGCACCCCCAGATTCCATGGTTCTAGCATGGTCGCTTAAACTACCATAATTGGCCTATTATCTAATTTTAATACATGTCTTAGCCTATGGTATATTTTAACTTATTAACTGCTTTTAAATTATTTTTTAGGAAGATTCGACGTTATTTAAATCATGCCTTGAACCACGCCATATGAAATGCACCCGCGGTCCTCGACACGTTTTATTTAACACTGTTGAGATTTGGATTTGGGTCACATCAAATGCACACTCGAGTATAAGGAAATTAATTTTTAAATAGCGCGCCTAAAGCAACTATGCACTTTCAAGTTTGCGAGGGCCATGGAAAATTCAACTAAATGGGACGCCTCGATTTCTAAGGATTTAAAATTAATTAAATTAAGGCCATGCATTTTGAGATTTTTTTTGGCACAACACACCTCAATTCCAAATTTTAAAAGGAACTCAAACTAAGCTTTGAGGGCCATAACTATACTTTGCTTGATATGGCATGCCTCAAATCTACTTTCAAGAACCCAAATAATTAATTAAGGAAGGCTTGAGGAAATTATAATTACATTACGCTAAAATTTAAAATTAATTTGCTAATCAAGACATTATATGAAATCCGTTCTATTTTATTCCAAGGCTTGGGCCTGGCCTGAGGCCCAATCGCCAATGGCCTATTACTTGACAAACATGAGCACAATTGGGCTCACAATGCAGCCCAAATCGAGAATCTAAAATGCAGAAGGGGGGGGGGAATTGGCGCAAAGGGACTGATGATGATAGCCCAGCTTGGTGCTTCAGCATTAACAATTGAGGTAACACTACATCTTTCATAAAATCTTTGAATCTGAACCAAATATTGACTATCTTAAACACATACAAAGCACATTTGAATACCACATACATTATATATTGAAAATATGATCCCCAACGTGATAACAAAACTTTTACACCAATTGTTCCTCATTTAATAACATAAATTCAGATATCAAGACTCATGCTAAATTCTGACTTCATATTAACACATTTAAACAAGACTACACGACTCAAATTTTTTTTAAAGAAAACCAAATGTAAAGGTTTAATCTGATTTTCAGCCCAAGATTGACATGATTTCAAGGAAGACAAACCTACTAACATGGACTTGAACCTAACTATTTCAGATTTTTAAAGAAAAACTCATGCTTACTGACTTTTATCAAAGAAGAAGACCAAGTAGAAGCCAAACACTAAAATGAATACATACTGACTATTGACCTGGAGATGAATCAATTAAACACTTCAATGAAATGAAGTAATACATGACTTCAACTAACACGCTACAACCACTGATATGTATTACAATTGAAAGTTTCTATCCTCCCACCTATGCTGGACATTTTTCAGCGGATTTAGGTAGAAATCAACACCAAAATAAACACTGTTTTCAGCAAAACCAAAACAGGTCTGAACTTTTTGTTGCAGTACCTTAACATGTCCATTGATACAAACCCCAAGTTCAATTCATTCAAATTAAGTGGATAGAACTAATGATTTTCCCACTATTACAAACAGAACTTAATCTAGAATGGAAAAGAGCAAATATAATGAAGAACATTAAGCTAGTTGTAGAGTCTAGTGATTTCAGGAATGTAGAAAACAACATCTAACAAACTGTATGCCATAAACTTTGAGCTCAATCAAGTAACTTAATGTTCTTCCATTCCTCACACCAAAAGAGTGTGGTAAATACCTGAATATAGTAGTCAAACATAAGGAAAAGATGTGATTAAAGATTAGAAATTCAGTCCACAACAGCAGTATTGCGATAGCAATGGAACAGTGCACAACAAACTTCAGATTCTTGACCCAATTCCAAACTTTAAAAACCAGATTTGAACTATTCTATTGAACTTTGAATTCTGATTTATCAAAGGAATTTCAAACTCAAAAACCAAGCAAAACTTCAAGCAATTTTTAGTACTTTTCATTTGAGAGAATACTCAGCCATTTTCTTCAATTTTTTTGGTGTTTTTTCAGTCTCTAAAATCTTAGTTGTGAATGAAAAAAGAGTGCCTTTATAGGCAAGTCTTAGGGCAGCATAAAGGAATTCAGTTTTTGCACTTTAATCCTTTAGAAATTTTCAATTTTCCTGTTTAATCCCTAGCTTAAAAATTAATTTTTCATCAAAGTCCCCATCCCCAGCTTCTAGGAATTTTCCCTATTCAGTTATTAGAGATTCCCCCACCTACAATTCCTAAATTATCCCTTAAAATCCATGTTTTTACCCCTAAAACCTCATGGGTCAATTTGACCCAATGGTTCATACTGGCATGAGTCTACAAAACCTTGGCTAATCCTTTTCTTTTGGGCCCAAGTTCGACTCGGAACTTCACAGAAGATTCAAGGAAGAAGAAAAAGAAGGGGCAATTCGGAATCATTAGACTCCCTGAACCAAAGGTTCTCAATGGCCCAAAACTAAAGGGAAAATCAAACAAAACTAAACTAAGTAATGAAGATAATAATTAACATACAACCTAAATTCAAAGAAACACATGCAGAGATGATTTTAAAGAAATGAAAAAATAGAAAAACAAAATCAGAAAAATAAAAGAAAGAAATAGAGGTAGATGAGAAGAGAAATGCACATAAAAATTAAACATCAGAAGGTAAAGAAAAATACCTAAAAAATGGCATGGACAGTGAAAAATCGAAGAGAACCTTCAAACCTTCAGATTTTGGTCGAGTTTGACATTAATCGTGTGTTCTTATCAAGAACACATGAATAATATCCAAATGGGCCCAATTTTCACTGAAATCTCGATCTTGAAGGTTTTTGGGATTTTAGGGTTCGACTTTGATCTAAGATTCAAAGAAACCTATGGGGATTCGAGGGAAACTATGCTGGGTTTGGTGTGAGGGGGTCATGGGGGTTATGTGGTGTTGATTTGGGACTGGTCTGAGGGTGGCGTCGCTGGCTTGAGGCAGTGGAAAATTAGGGTGGCTCTAGGGTTTTTGGGCGTCTCTGAAGATGGAGGAGACGAAGGAGATGAGTTAGGGGGTAGGGGGGTCAATTCGGACACTTATATATAAAATGGGTCTTAATTCCGAAACGTCCGATCAATTGAGATCGACGGTCTTGATCTAAAACAAATAAAACGGCATCGTTTTGGTTATTGGTGGGGCCGACCGGGTAAGAGACGGGTTTGGGCTGGTTCTGGTTGGGTTTGGATGGGTAATAGAGGAAAATGTTTTGGGCATGGGCGAATCCGAATCAAATTGACCCAAAATAAACTTCCTTTTTTGCTTCCTTTTCTTTTTTATTTCAAACTTTTTTCTTTTCAAAATTAAAAAAAAACTAAATTAACCCCTAAACCAACTTATCCTACCAAATTAAATTAATTAACTCTAAATAATAATTATCACAACTAATTAAATACCAAATTAATAGAAAACTACCGAAATTCGAAGCTAAAAATTAAAAATGCAAAAAATATGTTATTTTTTTGTAATTTTCCATTTTTGTAAAACAAACTAATTTACTAATTAATCTAAAAATGTAAAATTAAATCCTAAATGCAAATACAATATATTCTTGTATTTTTATGAATTTAAATAAAATTAAACATGCACACGAAATGCAAAAAATCAGAAAAATTCTACAATAATTCCTAAAATAACCAATAATTAAAGAAAAAATCTAATTTTGGGAATTCTGTAGGAGTAATTCATGTGAGGCAAAAATCACGTGCGCACAGCTGCCCCTCTTTTCTCGGAGACACGAAGGGTTTTCGGACAAAGATAAAATGAGCAATTATGAGAGATTTTTGCCTATCTGAAACTCCATGAGAAGCATTTTTGAAAAGAGTCTGACCGAACCTTGCTTCAAAGGTTGCCTACATATCCTTGGCTATAAAGGAATCAGGTCAGTGTAATTCTAGAAGTTTTGGTAGTTGGGAATACCGGGAAGCTGTGATTTCACTCTTGCTGCTGCTGCTACTGCTTGTTGAACTCCTTATTACACCAAAAATGGAAAATAAAAAGCTAAACTAGCTAAGCCTATCAACTACGAGTTACAAGATTCCTATCTATAAATATCTTGAAGCTTGATCTTGAGTCTTAGTTGGTTCTTGCTGTGGACTCCGATCTGAATCTTGATGCTCGTCAGCTGTAGGTGTCGGTTCTTTCTTCAGCTTTGGATCAAGGTGAGGCATGTGAAGCTTGTGACTTTAATCATATCTTGAGCAGTCTGCATCTTTCTCCGCTTCAGCATTTTGAATTCACTTCTTTTGTTCTTTTTCATCTTTTCTTTATTCTGGATTGAGACTTATTCTTTTCGTCATCTCGAATCCTGTGCCTCGAGGTCAGACCTGCTCAGATAAGGATTTCGTGAGTTATTTGTAACTAAGATCTAAACCTTTTTTTTAAAGCGATAAAATAAGGATTGTGTGTCTTTAGGAAGAAGAGATTAGTGAATGGAGCCCTATATCTAAAAATCTCAACTAGGGAATGGAGCCCTATGTTGGCAAAAAGACGACTAGGGAATGGAGGCCCTATGTCTAAAAATCTCAACTCACGGATTGGAGCCCTAATGTTGACAAAAAAGGAGACTATGGAATGGAGGCCCTATGTCTAAAATCTCAATTCAGGGATTGAAGCCCTAATGTTGGCAAAAAAGGCGACTAGGAAATAGAGGCCTTATATCTAAAATCTCAATCAGGGATTGGATCCCTAATGTTGGCAAAAAAGGCGACTAGGGAATGGAGGCCCTATGTCTAAAAATCTCAACTCAGGGATTGGAGCCCTAATGTTGGCAAAAAGGCGACTAGGGAATGGAGGCCCTATGTCTAAAAATCTCAACTCAGGGATTGGAGCCCTAATGTTTGCAAAAAAAAAAGTGACTAAGGAATGGAGGCGCTATGTCTAAAAATCTCAACTCAGGGATTAGAGCCCTAATGTTGGCAAAAAAGGAGACTAGGGAATGGAGGCCCTATGTCTAAAATCTCAACTCAGGGATTGGAGCCCTAATGTTGGCAAAAAAAGGCGACTAGAGAATGGAGGCCCTATGTCTAAAATCTCAACTCAGGGATTGAAGCCCTAATGTTGGCAAAAAAAGCGACTAGGAAATGGAGTCCCTATGTCTAATAATCTTAACTCAGGGATTGGAGCCCTAATGTTGGCAAAAAAGGCGTCTAGGAAATGGAGGCCCTATGTCTAAAAATCTCAACTCAAGGATTGGAGCCCTAATGTTGGCAAAAAGGCGACTAGGGAATGGAGACCCTATGTCTAAAAATCTCAACTCAGGAATTGAAGCCCTAATGTTGGCAAAAGACAACTAGGGAATGGAGGTCATATGTCTAAAAATCTCAACTTAGGGATTGAAGCCCTAAAGTTGGCAAAAGCATAAAAGATTGAGGTTGGGAATCTTAAGCTATCATTTTTTCATTTCTTTTTGAATTTTCTTCTTATCACTTTTTTTCAGTTCAATTCATTTTTCGTTTCATTTTTTCTTTCTTTTTTTTAGTAAAAAAATACAGGAAAGAATTTGGAGGAAATTTCCCTTTCGGGTTGACTATTGCTGCGAAGCTGTTTCTAGCTCTTGCGCATCTTTTCCCTTTTGGTTGCACCTGCTTCTTGAACGATTGCTTTGGATTGCACCTGTTTCAATTTTTCAAACAAAGAACAATTATTAGTTTGAAACGCTGGTTGGTTTTGTGGCCTTTATCATTTTTGATCACTTGATCTCAGCCCAACTCTTTTGGTGAGAACCTCTGCTGCTTGCTGGCTTTTCTGAAGATTAATCTCTCTCCTAAAACCGAGGAACTCAACTTTCCAAACTTTCTAGATGATGGTTCAGCTGTGTGGGGCTTTTGGGCCCTTTCACCTTATTTTGACTCTAGGGCTTTTGACCTTGTATTTCTTTTTATTTTTAATAACTCTGATTTCAGAGCATCAGTCATCATGGCTAGTCGAGATCGACTTGATGCACCCGCTGAGGCTGGGTACTTTTCTTTGGGCTTGGATTTTATTAAGCAGAACCCTGTAAAACCAATCTTGCCACCTTTTCTTTGTATTAGTTTCGGAACAGAGTTAGACCGAAATGGATTCAAGGAAAAATAAACAAAGGACAAGAAAATGAATTTAAGGAGAAGTGTCGCTTTCGGGGAGGAAAGAAGGACTTATCTGGGGTACATGCAGACTTCAATAGACATGATATGTTTCTTGGACTGGATACCCGATTTGCACAACTATCCATCTTCTCATAAACCCATCGCGACCTGTGTTTTTAAAACCGAGAAACCTTGTCAGGACTCTTTCAATACCAATGGTGGTGAGGGGTTTCTTCCTTTAGATCAATGGTGCTCTTTGCGGATTTTCACCAATCGACCTCTATCATTTCTCGTCTCACCGTCGCCTTATAGTGCTCTTTACGAGTTTTCACTGACAAGACTCTCTCATTTTCAATTTCTCTGCTCACCGTCGACTTATGGCGCCCGTGGGTTTTTACCAATAAGACTCTCTCATTTTATTTCTCTCATCTTGATTGTATTGGATCCAAACAGCTGCGCTCTCCGATTAGAAAACCTTTCACCGATTGATCTAAAGGACTTGAACAAGGTTGAGGTAAAAGAGTTGGATCGAATTACAACTTTGGAACCGTTCAGGCGGGATCATTGCCGAACCATTATAATATCTGCCTCAGTTTCACTTTTGGGGAAAATTGGATTTTTGTTTTGGTGCGACTGAACCCCAGAGAGAGGCTACCTACGTATCCTTTCGGAATCAAGTCGAACGTAGTTCAGGGAAACATTTTGTTTTGTTGTTTTCTTTTGTTTGTTTTTGTTTTGTTTTCTCTTATTCTTCTTTTTTTTACAAGCGTCTTCCAGTTCCAAAGAGGGTAATAAAAGAAAGGTAACCAGCTCAAAGGGTTAGCAAAAGATTGGAGTGTTTGGGGTAGCAAGAATGAAAACCTTCGTCATCCCAATCAGATTATGCTATTGCTGCAGAAGGATTAGACATAATACCTTTTAAGTGCATCTGCATTCACAGTTGTTTTAGGGTCATTCCCTTCAATGTCTCCCAGATACAATGCCCCTTTTGGAAACAATTTTCTGATAATGTATGGACCTTTCTAGTTGGGAGCAAATTTTCCTTTTGCTTCCTGGTGATGGGGAAGAATACGCCTCAAAACGAGTTGCCCCACTTCAAAGTTTCTAGGCCGCACTTTCTTGTTGTAGGCACGGGCCATTCTTTGTTGATACAACTTCCCGTGGCAAACTGCGACCATCCGCTTTTCATCGATCAGGATTAACTATTCCAAACGCGTTTTGACCCACTCACTATCTTCAATTTCAGCTTCAACAATGATCCGGAAAGAAGGGATTTCAACTTCCGCGGGTATTACGGCTTCAGTTCCATAAACCAAAAGGTATGGGGTTGCTGCGACTGATGTGCGCACCATGGTGCGATACCCCAATAATGCAGAAAGCAACTTTTCATGCCACTGCTTGGAACTTTGAATCATCTTTCTCAAAATCTTTTTGATGTTCTTGTTTGCTGCTTCAATGACACCATTGGCTTTAGGCCGATAAGGAGTGGAGTTCTAATGCGTTATCTTGAATTGTTCACATATTTACCTCATCAAATGACTATTCAAATTTGCAGCATTATCTGTAATGATAGTTGCGGGAATACCAAAACGGCAGATGAGATTGGAGTGCACAAAGTCGACAACAACTTTCTTGGTGACAGATTTGAGAGTAATTGCTTCAACCCACTTTGTGAAGTAGTCGATGGCGACCAATATGAACCTATCCCCATTTGAAGCTTTTGGCTCAATCGGCCCAATGGAATCCATGCCCCAAGCAACAAACAGCCAAGGTGCTGACATGGGATGCAGTTCTGTAGGCGGTACATGAATCAAATCACCGTGCACCTGACATTGGTGACATTTTCGGACGAAACTAAAGCAGTCTTTTTCCATAGTCATCCAGTAATAGCCCGCTCGAAGGATTTTCTTTGCCAAAACATACCCGTTCATGTAGGGTCCGCACATTCTTGCGTGCACTTCATACATGATTCTTCCGGCCTCTTCGGCGTCGACACATCTTAATAAGTTGAGATCTGGAGTCCTTTTGTACAAGACATCACCGCTCAGGAAGAAACCACTTGTGTGTCGTCTAATAGTTCTCTTTTGGTCTCCACTAGCTTGCTCGGGGTATTCGTTAGTTTTCAGAAATCTTTTGATGTCATGGTACCATGGCTGAATATTTGGTTCTGCCTCAACCGTATTACAGTAACCGTGCCTTTCCCGGATTTGGATTTCCAAGGGATCAATATGGGCATTGCCTGGGTATGGCAGAATCGAGACTAAAGTTGCAAGTGCATCAACTAGTTCATTGTGACAATGAGGGATGTACCTGAACTCTATTGACTTGAATCGCTTGCTGAGATCTTCTACATGTTGCCTGTAGGGAATAATTTTGACATATTGCGTCTCCCATTCTCCTTGATCTTGTCGGATAATCAGATCCGAGTTTCCCATGATTAACAATTCTTTGACATCTTGGTCAATTGCCATGTTCATACCCATAATACAGGCTTCATACTCGGCAGTGTTGTTTGTGCAGAAAACTGAAGCCGGGTTGTGATTGGATAATACTGACCAGTGGGTGAGATCAAGATTGCCCCGATTCCAACCCCTTTCGCGTTTACCACTCTATCAAAGTACATTTTCCAAGCATTGGTATCTTCGGATATTGCCTCAACTGAATTTACCTCTTCATCCAGGAAGTAGGTGCTCAAAGGCTGGTATTCATCATCAACCGGGTTTTCAGCCAAATGATACGCTAAAGCCTGGGCTTTCATTGCCGTGCGGGTGACATATACTATGTCAAATTCAGTGAGCAGGATCTGCCACTTTGCTAACCTTCCGGTGGGCATTGATTTTTGGAATATGTACTTTAAAGGGTCCAACCTGGTGATGAGATAGGTGTTGTAGGCCAACAAGTAATGCCTCAGCTTCTGAGCAACCCAAGTCAGAGCGTAGCAAGTCCTTTCCAACAAAGTATATTTAGCTTCGTAACTTGTGAACTTTTTGCTCAAATAGTAGATTGCTTGTTCTTTCCTCCCGATCATATCATGTTGCCCGAGGACACATCCAAAAGAATTCTCCAAGACTGTCAAATACAAGAACAGGGGCCTTTCCGATTCAGGTGGGACCAAGACTGGCGCGTTCGATAGGTATTCTTTGATTTTGTCAAAATCTTCCTGGCACTCGTCTGTCCATTTAACTGCTGCATCTTTCTTTAGCAGCTTGAAGATGGGTTCACATATAGACGTCAACTGGGCAATGAATCGACTGATGTAGTTCAATCTTCCCAGCAAGCTCATAACATCTTTCTTGGTTCTTGGAGGAGGCAAATCTCGAATAGACTTTATCTTTGTTGGGTCTAACTCGATGCCTCTCCGACTGACTATGAATCCCAAAAGTTTGCTAGATGGAACCCCAAATGCACATTTTACTAGGTTTAGCTTCAGATCATATTTACGCAGTCACTCAAAGAATTTTCCCAAATCCCGAACATGGTCATCCTGGGTCCTGGACTTGATGATCACGTAGTCTACATACACATCTATCTCTTGGTGCATCATGTCATGAAAAATGGCAGTCATGGCCCTCATGTAGGTTGCCCCGGTGTTTTTCAGACCAAAAGGCATGACCCTATAATAGTATGTGCCCCAGGGTATGGTAAAAGCTGTCTTTTCTACATCCTCTTCATCCATCAACACCTGGTGATATCCTGCATAATAATCCACGAAGGACTGTATCTCCTGTTTGGAGAAAAACAGACCCACGCGGTACGAAACACATAACCAGTTCCTACAAGTCTTTTCCCAACTTGGGCCCAAGGTGAGCCCAATCCTCAAAGAACGAAATCAAGGAATCAAGACGCACAACACGAGTCCGAAGAGGGTCGTTCGTTGCTGGGACAACTTAAGCCCAGATTTCATAAATCCATTGTTAGTATCAGGTCAGTTAAGTACTAATCAACCTAAAAAATCACGTGAAAGTATGAAATTGAACTAGTACTTACTTCTGAGTTTTGATTATTAGCTAAACTTCCAATTTATATGACATGCATTTGGAGAACAATTGAAGATCCAATTTTAACAACTACGCAATAGGCAACTTTAACTTTAAATGCCTCAGATTAACTCGGAATAAAAATATGAGAAGTTAAACCTCAAATAAATTTCATACTAATAGAATCTATTCTATGCAAACAAACAACAACTTGTCAATATGGAGACAAGTGAGTGCTTTTCTCTACATTTTATAAACTCCGACAGTAGAGGAGGAATCGATAGCCAACACTTAGCCTTTTCAATGAATTCAAATATAACAGCCAAAGCTAGAACATGAATGATCTTAAGCATAAACTGAACAAAATCTTCAACCCAAAACATTAGATTAAACCTTTGTTGCAAAGTTCTAACAGCTCCTTTACTCGACACACTCAAACTTGTTTAAAACTAGGGTCCAAAGCTCATTACAAGCACAGGTTTGCTTACAGATTCAGGGTATGCAAACAGCAAAAGTGAAAGCTTAAACTGACACTTGCAATTTAAATTCTAACTACAGAACATGGAAAGCAGTAGGAGAAACAAAAAGGAAACTAAGTAAATATGGATTACATTTCATCAGATTTCACTTGAATCACATAGTCGATATTCGCTTGTTGCTCAAAGATAGAGAAATACCTGGGAAGCAAAAAGAAAACAGAAAGTGAGAAATCAGCAATGAGCAGCAGCAGTTAGCTCAAATCTGGTCAATCGAATAGTGAGCAGCCTAGGATAAACCAATGGAACAGGAAGGGATCTTCAGAAAACTGATTCAAAACAAGCTTAAACCATTTTTCTACTCAGATGTACAAGTTCAACAGTTTTGCCAGAAATTCTAAATTATCATAGGATGCAACGAACCAAACCAAACAACCAGAACCAACTGAAACTTTCAAATAAGAACTGAGTTCAATCCATTTCCACCCCAAGCGAATCAAGAATTGGTTCAGAAGTTGAAAACCTCCAAATTATAGAAGAAAACCCAATGGAACAGTAAATTTTCAGCCGTTTGTGCTTTTTTCTAGAATTTTTATCTATTCAGCTCTTGGGTTTATGAAAGTGGTGAATTTATGCAGCTTCTGTATTTTCTGGATTTCCAGCTCTCAAAATCTGACTTGAGCTCTAAGTAACAATGACTTTATAGGCAAGCTACTAGGGCAGCCTTAAAGAGTTCAAATTGCACTTTAAACCTTCTGAAATTTTCATTTTTGCTTAGGAGTCCTCAATATAAACCTCAGAATTTCAAAATAGCCCCCCCCCCAGCTTCTAGGAAGCTTCCTAGTTCAGTTTTACAAGATTCCCAAGCCTAGACTACCCAAATTACCCCTTAATAACCTTGTTATTACCTGAACGAACCGGACAGAACATGGGTTGATTCGACCCAATTGAATTTATTCAGATTCGGCCCAAACCAGTAAACCAAAAGATCAGAGGCATAAACACAAACCCAACCCAAGTCGAATTGAATGAAACAAATGCCCATAACAGAGATGAGTCTGAGCAACAGAAATCAAGTACTGGACTAAGATTAAAGAGATTACCGGAGAAAATTAACCTAACTAATCAAGCTAAGTGAGCTAACATTTTAAAATAACATGCATAATAAACAACTCATAAACTAACACAAAAGACCTAATCCGGACAACAAATAATAGAATAAATGAAGAAGTAGAGGAGGAGAAGAACTGAAGAAAAGAAACATACCCAAAAGGACCCGGACAAAAGGCCTAAGGGATAGCCTTCAACTCATCAATTTCGGCCCAATCCAAAGTTAATCGTATGTTCTTATTATCAAGAACACACGAGTAACATCGATTTAGGCCTAAAACCTTCTAAACCCCGCTGATTCTGACCTCTGGACTTTTAGGGTTGCTCATTCAAATCCATATTCGACTAGCTTCACTAATATTCGAGGGAAACGGAATGGATTTCTGGGATGAGGGTGAGACGAGGGTCCAGGGGTGTTATTTTGGGGACGATTGGGTGAGTTGAAGTTTTGGTCCTCCTCTTCAATTCAAGATTCGAAGAGTTCTATTAGGATTCGAAGGAGGGATTTTGGAGATTCGGGAAGAGGAGAAGGAGGGGAGTATATGGCGTTAATTTGGGGTCGACTGGAGTACCGCCGCCGACGGAGACGATTTCCGGCAGGCGGTTCCGGCGGAGGCGATGAGGTCTGGTGAAGGAGATGAGAGGGGGTAGGGGGTTGTTTGGACACTTATATACTAAAAGGTCCTTAGTTCTTGTCCGTTGGATTGAAAGAGATCAACGGCTCAGATCTAGGAATATCAAAACGACGTCGTTTGGTTGGGAAGTGGGGCGGGACCGGGTTGGGGCGTGGGTTTGGGGCAAAAAATCATTGGGCTTAGGTAAAAGAATTAAAGGTCGGCCCAGTTGCCCTTCTTCTTTTTATTTTCATTTCTTTTCATTTTTTCCGAAATTTCCCTTCTTTTTTCTTCTTTTTTTTTCAAAATTAAAACTAAAATCCTAAATTAAAAACCAAATTAACATTATCAAAAATACTAACTAATCCTAAGTAATTACAAAAATTAGTAAATTAAAGGAAAACTACTCGAAATTATAATTAAAAGGTGCAAAATGACTATTTTTTGTGATTTTTTCATTTTATGAAACAATTAATTTTCTGCTTAATCCTAAAATATAAAATTAACCCTAAATGCAAATGCAACATATTTTTGTATTTTTCATTAATTAAGCAAAATGAAATGCACAAGACAAATGCAAATAATTAACAGAAAATGCCACAAAATCCATAAAAATTGCAAATAATGAAAAGAAATTATTTTGTTTTGAATTTATGGGAGTAATTCATATAGGGCAAAAATCATGTGCTCACAGCTGCCCCTCTTTGCCCGGAAACACGAAGAGTTTTCGTGCAAAGATAAAGTGAGCGGATACGAGCGATTTTTGCCCGTTTGAATACTCCGTGGGAAGCATTTTTGAAAGATTTGACCGCACCCTGCTTCTGAGGTTGCCTAAATATCCTTGGCTAAAAAGGAATCAGGTCAGTGTAGTTCAGGGATGTTTGGTAGCTGGGACTACCATGTCTGGGCTTTCACTGTTGTTGCTGCTGCTGCTACTGCTTACTGAACCCTTTCTTACACCATGTCAAAAATAAAAGAAGCTAGAGTAGACTATGATCTATGTTTTACAAAATCCTATCTAGATCTTCGAACTTGCTCTTGTGTTTCTTGTTGCCTTGTTGTCCTCTATTCTCTCGGTGATATTCGTTTGTTACCACCTTGAATTGTAAGCTGAGATGTTTTCCCCTTCTTCAGGTGGGTGCCTGACTGCTGAACTTGATATGTATTCCCATGCTCTCCAGGCGGGCTCCTGATTGCTGAACTTGAATGTATTCCCATGCTATCCAGGCGGGCTCCTGACTTCAAAACGTGATTGTATTCCCATGCTATCCAGGCGGGCTCCTGACTTCAGCAAAATAGACAAAAATAAAGAAAATTTTCTGCCCCAGTTTGGGTATGTGGGCCCATGTGTAAGTGTAAAACGAATTACATTACCGAATATCAATAAGAATTTTGAAAACCAACACTTGAATTGTACTCCCTTGTTCTCCAGGCGAGCACCTGACTGCTAAACTTGAAAGTATTCCCTGCTTTCTTGGCGGGCTCCTGACTTCAACTTGAAATATATTCCCTGCTCTCCAGGCGGGCTCCTGACTTCAACATAGACAAAACAAAGAATTTGAAAGCTAAAATTTAAATTGTACTCCCTTGTTCTCCAGGCGAGCTCCTGACTGCTACACTTGAATGTATTCCCTGCTCTCCAGGCGGGCTCCTGACTCAAAAATAGATAAAACAAAGAATTTGAAAGATAAAACTTGAATTATACTCCCTTGTTCTTCAGGCGGGCTCCTGACTGTTATGCTTGAATGTATTCCCTGCTCTCCAGGCGGGCTTCTGATTGCTAAACTTGAAATGTATTCTCTGCTCTCCAGGCGGGCTCCTGACTTCAAAATAAACAAAGCAAAGAATTTGAAAGCTAAAACTTGAATTGTATTCCCTGCTCTCCAGGCGGGCTCCTGACTTCAAAATAAACAAAGCAAAGAATTTGAAAGCTAAAACTTGAATTGTACTCCCTTGTTCTCCAGGCGGGCTCCTGACTGCTGCGCTTGAATGTATTCCCTGCTCTCCAGGCGGGCTCCTCACTTCAAAATAAACAAAGCAAAGAATTTGAAAGCTAAAACTTGAATTGTACTCCCTTGTTCTCCAAGCAGGCTCCTAACTGCTGCGCTTGAATGTATTCCCTGCTCTCCAGGCGGGCTCCTGACTTCAAAATAAACAAAGCAAAGAATTTGAAAGCTAAAACTTGAATTGCACTCCCTTGTTCTCCAAGAGGGCTCCTGACTGCTGCGCTTGAATGTATTCCCTGCTCTCCAGGCAGGCTCCTGACTCCAAAATAGATAAAACAAAGAATTTTTCCTGCCCCAGTTTGGTAGCTGGGCACATGGGTGAGTGTTAAACTGAATCATTCTACCAACTGTTACTAAAAATTTGAAAGCTAAGTCCTATTATCCAGGGAGGTCCTGACAACTGACAATTATAGATCTAAGCTGTATCTTCTAAAGGTATTACTTCTGTTAAGTCCTGTTATCTAAGAAGGTTTTAAACTAACGATTTTAAGAAGGTCCTGAAAATCAAAATCAAGTCTTGTCCTAAAAATAATGATTTTATGATTGAATTATACTACCTTATGACAGAATTTTATGCTACATCTTGTGATCCAATGGAAATCTTTAAAACTAGGTCTCATTATTCAGGAGGGTCCTGAAAACTCCTAATTGAATCCTATTTTAAATATACAGACCAACTTATATTTCTCTGGGGATACATTTGCGCTAAATTATGCTACTCATGATTGTTTTGAAATTTAATCTAGTTCCCATTTTTCAGGAGGGTCCTGAAACTTACTGTCAAACCTGTTTGATGCCTGCCTTTCCTTGCGGAGAGTTCCTCCGAAACAAACGAACTTTTCTGCCCCTGTTTCAATCAAAGGACATTTTGTTAGTTTAAAATGGTGGTTAGCTAATGGCATTCGTGTTGAAATCCTTCCACTGCATTCTCTTGTTTTGACTGTCTTTCCCCGCACTGGCCCTGAATCGCCTGACCTTCTGACTGACTTTCAAACCCCTTGACCTTTGACGTCCCAAGTGTTCTATACACATGCTGTTGTTTCACACCTCTGACCTTTTATCTGAACTTTTGCGTTTCCATGACATTACCAAATCATTCCACCGATAAAATTTCCGGTGATTCCTTGTACCCCCCTTTGCATCATGTTATCCTTAGTATGCCCAGACCACGCTGTGCTTTGCAATTTTTGAAGTTGGTAGTGAGCTTTGAAATCCTTTTTCACTTGCTTTGAGTAGGACTGACATTGAAACATCTTAGACAAATAAACTCAAAAGAAAATGAAATGCAAGGACTTTGCGGGTTAAGGATAAGAAGAATCCAAAACCAGATGACTGCTACAAAGGGAAAAAGAAAAAGAAACTTATCTGAGTGGAACAGCTGGTACCAATGATCATAACATGCATTTCGGATTAATCGGCCCAATCTATCCAACCAATCAACTTTCAGTTGTCGTGCTTTGTTGCCTCAGAATTTCCATGACCTGATTACTTTACCCAAACCTCGACCTTGTTCATCCTGCGGTGCCTTGAAACAATTTTCCCCAACAGACCTTTCTCATTTCACTTCTTAACTCATTTTCACCTCGAGGTGCCCGTGAGGGTTTTCACCAATAAGACTCTTTCATTTTAATTTCTCTCAACTCTCGTCGCCTTACGGTGCCTGTGAAGGTTTTCACCAATAAGACTCTCTCATTTTTATTTATCTCAGCTTCCGTCGCCTTATGGTGCCTGTGAAGGTTTTCACCAATAAGACTCTCTCATTTTTATTTCTTTTCCTTGCTTGAACCAGAGTGTTGCCCCTGACATGAACTACCTTTACCTGCTTGACTTGGCATTTCTTGAAGACTGATCAGAAGGTCTTTCCTTGGACCGTAATGTGAGCTTTTGGATGGGGTTAGAAAGAAATGGTATAAAAGGCTCGAAACAATTCAAACAGGTTAAAATTACAACTTTCGGAATCAGGTTTCTCACACCAACCACAACTTCTGCCCCAGTTTCTTGCATGGGGACTTTTGTATTTTTATTTTGATGAGACCGAACTGTGAGGCTGCCTACGTATCCTTAAAAGGAATCAGGTCGAACGTAGTTCATGTCATAGAAATTACTTTGTTGTTGTGATTTTTCTTTTTCTCTCTCTTCTTTTTTCTCTTTTGCTTTTCTCTTTTTTTCTCTTTGATTGTTTTCTTCTTCTTTTTTTCTCTTTTTTTTTTCCTTTTCTTATCTTTCACACTTGTGTTTCTAATATTCACTACTGATTCCGAAAGAGGAGTATGAAAAAAAAATAAGCCTCAAAAGGGGTGAGGAGGGATAAAGTGTTTAGATAGCATAACAAAATGTCATCGTCATTTCAATCTTCAAAATATGTCAAATACAAACAAAGAAATCATACATAGTATCTCTTGACTGCATCGGAATTGATAGCCATTTCTACGCATTTTCCTTCTACATTTGTCAAATATAACACGCCATTGGACAACACTCTAGTTACAACAAATGGCCCCTGCCAGTTTGGCGCGAACTTTCCTTTTGCTTCAGCCTGATGAGGCAAGATACGTCTCAACACTAACTGACCCACTTCGAACTTTCGTGGACGTACCTTCTTGTTATATGCTCTCGTCATTCTCTGTTGGTACAATTGGCCGTGACATACTACTGCCAATCTCTTTTCATCAATCAGACTTAATTGCTCCAAGCGAGTTTTGACCCATTTGACATCATCAATTTCTGCCTCAGCGATAATCCGAAGGGATGGGATTTCAATTTCTGCAGGTATTACTGCCTCCGTGCCATACACCAACAAATAAGGAGTGACCCCTACTGAAGTTCGGACGGTAGTGCGATAACCCAACAATGCAAACGGTAACTTCTCATGCCATTGTCTGGACCCTTCTACTATTTTTCGAAGTATCTTCTTTATATTCTTATTGGCTGCCTCGACTAATCCATTCGCCTTAGGGCGATATGGGGTGGAATTGCGATGTATAATCTGAAACAGCTCACATGTCTCCGTCATCGGATGACTGTTGAGATTAGCACCATTGTCCGTGATGATTACCTTCGGAATCCTAAATCGACAGATGATATTTGAATGCACAAAATTGACCACTACTTTCTTAATCACAGATTTGAAAATTTTCGCTTCAACCCACTTGGTGAAATAATCAATGGCTACCAGAATAAACCTGTGTCCGTTTGATGCTGCTGGCTCGATAGGCCCAATGACATCCATTCCCCAAGCAACAAAAGGCCATGGTGCAGACATTGTATGTAATTCGGATGGTGGGGAATGAATCAAATCTCCATGCACTTGGCATTGATGACATTTATGCACAAAACTGATGCAATTTTGCTCCATAGTGAGCCAGTAATAACCTGCTCGGAGAAACTTCTTTGCCAGAACGTACCCACTCATATGCGGTCCACAAATCCCGGAGTGTACCTTAGTCGTGATAGCTGTGGCGTGTCTAGCATCTATGCATCTTAGCAATCCCAGATCTGGAGTTCTTTTGTACATTACCCCTCCACTAAAGAAAAATTCACTTGCCAATAGTCGAATTGTTCTTTTCTGATCACCTGTGGCCTGTACCGGATATACCCCCATCCTGATGTATTCTTTAATATCATGGAACCATGGCTCCCCATCAAGTTCTTCTTCCACCATATTACAGTAAGCATGCTGATCATGGACCTGAATCTGCAAAGGGTCCACATAAGCCTTATCTGCATGATGTAACATTGACGCCAGAGTAGCCAAAGCATAGGCAACTTCATTATGGATCCTTGGGATATGCCTGAATTCTATTGGCTAAAACCGTTGACAAAGATCATGCAAACATTGTTTGTACGGTATGAGTTTCAAATCCCATGTTTCCCATTCTCCCTGAATCTGGTGCACTAGAAGGTCCGAGTTACCCAAGACCAAGACTTCCTGGACACCCATATCCATAGCCAACCTCAAACCTAGAATGCATGCCTCGTACTCCGCCATGTTGTTGGTACAATAGAAACGAAGCTGAGCCGTAACAGGGTAGTGCTGCCCTGTTTCAGAAATAAGTACCACTCCTATCCCCACACCCTTCATGTTTGCAGCCCCATCAAAGAAAGGTTTCCATCCCGACTTCTCAAATTGTTCTAACTCATCAATGTGCATCACCTCTTCATCAGGGAAATAAGTTTTCAAAGGTTCATAATCTTCATCAACCGGATTCTCGGCCAAATGGTCCGCCAAGGCCTGTGCTTTCATTGCAGTTCGAGTCACGTAGACAATGTCAAACTCTGTGAGCAGGATCTGCCACATTGCAAGCCTCCCTGTGGGCATAGGCTTCTGAAAGATATACTTCAATGGATCTAAGCGAGATATGAGGTAAGTAGTATAAGATGACAAATAATGTTTCAGCTTCTGTGCCACCCAAGTTAGGGCGCAACACGTCCTTTCAAGATGAGTGTACTTAACCTTGTAAGATGTGAATTTCTTGCTGAGGTAATAGATGGCCTGCTCCTTCCTTCTAGTGATATCATGTTGACCCAATACACAGCCGAATGAATTGTCCAAAACCATCAAATATAGAATCAAAGGTCGCCCTGGTTTTGGCAGGACCAACACGGGTGGATTTGACAAATACCCCTTTATCTTATCAAACGCCTCCTGACATGTATCTGTCCACTTGATTGCAACATCTTTTTTTAACAATTTGAAGATTGGCTCACCAGTTGTCGTGATCTGAGCGATGAAACTACTGATATTATTTAATCTCCCCAACAAACTCATCACCTCGGTCTTGTTCCTCGAAGGTGGAAATTCGTGGATGGCCTTGATTTTCGATGGGTCCAGTTCAATACCCCGGCGGCTGACTATGAATCCCAGCAACTTTCCAAACGGCACCCCAAAAGCGCACTTTGCAGGGTTGAGTTTAAGATTGTACCTACGAAGCCTTTGGAAGAACTTCCTCAGATCCCTGACATGGTCAGACTACTTTCTAGACTTCACGATCATATCATCCACATACACCTCGATTTCCCGTTGTATCATATCATGAAATATTGTTGTCATTGCCCTCATGTAGGTTGCCCCAGCATTTTTCAAGCCAAATGGCATGACCCGATAGCAGTACGTTCCCCACGGCGTAATGAATGTCGTCTTTTCTGCGTCTTCCTCGTCCATTAAGATCTGATGATAACCCGCGTAACAATCCACAAAAGAACCAATCTCATGTTTGGCACAATTATCGATCAATATATGGATTTTCGGCAGTGGAAAGTTATCCTTGGGACTTGCCTTGTTGAGATCTCGATAATCAACACACACCCTGGTCTTACAATCCTTCTTCGGCACTGGCACGACGTTGGCTAACTAGGTGGGATACCGCGTGACCCGAATAACTTTCGCATCGAACTGCTTGGTGACCTCTTTTTTGATCTTTACACTCATATCCGTTTTGAACTTTCTTAGCTTCTATTTGACAGGAGGGAATTCCGGGTCAGTGGGCAATTTGTGAACCACTAAATCAGTGCTTAGACCCGGCATGTCATCATAGGACCATGCAAAAATATCTTTGAATTCGAACAATGCTTTGATTATCTCCTCCATGAGTTGTGGTTCCAGATGGACACTTACTTTAGTTTCACGGACATTATCTTGGTCCCCTAGATTAACTGCTTCTGTATCGTTCAAATTAGGTTTGGGCTTTTCCTCAAAATGACTTAATTCCTTACTATTTTCTTCATAGGCCTCATCATCATCAAATTCCAACTCGTCATCACACTCAATTTCTTGTATTATTATCTCAGAGTTAGATTGGCTTTTAAAACTGGGCCGAAGATTCCTCATGCATGTCATGTCATTGATATCAGCATAAAAAGAATTGTACAAAAGAAGAAAAAGAAAACAAAAACTATTAGAAATGAAGGAAAAGGAACGATTGCATTTCATTGAATTTAAAGATAACAGGGTTTTAACACATCCAACTAGACAGAACATAATATCTGAATTACAGACCCTGGAATAATCCAGACAACTAAAAGAAAATCAAAACCCACTACCAAGACTCCCTCGGGGTAGGAAGAGGAGTTGCTTCCCAGTTGTTGACTTTTGCACGTGGTCCCACGAATTGCACATCTGCCTTGCTTGACCCTTCCCCAGCCTCAACCATGTTAACCTCAGCAAATAACCTTTTGAACCCCTTCTCCAAGTCTCTATCAGCACCAATCAATGATCCAGGAACCTTTGACAACAGTTGCTTTCTGATCCCTGGCCTGATGAATGACCTGGACAGACGCAGAATTGGCTTTGGCAAAGCCCATGCCTTCTTCTTCATTTTGCGAGCTCGTATCACATTGCAACTGTAGGCTAGAACCCCAGACCAAAAGTATCCAGATTCTTTAGAAGAGAAATTGGCTGCACAATGCCTTGAAGAGCATCACCCAAACCTTTACCCGATATGAACCCGTTCTTTAACATCTTAGAGGCCACCATGACAGTCGCGGCCGTTACTCTAAGGACTGGGATGCTCTTCCCCTCTGGGACCTTTTCCACTGGGACTGTGTCAAAGACTTGGTAGACCCAGGCCCCTTGTCGTCGTCAACTTCTATGAAAGGCACAATGGCATCACTCAAAGCGCACATACTATCTTCACCGTGCACCACAATCTTCTGTCTGTCCCACTCGAATTTTACCATTTGATGCAATGTAGATGGCACCGCCTTGGCGGCGTGAATCAATAGTCGCCCCAGCAAAAGGTTATAAGAAACCGCCACATCTAGTACTTGAAACTCCATAGTAAATTCCATTGTCCCGATTGTCAATTCTAGTATTATGTCGCCCACTGAATCTTTGCCCCCGCCATCAAACCCCCGCACACAAATGTTGTTCTTATGGATTCTATCGTCATCGACTTTCAGCTTGTTCAATGTGGACAGAGGACAAATGTTCGCACTAGACCTATTGTCTACCAGCACTCGGGTGACTACAGAATCCTCGCACTTTACTGTCAGATAAAGGGCCATGTTATGTTCCGTGCCCTCCACGAGCAATTTATCGTCGGAGAAAGTAACTCTATTCACCTCAAAGATTTTGTTTGCTATCTTCTCCAAGTGATTCACCGATATCTTGTCAGGGACATGGGCCTCATTCAATATTTTCATTAGCGCCCAGTGGTGCTCATCTGAGTGGATCAGCAATGAGAGCAGTGAGATCTGGGCGGGTGTTTTCTTCAACTGTTCCACAATAGAGTAATCCTGTACTTTCATCTTCCTCAAGAATGTTTCCGCTTTCTCTTCTGTCACAGCTTTCTTTACCACTACCGGGTTATCTTTGGGAATTCTGACTTTTCTTAACTCTTCGGGGGAAAAGCACCTCCCTAAACGAGTCAGACCCTGAGCTTCACAAACTTATTCTCTAATTTCTTTCCCTTTATACGTCACTACCACTTGTTCATAACTCCATGGAACAGCCTTGATATTGATCACTGGAAGCTGAGTTACTGGTTTTATAATAACAGGCTCTATACGAGCACCTTTCATGACCACAAAAGGTTTACTTGCAACCCCTGGTACCACCACTTAAGCTTTCTCTGGTTTCACCACAACAGTGATTGATGACCCTTTCTCGGCTACCACAGCTGGCTTATCGTCTGCCTCTTTCAACTAGACCACTGATTTCCCACCGGTTACCTTTTCCTTCGAATTGGTTTCGCTGGAATGAATCATCTTTACCGTCTGTGAGGGTTTCTTAGGCTCCCCTCCCTTGTGTGTAAACTCAATCATATGGGTCTTATAGTGAGCTGGTAGCGGATTCTGATTGATATTTGGTGCTTTTGGGGCCTGAACCTCGATCCGATGAGTATCAATGAGCTCTTGCACAGCTGTTTTCAGTTTCCAACACTTCTCTGTATCATGCCCAATGGCCCCTGAACAGTACTCACAACTCACCGAGAGGTCAAGATTTCTAGGAGGGGGATTTGGCATTTTAGGCTCAATTTGATTCAGCATACCCAACTGTCTCAACCTGTGGAAAAGACTGGTATATGATTCTCCCAATGGAGTGAATGTCTTCTGTTTCTGTAATCTCTCATTCTTGAAGGCTTGGTTTGGTCGGAAACCTATTCCGGGGGAATTTCTGTAGGCCCTTAGGGGTGGATAGGTGTTTTGTGGAGCTGGGTATGGATTATGGGGAGCTGGCGCACGCCATTGTTCATGAATGGGAGGTTGGGTATAGGTTTGTGTGTGATGGACAGAAAAATGTGGATCTGGAGGTGGGTAGTAGTGTTGTGGTGGGCTATATGGAGTGTGGGGGTAAGTTTGGTGATAGGGTCGAGGCTGGTTATGGTAACGTGGAAGGTTCTTGGATCCGACCCAAGCTCCTGACTCAATTGTCGCAACATCCTCTTTCTTCTTCTTCCTGAGCACACCCTCAGTACCGTTTTGAATGGCCTGGGTGGTTGCTTTGATTGCTGAATAACTCATGATCTTGTTGGACTTGAGTCCCTCCTCAACCATGCCTCCCATTTTCACGACTTCATTAAAGGACTTGCCTACTACTGACACCAAGTGACCAAAATAAGTGGGCTCCAAAGACTGCAAGAAATAATCAACCATATCACTTTCCTTCATCGGAGGGTCAACCCTTGCTGCTTGCTCTCTCCAACGGAACCCATATTCTCTGAAACTCTCACCAGGCTTCTTTTCGATCTTTGTCAATGACAGACGGTTTGAGATGATTTCGAGATTATACTAAAAATGACAGGCGAAGGCTTGGGCCAAATCGTCACATGTGTACCACCTGCTGTGATCTTGTCTGGTATACCATTCCAATGTCGATCCACTCAAACTTTGGCTGAAATATGCCATCAGCAATTCATCTCTTCCGCCGGCTCCTCTCATCTTGCTACAAAATCCTCTTAAGTGTGCTACTGGGTACCATGTCCGTCATACAGATCGAACTTAGGCATCTTGAACCCTACTGGTAGCTGAACATCTGGAAACAGATATAAATCTTTATAGGCCACACTTACTTGGCCCTCTAACCCCCTCATGTCTCAGAATGATTGTTCTAAGCTTTTGACCTTTCTGATCATCTCCTCATGCTCGGGATTTTTTTATGGCTTCTCGGTCTCTGCCTGGAGATCAATATGAGGGGTGTAAGAGTATGGTTCTGGAACTTTGAAGGTGGGTTCAGGGAGATAATACTGGTTGTCGTGAGTTTGGAACAGGGGTTTACTAGAGGATCGGTGTAATGTAGCAGGTGGAGGTGCCACAAAAACAGGTGTGATTGGTGGAGGAGGGTACGGGACTTGTTTGGGTGGAGGAGCTTGTGATGTATGGGAAGTGGTGTCGTGGCATTGTTGGTAGAGGGGAAAGGCTGGAGATGAGTTCACAGTGGGAGGTTCCTGAGGTTGAGCCAATGGTGGGATATAAGCAGGGTTGGCAGGATAAACCGGTGATGGATGACCCTTTGCCCAGTCTTGGTACATCTCAGCCATTTGTTGCTTTAACTTATACATTTCTTCCTTCATTGCATTAACATCCAATTCCTCCACCTCTTTTGACTGGTCAACAATACTCGCCTCCAACTCTTGGTTGGCCATATTTAGCCTGTCTTTTGATCGGGTAATGCACGAGTGAGTTGCCAGAATGTCAATCAACTAACCACCTGCCTGAACTCAATACATAAACAACAACCTTGTTAGTGGTTAGGGCTTTAACAAATTGGTAATCGCACATTTTGGGAATGAATGCACCTAAGCAGTTAACCGTTTCTATCATGCATTTGATCGGCTGCTTGCGTCATCCCGGCTTTTCCACTTGCCACTTTATTTCTTTTTCTCTTTCTTTTTTCTTTTTTTTTTAAAATTCTGGCCTTTGTTTTTCTTTGTTTTTATCCTCTTATTTCCCTCTTGTTCTGCCATTGCTTCTTATTTCTCCTCTCTTTTCTTTCTTTTCTCTCTTGTTTTTCCTCTCTTTTCTTTCTTTTCTCTCTTATTTTTCCTCTCCTTTTCTTCTTTGGTTATGGTTGAATCCTATGAAGATTACCTACGTATCATGACCCTGCATGAATCAGACCGAGCGTAGTTCTTGGAGATAAGTGTGAAAGTAAATAATAAAATATTTTTGGAATTTTCAATTTTCATTAAAAAAAATGCTTCTATTTCAAAAACTCAAAACTAACAAATTCCAAAAGACTAACAGACTCTGATGCAGAGACGAAATACAGACTCCGAAAATAAACTATCATACTCTAACAAAAAGAAATACAGACACGAAAACAGAAAGAAAATACAAACTCAACATGACTGATAGACTTTAACAGAAAAGGAAATACAGACTCAAACGAAAAGTCATGAATACATCAATGCTCCTGGTGCCCGTGGGACATCATTCGGTCTCGTCGCGGGCCTATATGCAAGATCCCTTTGAAGTCGGTCCAAGTCGCTCATTATCTGCTTAACAAATGTCATCACTGCCGCAAAAAAGGTGGTGCGAGTCATATCCTCACAGTCTGGCACTTCATAACGATGTTGTCAGCGATGTTTCTAGTTCTCTCTCTTATGATGCCTTTCTCTTGTAACAAACACCCAATCTGTTGGGCCCTGGCTTCCACATGATTTTGCTCCTGAAGTTGTTGCAAATATATTTCTAATTGTGCCAATGCTATATAGCAATGTTCCCTTTCAACCTTGAAGTCTTTTGCTTGTTTGATCATTTTGTTTTCCGTGGCAAGGACCCTTTTCATTAATCCCGCGATCTCATCGTCGTACCTCTCCTTCAACTGCTTAACCAGGCGTGCTCGTTCGTCTGTGTTTTTAGCCAATTAATTTCGAGCCTTGGCTAGTTCACTTTCTTGCTTTGTTCAAATCGAAACTATAGTCACTCACTTTCTGCCTCAGGTTAGCTATGAGTTTTTCATCTTTGGCACTTCGGGCGAGGTTTTCTACAGCTATTTTCATTTTCTGAATTTGGACTCGAAGGGCCTCATTTTCTTTGGCTAGCTTTTTCTTTTCTCCTTCGTCTGCCGCAACTTGCAAACTATTTTCAAACTGGAGGTCCCTGACTTGTTTTTCCAACCTGCTTATGGTGGCCCTGTACTCATTCACCTTGGCCAACCAAGCCCACTGTTCTTGCGACGCCTCAACGAATTCCTGAATGTGGGGCTTTTTGGTTGGTCTTTCTGGCTCGGCCCTGGCAGTGTTCTTCTTTCTATACCAAGCAAGATAAGTGGGTGAGACTTAGCCTCTAGATATATCACGCACTCGAGTGTCCACCGTCAAATACTGGCATTCATTCCAAATAGAACGAACTGTTTCTTCATGAAATTGACCGTCAGAACTAACCTCGACCGTATGCACACTAAGATCTTCATCTAGGTGCATCACTTGACACCTTTCCAACGGTCTCATCGCCCGGTAAGGAGCGTAAGGCTGAATACCTCGTAGACCCATCAGGAGGAAGTAAGGACCAGTGGCGAGCATGTACACAATTTCTTCAACAGGAAGCCAACCCAATGTCCATTCTATTTGTCCCACAGTAATGGAGCGAAGGCAGGATACCCAATCTTCAGACCCCTCTGGCAGCTTGAACCCTGAAATTCTTGTGTCAAACTCTTCAATGCAACTTTTCTTTGTGGATCCATAACTCATATACTGAGGGCGATGGCACAGGTGCTCGATTATCCACATCTGTAATAGAAAATTGCATCCCTCGAAGAAATCTGCCCCAGCTTTACAGGCTGTGAGAGCTCGGTATATCTAAGACACTATCATAGGGGCAAGAATGCTCTTGGAATTGGTAATCAGGACCTTGACGACTCCGGCCATCTGCAAATCGATATTCCCGTCTTTTCGGAGAAATACCACAAGGCCTAAAAAGCTACCATGAAGGCAAAATGCCTATGCTCATCCCATTTTGTTCGGTTTCCTTTACTACAAACCCCGCTTGCCGGATCGTTGAACCCTCCTACATGCCCGTACCTCTGGTATATAAAACGTAGAGTAGCAAAACCATCCTCCAACTCGGAATACGGGACTCTCTCGCTTATATTTAGCAAATCCATGAACTTGTGAGAGTTAACGGCTCTTGGAGCGATCAGATAATTATGCCTCAGCCCTTCAGTACTTCCCATATAACCTGCTATCTCTTCCAAGGTTGGGGTGAGTTCAAAATCCGAAAAGTGAAATATGTTATGGGCCGGGTCCCAAAACGTGACCAAAGCCTTTATGACATCTCCTCTCGACCTGATTTTCAACAACCCGGTGAGACCTCCCAAATGTAGATTGACCTTATCTTGCTCCAATTTTCCCAGATCCTCCCACCACATATGCAACTCCAAAGGGATCTTGTTCATGACTGTTATCGGCAAACTTGGACTCGTGCTCATTCTGCACAATTATTAGGGTGATTAAGAAAAATCAAGACTCATTTGACTCAAACTTTTCTCTTCTTTTTTTTCATTTAAAAATAAAATTTGGTTTTGCAAATATGGCCTTTCAGCACTTCGAGGACGAAGAATTTAAGGTTGTGTTGGCTAACCGGTGAAAACCTTGAAAAATGACCACAGGTGGCTGTTCTTGCAAAAGTAGCCTTCCGGCGCCCTTTTAGGGACATTCAGCTACTTCTGATAAGAATGGCATCACCCTAATTATTTTCAAATAAAAGTAAAATTTTTGTTCTGTCAGGCTATTTTTGCAAAAAGGAAGTTGGACTCGATGGGGGTTGCCTACGTATCTCACACCCTATGAGAATCAAACTGGCGTAGTCCGGGCAGATAAAACAAACTATTTTTGAAAACAAGACTCTTTTTTTCATTTCATTGGTAAATAAAACAAACTATTTTTTGAAAACAAAAACTTTTCCTCTTTTTTTCCATTTCATTTGGCAAATAAAACAAGCTATTTTTGAAAACAAAGACTTTTTCCTTCTCTTTTTTTTCTTTCATTTTCTCAAAAATTCGGCAGAGTTTCGACAATAGTTGGACATTGGTTTTTCTTTTTCCAAAACAGGTGATTAACTCTCTTTAACCCTCATACTGCTATTTCTTTTCCAAATTCTCTCCTTTTATTCAAAAGTTGGTCAGCATGCAAATCTGAAGCAAATAAGTGCACAAGTAGCAAGTAAGATGCATCAGGATGGTCTTTTTATTTAGGTGCACCTATCCTAGACAGGCTCAACCCCTGTGCTGAGTCTCCAAAGTCAAAATGCACATGATGCAAACAAACGTTCCTACTAGGGATCCGACATGAGGTATTGTTATACTAGGTTTAAAAACCTAGGTTTATTTGTTCTAGACCTGGCTTACCCGAGCGGACAACTCAAGCTGAGGGGGGGCTGCGTACCGGTAACCAAAAGATCATCCGGCTTTGCAACTTGTCCGAACCTCGTTCTATTTGGAATATGACACTAACAAGAAGAAGTCACGACCATCGTGCACTCCTCGGGAGAGAGAAGAGAGGGGTTTCGTAGCAGTTTATATATACAGTTCAGATAATATCAAAGCGGTAAAAGCAACATTTAGCACATTAGGCCCAAATATGTAATAAATCAGATAATAAACAAAGCCAGATATAACAATTATTATAAGCTCGAATTCTGGTCTGCGAAACCAGAGATTCTGGGTTCGATCCCCAGAAGAGTCGCCAGGGCTGTCACACCTCGTTTTTACCACACACCCCCGAAAGGGAGTATAAAAGGAGTTTTTCCAATTAAAGGACAATCGAAACGGGATTATCTATTTAAAATCATTTAGAGTCGCCACTTGGGATAATTATAGTGTCCTAAGTCACCGGTTCAAATCTCGAGTCGAGGAAAAGGTTGACTCTGTTTAACAGTCCGCGAACTAGAAATCCGAGTAAGGAATTTTGTTAACCCGGGAGAAGGTGTTAGGCATTTCCGAGTTCTGTGATTCTAGCATGGTCGCTTAACTATTATATTCGGCTTAATTATCTTATTTTAAACAATTCTAAACCTATGTGCAAATTTTAGTTTTAATCGATTTTTACAGAAAATTGCAACGTTATTAAAACATGTCTCGAACCACGTCACATAAATGCACCCGTGGTTTTTGACATAACTTAATATCGTTGAGATTTGGATTTGGGTCACATAAATGTGCACCCGAATTTAGGAAGGTAATATTATTAAAATACGCGCCTAAAGCAACTACGCGTTTTTAACTTCGCGAAGGCCATGGAAAATTCACTATATGGCGCGCCTCGAATTCTAAGGATTAAATTATCAATTAAGCGAGAGGCCATACATTTCAAGATTTTGTTTGGCATGGCGCACCTCATGGTTTAATTGGTGAAATCTAATTAACTAAAGGCAATAATTACCACTACTTTTGAACTAAAATTTGGACCAAACTTTAACTAACAGAGAGGGCAAGCAGATGGCATGATGGTTAGGAAATAATGCAAAGGAACCTTGGGCCGACATAGCAAAATAGACCCACGCAGTACGAAACACATAACCAGTTCCTACAAGTCTTTTCCCAACTTGGGACTAAGGTGAGCCCAATCCTCAATGAACGAAATCAAGGACTCAAGACGTGCAACACGAGTCCGAAGAGGGTCGTTCATTGCTGGGCCAACTTAAGCCCAGATATCATAAATCCATTGTTAGTATCAGGTCAGTTAAGTACTAATCAACCCAAAAAATCACGTGAAAGTATGAAATTGAATTAGTACTTACTTCTGAATTTTGATTATTAGCTAAACTTCCAATTTATATGACATGCATTTGGAGAACAATTGAAGATCCAATTTTAACAACTACGCAATAGGAAACTTTAACTTTAAATGCCTCAGATTTACTCGGAATAAAGATATGAGAAGTTAAACCTCAAATAAATTTCATACTAATAGAATCTATTCTATGCAAACAAACAACAACTTGTCATTACGAAGACAAGTGAGTGCTTTTCTCTACATTTTATAAACTCTGACATTAGAGGAGGAATTGATAGCCAACACTTAGCCTTTTCAATGAATTCAAATAACAGCCAAAGCTAGAACATGAATGATCTTAAGCATAAACTAAACAAAATCTTCAACCCAAAATATTAGATTAAACCTTTGTTGCAAAGTTCTAACAGCTCCCTTACTTGACACACTCAAACTTATTTAAAACTAGGGTCCAAAGCTCATTACAAGCACAGGTTTGCTCACAGATTCAGGATATGCGAACAGCAAAAGTAAAAGCTTAAACTGACACTTGCAATTTAAATTCTAACTACAGAACATGGGAAGCAGTAGGAGAAACAGAAAGGAAACTAAGTAAATATGGCTTGCATTTCATCAGATTTCACTTGAATCACATAGTCGATATTCGCTTGTTGCTCAAAGATAGAGAAATACCTGGGAAGCAAAAAGAAGACAGAAAATGAGAAATAAGCAATGAGCAGCAGCAGTTAGCTCAAATCTGGCCAATCGAATAGTGAGCAGCCCAGGATAAACCAATGGAACAGGAAGGGATCTTCAGAAAACTGATTCAAAACAAGCTTAAACTATTTTTCTACTCAGATATACAAGTTCAACAATTTTTGCCAGAAATTCTAAATTATCAGAGGATGCAACTAACCAAACCAAACAACCAGAACCAACTGAAACTTTCAAATAAGAACCGAGTTCAATCCATTTCCACCCCAAGCGAATCAAGAATTGGTTCAGAAGTTGAAAACCTCCAAATTATAGAAGAAAACCCAATGGAACAGTAAATTTTCAGCCGTTTGTGTTTTTTTTTAAGAATTTTTATCTATTCATCTCTTGGGTCTATGAAAGTAGTAAATTTATGCAGCTTCTGTATTTTCTGGATTTCCAGCTCTCAAAATCTGACTTGAGCTCTAAGTAACAATGCCTTTATAGGCAAACTACTAGGGCAGCCTTAAAGAGTTCAAAATTGCACTTAAAACCTTCTGAAATTTTTATTTTTGCTTAGGAGTCCTCAATGTAAACCTCAGAATTTCAAAATAGCCCCCCCCACCCCAGCTTCTAGGACGCTTCCTAGTTCAGTTATACAAGATTCCCAAGCCTAGACTACCCAAATTACCCTTTAATGACCCTGTTATTACCTGAAGGAGCCGGACAGAACATGGGTCGATTCGACCCAATTGAATTTATTCAGGCTCGGCCCAAACTAGTAAACCAAAAGATCAGAGGCATAAACCCAAACCCAACCCAAGTCGAATTGACTGAAACAAATCCCCATAACAGAGACGAGTCTGAGCAAGAGAAATCAAGTACTTGACTAAGATTAATCGTATGTTCTTAATATCAAGAACACACGAGTAACATCTAATTAGGCCTAAAACCTTCTAAACCCCGCTGATTCTGACCTCTGGACTTTATGGGTTGCTCATATTCAAATCCAGATTCGAGGAGCTTCACTGATATTCGAGGGAAACAGAATGGATTTCTGGGATGAGGGTGAGACGAGGGTTTAGGGGTGTTATTTTGAGGACGATTGGGTGAGTTGAAGTTTTGGTCCTCCTCTTCGATTCAAGATTCGAAGAGTTCTATTAGGATTCGAGGGAGGGGTTTTGGAGATTCGGGAAGAGGAGAAGGAGGGGAGTATATGGCACTAATTTGGGGTCGATTGGAGTATCGCCGCCGGCGGAGACAATTTCCGGCAGGCGGTTCCGGTGGAGGCGATGAGGTCTGGTGAAGGAGATTAGAGGGGGTAGGGGGCTGTTTGGACACTTATATACTAAAAGGTCCTTAGTTCTTATCCGTTGGATTGAAAGAGATCAATGGCTCAGATCTGGGAATATCAAAACGGCGTCGTTTGGTTGGGAAGTGGGGCTGGACCATGTTGGGGCGTGGGTTTGGGCTGGATTTGGAGCAAAAAATCATTGGGCTTAGGTAAAAGAATTAAAGGTCAGCCCAGTTGCCCTTCTTCTTTTTATTTTCATTTCTTTTCATTTTTCCTGAAATTTCCCTTCTTTTTTCTTCTTTTTTCAAAATTAAAACTAAAATCCTAAATTAAAAACCAAATTAACATTATCAAAAATACTAACTAATCCTAAGTAATTACCAAAATTAGTAAATTAAAGGAAAAATACTCGAAATTAAAATTAAAGGTGCAAAATGACTATTTTTTGTGATTTTTCCATTTTATGCAACAATTAATTTTCTACTTAATCATAAAATGTAAAATTAACCCTAAATGCAAATGCAACATATTTTTTTATTTTTCATTAATTAAGCAAAATGAAATGCACAAGACAAATGTATATAATTAACAGAAAATGCCACAAAATCCATAAATATTGCAAATAATGAAAATAAATTATTTTGTTTTGAATTTATAGGAGTAATTCATATAGGGCAAAAATCATGTGCTCACAACAGGCTGCAACAAACCCATCTGAACAAGTTTGGAGAAAAGGCTAGAATAAGACTCACCGATGGGTGTGAAGTTTGGTATCTTGGGTGGTTCCCGGGCATGGAAGTTGTTCTGTGGAGGTTGGGGATTATAGTGAGCTTGGTGAGGAGGTTGATTTTTGGGAAGTGGAGCTCGGTTTTGATTATGTTGTTGCGGCCTAACGTAGGTTTGGGCATTCATCACTGTGTATGGCTGAGGGACCATAGCATAAGCCATATCTTGGTGGGGATAGTAATGTTGTGGGGTTCTTTCAGAGAAAAGAGGTCTGGGTAGACGGGGTTTTCTTGTAATTGAAGTTGTCATTGCTGCTTCTTCCTTCTTCTTTCGGTTTGCTACTCCTCCAGACCCGCCTTGGATTGCTTGGAAGGTAGCCCTTATAGCAGACTGACTCAAAATTCGCCCTGTTTTCAACCCATTTTCAACCATTTCACCGATTTGATGGCTTCGACAAATGGCTTATCCATTGCAGACATCATGTTTTGATAATAATTAACCTCTTGGTCTTGAAAGAAGACACTGACCATCTCTATTTTGTCCATTAGAGATTTGACTCTAGCCGTTTGTTTGCACCATTTGACAGCATACTCTCGGAAGCTCTCCGAGGACTTCTTTTTTAGATTTGACAATGAATTCCTATCAAAGGCAATGTCGATGTTATATTGAACTGCCTGACAGATTCCCAAGCCAGGTCATCCCAGATATACCAGCGAGATATATCCTGATCCATATACCATTCCGAAGCGATGCCGACCAAACTCTCTCCAAAGTAGGCCATGAGAAGTTCTTCTTTTTTGCCCGCTCCCCATAATTGGTTGTAGTGCCTTTTGAGGTGGGCTATGGGATCCCCATGACCATCATATTTTTCAAACTTCTCAATTTTGAAACCCAAGGGTAAATGTACGTGTGGGAACATGCACAGGTCAGCGTAGGATACGCTCTTTTGCCCACTCAGACCCTGTATATTTTTGAGACTTTTCTCCATACTTCTCATCTTTTTGGTAATCTCCTCTTGTTCAAGGGTTTTTGTGGTTTTCTCCTACCCTGCGGTAAACGCGTACCGAGGCGGCTGAGTGTAAGCATTGGTAGTGAACTGGGTTGGTTCCAATGGGAAAGATGGTGCTTGAAAGGTGAAGGAGGATGGATCGAAGCTAGGCCTGGGTAGAGTAGGTTGTGCCGTAGCTGAACAAGGTGGCGCAGTGAATATGTTTGAAGCCGCACCTAAAGTTAACACTTGGGGGCGAGCCTCAAAAGGTGTTCCAGCAAAGTGGGCTGAAATGGTAGGATATCCCAGTCGGTATTTGGATAACTTATGGGGATGTTGGAGGTCCCACTTGCCCTGGGAAATAGCTCAGGGAATCTAGGTATCGCACTTGGTGGTTCTCTTCCGTTGGCCCAGGCGTCCCACATAGACGCAGAATTCTATTTTCCTCAGCAGTTGCTGACTCAGAAGTTGGGATGGCCGAGATCGAACTATCCTCCGGAATAGGAACTATTGGCAGAGGAATTTTCGAAGACATTTCAACACTTTCTTTTGATCTCGTGAAGTATGGATGTGAAGCCATACTACCACAAAACCAACCACCTTACTATAAAACCTGGACTTAACAGTAGACAACAAACCGGTCAGTTTAGAGCAGTTAACACATAGGCAATCGCATGTTGGAGTGTGATGCACCTATACAGTTACATGTGTTTCTACATGTTTCGCCACGGTTGCATGTTTCATCCTGGCTTTGCTTACTTTCCCCAATTTTTTTTTCTTTCCACCTTGGATTTTTGTGCTTCCACTCCCATTTTCCGCTCTTTTCTTTCCTCTCTTTCCTTGCTCTTTTTCGTTTTTCTTTGGCTCTTTTTTCTTTCTTTTTGGTTTCTTTCGATCCTTTCTTTTCACATCCCTCTCTTATTTGAGTTATTTACAATAATCATGATCGGACCCGATGAGGATTGCCTAGGTATCATGACGCCGTGTGAATCAGATCATTACGTAGTTCAAGAAAATAAATGCGGAAAATAAAGAAACAATTTTTGGAAATTTTCAATTTTCATTAATAAAAACTCCTAAACTTTTCTATTACAAAAGACTACTCATTTTCTTGGAATTTTAAAACAACAAACGACTCAAAAATAAATTCTAAACTAAAAACTGAAATACAGACTCTATAAATGAAAAATCATGAGTACATAAGTGCTTCGACTCCTAGGGCCCATGGGACATCATTCAGTCTTGCCACGGGCCTACGTGCGAGATCCCCTTGAAGCCACTCCAAATCGCTCATTATCTGATGGATAAATGTCACTACTACAGCGAATAAAGTGGTCTAAGTCATTTCCTCACATGCGTGGCATTTCATGACGATGTAGTCGGCAATGGTTCTAATCCTCTCTCGGATAATACCCTTTTCCTGAAGCAGGCGCCCGATTTGCTGATTCCGAGCTTCTAGCGCCTGAGTGTCATGATGGCTTTGATTCTGCAACTGTTGCATATCTTCCTCCATCTGGGTCATCAAAGCATAACAATATTCCCTATTGGCTTTAAAGTTCCTAGCCTATTTGTCCGCCTCATTTTCAAGGGTGGTTAGCTTTCTCTTCAGATTAGTGATCGTCCCCTCATATTTTCTTTTCATTTGTCACACAAACTCTGCCCGCCCTTCTGCATTCTTTGCCAATTGTGCTCAGACTTTTGCTAGACTGGCCTCAGATTTTTCTAGGTCGTCTTGACACTCAAGTATTTTCTTTCTCAGACCGCTTATAAGCCTTTCATCTGCTCGGCTTCTTTTCGAGTTTCTAGCAGCTATTCTCATTTTCTGGATTTGAGCTTTGAGGGCTGCATTTTCCTGAGTTAGCTTCTTCTTCTCCCCTTCATCTGCGGCAGCTTGGACATGGGGTCTCTTAGCAGGTCTGTCAGGAATCTGAAACCTTTTACTGAACCAAATCATGTAGTGGGGGTCTACCTCACCTCTAGCTAGATCCCACACCATAATCTTAGGTTTGAGAAATCTGCACTTCCTTCTGAAAATACAGCCTTTGGGCCTAATTCGATGAAATGTCCACTCAAATCTTCATCATGGGGACGGTTTGAAACCTGCCTAGTTGGCGCAAAACCCTGTGAGGAGCATATGGCTGGATGCTCCGGATGCCTATTAGGAGAAAATAGCACACTTCGGCTGACATGTATACGACTTCGGTGGCAGGGAGCCATCCGAACGTCCATTCAATTTTATCTGAAGTCAAAGAACTTAAGTGTGCAAACCAAGCCTCGGTACCTTCTGGAAATTCAACACACACCACTCGACTTTCAAATTCTTCGATGCAATTCAAATCGGTCATGTCGTAGTTCATATACCTGACACGATGGCAGAGATGTTCCTGTATCCACAATTGTAGTAGTAAGTTGCAGCCTTGGAAGAATTTTCTCCCTTCTCGACAGATGGTCAAAGCTCGGTAAATCTCAGACAAAATCATGGGAACCAGGGTGCCATTAGCTTTCTTGATTGCGACATCAACCATTCCCACGAGGCCCAATTCTATGTTGCCGTCTTTTCGTGGACAGATTATAACACCTAAGAATGCTACTATAAAAACCAAACCCCGTTGTGCCTCCCATTTATCTTTATTTCCGGCATAGGTCAGACCAGTATTCGGTGCTTCAAAATCTTGGGGGTTGCCATAGCGTTGGTACAAGAACTGGAAAGTACAAAACCCTTCAGATAAATTCCCATCCTGAATATCCCGGCTAATACTCAACATATCCAGAAACTTATGAGGAGATACTGGTCTCGGTGACATCGGGGAACCGACTTCTAAGGTTTCCGTTAAGGCCGGCGTAACCCGCAATTTCCTCTAGATTGGATGTGAGCTCAAAATCAGAAAAGCAGAACACATTGCGAGTCGGATCCCAAAAAGGTATCAAGGCTTCAATCACGTCCAATCTTGACTTGATGTTTAAAAGTCCGACAAGACCACCCAAAACTTTTACCACAGTTCCTCGGCTGACTTTTTCTAAGTCGTTCCACCACATGTGGAGCTGTAAGGGGATCTCTTTAAGAGCTGCGAAGGGTTCATTTTCATATGTGCTCATCCTGCACATTGATTAGGGTGATTTAATTAAAAAGATTAAGACTCATTTTGACTCAAGAAAAAGTTATCACAATATATTTTTTTTCAAAATTTTCATAAAAAATCTGGCTTTGCAGATACAGCCTTTCAGCACTTCGGGGAAGAAGGTTTTAAGGTTGTATTTGCTAATCGACCAAAACCTTGAAAAAGCGACCAAAGGTGGCTGTTCTTGCAAAAACGGCCTTCCGGCGCCCTTTTGGGGACATTCGGCTATTTTAGACAAGAATGGCATCACCTTACTTATTTACAATAAAAAAATAAAAATTTTGTTCTTTTTGGGCTATTTTTGCAAAAAGGAAAGTTGGACCCGATGGGGTTTGCCTACGTATCCCACATCCGGTGAGAATCAAACTGGCGTAGTTCAGACATATTTGACAAAATGAAAACAAAACCAACTATTTTCAAAAACAAAATTTTCTCACTTTTTTTTTCAAAATTTCGGTAGAGTTTTAGTATATTTTTTGGACATTGGTTTTTTTTTCAAAAACAAGCAATTATCTCTCTTAGCCCTCACATTTTCTTCTTCTTTTTTCAACTTTTCTTCTATTATTCATAAGCTGGTCAATATGCGAATCCGAAGCAAATAAATGCACAAGTAGCAAGTAGGATGCATCAGGATGGTCTTTTCATTTCGGTTACACCTGTCCTATACAGACCCAACCCCTGTGTTGAGTCTCCAAAGTCAAATACACGTGATGCAAACAAATGTTCCTACTAGGGATCCGGTATGAGATTTTGTTATACTAGGTTTAAAACCTGGGTGTATTGTTCTAGACCTGGTTTACCCGAGCGGACAGCTCGAGCTGGGGGGCAACGTACCGGGAATACAGAAGCTTCACCGGCTTTACAACTTGTCCGAACCTCGTTCTAAAATTGGATAAGACTCTAAACAGAAGAGAAGTCACACAAAGTGCACACTTCCCAGATGATTTAGAAGACTCAAAGAGAAGAAGGGTTTCATAGCAGTTTATATACAGTTCACAAAATATCAAAGCAGTAAAAAGCGGAATTCAGCACATTAGGCTCAAATATGTACAAAAATCAGATAATAAATAAATCCAACTATAACAGTTATCCTAAGCTCGAATTCTTGAACCCTGAACCGAAGTTTTGGGTTTCGATCCCCAGCAGAGTCGCCAGAGCTGTCACACCTCCTTTTACACACCCGAAGGTAGTACAAGGGAGTTTTTCCAATTTAAGTGACATCATTCGAAATGGGATTATTTATTCAATTTTATTCGGAGTCGCCACTTGGGATGGGTTTTTTTTTGGTGTCCCAAGTCACCGGTTTATTTTAAAATCCCATATCGAGGAAAATTCGACTTTCCTTTTGAAGTATACGAACCAGAAATTCTGAATAAGGAATTTTGTTAACCCGAGGGAAGGTGCTAGGCACCCCCAGATTCTGTGGTTCTAGCACGGTCGCTTAAACTACCATAATTGGCCTATTATCTGATTTTAATACATGTCTTAGCTTATGGTATATTTTAACTTATTAACTGCTTTTAAATTATTTTTAGGAAGATTCGACGTTATTTAAATCACGCCTTGAACCACGCTACATGAAATGCACTCGCGGTCCTCAACACGTTTTATTTAACGTTGTTGAGATTTGGATTTGGGTCACATGAAATGCACACCCGAGTTTAAGAAAATTAATTTTTAAATAGCGCGCCTAAAGCAACTATGCACTTTCAAGTTTGCGAGGGCCATGAAAAATTCAACTAAATGGCACGTCTCAGTTTCTAAGGATTTAAAATTAATTAAATGAGAGTCATGCATTTTGAGATTTTTTTGGCACGGCACACCTCAATTCCAAATTTTAAAAGGAACTCAAACTAAGCTTTGAGGGCCATAACTATACTTTACTTGATATGACATGCCTCAAATCTACTTTCAAGAACCCAAATAATTAATTAAGGAAGGCTTGAGGAAATTATAATTACTTTAGGCTAAAGTTTAAAATTAATTTGCTTATCAAGACATTACATGAAATCCATTCTATTTTATTCCAAGGCTTGGACCTGGCCTGATGCCCAATCGCCAATGGCCTATTACTTGACAAACATGAGTGCAATTTGGCTCACAATGCAGCCCAAATCGAGAATCTAAAATGCAGAAGGGGGAGGGGGGAATTGGAGCAAAGGGACTGATGCTGATAGCCTAGCTTGGTGCTTCAGCATTAACAATTGAGGTAACACTACATCTTTCATAAAATCTTTGAATCTGAACCAAATATTGATTATCTTAAACACATACAAAGCACATTTGAATACCACATACATTCTATACTGAAAATATGATCCCCAACGTGATAACAAAACTTTTACACCAATTTTTCCTCATTTAATAACAGAAATTCAGATATCAAGACTCATGCTAAATTCTGACTTCATATTAACACATTTAAACAAGACTACACGACTCAAATTTTTTTTTAAAAAAACCAAATGTAAAGGTTTAATCTGATTTTCAGACCAAGATTGACATGATTTCAAGGAAGACAAACCTACTAACATGGACTTGAACCTAACTAATTTCAGACTTTTAAAGAAAAGCTCATGCTTACTGACTTTTATCAAAGAAGAAGACCAAGTAGAAGCCAAATACTAAAATGACTACGTACTGACTATTGACCTGGAGATGAATCAGTTAAACACTTCAATGAAATGAAGTAATACATGACTTCAACTAACACGCTACAACCACTGATATGTATTCCAATTGAAAGTTTCTAGCCTCCCACCTATGCTTGACATTTTTCAGCAGATTTAGGCAGAAATCAACACCAAAACAAACACTGGTTTCAACAAAACCAAAACAAGTCTGAACCTTTTGCAGTAACTTAACATGTCCATTTATACAAACCCAAGTTCAATTCATTCAAATTAAGTGGCTAGAACTAATGATTTACCCACTATTACAAACAGAACTTAATCTAGAATGGAAAAGAGCAAACATAAAGAAGAATATTAAGCTAGTTGTAGAGTCTAGTGATTTCAAGAATGTAGAAAACAACATCTAACAGACTGTATGCCATAAAATTTTAGCTCAATCAAGTAACTTTATGTTCTTCCATTCCTCACACCAAAAGAGTGTAGTAAATACCTGAATACAACAGTTAAACAGAAGGAAAAGATGTGATTAAAGATCAGAAATTCAGTCCACGGCAGCAGTATTGCGACAGCAATGGAACAGTGCACAACAAACTTCAGATTCTTGGCCCAATTCCAAACTTTAAAAAACCCAGATTTGAACTATTCTATTGAACTTTGAAATTCTAATTTATCAAAGGAATTTTGAACTCAAAAACCAAGCAAAACTTCAAGCAATTTTCAATACTTTTCATTTGAGAGAATACTCAGCCGTTTTCTTCAAATTTTTGGTATTTTTTCAGTCTCTAAAATCTGATTTGTGAATGAAGAAAGAGTGCCTTTATGGGCAAGCCTTAGGGCAGCATAAAGAAATTCAGTTTTTGCACTTTTATCCTTTTGAAATTTTCATTTTTGTTGTTTAATCCCTAGCTTAAAAATCAGTTTTTCATCTAAGTCCCCATCCCCAGTTTCTAAGAAGCTTCCCTATTCAGTTATTAAAGATTCCCCCACCTACAATCCCTAAATTACCCCGTAAAACCCCTATTTTTACCCCTAAAACCTCATGGGTCAATTTGACCCAATGGTTCAAACTAGCCTGAGTCTACAAAACCTGGGCTAATCCTTTTCTTTTGGGCCCAAGTTCGACTCAGAACTTCACAGAAGATTCTAGGAAGAAGGAAAAGGAGGGGCAATTCGGAGTCATTAGACTCCCTGAACCAAAGGTTCTCAATGGCCCAAAACTAAAGGGAAAATCAAACAAAACTAAACTAACTAATGAAGATAATAATTAACATACAACCTAAATTAAAAGAAACACATGCAAAGATGATTTGAAAGAAATGAAAGAACGGAAAAACAAAATCAGAAAAATAAAACAAAGAAACAGAGGCAGATGAGAAGAGAAATGCACATGAAAATTAAACATCAGAAGGTAAAGAAAAATACCTAAAAAATGGCTGGACAGTGAAAAATCGAAGAGAACCTTCAAACCTTCAAATTTTGGCCGAGTTTGACATTAATCGTGTGTTCTTATCAAGAACACACGAATAATATCCAACTGGGCCCCAATCTTCACTAAAATCTCGATCTTGAAGGTTTTTGGGATTTTAGGGTTCGATTTTGATCTAATATTCGAAGAAACCTAGGGGGATTCGAGGGAAACCAGTGCTGGATTTGGTGTGAGGGGGTCATGGGGGTTATGTGGTATTGATTTGGGACTGGTCTGAGGGTGGCGCCATCGGCTTGAGGCGGTGGAAAATTAGGGCAGCTCTAGGGTTTTGGGCGTCTCTGAAGATGGAGGAGACGAAGGAGATGAGTTAGGGGGTAGGGGGTCAATTCGGACACTTATATATAAAATGGGGCTTAGTTTCGGACCGTCCGATCAATTAAGATCGACTGTCTTGATCTAAAACAAATGAAATGGCGTCGTTTTGGTTATTGGTGGGGCAGACCGGGTAAGAGGCGGGTTTGGGCTCGTTCTGGTTGGGTCTGGACGGGTAATAGAGAAAAGTGTTTTGGGCCTGGGCGAATCCGAATTAAATTGGCCCAAAAATTAAACTTCCTCTTTTGCTTCCTTTTCTTTTTTATTTCAAATTTTTTTCTTTTTAAAATTAAAAAAACAATAATCTAAATTAACCCCTAAACCAACTTATCCTACCAAATTAAATTAATTAACTCTAAATAATAATTACTACAACTAATTAAATACCAAATTAATAAAAAACTACCGAAATTCGAAGCTAAAAATTAAAAATGTAAAAAATAAGTTATTTTTTTGTGATTTTCCATTTTTGTAAAACAAACTAATTAATCTAAAAATGTAAAATTAAATCCTAAATGCAAATGCAATATATTTTTGTATTTCCTAAATGCAAATGCGAAATGCAAACAATCAGAAAAATTCTACAATAATTCCTAAAATAACCAATAATTAAAGAAAAAATCTAATTTTGGGAATTCTGTAGGAGTAATTCATGTGAGGCAAAAATCACTTGCTCACACAAGTTATATATCTTAGTTTATAGTTTTAGACGCTCATGACTTAGTGACACCCGATGTTTGGGGCTCGTTTCCGTATTTTTTATATTATATTTAGAGTTGATTTAGTTTATGAAAAATTTAAATATTGAAATATTTTATTAATTTCTTATAATCAATTTAGTAGTAATATTTTGGGAAGTATTTTTTACCTTGTAACACGATAGGCGTCATCACGATCATAGTTAGATTTTGGATCGTGACACTTATGTGACAAAAAATAGAAAAATGATTTTTGTGTGACAAGTCTTAAGTTAGATGATATTTATGGTAAAAAAAAAAAATAGAAAAGTAACTTTTGTCTTATACACTTTAAATGGATGACCACAGAGGGAAGTTTGCTAGTTAAGGAACCAACAACTCAAATTTAATTTATTAAATGTTAAATATGATTGATCTAATTAATGTTACCATAAAATCGATTGATTTCTAGTCAAATTGAACTTCTCGCGCTCTTTCTCTTCACAAATACTTCGCAGATTTTCTCCATATATTACGGTTTATGCCCTAATCGTTTAGAATGACCATATTACTATTTATGTTTACCGTTGATAAATCAACATCTCTTTTAATAAATACAAAATTTAAATGTGAATTAATGTATTAACTCCGTATTTCAAACCTCGTTTTCTTCATAAATACAAAGTTAGCTCAACCATCGTTTTCTTCTTAGGAGTTTCCTTTTTCCACCCAAGGAAATATCCACATTTTTCTTCGTTTTAGGTTTTTTTTTTTATCAGTACAGACTCCGGGGCAGACATACATTGAACCGGGCGGTATCACGTGATACTGTTTTGTCGGAAAATTTTACTAAGCATATGTAATTATATTGTGTCGAAACGAGTAATAAATATAAAATGACCCCATTTTACATGTGTTCTTGTCCAGCATGTTGTTAGGTTCTTGGTTTTGCTTTAGGAGATACAAGGTTCGAACTTGAAGTCTTGAACATACTTTTGGCAAATATTTGAAGAGTCTTTTGTTAAAAATTATAGCTATGTAGAATTGAACCGAGACATCTTTTAGCTTAAAAGTGATAACTAATATTATTTATTTTACATTCTTATATAAATATTGACACCATTTATGAAAAATTGTGCGCGTGACCTCGAGTCCAGTTTGAACAAGTAACCATTATTTAGTCACGTGAAAACCAATAGTAACTTAGCAATAAATGTCTATCTTTATCCCTTACTTTTCTATGTTTATTTTTTGTTTTTTCCCAGAAAAGGGTCTAACATATGTAAGAAGGTACCTTTGTAACTAAAGGAAATGCTATCTATGTTTTCTGTTTTTTTTTTCCCAAGAAGGAGTTGTACGTTATAATAATTTATGCAAAACGATTACCATATACCAAAAATTGAAAAAAAGGATATCCGTGTTTTTTTCCATAAAAGAGTTATATGATATACTAAATACTAATATATGTTAAAGAAAAGAAGGTTACTTGTAAAAAAAAAAAAGTTACTTTTATATACCAAAAGGAAAGGCTGTCTATGTTTTTCTTTTTCAAGAAAAGAGTCGTATGTATACTAATAGCCTGTTTGGTCAAAGCTTCTAATATCAGCTTATTTTGAGAAGTGCTTTTAACGAGAAGCAGTTTGTGTTTGGTTAATTAATTTGGAAAATACTTTTGAGCAGTAATTAGTGTTTGACCAAGCTTTTGAAATCCGTTTCTAAGTGTATTTTTCTCAAAAGTGCTTCTCACAAAAGTGTTTTTGGATAGAAGCTACTTTTTTCTGTTTCTCCTCAAAAGCACTTTTTTTCCTTAAATTGCACGGGGTACCCTATTTGATCGAAATTGCACGGGGTGCCCTATTTAGTTGCCCCCATTTAACCTATACCCATTTTTTAAAAAACTTTTTAACTTGTACCCACTTTTTAAGCAACTTCAGCCCATTTTCTCCTCTTTCTCTTCCTTCGTTTTCTTCTTCTTCTTCTTCTTCTTCTTCTTCTTCTTCTTCTTCTTCTTCTTCTTCTTCTTCTTCTTCCTGATGTTGTTGGTGCTGCTATGAAACTTCAGTTCATGGGATGATTGCCATAAATATGTTTATCAGATTATTTAAAAATAAATTATAAATAATTACGTAAGTTAGTAGACAATAATTTGTGAATATTTCCACGTACGTAAGTTAGTAGACAATGATAATTCTGTTCTTTTCACGTTTATTGTTTCCAAAATTTATGATTTAGATATTGTTGGCAATCTAATTATTTATCTAGTATGTTAGAAAGCTTTTTAAAAAACTTCAACTTATATAGTGCTGAAGTTTTTACAAATGAACTAAATAACTTCAGCATCTTCTGCTGAAGTTTTTGAAAAAGCTTTATGACAAAACTAATAAATCCAGGACCAAAAAACTTCAGCTTTTAGTGCTTAAATTTTTACAAATGAACTAAATAACTTCAGCATCTTCTGGTGAAGTTTTTGAAAAAGCTTATCCGGGACAAAAAATCTTCAGTTTATTTAGTGCTGAAGTTTTTACAAATGAATTAAATAACTTCAGCATCTTCTGCTGAAGTTTTTGAAAAAGCTTAATGATAAAACTAATGAATCCAGGACAAAAAAACTTCAGCTTATTTAGTGCAATTACAAACAAAAACTTCAACAAATAGAGAACAAAACTTCAGCTACTATGCTTAATTTCAGCAATTACAAACAAAAACTTCAATACACTTGGTTCAACACACTTTCTATTTCAGGCCCGTCTACTAGAATGCTGAAATTTTGCGTGATTGTCTTTGCTACTTCAGCCCCGTATGCTGAAATTACACGAAAAAAGTGGGTACGCTTGCAATTATTTTTTGCAAAGCGGGCACAAATTAAAACGTGACCCAATAAGCGGGTATAGATGCAAATGCCCCCCTTTTTTCCTTCTAAAAGCTTGGCCAAACAACTCAATTTTTGGCCAAAAGTACTTTGGGCCAAAAAAGCCTGGTCAAACAGGCTATAACATACGTATACCTAACAAGGCCATAAAGGTCTACTTTATCTCTTCCTTTTTTATGTTTTTTCCAAAAGAGTTATTGTTGTGTTACTCCCTCCGTTTTAATTTAGATAAGGTATTTTGACTCGGCACATAGTTTAAGAAAAAAAAAGGCTTTTAAAACTTGTGGTCTTAAAATTTTAAGGAGTAAAAGCTTTGTGGGATCATGATATTTGTATGGTTATAAAAGCTTCTCATTAAGGGTAAAATGAGTAAAATGAAGAGTTTAAAGTTGAATTATTTCCAATTATAGAATTGTATCATTCTTTTTGAAACGAACTAATAAGGAAAGTGTATCATCTAAAGTGAAACAGAGGGAGTATTAATTTTTTACAATCAATTAGATATTCAGAATTTACGGGCTCAATTAATCGAAATTAGTGTTGCATAAAGTTCTTTAAACGAGAGAGTGCTCCCGGTAAGAAAGTTCTTCTTTCACAAAGTTTGAACTCGAAACATCTGATTAAAAACGGAAGAATTCCATTCATTTCACCATCCAGTATATTATCTATCTCTTCCATTTCTATATTTTTTTTCCTTTCAAAAAGAAAAGGCTATCTATGTTTTTTCCATAAAAGAGTCCTATGATATACTAACATATGTAAAAAAGTACCTTGTGTACCACCAGATGAAAAAAAAAGGTTTTTTTTATTTTTTATTTCTTTTCCAAAAGAGTCATATGTTATAACATGAACCTAAGTAAAAATCGTTACCAATATATATACTCCTTTCTATCCATAAGTGATCTTTTGAATTTTTTTTAAAATAAGTGTCATTTTACATAATCAAGGATGAATTAACTATATATTTATAATAGGAGGTGACTCGGGACACTTTTCAGTCGTAATGGGATTACACCAGGGTTCATCTTTTAGCCCGTTTTTATTTGCCTTAGTGATGGATGTGTTGACGCGCCATATCCAGGGGAAGTGTCGTGGTACATATTATTTTCAGATGATATAGTACTGATTGACGAGACGCGATACGGGGTCAACACTAGGCTGGAGGTTTGGAGACAAACTCTGAAGTTTAAAGGTTTCAAGTTGAGCAGGATTAAGATAGAGTACTTGGAGTGCAAGTTCAGCTGCACCACCCAGGTAACTGATGTGGAAGTGGTCTTGGATTCATAAGTCATCCCTCCGATAGGCAGCTTCAAGTACCTTAGGTTAGTAATCCAAGGCAATGGGGAGATCGGCGAGGATATCACACATCATATTGGAGTGGCATGGATGTAATAGAGGCTTACATTTGGTGTTTTGCGTGTGTCACGACCCAAAATCTCTCCGAAGGAGTCGTGATGACACCTAGTCTCTAAGACTAGGTAAGCCTAACAATAAAAGAAATAGCGACGATATTTACTAACTTCGAATAATTCCGAAATAGAAATCTCTGAAAAATTTATAATCCCAAAATCGAGAGTACAAGTCATAAGCCTTTCTAGGAGTAGTTGTACAAAATGAATACATCGTTGTTTCAGAACAAAAGGAAACAATGGAAATAAGCACAATAGAAGGTGACCCTGAGACCTGCGAACACAGCAGCATGTTTACCTTGAGTCTCCACAACAACAATCCGCACAGCTACTAATGACCGAATACCTGGATTTGTACAAAAATATACAGAAGTGTAGTATGAGCACACCACAACGGTACCCAGTAAGTATCAAGACTAACCTCGGTGGACTAGTGACGACGAAGTGACGAGGAACAATCAAGATACCTAATGGTCTAATAAGCTAAACAGGATATGGCATACAGCTAACAAGATAAAGATAACAAAGTAACACAAATAGCAGGAAGAAATCAAGTTACAAATAGTAGAGACGATAAGGGAAAAACACGGAAGGTAACAAAAAGTAACCAAGTAAATTAATACCAACATAGCTGGGATACAGACAAGTAAAAATGTGCTCAAATAAGGAAAGCGATGTTAACTCAACCAATCACATCATTCCTAATACACAATTCCGACCATCCCAATCCTCGAAGTCTCGTATCAAAATCACAACTTTCAAATCTTTAACACACATGGCACCTTGTGCCCACATATTTCCCTTTCACTTTACACGGCAAGATTCACGTGCTACTCAATACATCATATCCATATCAACTACTAATTAAGATGTTCAAGAAACTCCATCTATATTTCATAAAGTAAATTTACAGTTTCTAGACCAAATAGGAAACCAGCGAGAAAGAGGAAGTTATTATTTTTGTTGAAATCATTTGAGTAAAGAAAATAACATTTTCGAATAAAATTCAAAATCAAATAGCTATTGCATTTAATATTTATTAAGTTAGAACATAATAACATTCCTTTTTAAATAAAATAGAAGAAAACCTTAGGCAAGTGGAGAAGATTAAGTTGGGGAAGCAATTGAAATAAAATATAACGATTATTAGAAATAGTAGATACTAAAATATACGGTGAATTCTAATTTAAAGGAACACAAGAAAGAATGATATTAATTCCTTCATTATAAATCACGATATTATAAACGACTCGGCAAGACAGGAGGAAATGACTCAACGTAGTAAATTTACTTTGAAAATTAATTCACCAGAATAATAGTATTGGGAAAAGAACTCAAGAAATGACGGTAAGTCAATAAGTCAATGACAATAACTCGATCCTCAAAACTCAGTGAAAACAAGAAATACAAATTATCAAAGTCTTACACGAAGGAACTAAAGTTAATACAGTAAAACAAGGGATACCAAAATACAAGATATGTTGCGGCGCACAACCTGATCCCACCATATAATATCAATTCACCCTTATTCCTCCTCAATATATCACTCTATTCCTCCTGTTGCGCCATACAACCCGATCTCACCGTATAATATCAATTCACCCTTATTCCTCCTCAATATATCACCCTTATTTCTTTTGTTGCAGCGTGCAACCCGATCCCACCATATAATAACAATTCACCCTTATTCCTCCTCAATATATCACCCTTATTCCTCCTGTTGCAGCGTTCAACCCGATCCCACCATATATGATTTAAATCAACAACAACAAATCAACAACTTAATTACAAGAATTTCTACTACCAAGAGTATGAGTATAAGGCAACAAGAGAATCACGTAAAAATCAAAGGAACACAACAACCTATACAAAAACAACAAGACATATAAGGCACGTGATAACTATACATGCAACCACAAAAATTTGGACATGTAGCATATATGCAGAAAGTCATAGAGGAACTCGTAATTAAGAATTAACAAAAATAATAAGGAAGACAATCACTTCAATCAAGGAAAATAAGGGCCAAATAACAAGTAAGAGGTAAAGAAATGCTAACAATATCGTATAGAGAATGTAGAGGTGAAACTAGAAAATAGAAAACTCAATCATATCAGAACAACTTCCTACTTAGTGAATATAAGGACCTAAGAATCCTAAAAGGCAAATTTTCCACAAATAAATCCGAGCACGCACTTGTCACCTCGCGTACACAGACTACAATTAGCATAGAAGACTCAAATACCAAGGGAAAATCCTCCACGCAAGGTTAGGAAAAATACGTACCACAAAGAAAATAAACCGATACTCTAAAATAAACTTCTCGGTGAAAAGACCTCCGGACAGCTCGAATCTAACCAAAATAACTTCAAAGCACAAATAAAACTCATAAGAAACTATTCTGGATCATAAAGTCTCTATCTTTAACAAAATCCAAAAATCGGTCCAAAAGTCGACCCCCAGACCCATACCTCGGAACCAGACAAAATTTACAAAAATCGAATACTCATTACAATATGAGTTCAACCATACAAAGTTTATCAAACTCCGACATCATTTCGTCCCTCAAATCATGATTTTTCATTTTGAAAACTTTCTTCAAAAACTACCATTTTTCTCAATTCAAAACACAATTTAAATGATAAAAACAAAGATAAAATCATGAAATATAATAAATTTTAGGTGAAGAACATATACCCAATCGTTTTCCTTGAAAACCCACAAAGAATTGCCCAAAACCGAGCTCTAGAACTCCAAAAATGGTGAAAATAGCAAACACTCGGAATAGAGTACTATTTATTCTGCCCAGATGCTAAAGCATCATGAATGCGGAAGAAGACTCGCGTTCATGAAGAAGGAAAAACGAAGGCTGCCAGGATGTGCTTCGCGAACGCGACAGATAGCTCGTGAACGCAGGGAGGGAAATTTGTTGGTCCAATGACTGGACTACGCGAACGCGGGAAATAATACGCGAACACGAAGGATGGGATGGAATACCTTTGCGAACATAGGAAGAATGTCGTGAACGCGAAGAGGAAGTAGTCACCAGTGCCCAACTCCCATTTTCTACTACGCGAACGTGATGAGACACATGCGAACGAGAAGAAGGGAAAAGGCACAACTTCGCGAACACGAGAGGATGAATACGAATGCGAAGAAGAAATATTCCACCCTCTAAATTAACACTACGCAAACTCGAAGGCGAGGACGCGAATGCGATGAAGGAAACAGAAAACAGCAGTTCAAAAATAGAAGGAAATGACTCGTAGCCCATCCAAAACATACCCAAGGCCCTCGAAACCCCGTCTAAACCTAAAAACAAGTTCTATAACCTAACACGGACTCGCTCAAGGTCTCAAATCACATCAAACCACACCGAAATGACGAATCGCACCAAGAATCAAACTTATGAACTTTCCAATCTTCCAACTTCTAAAACTCATGCCGAAACCTATCAAACCAACCCGGAATGACGTCAAAGTTTGTAGGCAAGTCCCAAATGACATAACGGAGCTGTTCCAGCTCTCAGAATCGCACTCCGACCTCGATATCTCAAAAGTCAACTATTGGTCAAACTCCTCCATCTTCCAAACTTCAACTTTTCCAACTTTCGCCGAATTGCTTCAATGCAACCCACAAACCTCAATATCTAAATTCGGACGTACGCCTAAGTCCAAAATCACAAATCAAGCCTATCGAAATCATCGAAACTCCAATCCGATGTCAAATACTCAAAAGTCAAATCTTGGTCAATTCTTTCAATTTCAAACTTTTCAAATGAAAGTCACTTTTAAAAATCCTTTCCGAACTTCTCAAAAACCCGAACCGATGATTCTCCCATGTCATAATACACTGTGTGAAGCTACTCGTGACCTCAAACTGCCAAACCCGATGCAATTGCTCAAAATGACCAGTCGCGTCATTGCATCCTCTCCACTTAAACATACGTTCGTCCTTGAACATTCTCAGGGTCATTCCAAAGCCATCAAACCACTGCATGAGCTCACCGTACATACACCCGGGGGTGATTTTCCCATCACCCAAACCTATGTAGGACTGATAATGCAATTTAACTGAAGATCTTACTACATCCTTAGTCCATAACCTTAAGATAAAACCCAAATCTCAACATCTAAAATTCATCATAGGACTCGAATCTCGCATCATTACACCGTATAAACCTGAACAAGCCGAATCGAGCCATAATTCCAACCCAGGGTACAATCACATGATGTTCCACACAACTCAAATGCCCATAGTAATAACTTCTGACCAACATGGCTGCCCAAATAACATTCTCGATGTCGGTAATACACTTACATTGAATAGAACCTTGTTCCAGACCTCCACAATGCTGCCCATGATGAAGAAATGAGCGGGAACTCATAACTGCCTATGAAGTCAATAAGTCAAGAAGCTCTCTCGTCCGTAAAGGGCCATTGCCCAAATCTTAGCAAAAACAGCCTCATACTTCCAAAATCTCCTCACCCCCACTACGATAGTGCGAATCTCATGTCTAAGAACCTCGTCTCAGCCAATATAAGCAGCCCATCTAACAACTCATCTCGGAACCACACGGATTCTCACACTACACAGCTTGTAAACTAACCCAACAATAACTCAATTATGCAGTACAAATAGAAGGAAAACAAGGTATGTGGATTATATAACAAGTACAACAGGTATAACAACAAAAGTACAGTTTCATTAAATCATCCCACCGAGGGAAAACAAAACATCAAATAAACACAAGAAAAAAGTATCCCACATAACATCCGTTGCGGCGTGCAGCCCGCTCCCAAATACTCATCAAGCCAAAGTGTTGGGGTTCATTGATCACATAAATACTAATATCAAGCACAGTAGAGTGCACAAGTATAACTGTGGGAAAATGAATAGAAATAAATAAATAAACATAGAAGAAAGCAAGCACAACTAAGGTGCAATGAGTAATTCAACATCACGAGGGCTATCTCGCCCACATCGCCATAAGGCCTGAATGAAATAACAACATGCATATAGAATAATCATACAACCTCACAACCCATCACAACATAAGAGAGTAGAACATAACATAGGCCAGGGGCACAAATAATATCCATTTTGCCCGGTAACATATCCGTGATAACAATCTCATAAGAGCACCCAAACTTGACCTGATATAAAATACATATTCTCGTTGAGCTTCCAAATAGCCCTCAACCAAATCCTGATCCTTCCCAATTAGGTAAATATCATTCCAAAAGTCTGTAGCAACCTATCGACAATGCATTCTATTAGTTATCCCATCCTCAATAGTTCTTCACAATCCACAAACAAGAAATACACAGTATATGAGGACATCTAACCCCAAAAATCTCATGAATACCGGAATTCCCAAACTCGAACTCAACTACGCTACTCGAATGGTTGATACATCATTCACACACCAACATCTTACTAAAGCATTCATATAGATTTTTCGGCCATGTAACAAAACCTGAACCTCAAAAGCCTCAAGACCTAGTAATCACCATGCCACTAGCCACACACCTATAACCCAAAACTCAAGGTCCTTTCCAAAATGCACGCTTTTCACATATGCTATCCAATAATGCCAACATTCTATTAAATTCTGATATCCATCCAGGTGAAAACCATAATGTACAATATTTTACTTGTGCCCATAGCAGACAACCGACTCAAGACGTGGCCAACACCATCGAGAGCTCTCCGAGATCCGCTCGCACGCAACTAAGCCATCAGGACTGCACCTCCCTAACTCATCTGAGTCACACAAACCGTCCAATCCAAGAGTACTATCACAAATGTCGGTAGAGAATTCCCATTCAAAAGGACCAATTACTTCCATTGCTATGTTGACCCAACACCACAGAGTTGACCTATTTCTCCGGATACTCCTTGTCTTTTCTCTAGGGTAATACTTATCCCCATCGATGTAATGGTTCCAGTTAAAGCCCAAGTGCAGATAATCCTAGCACAAACCACGTAGCCTAGAAGCTCATAACCCACCGCATTTCCTCTGAAGCACCCCGTTCTGCCGCAACCATGATGCCCACGCTGAATAGACCTTCTGTGAATCTGAAGTTGTTTCTCCGAGTCCCCTTGATACTGAAATGTAGATTCATTAATGATGTAGAAACATTGTAAGCCCTAATATCATCCCATGCAAGATCTCAGACCTTAGTCATATACAAATTTTGGAAACCTTCCAATACCACATATATACATACCTTAGGCCAAAACTAATATAAATCTAACTCTGCAATCTGAATGCCGCTAGTGGACTCCTTCACTTGGCGTGAAGCCATAGAAAACAACATCTGATGATCCGCAAAACTAACCTTCACAGCTCGCACAACACCAATCACAAAGTACTCCAAGTCATCTACAGAGTGCACGTTCATTCTCGTGTCAGTGAAACTTGCTTCCTTCAATGCCTTGAATGATAACATGTACCTTTCATTGAGTAGAAATCCCATACAAACTACAGTCTCCAATACCACCAACTATCCTCGACCAACATCCACCTCGTGACCCCACCACAATCTCGACGACTAGTCAACCAATTAAACCTTCCCAAGCTCGTACTCATCCACCAAATGTCGGAACCCACTGCATCTCCATATGAACAACGGAATAGTCTTTCAATACCTCTGTATCTTCAGTCTGGATGACACATTGAGACAATATTTGAGCATCCCTGGCTCCCTCGTAGCCTATTTGTAGCATAACGAACCACTGGCGCATAGCGGAAATTGAGAGCGCAATATCATACATGAGTGGATATAAAGGAACATAAGTTATATGCTTCAAGCTAAATCAATGTCGCACGATAAAGAATGAAAGAGGTGTAATTTCCTAATAGTTTCTGTAGCCTCTCGAAGATAAGTACAGATGTCTCTATACCGATCTGCAAGACTCTACTAAACCTGCTTATGACTCATAACACCTATGAACCTAAAGCTCTGATACTAACTTGTCACGACCCAAAATCCCTCCGTAGGAGTCGTGATGGCACCTAGTCTCTAAAACTAGTTAAGCCTAACAGTAATTGAAATAGCGACAATATTTACTAACTTCGAACAATTCCGAAATAGAATTCTCTGAACAATTTATAATCCCAAAACCGGTAGTACAAGTCATAAGCCTTTCTATGAGTAGTTGTACAAAATGAACACATCACTATTCCAGAATAAAAGGAAATAATGAAAATAAGTGCAATAGAAGGTGACCCCAAGACCTACGAACGCAGTAACAGGTTTACCTTGAGTCTCCACAAAAATGATCTGCATAGCTACTAACGACCAAATACTTGGATTTGTACAAAAATATACAGAAGTATAGTATGAGCACACCACAGCGGTGCCCAGTAAGTATCAAGCCTAACCTCGGTGGAGTAGTAACAAGGAACGGTCAAGACAGCTATTGTTCTAATAGCTGAACATGATATGACATACAACTAACAAGATAAAGATAACAAAGAACACAAATAGAAGGAAGAAATCAAATTACAAACAGTAGAGACGATAAGGAAAAAACACGGATGGTAACGAAAAGTAACCAAGTAAATTAACACCAACATAGCTGGGATATAGACAAGTAAAAATGTGCTCAAGTAAGGAAAATGATGTTAACTCAACCAATCACATCATTCCTAGTACACAATTCCGACCATCCCAATTCTCGAAGTCTTATATCAAAATCAACTTCCAAACCTTTAACATATGTGGCACCTTGTGCCCACATATTTCCCTTTCACTTTGCATGGCAAAATATACGTGCTACTCAATACGTCATATCCGTATCAACTACTAATTAAGATGTTCAAGAAATTCCATCTATATTTCATAAAGTAAATTTACAGTTTCTAGACCAAATAGGAAACCAACGAGAAAGAGGAAGTTATTTTTTTTAAAATCATTTGAGTGAAGAAAATAACATTTTCGAATAAAATTCAAAATCGAATAGCTATTGCATTTAATATTTATTAAGTTAAAACATATTAACATTCCTTTTTAAATAAAATAGAAGAAAACCTTAGGCAGGTGAAGAAGATTAAACTGGGGAAGCAATTGAAATAAAATATAACGACTATTAGAAATAGTAGATACTCAAATATACGGCAAGTTATAACTTAAAGGCACACAAGGAAGCATGATATTAATTCCTTTATTATAAATCATGATATTATGAACGACTCAGCGAGGCAGAAGGAAATGACTCAAAGTAGTAAATTTACTTTGAAAATTAATTCACCTAAATAATAGTATTAGGAAAAGAACTCAGGAAATGACGGCAAGTCAATAAGTCAATGACAATAACTCGATCCTCAAAACTCAGTGAAAACAAGAAATACAAATTATCAAAGTCTTACACAAAGGAACTAAAGTCAATACAATAAAACAAGGGATACCAAAATACAAGATATGTTGTGGCGCGCAACCCGATCCTACCATATAATATCAATTCACCCTTATTCCTCCTCAATATATCACTCTATTCCTCCTGTTGCGCCATACAACCCGATCTCACCGTATAATATCAATTCACCCTTATTACTCCTCAATATATCACCCTTATTCCTCCTGTTGCGGCGTGCAACCCAATCCCACCGTATAATATCAATTCATCCTTATTCCTCCTCAATATATCGCCCTTATTCCTCCTGTTGCAGCGTGCAACCCGATCCCACCGTATATAATTTAAATCAACAACAACAAATTGTCGCCCCCCTCCTTTTTTCCCTCCTCGTGGAGAGAGGTCCGGGTTTCGACATTCCATGGGGTAATGACTTGTTTCCTTTTTGGAATTGAGTATTTGAAAAGTCACCACCTAACAGGTTATGGTGCATTAGGGCACTTAGAGTGACTAACTCTTAAATTGGTTTGCATTACCAGAGATTAGGGTAAGGGCTCGAAGTAACCTCGAGGGGAAGGTGTTAGGCACCCCTCTTGGTCCACAACTGTGGGTACCGACCGAACTTATATTCACAAATTAGTCCATTACAAACAAACAGTTGGATCAAATAGGTTGCAAGTAAAGTACGTTCAAGCAATAAGATAAAGATTTGCATAAAGGTTTGAAAAGGAATTTTGGTAAAAGGGGGGGGGAGTCCTAGGTTGGTTATCCTATAGGATCACCCCACACAATGTCGGTAAATACTCCTTGATGAGGGGCTACACATGATATTAGCGCGTAGTCATCATATCCCATATCTACCATTCCCATCCCCTTAGTGGTCATGCAAAGCGAGTGTTTGGTCACTGATTTCTATTGCGTGCTGCTACCCATCCCTTCTTAATGGTCCTGGAAGGAGTTAGGACCTCTACCTATAGGTGGTTCTAGATGGACCCCTAAGGTTTTAAAGGTGAAAATTCTAAGGCGACAAGCAAAACACTTAGGACTTTCAACACATAAAAGGGAGAAAATAGAGGCTCAAAGTTTCCTCCTCAAACAAGCACACAAACAGCATGACTCAAGCTCAATTAAGGGCTTTTATTAGACAGTATCTTAAAGCGGGATGTCTAGGTGAATATGCAGAAGACAAGCATTTTATTTTAGACCCAGAAGTAAGGACCCTAACAGTTGCCTATTAGTCCTTAAAAGCATGTTAAGATCAGAAAGACATTAAGTCACAGAAATAGTTTTCAGAAATGCAGTTTTGAAAATGCCCTAAAGGCTTGCCTACACGCGGAGTACTGATGACTATATTCATATAGAAACAAAGCAGGTTTTGAAACGGAATTCTTTAATACCTATAAGCATGCCGTCTAATAGTATATTGAGGTAGTTTTAAAGAACTTGTTCCAGGAAATATAAACTACTTAGTTAAACTAATTTAGAAGTGAACTAAGCGTAGACTAGGTTGAATCATTTAGACTAGATTAGATTGAGAGGCAAAATTTTGAATACTGTTTCCTATAGGCATGATATCTAAGTTTAATACTGATTTTAAAGACTTGCAGGCATGGAAACATACATAACACTTGTTATAACAGAATCGAGGTTAAATTACATACTATAGGCATGGCATCTATTTGTTACGCTGATTTAAGACATGCAGACATGAAAAACATACATAAACACTTGCTACAATCTTTAAGTCCTATAGGCATGGCATCTATTAGTTAATCTGATTTTAAGACATTGAAGGCATGATTATTTGTGTGACGACCCGGCCAGTTGTCTCATGAGTTACCGCCATGTTTTCCCCATTTCTGTTTCTTATTGATTTGTCTATTGGTTCTATATGTGATTGGGTTGATTGGTTCGTGTTCGGAAAAGATTTGGCAAGGTTTGAGGCACTTAGTCTCTTATGAGGAAGCTTAAGTTAGAAAAGTCAACCGGATATTGACTTATGAGTTAGAGGGCTTGGATGTGAGTTCCGATGGTTCGGATAGCTTCGAGAGGTGATTTGGGACTTAGGAGCGTGATCAAAATGTGTTTTGGAGGTCCGGAGTAGATTTGGACTTGAATTGGCGAAATTGAATTTTTGGTGTTTTCCGGTTGATAGGTAAGATTTTAATATAGAGGTCGGAATGGAATTCCGAGAGTTTCGGTAGTTTCGTTGGGTCATTTGGGATGTGTGTGTAAAATTTCAGGTCATTCGGACGTGGTTTGGTGTACTTTTTGATCAAAAGCGTAATTCAGAAGATTTTTGGAAACTTAGGCTTGAATCTGATGTGTTTTGATTGATTCAATGTTGTTTGAGGTGTTTTGAAGATTGGTATAAGTTTGAATAAGGTTATGAGATATGTTTGTGCTTTTGGTTGAGGTCTCAGGGGCCTCGGGGTGTTTTTGGATGGTTGACGGAGAGTTGGAAATTTTGGTGAAGCTGTAGTATTTGCTCTTCTGTTGTTTCCGCAACTGTGGATTTGAGGACCGCAGGTGCGATGCCGCAGATGCGAGGAAAGGACCGCAGAAGCAGTCAAGGAGGAGAAGGGCAGGAGCCGTAGATGCAGTGGGCTAAAGCACCTGCGATGGCGCAGGTGCGGCTACTTGGTCACAGATGCGATTTTGGACTTTTAAGTGAAAGCCGCAGAAGCGGCTTATTGACTGCAAATGCGGTACTACAAAAACGGTATCTGGGTCGCAAGTGCGGAATCCCTGGGCCAGAAGTTATATATTGTTTCCTTCGCAAAATTTTGCTAAGTTCTCCATTTTTTAAGACGGAAAGCGAGCTAGGGCAGTGATTTCAAGGGAAGATCGAAGGGAATCAGTTGGGTAAGTTACCTAAGCTTCATTATTTGGGTTTATGATCATTTTTTCATTGTTTAATCATGGTATTAGTGGAGATTAAGGAAGAAAATTGGGGATTAGGGCTTGAGATTAAGAGACTTTAAAATGAGAATTTGAGGGGTCATTTGGACTCCGATTTCAGTGTTATTGGTATATATGGACTCGTGGGAGGATAAGGATTCTGTTGATGTGATTTTTATTGAGTTTCGAGACGTGGGCCCTGTTGATCCCCAATTTGTCCCTATATATTTTTCAATATGCAAAATAACTTCAAAATAGCATATATATATATATATATATATATACTAGTATCTATGAACGTGCGTTGCACGTTAATAATGGCAGATAATGATTTAAACATTTGTTTATATAAAGAAACAACAAAATTTAATTAATGAAAGAAATTTTATGTATAATACATGAATTTTATTAAATTTGCATAATACATGCTAATACATGAATTTAAAATAAAAAGACATCATCAAAGCTTACACAAATGATCAATTTTGTCATGTTAGCTAGATAATTATGTATTATCATTTAAAAGCATTTAATGTGATGGTATCTTAACGAACACTTCTTTGTGGACAATAGTTTTTGTGTATGTTTCCTCCTAATGCTTTGGTTGTTCTGCCTTAACCAAAACTTTTATTGTCAATCTTGATATCCCTCTTGAAAGTGCAACGTATAGTTGTTCGCGTAAGAAAATATACTGCGGTAAATATAGTCCAATATTTAGGATATGTGTCCTTGTACTTTATTTGTTATCTTTGAAAACATAAACATACAAAAAAATATTTTCACACAAATTTAAAAGGATATTCCTTAGTTTTAGAAGACGAAAGTTGAATTCAGGGATAAAAGCACATTGACCAGTATCATAATTTTTCCATGTATGATGTTGTTGTCACAACTTCTATATACCATTTGTGTGCGATTACATAAGATATTTGATGTATCTAAGTTTTTCAGTAGCATGAAAGACATATTTTTTTCAAAATTAACCTATATACAATGGAAGATCAATTTTAACTCAGTCTATTATATATACGATGATACTAACATACATAAAAAATAATAAACTTGACAACAAACATATATGCTAGAAGAACATTTGGTATTAAAATATTTAAGTATTCTTCTTAGTAGTAATTATTGGTATAATTTTCCGTTGAATAAAAAACTGAAAAATATTCTATTTTTATTATAAAATTTTGCAATCAATCTTTTATTTAGTTAATCAACATATTCATTTCTGCTAGCTAAGATAACTTTTAAGTCTATCACGCGATTTGCACAATTGCGTTTTAATCTAATAATAGAAATATTTCTCTTATTAAATGTACTACTATTACCATTGGGATTGATAACCAAGTATTCAGGAAAAACCAGATATTCTTTTATTGGATGCTCTTATTCGTTTCCGACGCGAAGCAAAAAGATACTGAATACTGGATATGTTCTTAATTTATATTTCTTGTTAGTTGAATCTTTTGCATTTGATGTCAGAAGTATAACTTTGGCAAGCTAACTTTTACAGTATCTGCTTTTGTCGATTTTAGAACTACTGAGAGTACTTGACAAAATCACCTCATAAATTATTAATTTTTCACCAAATGACATTCATAAGAATTGCGGGCAATTATTTCGATCATTTGGCACTTTCCATAAGTGCTTCATCAAATATTATCAATTTTGATTTCCTTATGAATTTAGCACCATTTCTCTGCTTTGATATATATATGATGATTATTTAAGTTATTTGAAGAGGTATATCAAATCTAAAGTTGGTGAACTCACAATAAAATCATTGTTGGAACACCACTTGTTATTATTGCTAACGGTATCATGCTTCTTGATATGATATTTACAAGTAATATATGACATAGAAATATTATTTCGATTTCGCCAGATGCGTCAACAAAGAATAATCCCGTTATACTAGAGACTACTCTTTATAATATAGTCTTGAAAGCTTGTTCTTGATTAGATTTGGCTTTGATTGTGCTTTCTCATACACTTGTATAGCATTTTGGTTCTTAATATTATACTAACCTTTTTACTTTATGCTCTAACGCTCTTTTTATGGAATAAATTATGTATCTTAAGATTTTTTAACTTGAATAAAACTTTTACTCATATGATGAATTTAAACAATAATTAAATTGGATTCTCTTGCTAAATAATTAATTAAAAAAATTTAATTATTTGATTTTAACATAACAAATAATTTATTCTATGTTGATTCAGATCTTAATATTAGTTAGTCTCTTATTTTGATGTTTAATATTAATTATAATTTTATACACTATAAATTTTATTTTCAAAAAGTAAAAGATTGATATGACATTTCACTTTTAGATCTTTATGTTTGTAAAATCATTAGTGGTCTTGACTCTTACCAATCATTTCTTTCTCTTTCTCACACATTTATATTCTTAAATATTTTCTTAGTTGTTGTTTAATAATTGAGTATTTTCAATATTACACAAAAGGATAAAAATATTATTTGAGTCGGAAAATATTTCAAATATAATATAAAAATATATTATCGTGGGAGTATTTTTTTCTCAATTTCAACTCTTTATGCAGTCTATTTAATATTACCTTTTTTTTGTATTGGACATTATGGAGTGGTAATATATTGCCAGTATTTCCAATACGGAGGATTCCTACATATTTTTAATAAGAATTTAATAGACAAAATTTTATTAATTTTAAAATCTTAAAATATTAAAAATTAGAAAGAAGGTATTGTAGTCCAAAAAATATATTATTGTAGTTATGTCATTTCCATATGAGTTCTTTCGCTTAATATTTTAGGGCTATTTTGGTATATTAATATTGTATTTATTCTTTTATGATAATATACACTCTCCTTTTTCTAAATGGATTTGGACAATATAATATATTCTTAAATTAAATTAGTAATAGGACATTATAATACGCTTTCGAATTAAGTTAGTAATATAATTTTTTAAGAAGTATATCCTAAAAGTGATAGGATTACATGACTAAAGATATTTACTTGTTCAATTTTATATGAATTGGACAGCCCGAAAGTAATTATACTAATAGAATTCCAAAGGTAATCATATAAGATTCCTAACCTGTAGCATTATGTCCTAAAGCCAATGAGATTATAAGGCTAATATCTAGTTAAAAAAAATTAACATAGAAGTTATTGTAGTCCAAAAAAATAAGTTAGCACATCTATGTCCTTTCCTTATGAGTTCTTGTGTTTAATATTTTAAGGCTAATTTGGTCTATCAATATTATATTCGTGCTTTTATAATAAAATATGTTCTCCTATTTTTAAATGAATTTGGACAATATAATGTATTTTTAAATAAATTAGTAATAGAATTTTTTAAAGAAGTATATCCTAAAAGTAATAGAATTTCGTTCGAAGGAGAAGCTCCAAATCTATCTCGGAGTTTTCCACATTCATGTTCGTTTGTTCGAAAATTCCTTTTTTATGTGAATTCTTACGGGAAGGATTTACATGTATTAATATAGTGGATTGTATTAAAGTTATATTCCTTGTTTGACTTGAGTAAGAAGGACCGATATTGTATTCATACTTTTATAATATATATATATATATATACTCGAGGTCAATCTCCGGTCCGTGGTCGCCACGTCCTAAGCCAAATCTACCAAGTTGTAGATGAGCTCGACTTCGACCGTATACAAACTATATATATATATTCCCCTAACTTTTGAGCTAGGTCTGATCCGCCCTTATTATCTCGGTAAAAGAAGAAATATTTTGTGCCATTATGACTACCCATATGATATTGATTACCACAATATGAATTGGTCCAGTGCGCTCTTTAGTTCATTTCTTCTTTTAAGATAGTTCAGGAAAATCTACTATATTTACTTAACGTGTCTTTAACATAGTAGAACAAGGAGAGGAAACCAACAAGAGAAAGCTTATTTTTGGTTTCAAGCGAATTCTGAAGTCAAATTCTTTTGGTTGGGGAATTTGAAGTTTTGATGGGTTTTAGGAGTCTCAATTTATTGTGTTTTGCGCACAGACGACCACTTAATCCGGCAAATTATGCTATTTAATGTTTTTAAATAAATATTCTTCGATTTAAATAATATATCTAGTTTAGAGAAGCATGTAATTTACCTTATTAGCATACATTATTTTTAGCATGGAAACGAGATGGCCTTAATTTAGAGGACAGATTCCACTTTACACAGCAAAATTAACCTAATTAATCGTTCATTCAACTGCTTAAGCTTAAAATAGTGGAGTGACATATATATATATATATAATATAATGCTTGTATAATATACTTATTACCTTGTATAATTAGCATATAACCTATATATACCGCATAGGAAAAATTAACAGTGAATCCGACAGGCTATTTGTGTAAAGGTTCTCTTAACAAATTAAAACCCAATATTTGGGCCTGAAGAACAGCCCAACCATTCCAACCTCAAATATCTAAAGCCCAAATCCCTCCCCAAAATTGGCCCAAGGCCCCTTAAAACTCATCAATACATCCCAAAACACAAAAGAGCAAAATCTAGAAAGATCGAAACAGAGGAAAATCGGAGTGCAAATCGAACTCAAATGGAGGTACCAGGTTCATCGAAGAAGATGATAGCAACACAAGCTGAAATGGTTTCAAACAGAGTTCCATTAGCATATCGAGACCAGTGCGCACACCTTTTAATCCCTTTGAACAAATGTCGACAGTCGGAATTTTACCTGCCGTGGAAGTGCGAGGACGAGCGCCATTCATATGAGAAGTGTGAGTATGAGCTTGTTATGGAACGGATGCTCCAGATGCAGAAGATCCGTGAAGAGGAAGCCCGATCGAAGCAAAAAAGCCCAGCCCAAGCCCAACAGCCCATTCCCCTCATTCCCAATACTGCCAATGCCTAGTTTTTCGGTCTTCTAATTGGTCAGTTTGCCCTATTCGATTTGTCTATTTGACTTTCATCTTATATGCTTGTAGGGTTTTTCGTTTCTTCTGATTAATTGTTATAGTGAAAATCTGTGATGGTCCAAGTTGATTGCCTTATATATGGATGAGATTTTTTGTTTAGCTTCTCTTCAATTTGCTCCAAATAGTGACAGTATTTGACTGGATAAGGAGGGTAAGAATTTAACTTGACTAATAAATTATATTAGTGGCCCAAAAACAAACTCGATTTCTTCCCACCTTTCCAAGCCTTGGTGGGCAGAGTTATCGGATACCTGAATTGGCGGGAATTAGCTTATCGTAACTTATATAGTCGAGGTGCTCACAAGCTAGTTAGGGTACCACCGTCATAAAAAATATTATTTGTGGCACAAAATGACTAAGCCTCAATCTTAAGATAGTTGGAGGCGATCCATTTCCTCCATTTAGGCCAATTCATTACAGTGTTCAATATTTTAGATTCTCTAACCGTAGAAGTTCTCGATATTTTCTACTGACATACAAATCCCTCCGCATAGAGACTCCGTGAAAACTTTTTATATTAAAGTAGTAATAGGCTAGTTTGAAAGTTGTGAAAGTTGCATAGAGTAATATTATTTGTGCTTGGAACGTCCAAAAATAAAAAAGAGCTTTATAAAAATTGGAATGGAGAGCTTACTTTTTTTTTCTTTTTTTCCCTTTACTAATTTAAGGGGTTTCTTGGAGACTTGTATGTCCCCCTAAGGATAAACGTGAGATTCAAAGAACCTTAAGATAGAATCCCTAAGTTTTTATTGCAAGATAGATTATTTAATATTGAAATGGAATGAGTCTGAGTAAAGCAGCTTAGATACACACGATTCATGTTCCGTCAGTCAAATGTAACTAGTATTGGAACGAAATACTGAATAGATTGGATGGATAGATGCAGAGGACACATATTGCCTACCTCCACAACTTTGGGATTGAGGTACTAATTGACTCATTTAGGGGTCGTTTGGTTTGAATACGGCTTATGCTGGGATTAGTTATGCTGGTATTATTTTTTTATCCACTGTTTGGTATGTTGTATTAAAAATGACATTTGCATAATTTCTAGAAGAAGGTATAAGTTATCCCGGCACTAACTACCCCACCCCCTACAAGGTATAAGTTATCGGGATAACTTATAGCAGGTTTTCTAACCAAACAAAGTATTAATGTGGTATTAAATTTTTATACCAGCACTCTATCTACTTATACCTCATACCAAACAACCCCTTAGTGTTTGAGTATCACTTGTAAAGTTGTAAGGACAACTTAGTGAAGAGGGAGTTGATAATGATCAACACAGGTGCTGTGCGAAACGTTGCTATGACAAGAGTTAGTGCTTTTAAAAACAAACCATTTTCTATGTAGTATTTTTGTAAACTTTCTAGACACCATTGTGCCAAGTACATATAAAAAGGTCGGTCTATGTGTGACTCATTTAGAACTAAAATAGGGTGGCATGTGGCAGAACAAGAATCAATTAACCAATACTCCCTCCGTTTCAATTTATGTGAACTTATTTCCTTTTTGGTCCGTTCCAAAAAGAATGATCTCTTTCTAAATTTAGAAACAATTTAGCTTAAACTTAAAATTCTACCCTTAATGAGAAACTTTATTTAAATTCTGTGCCCAGTTTCAGGTTCACATAAATTGGAACGGAGGGAGTATAAGATTGGGCTTACATTGAATTAAAGTTAAGGAGATCATGATGGTGTTTGATTAGGTGGAAAAATATAACGCACAGTGTTGCTTGGAGAACTAACTGGTGCATGATTGAGATTGGAGTAACAGTCTTCAGATCCTTTGCCAGTGATGCAGGTCTTTTACCATCAACTTTTCCTTTAGGAAATTGAGACTTTTCTCTGAGAGTTTATGGAGCTTGGTAGGTGGTAGGACATGTCCTCTATTTCTTTGGAGAATTGACATCATGCATAGTTGGGATTATAGTAACACATCTTGGAATTCTTTGCCACTGATGCATATCTTCCACCATTACTTTGACTGAATAATCAGTTATTTTGATTTTGCCTAATCATGCTTCATCTAATTGAGATATGAGTGGCTGGATGATCCGATGATTAAAAAATTTCCTGGGTTTTATGGACGTTCGACTTTATATATGGGGCATGAGACGATTGCTAAGTAAAAGAGAATTCTATTTATTTTATGGAACTTATTGTACGTCTCTGTTGGTTATTTAGCTCATTTAAGGTAGTTAAGTTGTACATCAAAAAGTCTGATACCCCCTTCTCTTCTGGAAAGTCCCAGCAATCTCACAGTTACCAAAGGTAGCACGGAAATGGAATGGATCTTTTTCTTTTTTGCCATGAAGAGCTCCTACCCTCTGAACTATGGAGCACCTTTTATTTCAACTATAGAGCAAACAGCCAAGGTCACTATTTCATAATATTCTTGAAGTTTTGAATATCTAGCTTGTCCAGTTTTTATGCTATAAGTTTTACTGTGAAAATTAAATCAACCAAGATCTTTTGTGATGGAAAACCAGTATCCTCTTAGCTTGGTGACATTTAGAACATGCTGAAGTAGTGCATCTTCTTGATGCCAGCAATGGAATCAATTACTTAATTAAAAAAAAACATGCTGAAGTAGCTTGCTATTGTTAAAGCACATGATAGCAATGGCGTCGTCGCTTCTTATATTTGTGCAGCGGCTGGCACAAGTGATTTTGACTATATAACATCCAAATCTTGCTTCATTACCGTGAGTGCCTTGGGTAGTAATTCAAATAGGTGGTTATGTGTCCAGCAACAACTTTACTGCCAAGTTTTTACCGATTTAAGAAAAGAAAACTTCACTGCCAAATCTTTTGAGCAAACTGGAGATTCTTTTAACTATAATTATCATAAATTTTTGCAATTATATAAACAATTCATTTATCTTCTTGAGGTCATTGCGAATGGTTCTCTGTTTTACCACGAGGAGGTGGAAGTAGGAGAACAATGAAAAGGGTCATATAACTCTTTCAAGATGATGCCATTAGAAGTATAGAAAAGAAGTTTTATAAAATTCCAATGCATTTTATATTCTGTCAATCATGCAGCAACCTTGTCATTGTGAGATATTTCAAGGGACGTTAGTTGGAATTCCTTGAGTTCTTTTCCCTTTTGTCTTTCTCTTTTCTTCTTTGCCGTGCTCATCTCTAGTTTGCATCTGTCGTTCAACATTCTGATCTAATATTACAATTTTTTAGCACATGAGCCCATATGTTCCATCCTTCAAACCCCTTTCCTAGGAGCCCGACAATGGCCCTTTCCTGCTTTGCTCCATCTTATGGTTATCCCTCCCTTGTTTTGGATCCCAATGATTTGCCTGCTCTAACATGTCTCAGCCAGTCAACATTCTTTCCTTTCACTTGGCAGAAAAGGAAAGATTTTTTTGTTAGAGCAAAACTAAGCTTTTTTCGTCTTCTTTTCCTTGTTTTTCCCCCTGGATAGACATTAGAGCAACAATTTTATTCATATATAGAGCCGGGGTTGCCAGCTCAGCTAAAAATTTCAAAAATGAAGGCATAAAACGTAATAACTCTGAGATTTTGCAGAAAATAGGAATAATCTGGGAAATCTTGTATAAGCCCCGAAGGACCAAAAAAACTTAAGCTTTCATGCCAAGCTTGTAAAGTTTCAAAATTCAAGGCATTTAATTTTAACCTAATAATTTTGAGATTTTGCAGAAAATTACAAAAATTTGGGCAATCTTGAATAAGCCCCGGAAGACCCGAAAATATTAAGCTTGCACACCACTCCTGGTGCACCGCTTGTTATTTCTTCTAACCTTCCTGACACTTGGAAAATCTACTCTTGGAAGTTGGTCAACCTTATGAGCTACTTGCTCTTTTCTAAAACTAGTAGTATGGAAAGTTAAAAAACCAATCGATTACATGAAAAGAATGAACCATTTTGGTGGTATGTCGAAATGTCGCTAACAGGGGCACCATCTATACACTTCGTTAAATGTACTTGGGTATAAAAAAATTAATTTCCTTCTCAGAAGGAGAGCCTTGGCGTAACTGGTAAGGTGGTTTCCATGTGACCGGGAGGTCACGAGTTCGAGCCGTGGAAACAGTCTCTTGCAGAAATGCAGGGTAAGACTGCATACAATAAACCTTTGTGGTCCGGGGTCCGTCCTTCCCCGGACCCCGCGCATAGCGGGAGCTTAGTGCACCGGGTTGCCCTTTTTTAATTTCCTTCTCTGAGTTGCTCGTAGGGAGAAAAAAATATTTTTTCCCTCACTTTCGTATTGTGAAGTGGGCTTTATCTTCTATGGTGGTAGTCATGGTTGTCAAGCCACTTCCCTTTTGTTCTGAAATCATGTTTCCATCATCTGAATTTAACTATGGTGATTGTTTTGACAGGGAGCTGAAAATTGCCAAGGTCCCCGAAACCTAGAGCTTTGTCAGTAGAGTTGGATTTTTATTTGAATTTGATCCTGTTGAGTGATAAAGATGGTGGACTCTTTGTACCTCTAACTGATTGCAAATAATGTTTTGTCATCAACAGATTTTATGCTATTCAAGACCAGTTTGCCATAGTACTAAATATTTTGTTTTGTTTCCTCATAATACATGTAAGATCTAAGTCAGGATTTAGATGCAACTGGGAAGGAAGAATTGGGTACTGAATCTTATCTGAATGAAGAGTTTCAGTTTACAAGTGTTCTTTGTTCCTTTTTGTTGGGATCAAAAGATTTCTTAGCATAAAACTTTTAACAGTCACTCTACATAAACCAGATATAGGGTGTCCGCAGGTTTGGAGAATTGAGGACATCACTGAATTCGAGTCGACAAACATAGATCAGTGAACAATATACTTGATGGATGATTATCCATCAAGAAGCAACTAGTGCAGGATCAAACTAACAAAATCTGGTAGCATCTAAAGGGCTTGAACTTAAAAGTTTGAAGCTTCTACAATGCAACCAATAGTGTAGCAGATGAATGGAACATATGGGGATATGATACATATTACCAGGTCTTAGGCATGCAAAAGTCAAAGTCACAAAGCAAGAAGTAGTTGAATGTACCTTATGACGAATTCACAAAGTAAACTGTGCCTTCAAATAGCAAACTAACATGGACGAAATATGAACGTAACATACATTGCCCGAGTGAATCCATGGGCTGCTGTCCTAAAGTAGGGTGGATTGCGTGAGGTTGGTTCACAGAGCAACGAGCAGCTCCCGCCATGTGCGGGTGAAGGATAACGGGTTGGTGCTTTCTATGTCTACCAACGCCTGATGGGCTGCTCTAAATTAATAGGGCGATGTGCACAAATAGCCACTAATAGCACTTGTCTTTATTTTAAAGCCAGTGTTTTAAATGTCTTTAGTCTTTAGTCACTGGTTTAATAAACTTATATCCTTCTGCTATAACTTATACCTACGCGATAAGCAGCAGTAGCGGCAACGCTAAACTATAGAAGATTTCTACACGATCGTCAAAATTGCAGAAGATTCTCTTTCGATTTCAAACTATAAAATTCAACATTCTCATCCAAAAATCGTAAGTTATACTTTTATGTGTTTCTATTGATTTTTATTTCGACATAGTTATACTTTTTCCGATTTCTATTGATTTTTATACAGTAAGTAGAAATTTGATTTTTTTTTTTTGAATTTCTGGATTGATAAAGTTAAGGACATTGCGTCCTGTGATAATTCTATAAAAATTGAGCACATAATATTAAGGACATAGTGTCCTGATTTTGCAAATTGAATTGAAAAAGTTAAGGACACAATGTCCTTAACTTTGTTGCTGTTCTTCTGTATATTAAGGACATACTGTCATAGTTTTGCAAATTGTTTTGAAAAAGTTAAGGATACTAGGTCCTGAAGTTTGAGTTTCAAGTTGAAAAGTTTAGGACACTTGGTCATGAACTTTCAATATTTAAGGAGAGTTGGTCCTTAACTTACAATGGTTGATGTGTGCGTGCTTTCAGAATTAAAGATTCAACATTGTTCAAGATAGTAAAATTGAGAAAAAGCATGACTACTCTGTTAACACTATGAAAGCTGATCAAAGGCATGCAACTTCAAAGTTGATTAGTGGTTACATTATTGACAATCTTCGGGACCCAAGGTTTGAAGTTACACCAGCCTTTGTCATGACAGAGATGCAAAAATTGCATGGACTAGACAATGGATATCACAAGGCGTGGCGTGCTATCCAACTTGCTTCCGCTTTAATAAGAGGAACTCCCGAAGAGAATTATGAATTATTGTCTTCATACTTGTATATGATGACAAGTAAAAACTCGAGAACTTATACTAACATAAAGATAGACGACAACAACAGGTAAACAATAAAAAAAAAGTTTATTAGTACATTTTATAAAATTTAGGACATGCTGTCTTTAACCAGTTAACTTTTGAGTTATAACCAGAAGTTCAGGACTGGTTGTCCTTAACTTTTGAACTTGTAATTCAAAGTTAAGGACTGCCTATCCTTAAGTTTTGAACTTTGAACTCAAAGTTAAGGACTGCATGTCCTTAACTTTATAACTTGAAATTCTAAGTTAAGGACTGACCGTCCTTAACTTTTAACCTTATAATCTGAAGTTCAGGACTACTTATCCTTAACTTCTGTTAACCTTGTTTTATATTGTATTTTCAGGTTTCTTTATATGTTTTATGCATATGGATCATCAATATCTGGTTGGAATAATTGTAGACCGGTGATTGCTGTTGATGCAACTTTTTTGAAGTCAAAATTTCGTGATATTTTGATGATTTCAGTTTCAGATGATGCAAATAACCAAATTTTCCCACTAGCCTTTGGAATAGCAGAATCTGAAAATAACAATTCCTATGAGTGGTACTTTAGTCAGCTCCGCAATGCAATTGGGAGCCGTGAGAATTTAATTTTTTTAGCAGACAGGCATCAAGCTATTGCATATGGCATTGCAAAGGTATATCCTGAAATCCATCATGGGATTTGCATCTATCATTTGGAGCAGAACCTAAAGCGAAGGAAGGTGAAAAGTGAGGTCATAAAGCTTTTCCAAAGTGCTGCAAGAGTATACATGTGCAAAGAATTTGACTTATACATGTCAGATATAGCAAAAGTAGATAAGAAGACTTATGACTACTTGATGGAAGAGCCACCGGAAAGGGGGGCACGTTCTTGTAGTCTACGACGAAGATATGACATGCTCACAACAAACATAGTTGAGTCAATGAATTCTGTCCTATTAGAAGCAAGGGAGCTGCCTATATTAAGAATGATAGATTTCATTCAAGTGTTGAAGCTACAACGTTGGTTTTATGAAAGAAGAAATGAAGCAAAAGGAACTTTTTATGATGTTTCTTGTTGGGTAGAGGAGGAATTGAAGAAAAAAATAGATTTAGCATTTACTTTGAATGTAAGTATTATGTTCTATGTTTAGCTTATGATTTTAATATAATTTAACATAATGTACTAACTTATAATTTTTCAACATTGAAGGTCTTCCTTGTTGATTCTTGGCGTTCTAGAGTTGAAGAAGAAGGAATAACTTTCTTGGTAGACTTAAACAAAAGAACATGTGATGGTTTTCAGTTTCAATTTAATGAATTACCATACATACATGCAATTGCAGCTATCGAGAAGAGAAACATCAAGAAGTCTAACTTTTGTTCGCACTGGTACTTAAAGGAATCTTGGCTGAAAACATATGAAAGACAAATACATCCTGTAGGACATACTGATTCTTGGATTGTACCAGAGACTGTTAAGTCACAAATTGTTAAACCTCTAGATTTCAAAGTGCCACCAGGTAGAAGGTAGAAGAAAAAGCATATTCCAGCTACCGAGTCATCAAAAATAACATTCAAATGTGGTCGTTGCAGAATAATTGGTCATAATAGAATAGCTTGTATATATTCTCCTGCAGTCCATCCATTTTCAAGAAAGCATAGAGAATAGTAGATATATCCACTTTTGTTTATCGACTCTTTTAAGTTTTTGCTATAAATTTGTGATGACCCGGCCAGTCGTCTCAGGAGTTACCGCTCCGTTTTCCCCCATTCCTGCTTCTTTATGCTTCGTTAGATGTGTTTTATGTGGTCGAGTTGGTTGGTTTGCGTTTGGAGTGGAATGGATTAGAAATGAGACACTTAGTCTCTTTTAAGAAGGCTTAAATTGGAAAAGTCAACCGGATGTTGACTTATGAGTTAGAGGGATCAGATGTGAGTTCCGATGGTTCGGTTAGCTTCGGGAGGTGATTTGTGACTTAGGAGTGTGATCAGAAGTGGTTTTGGAGGTCCGGTGTAGAATTAGTCTTGAATTGGCGAAGTTAGTATTTTGGCAATTTTTGGTTGATTGGTGAGATTTTGATCCGATGGTCAAAATAGAATTTCGAGAGTTGGTGTAGCTTCGTTATGTGATTTGGGATGTGTGTGCAAAATTTTAGGTCACTTGAACGTGGTTTGGTTGGGTTTTTGATCAAAAGCATGTTTCGGAAGTTTTTAGAAAAGCTAGGCTTGAATTCGATGTGAATTGATGGATTTGGCGTTGTTTGAGGTGTTTTGATGATGGGAAAAAGTTTGAATGAGGTTTTAGGATGTGTTGGTACTTTTGGTTGAGGTCCCGAGGGCCTTGGGGTGATTTTGGATGGCTAACGGGAAGTTTTGAGTCTTGGAAGGTTGCAGAAAATTGCAGCAACAGTTGCAGACAAATTTGGTCATCGCGATCGCGTAGAAGGTTTTTGGAAGGCGGGTGTTTTGCCCTTCGCGCTCGCGGTTGAGGGTCCGCGTTCAAGGAAGGTAGTGATATGGTGCTTCGCGATCGCATCGTATGGCTCGCATTCGCGTATGAGACTTTGGAGTCCAGGTGAGATTGCTCTTCGCGTTCGCATGTATTGTCACGCGTTCGCATAGCTTTGTGTGTGGAAGCTTCGCGTTCGCAGAGCTGTTGTCACGTTCGCATAGTGTAGTTTTGGAAGCTTGGAATTTTGCCTTTCGCGATCGCGATGAAGGAATTACAGGACTGGGCAGTGAGGTTTTTAAACATTTCATCCGCGAGTCTTAGCCATTTTTCCACCAAAGCTGAGTATTTTGGGAGCTCTTTGGGAGAAATTGAAGAGGGATTCAAGGAAGATTGATTGGAGGTAAGTTTTATGAACCAAAAATGTTATTATATTGTGAAATTAACCTAGAAATTCTTGGAAATTTAGCTAAAAATGGAAGAAGTAGGGCTTGGGATTTTGAGATTTTAAATTAGGATTTGAAGGGCCATTTGAGGTCGTATTTGAGAGTTTTTGATATGTATGAACTCGTGGAATAATAAGGAACTCGTTGATGTAATAATTTCTGAGTTTCGAGAAGTGGGCTCGGGGCTCGGGTTTTGCTAATTTTGGGATTTTTGATATTTTTCGATTTTTTTGCTTGGGTTTTGTTCCCTTAGCCTATTGTGACGTATTCATTCTGGTTTTGGTCAGATTCGACGCGTGAGGAGGCCGATTTGAGAGGCAAGGGCATAGCGAGCTAGAGCTTTAGCCGGTTCGAGGTGAGTAATGAATGTAAATGATGTCCTGAGGGTTTCAAACCCCGGATTTGCACATCGTAGTGCTATATTGAGGTGAGACACATGCTTGATGGTGAGCGTAGGGTCGTTTACTATTGGGGATTGTGAATTGGTCCATCCTGAGTGATACTTTTACCACGTATTTGATTGAAGCATAATTGTTATCATCATTATTTGTACTGATTGCCATATTTGGGCTTCGTGCCAACTATTTGAACCATTCGGGGAGTTTTTATCACTATTTCCTCACTGTTTTGATTTACTAGTTGAACTCAGTCGTACCATTTTCTACTATTTTACAACTCAGCCACTTTTACTCGATTTTTGAAACTAAAAGATATATTAAATGATGTTTTTGGGATGAGAACTACTGTTCTACTATTGCCCGAGGGGCTTATATGATTTCTGGACTCAATACGGCCAAGGGCCAGATGTGAGGATACTATGGGATCGAGCTGCGCGCCGCAGCAGTGTTATACTGATATTGATATGAGGCCGAAGGCCTAGATTTGATGCCACGAGATGGCTTGATATTGCTCTTGGGCCGTATGGGGCCCCTCCTGGAGTCTGCACACCCCCAGTGAGCGCCGTCGACGATAAATATATGGATCGGGCTGCACGCCGCAGCGAGTACTACATGGTACCGTTCTATGTGTTGATTTCCTTTATATGTCTATCACTTAACTGTTTATTTGTTGTAGAATTATCATATTTTGTTTTCATTGGTTTATTGTTTTCATATTACTTGTTTTAAACTGCCGTATTATAGATTACTCTGTGATTCTCCGTGATTTCTTATCCTTAGTTATTATTTATGCTTATTACTAACTGGGTTGTAGTACTCACATTACTCCCTGCACCTTGCGTGCAGATCCAGGTGCATCTGAGGCTGAGTGAGGATTTTCAGTTGAGCAGCGCATATCCGGGAGCATTGAGGTAGCTGCATGGCGTCCGCAACCCTGATCTCTTCTTTCTATCATTTGTTTTTATCTGTATTCCCTAGATTGATATGTATTAGGTTGGTAAACTTGTATTAAAGGCTCAGACTTGTGACACCGGATCGGTGGGCTATGTGGTGATATTACTATGACTTCCGCACATTTAATCTACTGTTTTCAGACATATATTATGTTAAATTGGTATTGAAACACTGTTAACTGGTAACGAATTTTATAAAGAAAAGGGTTGAGATTGATTGTTGGTCGGGCTTGCCTAGCAATGTGTTGGGTGCCATCACGACCGGGGTTGGGGTCATGACAAGTTGGTATCAGAGCCTAGGTTACATAGGTCTCACAAGTCATGAGCCGGTTTAGTAGAGTCTCGCGGATCGGTACGGAGACATCTGTATTTATCCTCGAGAGGTTGCAGAACCTTTAGGAAAACTTCACATTCTTGAAATTTTGTCGTGCAACTTTGTTGATCCGAGAACTAAACTTCTGTTATTCGATTCTTTCACAGATGGTGAGGACGCGAGCTACCGGTGGACGACCACCAGTGCCACCCATTGAGGCCACCAGAGGCTGTGGACGCGGTCGTGGATGTAGCAGAGGCAGGGCGGCAAGGGCAGCACTTGTTGATCCACCAGCTGCCCCAGCTCCGGATCAGGCTCCAGCAGCACCAGTTCAGGTACCAGTTGTGCCCATCATGATTCCGGGTCTTCAGGAGGCCTTGGCACAGATCTTATCAGTTTGCACTGGCCTGGCTCAGGCAGTTTCAGCCACTACCGCAACAGCTACTTCACAGACCGGGGGAGGCAATCAGACCCCCGCTGCTCGCACACCTGAGCAGGTAGTGCAGGGACTATAGACGCTAGGGGCACCTCCAGCTCAGCCGGTTGCGCCAGTTCAGGAGTTCGTAGTACCAACCATGCCGGATGATGATCAGCGTCATCTTGAGAGGTTTGGTAGGCTCCAGCCTCCATCGTTCAGTGGTGATGAGGGCGAGGATGCCCAGGGTTTTCTTGACAAGTGTCAGCGGATGCTCCATACAACTTGGATTCTTGAGTCTAGTGGTGTGGAATTTACCACCTTTCAGTTCTCGGGAGCTGCCTTTACTTGGTGGGAGGATTTTGAGAGGCGTAGGCCTGTCGGTGCAGCTCCCCTTTCTTGGCAGCAGTTCTCCGCTCTCTTCTTGGAGAAGTATGTACCGCAGTCCCGCAGAGAGAAGTTGCGTAGGCAGTTTGAGTGGTTGACGCAGGGGAATATGACCATGACCCAGTATGAGATGAGGTTTTCTGAGTTGGCTCGTCATGCCATTTGGATGATTTCGACAGATCGTGAGAGGATCAGGAGATTTGTGGATGGCCTTAACTACCATCTCCGTATTCTAATGACTAAAGAGAGAGTATTAGGTTCTACGTTTGAGGAGGTGGTTGATATCGCTCGTGAGATTGAGATGGTTCGCCGTAGGGAGCGAGAGGAGAGGGAGGCCAAGAGGCCTCGAGGATCGGGAAGTTACAGTGGTGCTCCATCGAGGGGCCAGTTCCAGTATGGTAGAGGTCGTTCTTTCAGGCCTGCTCAGTCGGCCCGTCCAGAGTATTGTGGGGCATCTTCAGGTCGTGGTCATCATGGGTCTCAGTAGGGCCAACCTTCATTCAGCGCCCTCCCAACTCAGAGTTTATCTCATGCCCCATCAGCTTAGGGTTCTTCATCGCCGAGTGCATCTGCCATTCACTCCGGTGCTAGGGGTTCCCTTCAGTCCCCATCTCCAACACCGGGTAGTTTTTATGAGTGCGAAGAGTTTGGACATATGAGGAGGCAGTGCGCTCGACTTCATGATGGTCAGTATCAGCAGAGGGGTCAGCCCTCGACTTCTGCTCCAGTTACTTCACCACCCGCCCAGCCAGCTAGGGGTGGAAGTCAGGCAGCCAGGGGTCGCCCCAGAGGGGGAGGTCGATCAGGTGGTGGCCAGGCTCGTTTCTATGCTATTCCAGGCAGGACAAATGCTATTGCTTCAGATGCTGTCATTATAGGTGTTGTTTCAGTCTACCACAGAGACGCCTCTATATTATTTGATCCCGGTTCCACCTATTCTTATGTGTCCTCATATTTGCTCATTATTTGGGTACGCTTCGGGAGCTTCTTGCTTTACCTATTCATGTGTCTACCCCGGTGGGTGATACTGTTGTTGTGGACCGTGTATACCGGTCATGTGTTATGGCTATTGGGGGTCTGGAGACCTGAGTTGATCTATTACTATTGAGCATGGTGGACTTTGATGTTATTCTGGGCATGGATTGGTTATCTCCATGTCATGCTATTCTATACTGCCATGCTAAGATAGTCACTTTGGCTATGCCGGGTATACCGCGGATCGAGTGGCATGGCGTGACTGATTATGTTCCTAGTAGAGTGATCTCTTTCGTGAAGGCCCAGCGTATGGTTGGGAAGGGTTGTCTGTCATATCTAGCATTTGTAAGGGATGTTGGAGCCGATGCTCCTACCATTGATTCTGTTCCAGCCGTGAGGGATTTTCCTGATGTTTTTCCTGCAGACCTACCGGGCATGCCACCGGACAGGGATATTGATTTTGGTATTGACCTGGCGTCGGGCACTCAGCCCATTTCTATTCCGCAATATCGTATGGCACCAGCAGAGTTGAAAGAATTGAAAGAGAAGCTTCAGGAACTTCTAGATAAGGGGTTCATTCGGCCTAGTGTGTCACCGTGGGGTGCGTCGGTTCTGTTTGTAAAGAAGAAGGATGACAAAATGAGAATGTGCATTGATTACAAGCAATTGAACAAGTTAACAATTAAGAACAAGTATCTTTTGCCTCACATTGATGATTTATTTGAGCAGCTTCAGGGAGAGAGGGTGTTCTCTAAGATTGATCTCCGTTCGGGCTATTACCAGTTGAAGATCAGGGATTCAGATATTCTTAAGACTGCTTTTAGGACTAGATATGGTCACTATGAGTTTCTTGTCATGTCTTTCGGGCTGACCAATGCCCCATCAGCGTTCATGCATTTGATGAACAGTGTATTTCGACCTTACCTGGATTCGTTCGTTATTGTATTTATTGATGATATTCTGGTGTACTCGCATAGTCAGGACGAGCACGCGGAGCATTTGAGAGTTGTATTGCAGAGATTGAAGGAGGAGAAACTTTATGCAAAATTCTCCAAGTGTGAGTTTTGGCTCAGGTCAGTAGCTTTCTTGGGACACGTGGTGTCCAGCGAGGGTATTCAGGTTGATCCAAAGAAGATAGAGGCGGTTCAGAGTTGGCCTAGACCGTCCTCAGCAACAGAGATTCGTAGCTTTCTTGGGTTGGCAGGCTATTATCGCCGGTTTGTTCAGGGATTTTCATCCATTGCATCGCCCTTGACCAAGTTGACTCAGAATGGTGCTCCATTTGTATGGTCGAACGAGTGTGAGAAGAGCTTTCGGAAGCTCAAGACAGCTTTGACCACAACTCTATTATTGGTTTTGCCATCAGCTTCAGGTTCATATACCGTATATTGTGATGCTTTGAGAGTTGGGATTGGTTGCGTATTGATGTAGGAGGGCAGAGTTATTGCTTATGCTTCTCTTCAATTGAAGTCCCATGAGAAGAACTACCATGTTCATGATTTAGAGTTGGCTACCATAGTTCATGCATCGAAGATTTGGAGGCATTACTTGTATGGCGTATCTTGTGAGGTATTCACCGATCATCGCAGTCTTCAGCATTTGTTCAAGCAAAAGGACCTTAATTTGAGGCAGCGGAGATGGCTAGAGTTGCTTAAGGATTATAATATTACTATTCTGTATCATCCGGGAAAGACTAATATAGTGGCCGATGCTTTGAGCCGAAAGGCGGTGAGTATGGGGAGTTTCGCGTATATTTCAGTTGGGGAGAGACCCTTTGCAGTTGATGTTCAGGCCTTGGCCAATCGGTTGGTGAGATTAGATATTTCAGAGCCTAGTCGGGTGTTGGCTTGCGTGGTTTCTCGGTCTTCCTTATATGATAGCATCAGAGAGTGCCAATATGATGATCCACATTTGCTTGTCCTTAACAGAGTTTAGCATGATGATGCTAGAGATGTGACCATTGTGTTGGGGATGTAGGGCCGGATCTGTGTGCCCAATGTGGATGGGCTTAGAAAGTTGATTCTGGAGGAGGCCCATAGCTCGCGATATTCCATTAATCCGGGTGCCGCGAAGATGTATCAGGATTTGAGGTAGCACTATGGTGGAGAAGAATGAAGAAAGATATTGTGGGATTTGTAGCTCGGTGTCTCAATTGTAAGTAGGTGAAATATGAGCATCAGAGACCGGGTGGCTTGCTTCAGCAGATGGTTATTCCCGAGTGGAAGTGGGAGAGGATTACTATGGACTTTGTTGTTGGAATTCCACGGACTTTGAAGAGGTTTGATGCTATTTGGGTGATTGTGGATCGGCTGACCAAGTCCGCACACTTCATTCCTGTGTGTACTACTTATTCTTCAGAGCGGTTGGCAGGGATTTATATCCGGGAGATTGTTCGGTTGCATGGTGTTCCAGTTTCCATCATCTCAGATAGAGGTACTCAGTTTACTTCACAGTTTTGGAGAGTTGTGCAGAGAGAGTTGGGTACCTAGGTGGAGTTTAGCACAACATTTCATCCTCAGACGGACGGACAGTCCGAGCGTACTATTCAGATATTGGAGGACATGTTACGTGCTTGTTTTATTGATTTTGGAGGTTCATGGGATGAGTTTTTGCTGCTTGCAGAGTTTGCTTACAACAACAGCTACCAGTCGAGTATTCAAATGGCTCCGTATGAGGCTTTGTATAGGAGGCGGTGTAGATCTCCAGTTGGTTGGTTCAAGCTTGGCGAGGCTAGGCTATTGGGGACAGATTTGGTTCAGGATGCCTTAGAGAAGGTGAAGGTGATTCAGGAGAGACTTTGTACAGCGCAGTCGCGTCAGAAGAGTTATGCGGACCGGAAGATTCGAGATGTATCTTACATGGTTGGTGAGAAGGTCTTGCTGAAGGTTTCGCCCATGAAGGGTGTTATGAGATTTGGAAAGAAAGGGAAGTTGAGTTCGCGGTTCATTGGGCCTCTTGAGGTGCTTTGGAGGATTGGGGAGGTGGCTTATGAGCTTGCTTTGCCACCCAGCCTGTCTAGCGTGCATCCAGTATTTCATGTTTCTATGCTCCGGAAGTATATTAGAGATCCGTCTCATGTTTTGGACTTCTGCACGGTTCAGTTGGATGATGACTTGACCTTTGATGTGGAGCCAATAGCTATTTTGGGTCGCCAGGTTCGGAAGTTGAGGTCAAAAGATATAGCTTCAGTGAAAGTGCAGTAGAGAGGTCGGCCCGTGGAGGAGGCTACCTGGGAGACCGAGCGGGAGATGCGGAGTAGATACCCTCACATGTTTGAGGCTTCAGGTATGTCTCTTGACTCATTCGAGGACTAATGTTTGTTTAAGTTGGGGAGGATGTGACAACCCGGCCAGTCGTCTCAGGAGTTACCGCTTTGTTTTCCCCCATTCCTGCTTCTTTATGCTTCGTTAGCTGTATTTTGTGTGGTTGATTTGGTTGGTTTGCGTTTGGAGTGGAATGGATGAGAAATGAGACACTTAGTCTCTTTTAAAAAGGCTTAAGTTGGAAAAGTCAACAGAATGTTGACTAATGAGTTAGAGGGCTCGGATGTGAGTTCCGATGGTTTGGTTAGCTTCGGGAGGTGATTTGTGACTTAGGAGTGTGATCGTAAGTGATTTTGGAGGTCCGGTGTAGAATTAGGCTTGAATTGGCGAAGTTAGTATTTTGGCGATTTCCGGTTGGTATGTGAGATTTTGATCCGAGGGTTGGAATGGAATTCCGAGAGTTGCTGTAGCTTCGTTATGTGATTTGGGATGTGTGCGCGAAATTTTAGGTCACTTGGACGTGGTTTGGTTGGGTTTTTGATCAAAAGCGTGATTCAGAAGTTTTTAGAAAAGCTAGGCTTGAATTCGATGTGAATTGATGGATTTGGCGTTGTTTGAGGTGTTTTGATGATGAGAACAAGTTTGAATGAGGTTTTAGGATGTGTTGGTACATTTGGTTGAGGTCCCGGGGGCCTCGGGGTGATTTTGGATGGCTAACGCGAAGTTTTGAGTCTTGGAAGGTTGCAGAAAATTGCAGCAATAGTTGCAAACAAATTTGGTCATCGCGATCGCGGGAAGTCCCTCGCGATCGCGTAGAAGGTTTTTGGAAGGCGGGTGTTTTGCCCTTCGCGTTTGCGGTTGAGGGTTTGCGTTCGCAGAAGGTAGTGATCTGGTGCTTCGCGATCGCATCGTATGGCTCGCATTCACGTATGAGACTTTGGAGTCCAGGTGAGATTGCTCTTCGCGTTCGCGTGTATGGTCACGCGTTCGCATAGCTTTGTGTGAGGAAGCTTTGCGTTCGCAGAGCTGCTGTCGCGTTCGCATAGTGTAGTATTGGAAGCTTGGAAGTTTGCCCTTCGCGATCACGAGGCCTTGGACGCGATCGCGATGAAGGAATTATAGGACTGGGCAGTGAGGTTTTAAAACATTTCATCCGCGAGTCTTAGCCATTTTTCCACCATAGCTGAGTATTTTGGGAGCTCTTTGGGAGAAATTGAAAAGGGATTCAAGGAGGATTGATTGGACGTAAGTTTTATGAACCAAAAATGTGATTATATTGTGAAATTAACCTAGAAATTCTTGGAAATTTAGCTAAAAATGGAAGAACTAGGGCTTGGGATTTTGAGATTTTAAATTGGGATTTGAAGGGCCATTTGAGGTCGTATTTGAGAGTTTTTGATATGTATGAACTCATGGAAGAATAAGGAACCCGTTGATTGAAAAATTCTGAGTTTCGAGAAGTGGGCCTGGGGCTCGGGTTTTGCTAATTTCGGGATTTTTGATATTTTTCGATTGTTTTCGCTTGGGTTTTTTCCCTTAGCTTATTGTGACGTATTCGTTCTGGTTTTGGTTAGATTCGACACGCGAGGAGGCCGATTTGAGAGGCAAGGGCATAGTGAGCTAGAGCTTTAGCCGGTTCGAGGTGAGTAATGAATGTAAATGATGTCCTGAGGGTTTCAAACCCCGGATTTGCACATCGTAGTGCTATATTGAGGTGAGACACACGCTTGATGGTAAGCGTGGGGTCGTTTACTATTGGGGATTGTGACTTGGTCTATCCCGAGTGATGCTTTTACCGCGTATTTGATTGAAGCATAATTGTTATCATCATTATTTGGACTGATTGCCATATTTGGGCTTCGTGCCAACCATTTGAACCTTTTGGGGGGTTTTATCACTATTTTCTCACTATTTTGATTTACTAGTTGAACTCAGTCGTACCGTTTTCTACTGTTTTACAACTCAACCACTTTTACTCGATTTTTGAAACTAAAAGATATATTAAATGATGTTTTTGGGCTGAGAACTACTGTTCTACTATTGCCCGAGGGGCTTATATGATTTCTGGACTCAATACGGCCAAGGGCCAGATGTGAGGATACTATGGGATCGGGCGTGATATTGCGCTTGGGCCGTAAGGGGCCCCTCCTAGAGTCTGCACACCCCCAGTGAGCGCCGTCGACGATAAATATATGGATCGGGCTGCACGCCGTAGCGGGTACTACAGGGTACCGTTCTATGTGTTGATTTTCTTTATATGTCTGTCATTAACTGCTTATTTGTTGTAGAATTATCATATTTTGTTTTCATTGGTTTATTGTTTTCATATTACTTGTTTTAAACTGGCGCATTATAGATTACTCTGTGATTCTCCACAATTTCTTATTCTCAGTCATTATTTATGCTTATTACTCACTGTGTCGGATTACTCACATTCTCCCTGCACCTTACATGCAGATCCAGGTGCATCTGAGGCTGAGTGAGGATTTTCAATTGAGCAGCGCATATCCGGGAGCATCGAGGTTGCTGCATGGCGTCCGCGGCCCTGATCTCTCCTTTCTATCCTGTGTTTTTATCCGCATTCCCTAGATTGATATGTATTAGGTTGATAAACTGGTATTAAAGGCTCAGACTTGTGATACCGGATCGGTGGGCTATGTGGTGATATTACTATGACTTCCGCACATTTAATCTACTGTTTTCAGATGTATATTATGTTAAATATGTATTGAAACACTGTTAACTGGTAACGGATTTTATAAAGAAAAGGGTTGAGATTGATTGTTGGTCGGGCTTGCCTAGCAATGTGTTGGGCGCCATCACGACCGGGGTTGGGGTCGTGACAAAATTGGATTCATTTAGATTATTCTTATTTAAGCAGATGTCTGGGTTTTCAAAATTTCTTTCTGCTTACCTTCTTTTTGTTTCTTTTGAGTTCAAAAATTAAATGTTAAGGACATGAGTCCTTAAGTTTGACTTGCAGGTTCAAAAGTTAAGGACATCCAGTCCTTAACTTTGAGTTATAGGTTCAAAAGTTAAGGACAGACAGTCCTTAACTTATAGTTCAAAGTTCAAAACTTAAGGACTGTCTGTCCTTAACTTTGAGTTTCAAGTTCAAAAGTTAAGGACAAGCAGTCCTTAACTTTGAGTTTCAAGTTCAAAAGTTAAGGATAAGAGTCCTTAAGTTTGACTTGCAGGTTAAAAAGTTATGGGCAGACAGTCCTTAAGTTTGAATTACACGTTCAAAAGTTAAGGACAGACAGTCCTTAACTTTGAGTTCAAAGTTTAAAGGTTAAGGACTGTCTGTCTTTAACTTTACAAAAGTTAAGGACAGGCAGTCCTTAACTTTGAATTACACGTTCAAAAGTTCAGGACAGGCAGTCCTTAACTTTGTGTTGAAAGTTCAAAAGTTAAGGATATGCAGTCCTTAACTTATATTTCAAAGTTCAAACTTAAGGACTGTCTGTCCTTAACATTAAGTTTCAAGTTCAAAAGTTAAGGACAAACAGTCCTTAACTTATAGTTCAAAGTTCAAAACTTAAGGACTGTCTGTCCTTAACTTTGAGTTTCAAGTTCAAAAGTTAAGGACTGTCTGTCCTTAACTTTGAGTTTCAAGTTCAAAAGTTAAGGAAAAGAGTCCTTAAGTTTAACTTGCAGGTTAAAAAGTTATGGACAGACAATCCTTAAGTTTTAATTACACGTTCAAAAGTTAAGGACATGAGTCCTTAAGTTTGACATGCAAGTTCAAAAGTTAAAGACAGGCAGTCCTTAAGTTTGAATTATACGTTCAGAAGTTCAGGACAGCCAGTCCTTAACTTTGTATTCAAAGTTCAAAAGTTAAGGACACTTGGTCCTTAACTTTGAATTTGAAGTTCAATTACACTTAGTCATGAACTAATACTAACAAACACAATGGACAAATTAACACTTGAGAGAAAGAAAGAAATTAATAACATGATTACTTCTGAAATTATAATTTTGCATAGCTGTGACAAAAAATTATGCTACACAAACAAAATATAAGTGCCTTTTGAGGAATTTAAGGAATATTTCAGAAGTTTTCTGAACTTGCAGAATTCATATGGATTCTTTACATAATTTTATACAAAAGATCAACCACAACTAATTTTCTTTACAACTAAACTACAACTCTTTTGGACAGCAAGTTTCATTTTCACTTTCATAATTATCGCCAACATTTTCTGGTGGTGTATCATAACCAAAATTTCTTTTCCACTCACTATGTGCCCAAAGATTTGCGGCAAGTTCTTTTCTAAAGTCTTTAATGTCTTTAGGTTGGAATTTCTATACATCCTTTCCAATCATCAACAACTCCACATATTTGATCAAGAATGCACCACAATCAGTCCTAAGAAAAATGTAAGATATGCAGTGAATTAAACAATAAATCTAAAGTATATATAAATAATATAACAAATAACAGCACGTACGATCCAATCTGGTGTGGTGATCTTTGCCACTGAATATCAAATTTGTTGAAGGCATTTCCAAAAGACTTGTGATGTTTGTCAAACTGTGAGAACTTTAGCAAGTGGGGGATCGTGCGTGCATACATTTCCATATGATTCATTCCTGCCTCATATGGCTCACTATATACGGAATCGTATACATCAATCTTTTTCTGATTCAAGTCCAATACCGCCGAAAGAAAGTGTGTCACAGCATTATCATCTTCTGAAGGGAGCCGACATGGAAAAAAGATTTTGTCAACCTCTGTCCAAGAAATTCCACATCTACGACTGTCCCCCACACATATGGTGTCACAAACAACTAATTATCACCAGCACACCAAAAGTCATCAGCATCATCTTCACTGAAATCTTTATACACAAGCACCATATAGTTATCAAAAAGAATATCAGTAGTTGTGCAACAAAAAGGATGGTTGTGAGGGTGGTAGAATTCCTTCTTTCTCAGATAATATAGGGTAATGTCAATATGCTTCATAAAAAGTCAAATAATAAAACAAGTCCATCAGTCATAAAATAATAAAAAAATGATAAATTAAGAATAAAGAAAATAAATACCTTGCGAATTATCTAACATTATCATCAAGTACAAAGCTGCTATCTGAAAGCTCAAAAAAGAACATTTTGCTATTGATTTTTTGATGATACAATTTTTATGGATTATTTTTCACACCATTATCATCAGCATATATATCAGTTTGTCCCTTGAAAATTTTGAAAATATCAAAGTTAGAAGTTAGTCCTGAACTTAGCCTTTCAAGTTGAAATATTAAGGACAGGCAGTCCTTAAATTTAAATTACAGGTTCAAAAGCTAAGGACACTTGGTCCTGAAGTTTGAATTTCAAGTTCAAAAGTTAAGGACACATGGTCCTGAACTTAGACTACAAGTTTAAAAGCTCAGGACACTTTGTCCTTAACTTTGAGTTCAAAGTTCAAAACTTAAAGACCGTCTGTCCTTAACTTTGAGTATCAAGTTCAAAAGTTAAGAACTCTTGTCCTTAACTTTGAGTTCAAAGTTCAAAACTTAAGGACTGTTTGTCCTTAACTTTGAGTATCAAGTTCAAAAGTTAAGGACATGAGTTCTTAAGTTTGACTTGCAGGTTCAAAAGTTAAGGACATGCAGTCCTTAACTTTGAATTGTGGTTCAAAAGTTAAGGACACTTGCTCCTTAACTTTGATTTTCAAATTCAAAAGTTAAGGACACTTGGTCCTAAACTTAGACTTACAATGATAGAAGTTAAGGACACTTAACTTTAGCAATTTCAATATCAATACTGAAATACATTAAGGGACTTACTCTTTTTTGTGACCTCTCCTTTTCTCATTGCCCAACCACACAATGAATTTCTTCAATAATTTTATATCATCTGTGGCATAATGAAAAATACACCTACGAGTATATGTTGATTTTATCCAGCCTAAACTCTTGGGAGTATTTTGATTGTCTGCCATCGATGTTCCTGTTTTTCTTTCCTGATCAAAAAGAGATTTCAACTGCCAACTAAGCTTCTTGTTCTTTTTACTTCGACCAAGCTCTTCTTCAATATTTCCTTCAACCTCCATAGATAAACCCCTATCAATGCTCATTTGTGTACTTGGAGGAGTAGGAGTAAGAATAGAAAATGACGGACCATCATAACCAATAAGAACAGAAAATAACGGACCATCATAACCAATACTATCTCTCTTTCTTTTCCTCGTATATTGGTTAAGATCTTCATCATTGTTTTCCTCTGTAGGCAATATATATATATATATATATATATATATATATATAAGTTTGCTGCAAGTCATCAAATGAAGAGAATTTTTTTTACTTATGAATATAATATTTAGGACACAATCAATACCTGTCTTGTTCGCACTGCCTTCTTATGTTTTTTCAACAGACAATTCAGCTAACATATTACTTGCATCATTTTCTTTATCTTCCAACTGCATATTTTTTTTATGTTGCAATTGTTCTTCATGTTCTTCAGTTGCAAGTTCACAAGATTCTACAAAATATTTACAAGATCTAGCACAATTAGTACTTGTTACTAATCTTTGATTAAAATAAATATGTATAAAATTAAAAAAAACATTGTCTAACCGTTTGCAATAGTCAAGATCATCCCAATTAAATCATTATCTTCACTAGCATTTTCTTGGGTTCTAATATTATCGGTAAGAGAGGGAGGTGTAGAGAGATCACATGTTCCATCTATGTATTTGAAAACATTCTCACTTCTGCTTGTTCCTTCAGTATTTTCTATGTCTTGAGATTGTACTCCACTTTTCTCTTGATACTCCACTCCAATTTCTTCCCTTGCAGCTTCAAAAGATTCTGTAACATTTACAATTAATACCCATTCTAATAATTCACTAAATCTAACATTCAATATATAATGAAAATTTTATCTAACCTTGATTGGCACAAGTTTGAACTCCAAATTTCTCTTTATATGACAGAGGTGTAGACAGATCATATGTTCCTTCTAAGCATTTGCATACAGTCTCACTGACACTTGTTCCCAATGGACTTTCTAAATCCTCCTAAGATTGCAATCCACATTTACAAATTTTTTCTGTTACTCATGTCTCTTTTGGATTTTCCTGGTCTTAACATTCTCCTACATCTTGAACTTCCACTCCACCAATAGATTCTACAAATATTTGTAATCACAAAAAAATTTATATGTATTACGCTATTGAATATAAATTTCAATGAAAAAAAATTCAAAATCTATATCTAACCTTTCCCAATATCAGTGACATTCTCAGTTTTATCATCTAGATGTGCATCTCTAAAATCACTTTCATACTGAACTTCTGCATGCACATCCATATCATCACGTTCATCACCATTTGAATCTTTGTTAATTGTAACAGTAGGCTCTGTACCACAGCAATGATCATCAACTCCATCTTTAGTAATTGGAATACTAGATTCTCTCTCTATGTTCCTTTCATCAGGTTTCACATAAATCTTCAACAAAGTGTCAAGCTTTGATCCTAGACTTTTCTTTAAATCTTGAGAAAGAAACTAAGTTAGAAAGTTAAGGACAGCTAGTCCTAAACTTCAAGTTACAAGTAAAGAAGTTAAGGACATGCAGTCCTTAACTTAGAGTAACAAGTTTAAAAGTTAAGGACATGCAGTCCTTAACTTTGAATTCCAAGTTAAAAAGTTAAGGACACTTGGTCCTAAACTTCAACTTTCAAATTAAAAAGTTAAGGACACTTAGTCCCGCACTTCCAGTTTCAAGTTCAGGACACTTGGTCCTAAACTTCAAGTTTAAAGTTCAAAAGTTAAGGACAGGCAGTCCTTAGCTTATAGTTTTAAGTTCAAAAGTTAAGGACACTTGGTCCTAAATTTCAAGTATTAAGTTCAAAAGTTAAGGACAGACAATCCTTAACTTATAGTTTTAAGTTTAAAAATTAAGGACACAAAGTCTTGAACTTAGACTCACTGAAATTAATGATATTACCATAATTTCATTCTCAATTTTTTTTTCTAATACATCTATTTTCTGATTTATTCTAGTAACTTCAGCTTGCAGGTCCTTCTTAAAACTCTCTGATAATCTCTGAATCAAAAAACATAAAAACAAAAAAGTCTCTTAAGCAAAAAATAATCAAATAAAAAACTAATGCTATTCAAAGGCAGGAAACCTACTTTAACAATTTCCTTAAGCATGACTTCATCAAATTGTGTGGAAGAAGGCATTGAGCTTTGATCTTGAGAAATTGGCTCTTCCACACTAATAGGCTCTGTATCTTCTTGAACAGGAATAAATGGTGATATCTCGATCAACTTATACAACTATAATATAACAAAAAATAAAAATAAGTTTTCAGAACTAAAACAAATAAACAAAAAAAAAACTAGTAATTAGATTAACTTACATTTTCATTATGGAAGTATTTTTTACACAGAGAATCATACTGTGGAGATTTTATTTCCGAATAACATAACATCCGAGGATAACCAGATTCTTGGAAGTTCACAAATTATTTTTCCTGGAAAATAGGAATTACTTCCATAATCCAAACACAAAAGGCAAAAGGAAAGCCAAGTATAGTGTAGCTATCCTTGTCTTTATCTTTCTCATTCTCATTCTCATTCGGCTTCAAACAACTCATCAATGATTTTAATAAAGTTTCATAAGAAAGAGACCCCCAGTTGAAAGAAGAGCAGAGTTCATCATCGTCTACAATTTTCATTATCTGCTCGGACACATTCCTATTCTTCCGCTTGCCCATCAAAACAGATTCAACAAAATAAATTGTTGCCAACTTCACAACATTATCATCGCTGCCTACAAATGATGCAGTTGTACCATGTGGGTGACTAGTAATAAAATTAAATAAATCACCCAACTCAACTCTATCCTTTTCGGGGAAATAGACTTTCGAAAGCCTTTTCTCTTTTTCATGTAAACCTTTGATGTCCGATGAGGAATAACACTTCAAACCAGTAATTATATGAAATGCGTCACGTGTAAACTTAATTTCACGGTCAAAAACATTAAATGTCATCGAATCAGGGTCATTATTTACAATTTCTGAAAGCAATACACAGTGAATAAGTTTACCACAGAACTTCACACTTTGTAATCGAAAAAAGTTTCTGAAAATACCATCCCTCAACTTCTTCCACTGCCTGTTTGACAAAAAACTTTTGATTGTTTCCTTATACTGTAAATCTCCTTTCCAATAGATCATAAAATTACGCCAAACATCAAACTCGAACACACGATCTGCTTCCATTATCACACTACAAAGAAGGAAAAAGAAAATAACGATTAGGACTTACAGTTAATTGGAAAGACTTGGTCCTTAACATTAAATTTCAAGTAAAAAAGTTAAGGACAAACAGTCATTAACTTAAAGTTACAAGTTGAAAAGTTAAGGACAATAGGTCCTGAACTTCAAATTTGGAGTTCAATAGTTAAGGACACTTGGTCCTTAACTTCAAGTTTCAAGTTAAAAAGTTAAGGACATGCAGTCCTTAACCTATAGTTTCATGTTGAAAAGTTAAGGACACTTGGTCCTGAACTTCAAGTTTCAAGTTCAAAACTAAAGGACACATGGTCCTTAACTTTGAATTCCAAGTTCAAAAGTTAAGGACACTTAGTCCTGAACTTTGACTTACAAGTTCAAAAGTTAAGGACAATTGGTCCTTAACTTAGAGTTACAAGTTAAAGAGGTAAGAATAGGCAGTCCTTAACTTATAGTTTCAAGTTCAAAAGTTAAGGACACTTGGTCCTTAATTTAGAGTTACAAGTTAAAAAAGTAAAAACAGGCAGTCCTTAACTTATAGTTTCAAGTTGGAAAGTTAAGGAACTTGGTTCTGAACTTCAACTTTCAAGTTCCAAAGTTAAGGACACTTGGTCCTTAACTTCAAATTTGTCCTTAACTTTGAGTTATAAGTTCAACAGTTAATGTCGTTGGCCCTTATCTTTTATGAACACAGTTAACTAAAAATTCATAAACACAGTTAGCTTATGAATTCCTACGACTATTTTTATGAAATGTCCTTACATAATCAAATATATTGATTCAACCACAAACATATTTCACATATCAATACCAAAAAGTTCTGAATAACAGCATCACAAAAAATACGCTACTTCTCTGACACTGAATCAATTTATAATGATCATTTTTGAAATTTCACACATACTTGACACAATATTGATTGCGATTACACATATACAAAAACAAAAATGCATAAAAGAAAAAAAATTACTAGTTCAATCGTTCGATACAGAGAAGATGACAGAGAAGATGAAGAAGGAGAAAGATTAACTGCAGCTCGTTTGCATGCGAGGATGATACATATGCTTGTGAGCACGTGATTTTTGTTTCGCGCGACAATCGCTCCAAAAGAAATAAAAAATAATAATAATTGGCCCTGCTGTACAATTTTTGGATTTTTACATGGCACTTGGTTAATTATTTATGATTTTTTGCCCATTTTTATTTTATTAAAACAAAATACAAAAAATGTATGTGTCATGCGTAATCTGAACCGTAACACGGTTGTTAAATAGAAAATCATAAATAGGCATCTTTGCCCGTGATTTTATTTTTGTTTGATTTTACCTGTTTTAAAATATTTTAATGTGTGTGCAATTAATTGTATTAAGTGTTTATTTAATTTTAATTTGATTTACTTAGGTTTTGTTTTTTTTTTTTTAAAAAAAAAAGTAAAGAAGAAAATAAAATAATAATAAAAACCCTTCTTTTTTCGGACTTGGGCCAATTTTAAACAAATTGGCCCAAACAAACTCAGCCCAAAACCAGGCTTGCCCGGTCCGTGACCAGCTGACACCTAGAACGTCCAAACGACGTCGTTTTAATCCAATCTGATCTGGGCCGTTGATCTCAGATTGATCAACGGCCAAGATCACTTCTTCATAACCCGTGATAAACCCGACCCATTTCCACCCGGACCAACCCAAACCCCCTTTAGATGAAACGACACTGTTTCCCCTAAGCCTTCAGATCCAAGCCATTGATTTCGATTGATCCGACGGCTGAAATCAACCCACCCATTCCATATATAAGCCCTTTACCATACCCTGCCCCCTATCCGATACCCCAGCCTTCGTCCTCACCAAACCCTTCCCCTTCAAACCCTAGCCGCCCCCATCTCCCTTCACCAGAAACCCGGCGGCATGGACGCCGGTGACCCTACCTTTAACACCATAGATGCTCCTCACCGTCCTGAACCCAAATCCACCAACCACACACCTCGAATCTCATCCCACCTTCTCGAATCTTCATTTGAAGATTCGAGTCAAAACTCGATCTACCCCGATCTGCCCTAAATTCATACCAGGCAGTCCCCGGACCCCCTCGTGACTAAACCATGCTTGGTTTGGTCCGAATCTGACCAGGGAAGTACGAATCCCGGATCTAATTTTTGAAACTTTAAAGGTCCTCGTCGATGGTCCGTGTTTTGTTCAAACCAAAAGATTAAGGTCTAATGGACCTTAATCGAAGTGTTTCTCATCTGAGAAACACTTCGATTAAAGTCCGTTCAGCTTTAAGAAGGTCTGTTCGAATCCAAGTTCAGATTTTTTGATTTTTCGGGTTTTAAGGTGAGTTTGTTTTCTTTTCTTTATTTGTTTTAATCCGTGTGATTGTTCTAAAAGCTGTTCATGTTTGGTGAAATCTTTTGTTTTGAGTTTTATTAACTGTATCCTGTCCACCTTGCCCGAGCCTTTGTGTTTGATTGTTTCTTTCTTCTACTTGTTACTGATAATGTGTATATGTGTATGTGCTGTGCGAATAATTGAGCTTCAAATTTGAACTGATTAACTGATTCCTCGAGTGCAATTCTGCTTAGTCAGTATAATTCAAATCATGTGCTTGATGCTTTTAAATGTCTGATTTTGGCTACGATTGTACCTGTTATGATTAATATAGTCGAGTCGACATATGTCGTCAATTAGTTTTAACTATCTAAATAATAACAAATCGATTTACTTTTGATAAGCATGGTTTGAATCACTTAGGAACTGAGTTTAGTGCTTATAATTAGTAATTTGAATCAGAAATGTAAAAATCAATGTTCTGTTTAGTCACAGTTCTGAAATTGGAGAGCATGTGCACTTATGCACAACATGTGCATTTTGTGCACAGCCTGTGCCCTGCCTAAGTGCTTTTGAATTAAATAGTTTGACAGCATGTGCTGTCAGACTGTCAGACTACATCCTGCTGCATATATTCTGCTTTAAGTTTTAGAAATAATAAAACATTACTAAAAGTTAAACCTGCCAAGGGAATGTCATGGGATTAATACTTAAATAGCTGAGTGGAAACTGAAAAGGAGATGGCACATGTGAGGGGTGTTCTTTTGGTCTAACAAGCTGTTAAAGGGCTGAGGTTAGGGCCTATAAGAGGGGAAGACATCTGATATTAAAGAGGGCAGATAGAAGAGGGAAAAAGAAAAAAAGATTTTTTGATATACACACACACACGAGATAGACATAGAGACAGAGGGAATTGTGAAGAAAAGATAGAAGACATCAGATAGAGATTGGAGAGGAGAGAGCTGAAATACATACATATTAACACACAGATAGACAGAGAGAACTGGAAAAGATTTCTTTTGATAACTTCAGTATAATTTCAAAACTGAAGATTGACATTAGATTTTGAAAAGAAAGGAGATAGGGAGAGGGATATCACAAAAATCAGAAGCTGCTTTCTTCCTACTGTTTGTTCGATTCCCAGTTTGCTTAACCTGTTCAAATAAGTACTGATTTCCTCCCAAGTATCAGCTAGGTTTTTGTTTGTTTGGTTCGTATTGGTTTGCTTTCTCTTGGAATTGGATCGTCTGAATTCTGAGTCCACTCCCCTGCTTATTGCTGTCATTTTGCTGCCTCTTCCCATTGGCTATAACTGCATATTGCACTGGGATTTTGGTTACCTGCTGTTACTGCTGCTGCACTTGTTTGCCATTGTTACTCTGCTGACTTCCCTTTTTCTTCAATTGTCAAACATTTCCAGGTACACAACTTCTGAAACCATATGTTGTTGAAAGTTTGAAGTTGCAGCAGAAATAAAGAAACGAATGTCTGTTTATGTTATAATACTTGTGTTCAAAAATAGGTTGAATGTTAGTTTGGCCTGTATTTGTTTAACTGCAAACTGTAAATACTCTGTATAAACTAACATACATTCTAAGTTGAGACGAACAATTAGATAACATTTGCTTGTTAGATCATATGTGTTTTGAGGTATACAACCGTTAGTTTTGTTTCAGTTGTGACATCATAACATAGGATCTTAGCAAGCATGCGTATGTATTTTAGGCTAGATCTCTGAACTATCGAATCTGCTACATTCAGTTTCATTTGACTTCAAGATAGGTGTACTCCAAACTAATTCCCATGCATGCATTACGTTAACAGGGTGATAATGTACACCAACCCTTTTGTTAGATCACTTGCTTCTACATAGTTTTGATATGGGCTTCAATATAGATTCATTGTTTCAGAATAATGCGATGACTTTCGAGGAAAACTAATAGGCATTCTCAAATCCAATTAATAGTAGTTTTTCTTAATAAGTAGCCGATTTCATTCATCAAGCCTAATTATAAAATTCAAAATTTAAGGTTTGTTTAATGTTAAACTTAGTATGAGTTATTTGTCGCTTGCAATCTCTCCTATCAAATTAACAAAGCTTATTCACTCTTTGAAGACGAGGCATGAAATAATTTTCACCTCATAAACAACCAATCAGGCAATCAAGCAAAATTCGGATTCGTCACATATAGTAGAGATTTAGTATGTTAGTTTGCTTAAATAAGTAAGTTTGGTATTTTCTCTTTTATTTTTTAGAGACAAATATAATAGAAATGTAGTCGCTTCAGGATATCCTTTTTCTAAAATAATGAGACGAGCCTCGTCAAGTAAGAATGCGAATTGCGGGGCCCTCAATAACTAACCATAATAAATATTTAGAATCCAGGACAGGCCGTTTAGTGAATCTCACGGCCTTATCCAAAAATAATAACGCGTTAGACCTTTTAGGCATGGTTTAATCAAATTATATTCTTAAACACGGGTGCACATTGATGTGACCCAAATTCAAATCTCAACGGAGTCAAAATGTGTCGACGACTACGGGTGCATTGATTGTGACGTGGTTCGAGATGCATTTTCACGACGTTGCAATTCTATAAAAATAAATGATAATAATAAAAGCGGTTTAAACTTAATAAAAGCACATAAGTCACAACATGTATTTAAATCAGATATTTAGCCATTATAACAATTTAAGCGACCGTGCTAGAACCACGGGATTCGAGGGTGCCTAACACCTTCCCTCGGGTCAACAGAATTCCTTACTTAGAATTTCTGGTTCGCAGACTTCATTTGGAAAAGTCGAAAATTTCCTCGATTTGGGATTCAAGATAAACCGGTGACTTGGGACACCAAAAACCAAACCTTTCCCAAGTGGCGACTCTGAATTAAATAAATAATCCCATTTCGAATATTGTCACTTAAATTGGAAAAACTCCCTCGCGCATTTAAGCCTCCGTCGCGGGTGCAAAAAGGAGGTGTGACAGCTCTGGCGACTCTGCTGGGGAGGGATTTAACCCAGAACCACTGGTTCAGGGTTCAAGAATTCGAGCTTAGAATAATTGTTATATTTGGCTTTATTATCTGATCTTTATTACATGTTTTTGCATAACGTGCTAAATGTTGTCTTTTACCGCTTTGATATTATCTGAACTGTATATAAACTGTGCCGAAACCCTTCTCTTCTTATCTCCGGGGAGAAGCTCGCTGGTCGAGACTCCCTATTCTGTTAGTGTCAATATCTGAAATAAGAAAGAGGTCGGACAAGTTACAAAGTCGGACGATCTCGCGGGTCCCCGGTACGTAGCCCCCTCCTCGACTCGAGTTGTCCTCTCGGGTACACAGTCTAGAACAAATACCCAGGTTACGAACCTAGAATAACTTGACTTCATGCCGGATCCCTAGTAGGAACTCTTATTTGCATCATGTTGCATTTGACTTAGGGGACTCAACACAGGGGTTGGGTCCGTCTAGGACAGGCAGCCCGAAATGAAAAGACCACCCTGCTGCATCCTATTTGTTTTGCGCATTTATTTGCTTCGGTTCCGCATGCTGACCGGTTTCTAAAAAAAGGGGAAAATAGCAGCGTAGGGAGATAATTACTTATTTTGGAAAAATAAAACCAATGTACAAGTAGTGTCAAAACCTCGCCGGAATTTTTCTAAAAAAAAAGAGAATAAAAACAAATTTGTCTTCTTAGTTTGAGTTATAAAAAAAATAATAATATAAAAATTTTTCTTTTTTTATCGCTTCCCAAAATAAATAAAAAAACGGAAAATTCATAATTCAAATAAAAAATGTTGTTTTCTTTCGTAGTACCCCTTTTATAAAATCAGACTAATAGTCCAAATATTTTCTAAAAAAAAAAATTTTCTTTAGTCTTTATCTCTTTTCAAAAAAAAATATATATATATATATTCTTGTTTTCTAGGTTTATTTGATTTTCTCTATTCACGATATGCCCGAACTACGCCGGTTTGATTCTCACCGGATGTGAGATACGTAGGCAACCCTCGTCGGGTTCAACCCCATTTTGCTAAAATAGCCAAAATCAATAAAAAAAAGGGAAATATGTCAAATTTTAAAAAGAGTCATAAATAAGTCAGGTGATGTTGTTTCATCATAAATAGCCGAATGTTCCCGAAAAGGGACGCCGGAAGGCTGACTTTGCATGAACAGCCACCTTCGGGTCTTGTTTAGCATTTTTATCCAGTTGACCCACACAGCCTTAAAACCCTCGTCCTCAAAGTGTTTAAAGGCCGTGTTCAAAACTCGATCCCCTCTTTAAAATATTTTGAGTCAAGTTATTTTTTGTTGAAATCACCTTAATAAATGTGCAGGATGAGCACGATGCAAAATGAACATTTTTCAATAATGACCAAAATCCCTGTCAAGTTGCGGCTATGGTGGAATGATCTAGGTGTTGAAGGACAAAATGAGGTTAAGAAATATCTGAAAGGTCTTGTGGGTTTGTTGGAAATCCAGCCTCGGGGAGATATCATAAGAGCTTTGGTTACCTATTGGGACCCGGCGCACAATGTTTTCCATTTCTCTGATTTTGAACTCACCCCGACTTTGGAAGAAATGGCCGGATACATCGGGAATACTGAACTTCCCTTGAGGGAAAAATACTTGGTCGCCCCAAGAGTCGTCACGGTACATCGGTTCCTAGATTCATTGAAGATACCTAGAACAGTCCACAACCCGGATCTGGCAGCCGGATTTTGTACTCCATGCTTCATATATGATAGGTACGGTCATGAGGGGGGATTCAATAATCCAATCAACAAACTGTGCAGCAAAGGAGTTCGTCAGAAGTGGGACAAGCACAGACGGGTAGCGTTCATGATGATGTTCCTGGGCCTTCTGGTATTTCCAAGGAGAGACGGAAACATTGATTTGAAGGTATCCGGGGTCGTCAGCACTTTACTCACGCAAAGTGACAGTACTCTCGCGCCTATGGTGGTATCTGACATCTTTCGAGCTCTTACAGCTTGTAAAGCTGGGGGAAATTTCTTCGAAGGTTGTAACTTGCTCCTACAGATATGGATGACCGAGCACCTCTGCCATCATTCCGAGATTTTGAGCCATGGTTCCCCGGAAAAGACCTGCATAGAAGAATCTTACACGAGAACCAAAGAGATCAGTTTGCCCAAAGGAGTCCTGGCATGGACCTCGTTCTTTCAAGCTCTTACTGCCAGCCAAATACAATGGACGTTGGGATGGTTGCCTGTTGATGAGATCCTATATATGTCTGCAGCTAAAACTCATTTCTTACTGATGGGGCTTAAGAGCATTCAACCTTACGCACCCTGCCGAGTTTTGAGACAGTTCGGAAGATGCCAGACAGTACCTCATGAGGAAGATCTTAACACTCAAGCAGTTGAGATAAGTCCTAACGGACAATTCCCAGAAGCAAAGATTTGCCAAATCTGGAGCGAGTGTCAATATTTGAAATCAGATACTTGCATGCGGGATCGAGCCAAAGGAGAGATAGCGCCAGGTTACCTTGCATGGTATAGAAGGGAATTTGAGCATGAAAGGCCGGCTAAGAGACCCCACATCCGGAATTTTACCGAATCATCGCAAAGGCAGTGGGATTGGTTAGCAAAGGAAAGAGGCTATTGCACCGAAATCAGCAGGTTAAAGCAACAAGTAGAAGGCTTGAAATATGAGCACAACGTACAAGCTGCTACCAATCTGGGAGAGCGGAACAGGTTAATTCAGGAAAACGAAATGCTCAGAGCCCAGATCAAACAGATAAGGTTGGATGCAGATAAACAGCCAAGGCGTCGATCTGACGAGCAGTTGATAAAAAGGTTAAAAAGTGAAATCAGGGAATGGCAAGAGGGTTTGGAAAAATCTGAAAACGTCATAGCGGAGCTCAGGGCACAGTGGGATACAAGAACAGATAAGCATCGTCGATACCTGAATCAATTGGAAGGCGACCACGAGAAAACTGTTGTTAAAATAAAGAGAGAAATGGCTGCACTTGAGATCAAAGCAGTTAATCAGGCCAAGGATTTCCAAATTGAGAGCAGATACTGGTACGACTCAATAGCCTAGATAAAGTTGGAAGTACGGCGACTGAAGCATCAACATATACAGGATGCTCAAGTATTCAAGATATGTAGCGATCAGATAAAACGCCTACTCGTAGAGAAAAAGCAAACCAGAGATAGGATCAAGGCCATTGCCCATGCCATCACCAGACGATGTCTACGATGTGAGAACATGTCCAGCGTTACCGTCCTCTCGGCAGTAATGGGTTATGTCAAGCAGACTATGCATGAGCTGGAGCAACTTGAGAGGGATCTCACGCCTTGGACCGCGGTGAGGCCGAACGATGCCCCGCGGACACCGATTTTCAAAACCATAATGCACTCATAGGTCAAATCTGTATCTTAGGATCTTCTGCTTGTTTTTTCCATCAGGGTGATTTTTAGTCTATCTTGAGTCTAGGTTTATTTTCAAAGTTCGCTTTTTTTTTTCTTTTGCAAGATGTAGTTTGTAATAGACCACTTCAACAATAAAGAGGTTGCTTCTTTTACGCTCATTTGTATTTTTCGAACTACGTAATGATCTGATTCACGTAGGCATCGTGATACGTAGGCAGTCCTCATCGGATCCGGTCGCATTTCTTTTACTACAAGATAAAAAAAAAACAAAAAAAGGGGAAAAACTAATAAGAGGAAAATGCCGGAATGACGCATACTCTCGTAGCAAACATATAGTAATCCACTTAACTGTATAGGTGCATCATGCCCAACGTGAGATTAACTATATGTTATTTGCTACAAATTAACCGTACGTTTGTCGTTGAGTATTTCCAGGGTTTTTGGAAGACGGTTGGTTTGGTGAAAGTCTGGCCTCGCACTCATACTTCACGAGGTCAAGGAGAAGTGTTCAACTACCTGTTGTTAGGACCAGAAGCAGTACTCACACTTACTTCACCAGGTCAAAAGGAAGTGTGGAAATGTCTTCAGAAATTCCATTGCAAACAATCCCTGTTTCCGAGGAAAGCTCGATCTCAGCCGTCCTCACACCTGAATCCGCAACTGCGGAGGAAAATAGAATCCTACGGCTCCGCATGTTGGAAATGCTGGATGATTGGAATAATGGGAAAGAGCCGCCAAGTGTCGTCCCCGAATTCCCTGAATTATTCTCCAGGTCAAGTGGAACTTCTAATGTCCCCATAAATTATCCTGCTACCCCATTCGGGTACCCAGCCACCTCAGCCTTCTCTGCTGGATCGCCTTCTGAGCCTCATCCCCGAATGTCGGCCACTGATGCAAGCATGAACATCTTTACTGCATCGCCTTGCCCGATCACGGCACAGCCCGCCACGTACAAGCCAAGCTTTGACTCATCCTCTTTTACATTCCAAGCACCATCGTTCTCAATGGAACCAACTAGGTTCGCTACCAGTACTAATCCTCTACCGCCTCAGTGCGAGCTCGCACCTGGGCAGGATCAGAACCCCAGAACTGCAGAACAAAATGAGATTGCCAAGAGAATGAGAAGCCTTGAACAAAGTTTGAAGAATATGCAAGGATTGAGCGGACAAAAGAGCGTCTCTTACGCCGACCTGTGCATGTTCCCTCACGTGCACCTGCCAACGGGTTTCAAGACCCCAAAGTTCGAGAAATACGATGGGCACGGTGACCCCATTGCACATCTTAAGAAATACTGCAACCAATTACGGGGAGCCGGCGGAAAAGAAGAACTGCTGATGGCGTATTTTGGGGAAAGTCTAGTAGGGATAGCTTCGGAATGGTATATGGATCAGGAAATGTCCCGATGGCATATATGGGATGATCTCGCCAGAGATTTTGTAAAACAATTCCAGTATAACATCGACATTGCGCCAGACCGAAACTCTCTGTCGAATTTGAAGAAGAAACCTTCGGAAAGCTTCAGAGAATATGCTATTAAGTGGCGTGAACAGGCGTCGAGAGTGAAGCCTCCCATGGATGAAGTGGAAATGGTCACTACCTTTCTCCAGGCTCAAGAGTCTGACTATTTCCAAAACATGATGTCAGCCATGGGTAAGCCATTCGCGGAAGCAATCAAGATTGGAGAGATGGTGGAAAATGGCCTGAAAACAGGTAGGATTCTGAGTCAAGCAGCCATAAGGGCGACCTCCCAGGCCGTCCAAAGCGGGTTCGGAGGAACGACAAGGGGGAAGAAGAAGGAAGAAACGACTATGGCAGCCTCGGAAGCAAGGGAGTATCGTCATCCCAGGCCCCATTTTCCGGAAAGAGCCCCACAACACTACTACCCCCACTCAAATTTGGCATATGCTCATCAACCTTATATGGTCATGAATGCCCAACCTTATACCCATCCTCCACAACAAGCCAACCGAGGCCCAGCTCCACCTCCCAGAAATCAGCCTCCTTACCGCAACCACTATAACCCACAACCCCCGCAGAATAACTTTCGCCCTCAGGAGCCACCCAGAAGGCGGACTTTCACGCCCATCAGTGAGCCATACTCAACTTTGTTCCCAAAGCTGGTCCAGTTGGGTTTCTTGCAACCAATCCCTCAAACAAGGCAAAACCCGACGTCACCTTCTTACAAAGCCGGAGTCAGATGCGCCTATCATTCAGGATCCGAGGGACATGACACAAATGACTGCTGGTCGTTGAAAAGAGTGGTCGAAAACTTGATAGAGCAAGGGAAAATAGTGCTAAGGGACGAGGAGATCCCGAATGTAACTAACAATCCATTACCTGCTCACAATAATGGGCCGCTGATCGGAATGATTTGTGAAGACAAAGAGTTCGACCCTGCTCTGAAAGCCATAATTGCCATTGTTGACACGGGAAAGAGGCCCGAAATGGACCAAAAACCAGAAAAGGGGGAAGAGGCCAAAGCTATAAAGAAAGTGCCTGAAAAGAAGGTGGAGAAGAAAGTGGTACCGGTAAAGGATGGAGTTCTTTACATACCACGAGGTCAAGCTGAGAAGACGCAGAACTTCGGAATCAAAAAGACAAAACCTATGTACGTGCCAAAAGGGGCCTATGTGGTCCGGGGGACGATTCAACCACCTCGGCCGAATGAGCCAGTGGTTATCGGACGCGTGCCACAAAAGCCAATGACCAACCCGTCCACAGTGCCGTGGAATTATCAAAAGACTTTGGTAATGTACAAAGGTAAAGAGGTCATGGGAGAACTTCCAGAAAATACTTTCATTGGAAGGTATTCAAACACCCAAGAACTGAACAACGCCACACAAAGGCGCTTCCCGCCAAAGAAGCCCGTAAGTGTTGAAGAGGCGGAAGTGTTCTTCCAACAAATGAAAATGCCGGATTACGAAGTAATAGATCAACTGCGCAAGTACCCCGAGCAAGTGTCCATGCTATCATTATTGATGAGGTCGGCCGAGCATCAAAAGATCTTACTGAAGACCCTGAATGAAGCATATGTGCCAGTTGAGACCTCGGTTGAGCAATTAGAGCGGATGACAGAAAGATTCTTCGCCGTCAACCAAATCTCTTTCAGTAAGAACGATCTACCCCCGGAAGGAGCAACACACAACAAGGCTTTGCATCTAACAGTTAAATGCGAAGACTACTATTTCAAGCGGGTAATGTTGGATGGAGGCTCAGGCGTTGACATTTGCCCGCTCTCCACACTGCAAAGAATGGAAATTGGGACCGAGAGAATCCGACCCAACAATGTTTGCGTAAGAGCTTTCGACGGCATCAAGAGAGATACCATGGGAGAAATAGACCTGTTGTTGGTCATAGGACCAGTCGAATTTCAAGTAACCTTCCAGGTGCTCGACATGGATACATCCTACAATTTTCTCCTTGGCAGACCTTGGATCCATGCGGCAGGAGCCGTGCCTTCCACTCTTCACCAGATGGTGAAGTTCGAGTACGAAGACAGAGAGATCGTGGTCCATGGGGAAGATGAGCATGCTATTTATCGGGACCCATCCACCCCATATCTGGAACCGAGAGAAGGGAGCGAACATACGGTCTATCAAGCTTTTGAGATTGTACTGGCAGAGCAGCACGAAGAGGGAATACCCTGCCCCCAGCCTTTCTTGTCTAACGCCTCGGTTATGGTGGCCAAAGAGATGATCCGGCATGGATTTAGGCCAGGGAAGGGGCTTGGACGAACCCTTCAGGGAGTAACAGAACCCATTACTTTGCCAGTCATCAAGAAACCTTTTGGACTAGGTTTCAAACCTACTCCAGCCGACGAAGAGTGGGCAAAGAAAAGGAAAAATGAGGTTTGGAAGTTACCTCAACCACTGCCGGATTTATATGCAACTTTCATCAGGCCAAGGTACGCTGAAGAAGAAGATGATGAGATCTTCACAGCTGAGGAAATCGAGGAGATATGTGGGGCGATGAGAAAGATGCTCTGCGAGGTCCACATGGTTCAACCAGGTGAAGGCACAAGCACTGCTGAGATGCTGTACATGGGGCCGAACGCCCAACTTCAAAACTGGGAGGCCATGCCATTTCTGACTAGACGGAAGTCCGGGTAGAACTGTCCTGCCACCTTTCCTGTGTCACAAGTTATCTCCAGGACATAACTTGAACGTTTTCTCCTTTTCAATTGTTGTTTTGAATTCCTAAGTTGTAAACATTGTTGTCTTCCAACTTTCCAAAGAAAATAAAAAAAAATCATCATTGTTTTCCCATTCTTTCTTTTGTTCTGATTTTTATTATTTTTCCTTTTATCATTCTTTTCAGTCATAATAATGCGGCTTTAAATATGACATGCTTGCGGACTTCACGCCCAGATCACAATGAGTTATTTAACTGCGAATTAATGAACCCAGAACCAGAATATGATGCGGAAGAGGCTTTTAGGGAGATAAACCGAGAGTTGGAATATTTCGAGAATAAACCTAAGCCAAATCTGAATGACACTGAACCGGTAAATTTAGGAACCCCGGAAGAAATCCGGGAGACCAAGATAAGCATTCACACGGACAAGAAAACGCGAGAGGCGATAATTCAACTTCTTTTTGAATTTAAAGACGTGTTTGCTTGGTCATATGATGACATGCCGGGGCTAGGTGTTGATCTAGTGGTTCATAAATTGCCGATTCATCCTGATTGTCCTCCAGTTCAACAAAAGCAACGAAAGTTCAAAACTGAGGTCAGTGACAAGATTAAAGAGGAGATCACCAAACAACTGAAAACGGGAGTGATTCGGGTAGTCCAATATACAACATGGTTGGCAAATGTGGTTCCAGTACCGAAAAAGGACGGGAAAACTCGGGTATGTGTAGATTACCGAGATTTGAATAGAGCAAGTCCCAAAGATAATTTCCCACTGCCCAACATCCACATCCTCGTTGATAATTGCGCCAAACACGAGATACAGTCTTTCGTAGATTGTTACGCTGGGTATCATCAGGTATTGATGGATGAAGAGGACGCCGAGAAAACTGCCTTCACCACGCCTTGGGGCACCTACTGTTACCGGGTCATGCCATTTGGTTTGAAGAATGCTGGGGCTACTTACATGAGGGCCATGACTGCCATTTTCCATGACATGATGCATCAGGAAATAGAGGTGTACGTGGATGACGTGATAGTCAAGTCCAGGACGCAGGATAATCACATCCAAGACTTGAGGAAATTCTTCGAGAGGCTAAGGAAGTATGACTTGAAGCTAAACCCAGCCAAATGTGCTTTCGGAGTTCCGTCGGGCAAACTTTTGGGCTTCATCGTAAGCAGGAGAGGTATCGAGCTAGATCCAACTAAGATAAAATCCATCAGAGATCTGCCTCCCCCAAGAACAAAGAAAGACGCGATGAGTCTTTTGGGCAGATTGAACTACATCAGTCGGTTTATTGCCCAGCTGACAAGCACGTGTGAGCCCATATTCAAGCTGTTAAGGAAAGATGCGGCGATTAAATGGACAACTGAGTGTCAAGAAGCCTTTGATAAAGTCAAAGAATACCTTTCGAATCCCCCGGTCTTGGTCCCTCCAGAACCGGGAAGGCCACTTTTCTTGTATCTAACAGTCTTGGAGAACTCTTTCGGCTGCGTCCTCGGGCAACACGACATAACCGGAAAGAAGGAGCAAGCAATCTACTACTTGAGCAAGAAATTCACCGGCTACGAGGCCAAATACACTCTGCTGGAAAGGACATGCTGCGCTCTCACATGGGTTGCTCAAAAGTTGAGACATTATCTCCAAGCCCACACCACGCTCCTCATAAGTAGGTTGGATCCTTTGAAGTATATATTTCAGAAACCAATGCCTACTGGGAGACTGGCTAAATGGCAAATCTTGCTTACGGAATTCGACATAGTCTATGTCACTCGCACGACAATGAAGGCCCAGGCGTTAGCAGATCATTTGGTCGAAAATCCGGTCGATGAGGAATACCAGCCATTGGATACCTACTTTCCAGATGAAGAAGTAAACACCGCAGAAGTGGTCTCGGAGGAAGCTCATGTTTGGAAGATGTTCTTTGATGGAGCCGTGAACGCCAAGGGTGTAGGGATTGGGGCAATTTTGATCTCGCCTTCTGGTCAGCATTATCCCGCCACAGCTAGACTTTGTTTCTTTTGCACAAATAATACAGCTGAGTATGAAGCCTGCATCATGGGCATGCATATGGCAATCGATCAGGATGTCGAAGACTTACTGATTATGGGAGATTCTGACCTGATTATCCGGCAAGCTCAAGGCGAATGGGAAACTCGGGATGTCAAACTTATCCCTTACCGACAGCATGTGGAGGACCTCAGCAAGCGCTTTACCTCAATAGAGTTCAGGTATATCCCGAGGTGTCACAATGAACTGGCAGATGCGCTCGCTACTTTGGCTTCAATGCTACCCTACCCGGGAAACGCCCACGTCGATCCTTTGGAAATCCAAATCAAGGAAAGACACGGTTACTGCAATATAATCGAGGAAGGATCAAATACGCAGCCGTGGTACCATGACATCAAGAGGTTCCTAAAGACACAAGAATACCCCGAGCACGCTACTGGAGATCAAAAGAGGACCATTAGGCGACATGCAAGTGGTTTCTTTCTAAGCGGTGAATTGTTGTATAAGAGGACCCCGGACCTCAATCTTCTAAGATGTGTCGATATCGAGGAGGCAAGAAAGATCATGCACGAAGTACACGCAGGTGTGTGCGGACCTCACATGAACGGGTATGTCTTAGCAAAGAAAATCCTTCGAGCAGGTTATTACTGGATGACCATGGAAAAGGATTGCTTTAGCTTCGTTCGGAAGTGTCATCAATGTCAGGTGCACGGTGATTTGATTCATGCACCTCCCATGGAGTTGCATCCCATGTCTACACCTTGGCCATTTGTCGCCTGGGGCATGGACGTCATTGGACCAATCGAACCGAAGGCTTCGAATGGACACAGGTTTATACTGGTCGCCATCGATTACTTCACAAAATGGGTAGAAGCTGTCACTCTCAAGTCGGTCACTAAAAAAGCTGTAGTGGATTTTGTACACTCAAATCTTATCTGCCGTTTCGGTATTCCTGCGATTATCATTACAGATAATGCAACAAACTTGAACAGTCACTTGATGGGAGATGTATGCGAGCAGTTCAAGATAACGCATAGGAATTCTACTCCTTATCGTCCGAAAGACAATGGTGCTGTGGAAGCGGCAAACAAAAACATCAAGAAGATTTTGAGGAAAACGATCCAAAGTTCCCGACAGTGGCATGAGCAGTTACCTTTCGCATTGTTGGGGTATCGCACTACGGTACGCACATCAGTAGGAGCGACTCCTTATCTTTTGGTTTATGGGACCGAGGCTGTAATACCAGCAGAAGTAGAAATTCCTTCACTTCGAATCATTGTCGAAGCGGAAATCGAAGACAACGAGTGGGTCAAGACTCGGATAGAGCAATTGACTTTGATTGATGAAAAGCGAATGGCCGCTGTTTGTCACGGACAGTTGTACCAACGAAGGATGGCCCGTGCTTACAACAAAAAAGTCCGACCCAGGAATTTCGAAGTAGGTCAGTTGGTACTGAGGCGTATTCTGCCGCATCATGAGGAAGCAAAAGGGAAGTTTGCACCAAATTGGAAAGGCTCATACATCATAAGGAAGATATTGCCGAGAGGAGCATTGTATTTAGGTGATATCGAAGGAAATGACCCCGACACAGTAGTAAATGCGGATGCAGTCAAGAGATACTACGTCTGAATTATACTCCAGTTAGTCCTGACGCATTTAAAATGACGAAGGTTTTATTCCCCACTACTCCCCAAAGACTACCCAATTCTCTCTACAAACCTTTGAGCCGCTTACAAACAAAAAACAAAAAAAAAAAAGAAAAACAAAAAAAAAACATTGATTGAGGCCTGAACTACGTTTGACTTGATTCCAAAAGGATACGTAGGCAGCCTCTCCCTGAGGTTCAGTCACACCAACAATAAAATCTCATTCACCCTGAAATTGAAACCGGGGCACGTCGAGCAGTTGAGAAGTTAGTATTATCTACCTCTCTTTACCAAGCACAAGCCTTCAAATCAATTACTAAAGATGGTGGGGAACCAATAAGCGTCACAAATGGAGACCGGCACACTCTGAATTGAGAGAGATAAAATGAGAGAGTCTCGTCGGTGAAAACCTTCGGGCACCACGAGGCGACGGGAGTAGAGAAACCAAAATGAGAGAGCTTGTTTAGTAAAAACTCACAAAGAGTGCTATCAAGCGATGACAGGAAGAGAAATGAGAGAGGTCAGCCGGCGAAAACCCGCAAAGGGCGCTGTTGGCCGAAAGAGTGACCCCACCCAAGGAGGTTTCGGCAAAGTTCCACCAGGTTTGGAATCACAGATCCGTTCTGGTTGAGGGAAATGCAAGCTCATGGAAAGTCAGGCGTCCAGTCCAAAGAGCATGTCATGTCATTTAAAGCCAGCGTTATCTTCCTCAGATAAGTCTTTCTCGCCCCGAAGGGGGCACTCCTTTTCTGAAATTCGTTTTATCTTTTCTTTGTTTTTCTTCGAATCTCTTTTATGTTTAAGCCCAAGTTCTAGATGTACCAGAAAGGACAGGTGGCAGGTTTGGTTGCACGGAATTCCGTTTCATGAAGGAAAACGCCTCGTTTCGTTGGTACGTTTGTCCAAGCCTGATGAATCATGATGTTTGATGGCGTTCAAAGTAAAGAGGAAAAAGAGAAATTTCCCCCAGCAAGTCCGCCTTCGAGCGAATCCCCACAGAGTCTCCCCTGTACAATCCCCACAGAGTCTCCCCAGTTTTTTTTTTTTTTTTTTTTTTAAAAAAATCCCCGTTGGAATTTCCCCAGCACATCCCCAGCAAGTCCCTTTGTAAAAAATTCCCCAAAGATCTTACCCCAACAAATCCTAGAAAAACCGCTTTGAAACAAATCCCCAGCATGTCCCGTTGTACAAAAATCCACACAAAGAATTCACTTTGTAAATATTCCCCCACAGAGCTTCCTTATATACAAATCCCCACAGAGTATCCCCAATAAAATCCCCGTTGAGAATCTCCAAGCAAGATGGGACAAAAAAAAAAAAAGGAGAGCCATACGAGGCAAATCATCACAGAATCTGGAAATACAAAGCCTGAGCAGTCAAAAGAGTTTCGCCATTTGAATCCAATCAACGGCAGGACTTCGCGACAGAAATAAGGACGCAACAAAGCAACAGGAACGATCAAGGTCACCAAACCGACCATCATTTCCGAACTAACAATTGTTCTTTGTCTGAAAAGTTGAAACAGGTATAATCCAAGACAACCGTGCAAGAAGCAGGTGTCACCCAAAGAAGAAGGTACATGGGTACAAGAAATATCTTGGCAATAAGAAACTCACTCGAAAGGTAAGTTTCCGCGAAACTCTCTTTTGTTTTTACTAAAACAAGAAAATTCAAAAAAAAAAAAAGATCAGTTGTTTGTTCTCGAATTTTGCCCCCAGCTAGTCAGCATTAGGGTTTTAAACCCTAAACTGAACTTTTCCATTTCAGCCAGCATTAGGGTTTTAAACCCTAAACTGAGCTTTTCCATGCAATCAGCATTAGGGTTTTAAACCCTAAACTGAACTTTTTCCATTTCAGCCAGCATTAGGGTTTTAAACCCTAAACTGAGCTTTTCCATTCAGCCAGCATTAGGGTTTTAAACCCTAAACTGAGCTTTTCCATGCAATCAGCATTAGGGTTTTAAACCCTAAACTGAATTTTCCTTTTAATCAGCATAAGGGTTTTAAACCCTAAACTGAACTTTTTCCATTTCAGCCAGAAGAAAAGATAGAAGACATCAGATAGAGATTGGGGGAATTGTGAAGAAAAGATAGAAGACATCAGATAGAGATTGGAGAGGAGAGAGCTGAAATACATACATATTAACACACAGACAGACAGAGAGAACTGGAAAAGATTTCTTTTGATAACTTCAGTATAATTTCAAAACTGAAGATTGACATTAGATTTTGAAAAGAAAGGAGATAGGGAGAGGGATATCACAAAAATCAGAAGCTGCTTTCTTCCTACTGTTTGTTCGATTCCCAGTTTGCTTAACCTGTTCAAATAAGTACTGATTTCCTCCCAAGTATCAGCTAGGTTTTTGTTTGTTTGGTTCGTATTGGTTTGCTTTCTCTTGGAATTGGATCGTCTGAATTCTGAGTCCACTCCCCTGCTTATTGCTGTCATTTTGCTGCCTCTTCCCATTGGCTATAACTGCATCTTGCACTGGGATTTTGGTTACCTGCTGTTACTGCTGCTGCACTTGTTTGCCATTGTTACTCTGCTGACTTCCCTTTTTCTTCAATTGTCAAACATTTCCAGGTACACAACTTCTGAAACCATATGTTGTTGAAAGTTTGAAGTTGAAGCAAAAATAAAGAAACGAATGTCTGTTTATGTTATAATACTTGTGTTCAAAAATAGGTTGAATGTTAGTTTGGCATGTATTTGTTTAACTGCAAACTGTAAATACTCTGTATAAACTAACATACATTCTAAGTTGAGACGAACAATTAGATAACATTTGCTTGTTAGATCAGATGTGTTTTGAGGTATACAACCGTTAGTTTTGTTTCAGTTGTGACATCATAACATAGGATCTTAGCAAGCATGCGTATGTATTTTAGCCTAGATCTCTGAACTATCGAATCTGCTACATTCAGTTTCATTTGACTTCAAGATAGGTGTACTCCAAACTAATTCCCATGCATGCATTACGTTAACAGGGTGATAATGTACACCAACCCTTTTGTTAGATCACTTGCTTCTACATAGTTTTGATATGAGCTTCAATATAGATTCATTGTTTCGGAATAATGCGATGACTTTCGAGGAAAACTAATAGGCATTCTCAAATCCAATTAATAGTAGTTTTTCTTAATAAGTAGCCGATTTCATTCATCAAGCCTAATTATAAAATTCAAAATTTAAGGTTTGTTTAATGTTAAACTTAGTATGAGTTATTTGTCGCTTGCAATCTCTCCTATCAAATTAACAAAGCTTATTCACTCTTTGAAGACGAGACATGAAATAATTTTCACCTCATAAACAACCAATCAGGCAATCAAGCAAAATTCGGATTCGTCACATATAGTAGAGATTTAGTATGTTAGTTTGCTTAAATAAGTAAGTTTGGTATTTTCTCTTTTATTTTTTAGAGACAAATATAATAGAAATGTAGTCGCTTCAGGATATCCTTTTTCTAAAATAATGAGACGAGCCTCGTCAAGTAAGAATGCGAATTGCGGGGCCCTCAATAACTAACCATAATAAATATTTAGAATCCAGGACAGGCCGTTTAGTGAATCTCACGGCCTTATCCAAAAATAATAACGCGTTAGACCTTTTAGGCATGGTTTAATCAAATTATATTCTTAAACACGGGTGCACATTGATGTGACCCAAATCCGAATCTCAACGGAGTCAAAATGTGTCGACGACCACGGGTGCATTGATTGTGACGTGGTTCGAGATGCATTTTCACGACGTTGCAATTCTATAAAAATAAATGATAATAATAAAAGCGGTTTAAACTTAATAAAAGCACATAAGTCACAACATGTATTTAAATCAGATATTTAGCCATTATAATAATTTAAGCGACCGTGCTAGAACCACGGGATTCGAGGGTGCCTAACACCTTCCCTCGGGTCAACAGAATTCCTTACTTAGAATTTCTGGTTCGCAGACTTCATTTGGAAAAGTCGAAAATTTCCTCGATTTGGGATTCAAGTTAAACCGGTGACTTGGGACACCAAAAACCAAACCTTTCCCAAGTGGCGACTCTGAATTAAATAAATAATCTCATTTCGAATATTGTCACTTAAATTAGAAAAACTCCCTCGCGCATTTAAGCCTCCGTCGCGGGTGCGCAAAAAGGAGGTGTGACAATGCTGAGAACACACGAAAACCCTGAAATATTCGATCTCAAATTTTCCCTCTTCTGAATGAATAAAACAAGGATTTGGGAATATAAGAATGGAAGAAAGGGTAAAACTGTCTTTTTTCTATTAGTAGTGGCTATTTTTTGCTGAGCATTATAATTAGTGGATAAAAATTAAAGACTCCCTTAATAAGTGGCTACTACACGCCATTTTTACAAATTAATACTGAGGTGGATCATGATAGAGAAAAGCGAGATAATGTGTTCACTAACGTAACCAGTTAACTAAATTCTGGTAAATGTTACGTCTATCTTTAATTAGGCTCATTTTTTTTATTAGTATAAATAAATAATAATTAGCTAACATCCTATTGCAGAGATAAACGTAATTACTCAGATACTTAGGTCCTCTCTTTAACACACACCAAAATAAAATAAAAAAAATAAAATAACGTTATCTTTTTTTGATTTTTCACTCGATATTTAGTTTCCGGCTTATTCAGACTCGGTGACTCATTTAATTAGGGGAAATGCTTCTTGCTAAAACGCTTCTTGCCAGGATCTTCTCATTCCCGGTCCTAGGCTGGTTTCCGAGACTTTTGATTAAGAATTGAGCGATTATATTGATTTCACCACAACCCTTGGTTGTAAATAATTTTCTATACCAATCATAACATTGCTTTGCCGGAAGGAAGAGAGAAGGACTGATATCACGTTTTTCCAACTTTATGAACTGAAAACGTATTTGTGCATATTGTTCATCTTTGAAAGAAAACGCTCATATATGGAACAAGGTACGTCAACTTGATAATTGTTTCAGGGTCATTGTTTGTGATTTGTGAAGATCTTGAAGTGCTACAATCCTAAAAATCAAAGTAATTTCAAGTAAGTCATTTGGTGGAATTTGTCCATGAATTTTTTCTTCTTCTGAATTCTTGCAAATATTCTTTCTAAACCATGTCGATTCAAGTTTTTTTAAAAGTTATTTTCAAAAAGTTGTTTTTACTTAACTTTTGCTAGTCTAGTAAATTTTGCAGTGATAAAGCTGGTCATGCTTTGTTCTGATACTGCAACTAAATTCAAAACTACACGCTGTAACAAATCTCCATGAGGCACAACTCGCTCGGTAATCTGGCCTAAGTTCACGAGCTAAGAGCTACAAGGCTAGACTCAAGATGGAAGTTCTGTTACAACATACCAGAGGCGGAGCTAGGATTTCAAGTTTATGGGTTCGGAATTATAATTCTTTTAATTAATTGAGTTCTAAATTAATATTGGTACATAATTAATGATTTTTTAAAAGATAAATATAAGGTTTGAACCAAAGCTACTGGGTTCGGCCGTACCCCTAGCCGGCACTGTAGCTCCTCCCTGCAAGGCTGCAACATATATACCCTTGCCAATTTTTTTCTAAATGCATCGACTAATCCATATTTATGTCATGTAAGATCCATTAATGGGGAAACGCTTTGTATGGGGTGGGTGGGTGGGACTCTTGTGTATATACATTTTAGAGCATCTAGAATTTTGACACAGTTTTTCATGCAGAAATGCACCTTACTCATGGTATTAATTATATAATATGAGGTATCCTCCTTAGGAAATTAAAAGGGAATTTTTACCTCCTAACTCCTATAGCAAAGGCTAACACCTTATTTATTTTAAATAAATACCATTTAAAAAAATTATATTCTATAGATACATTTTAATGTTTATAGCAAAATATCTAATTCTGGTTACCTCCTAACCCTATGCCACTAAATACGCTATTCAGTTACACTATTTTCTTTCTCTCTCTACTTTGATACATGTCATTCTCTTCCCCCATTCCCTGAAAACACGATGCTCAATCTCAAAATTCCTCTCACGCACATCACCTACGTTTTCTCTGATCCCAATTTCTCCAATTCTCTCGAGTCTTTCTTAATTTTTGAATTTTCTTTAATGTTTTCCTTGGATGTATTGCTTCCTCACCTAACAGTTGGGTGTTTTTGTCTGAGAACCTACACGACTCAAATTTTCTATGCTGCCGTTGGATGCTTTTGTCTGAGAACCTACACGACTCAGATTTATGCCTAGGGGAGTTAGGTTTTAAAAGGATGTTCTTGCGTTTCTTAGATTGAATGTAGGTGCCATTCATATTTTCTATGCTGCCGTAGAGGTTAGGCAAACATCCGTTCATCTCTTTCTCCTTAAGAAGCCTGACAACACTGCCCATAGGCAATGAGAGGATGTGAAAGAGGAAATCAACGCAATCCTTTCCAGCCTCCGCAAATACAACTTTCCATCATCTTCAATACAAGATTCAAGCTTTAACAGAGTCCTTATTCTGCCACCATTGCTTGACGGCAGATTCACAGAAATTAGGGTTTGTTCTTGAACAAAGACGTCGGAGTTTGGGGATGAGCAACTTGAATTTTCTGTTAATATATTTCAATGTATCTCGCTGTATTTTCATATATTTCATTGTATTTATTGTTTTTTTTTTCATTGTATTTCATCGTATCTCGTTGTATTTCATATATTTCATTGTATTCACTGTCTCGTTGTACTCCATGAATGTATTCATATATTTTTTAATTAATATAATTTATGTATTCAGATGTATTATATAATTTCTCTGAAGATTGCTATGTTTTTGGGGCGTTTTTCGGTTGAGAATCTTTTTTATAACTGAAAATACAAATTTTGTGTGTTATAATTGAGTTTGTTGAGTTGTATTAGGAGTCTATTATGTTAATTGATTCACTTTCTATTTAAAAATAGTGTAATCTCCTGTTTCACGCAGTGAATACAGTCGAATACAATAATCTAACCAGCTGTAATCCCATATTTCACACCATGAATACAGTCGAATACACCCGAATACAACAACTGATTAGCTGGACTTCCCTGATTCACGCCTATTTTTGCTATTGTATTCATGAATACAGTAACTTAAATACATATAATACATCTTATAACAACAGAAAACATATCTACAATCCGTATTATAACAAATGATATCTATAGATAGCTAATTATTACTAAAAGATAGTGCTTTATGAAAATTTCTCAATTAAAAAACTTTGTGAAAAGAGTGATCCAACTAATAGCCCAACTAGGTAAACAGACAAAATATCGTATTAATGTAGTCACTATTCAACTGCTCCCTAATTTCCCTCAAACCAATTAACAACTCATTTCACATTTGTTCCAACTCTGGAAACAAACCGTGGACTCCTATAACACAAAAAGGATCACCTCATTTCACATATGTTCCAACTCTGGCAATAAATCAAAGATCGTATTATACTCAACTCACCTAATTGAATATGAAATAACCAAACAACACGTAAATTGTCCGTCACTTTTGTTACATAATTCTTTTAAAATTGCTCACCAGATAGTGAGAGAAGACCGGGGTGGGGGGGGGGTGGGGTGGGGGGGGTGGGGGGGTGGGGGGAGGGAATAAAAATCAGAAAATAGAGTAGTATTAGGATCCCATTCAAATAAGCTCCAACTGATTAATTATGTAGGGCCTTACAGAATTTTAAAGGGGAATTAAAATTATATATAATTTATATAGATACAGATCAAAATTATTTAGGAATTAAAAAGATAACCATTATTGATCCTATTTAAGTGAGAGATAAGTTTAAGTTAAAAAAAGTGAAAAACTGGTGAAAATAGCACGACCTAGCCAATTTTCGGATTGATAACCGAAAAATAGCCAGCTTTTGTAAAGTTATTGAAAAATAGCCACCGTTTTGCTGAAACACAGAAAGTTCCAGCATAATATGCTTGATTATGGAGCTCCAGCATATTATGTTGGAACTCCAGCTCGGAAAATTCCAGCATATTATGCTATATTACGGAGCTCCTGCATTTAAATTTTCCGCATATTATGTTGGAACTCCAACAAATTATTAAATTCCAACATATTATATTGGAATATCATATGCAAAAAATCAACATATTATGCTGAAATTTTTCAGTTTTTAAGGATATTTTTGTTCAGATTTATCTCTACATGAAAAAAATGACTAAATTTCAATTACTTTTGAAATGTGTATATTTTTCAATTGCTAGTTATAAATTTAGCTATTTCTGATTTTTTTCCCCCTCAAATACTTATGCTGCTAAAGAAAAAGCCCATAACGGAATGTGGAAAAAGATTAGGGGCCAATTGAATTTTAAGGAAACGAGTGGACGTAATGCTTACCTGCCCTTATATGTGAAGCCAATAGAATAATTTGCAGGTCAAACCATGCATATCTCATTTCAAATTTATGGACGTGACTAGAAAAGTTCTTTCTATCAAAATCAAGCCATACTACTTTTAAATTGTGTTGCAAATTTCAATCACATCTCACCTAATTCGTAACCTGGAGGAGAAAAAGTCCAAGGACATCTACCCCAATCTATTCAATCATTGTTTATTCCAACTTCCAAGCTAAGTTTATTACTTAATTATAACTTTGTTTTTCCTTTTTTTTTTTAAACTTTTTAAAAGGTTCGACTAATTCGAATTTGCACGAGGAGAGACAAAGTTATCAAAAGTAATTTTATTTTCAGTACTCAAACTCGAAATATATAATTAAAGAGTAAATTTCAAAAATGATCATATAATTACGATTTTTTTACTAAAATTATATAACTATGTTTTCTAACATAAAATTCATAAAACTTTTAATAACTCACACAAAAATCATAATGACCAAAAAGTATAATTTTTTAATAGTATTTTCTTATTCCACAATTTTTTAGTTTTTTATTTCCAGTCTAATAAAAAATAATCCAATTTAAAGGGAAATGACTCAGCCTGACCCGAATACTAAAAGTTAATCTTTCAATATATATATATATATATATTTCAAACTATTAATTTTTTGTGGGGGAAGAATTCACTTTTAGTATTATTTTAATTTATGTATATGGGTATTGAGTCATTCCTATTTTAAGCGAATAAAATAAAATTGACTAGTCGTTCGAAACTAATTAGTATATATATATATATATATATATATATATATATATATATATATATATATATATATATATATATATATATATATATATATGTGTGTGTGTGTGTGTGTGTGTGTGTGTGTGTGTGTGTGTGTGTGTGTGTGTGTGTGTGTGTGTGTGTGTGTGTATATATATATATATATATATATATATATATATATATATATATATATATTGATTATTATTTATTAGACTGAATAAAAAATGATAAAATGTGGAATAAGAAAATATTATCGGACAAATGTGTTTACCAAATTTTTGTGTGAGTTAGTGGAAGTTATACTTTTTGTGTTAGAAAACAAAATTATATGACATTGCTAAAATAAAAATATCATAGTTATATGACTATTTCTAAAATTTATCCTATAATTAAAAACTGAGTATTTACAATTTCACTACAACCTTTTAAGGTAATTTTTGCTTTTCTTTTGCTTTCCTTTTGCTTTAACATGGAAGAGTATTCGAGTCCTAAATCGACTAATCTCAATTAACTAGCGCAATAAAATTTGTGCTACCGCCATCTGTTAATCCTTAGTTTACCTTATAATCTATTTTACCATGAAAATGTTTTTTTTAATGAATTTTTCAAATATTTATAATCATAATTTAAAATTAATTTAATTGTCACGACTATTGATGTGGCCAGAGTAGGAAATAAGGGTGTCTAACGAGCCGGGTTGACTCGTAACCGGAACGGCCCAGTCCGGAAAAAACCAGAACCGGACCGGCCCGGTACATAGGGGCTGGGTGGGGCTGGGTAGGAGGGATAGAAGGGGTTGGTTCGTTTATTTTTTTTAATGGTTAACCAGTCCGGTCAAACCCGGTCCACGTGAACAGTACCGTGTACCGGTTTAACCGGCCCGAACCGGTACAACAACTAAATCTTTTTTTTGTTTTTTGTTTTAATTTTTTGAAATCTGTGGGGCCCACTAACAGTTGGCAACGGTCACCCCTGGCAGGGATCCGTTGCTTAACACCCTTAATTGCATTAATAGCCTCTTTTTTCTTTAAAATTTAACCTTTTTTCAATTTACAAAATTAACCTTCTCTAAAACTATAAATACTCCCCTCCTCTTTCTCATTTCTTCACTCATCTCTCAATTCTCATTTCTCAATCTCAATTCTCAAATCTCAATTCATGTTAAATCATGCCTCGTACTTCTAGAGTGCGCTCATATGTTTGGCAACACTTTGAGGTGGTAGAAGAAAATGAAGAAGGTCACAAAGTAAAGTGCAAGAACTGTGGTCAAGTCTTAAATCTTCGTTCAGGGTCTGGCACAGGCAGTTTAAGGGGGCATATAAAGTATTGTCTTGAGCGTCCTCCGGAAATTCGTATTTAAGATTTTTAGACAATTTGTGTTATTTTAAAATTATTAGACGTATTTATGCTTAATGTTTTAGTTTGTTACATAGATTAATATGAAGTATTATTAATTTATTATGCATAAAAATTTAGTTTTACATTTTTTTTTTGTTAATTTACTTTTTAAATGCAAACATTAATTTTGTTATTTTGAAATAAATGTAGCACTTGCAATTTACAAGTGCAATTTTTCCCATCTTCGTTGTATTCTTTATGTTAATACTTTGTATTAATATAACTGACAATAGTTATACAAAAAAAAATTAATAAATACACTAAACCCGGCCTGGCCCGGCCCCCTTAACCCGTAACCCGTACGGTTCAATTTTTACCCGGATCAACCCGAACCCGTTAAATCCGGTAAGCCCCAACCCGTAACCGGCCCGGATCATAACCCGTACGGGCCCAAAAAATCCCAACCCAGACCGGCCCGACCTACCCGTTTAACACCCTTAGTAGGAAGCTAAACGTTTTTAAGGGTTAAATTTCTTTGATTTTAAAAAAGTTGTTAACATTTTAACACTTAAAAAAGTACTTAGAAAATAAACCTAGAGCTGTTAAGTTAGCCAAAATAAATGTATATAAAAAAAACAAGACAAAAGTAGACCAGAAAAAAAAACGTGCAGAGAAGAATGACTATTGTCACGATCCAAATACCACAAGTCGTGATGGCACCTAACTTAACCATGTTTAACTAAAAGTAAGATTTTCGGACAAAATTTATTTTTAGAAGAACTCGGGTTACTGATAATCAAATAGAAATAAGAATAATTGATATAAATAATAGCTGGATAAAAAGCAAAGTAAATTAGTATATTCCAATAGTATTTCGTGTCTTTACAAATGTTCATTCCTCACATTTTATAGCTATTTCTAAGTAATACGTTTCTCTCCTTCCATAATAGAGTTATTATGGACAATTAATGACATTCAATGTAACGTTATAATTGACAATCGTAACTATTTCGGTACAGATTCTATAACGTTTTCCGTAATTAATGCTCATTAATTACCAATAATGCATATATATATATATATATATATATATATATATATATATATGCTATTTTGCTATTTAGGTTCATTCTCCCAATGCTTCTTCAAATTATCAAGAGGTTCGAGCAGACGAGCACCCATTCCTTCTGGTTTTCTTGGATCTTTGCACGTGCTTGTTTAAGCTCGTGCCTCTTCAACTATTCTTCGCCAACTGTTATTCCTTTGTTGATCCACGTGTCATAAAACATCAAAACATAATTAACTCGATGTAATTACTTGATTTTCCCCAATATAGATAGTCCCCCACTTGCCATTTATTCATCAATAGAATATTTGGGAAGTGGATCTCATTAAAGCGGGAATTTTTGCCGCCATTATACCTTCTCTGGGATTGACGCTTCATATGTCACTTCCATTTAATGCTCGTGACACGTGGCATCTTCCGATTGGATCTGCAACTCTTTAGCGTCTTTTAGGGCTTTCTTGCGGCTTCATCAATTACGAAGTGACAGTTTCCATCATTACATATGTTCCTTTGACGGTTGCTTCTGAGTATAAATATAGCTTTTGTGTTTGTCTTTCTCATAAAAAGTTACTTATCTTGGAATATTCATTCTTGTTTTCTTCTTCCTCGTACAGTCATGTCTTCTTCAAACCCTAATCTTCGAAGAGTCCCCATTGTTGACGAACTTCCTCTTGCTCCTGTTAGAAGCAGAAGAGGGGGAAGATTGCGTAGTTTAGGGTCTTCATCTATACGGGGTGCTTCTTTACTTCCAGTGAGTTCTACCCCTTCTTCTAGAGCTAGAGGTTCTCATTCATATAGATCTTCTTCTAGAGGTAAAGATTCTAGTGAACCAGTTCGTGAGCCTTTAGTAGATGAGATTGTCCCTTCTGAACTATCTTTTTACATTGATAGAGAATCAATTAGAAACCAAGTTTCTTCTATGTCTTCTTTAGATCGTGTCGACGTCTACTCTTCTTAAATTACCAAAGGTTTAATCTCTGTTGTTCGTAGGGATTGCGATTGGAGACCTGACTTCCCTATCATAGTTCCTAATGCAAACCAATGAATTACATCTTACATGACCGGATTTTCTTTTGTGTATACATATCCCTTTACGCTGAATTTCAAACCCCCCATTAATCCTATTATCATTGAGTTCTGTCGTTTTTTCAATATTTGTCTAGGACTGATTGGCCCCATTGTGTGAAGGGTTGTTGCTTGTTTAAGGCACTTAATAAGGTTGGGTAATTTGCCTTTTACTTTTTTCCATTTGATCCATCTCTACTCCCCTAAGCTTGACATAGGATCTTCACTTTAGTGGCGAGAAGTAAGAGAGTGATAGTTAGCCTTGAGGATGATAAGGACCGTGGCTGGTATGCCAGATTTGTTGCTGCCCCTACTGTTGGTTTAGTAGGTGAAGAAAATGTACCATTCCCCGAAAAGTGAAATTTTGCACGTAAGTTTTACTTTTGCATTTTCCCTTTTTTTATTTTGAAAGGATTTATTTTACCCGTAGTTGTTTAACTTTCTCTCTTTTTTTAACAACCTTGGGAACTGTTGATGAGATTCCTAATTTCTGTGGTTGGGTAGAGAAGTTACTGACTGTTGCTCCAATAGAAGGTAGATCTTGGAAAAATCTTTCACACAGGTTTGGTTGGAAGGTTAAAACTCATGGTAAATGCTTTACCCCCTCCTTTTCATATTTTCATTCATCTTTTCCTTGGAATTTATTTGACCCTTCTTTTTATCACGATTTTCCATACGTGGTGTAAGTGCTGAAGCAGTTACGGCTTCCAGAGTTTCTTTGGAAAGAGCTCAAAAGATAATCTTGAGTTCTTCATCGAAAAGGAAGGCTGATGCAACCCAAGATTCCGAGGAGGAGGAGGAGGAACAAGATGGAAGCTCCTTGGTTAAAAGGCCATAGGCTAGAAAATGCGTCTTTTCAGATGATGAAGCGACTCCTCCCCGTTTTGTTCCCATAACTGAGCCTGTTGAAGCCACTTTGGTGAGATCAGATGATGATACTCCGGCGGTAGATCGTGACTCTGATGATCAGCTTTTCTCTCGTGGGTTTGATAGTGATAATTTGGATTTAGTTTATGATGAAGTACCCCTTACTTCCTTTACCATGCCTGTCCCTGTGGTGCGTTCTTTGCCAGTCATTACTGCTACTGTTTCTGCTCCGCCCCAAGCTGTTATGACTTCCTCTACAGTTCCCACTACTACCGTTCCTCGTACTGAAGTGGGTTCTTCGAGTGGAAGTGGAGCGATGAAGCAGATTACCATTGAGGTCCCTGCCTATGGTAATCTTTTGAAAAAGTCAGGTCGGGCTGACGTATGGTTGAAACCTTTTGATCGGTCCAGTCGAAAAGTCCAAGCTTGAGAGTCATAGCTATTTTACTTGGATGAATGATATAGTGCAATCGTCATTGAAGGTATTTGCTCCTATTTACTCTTTATTCCATTCTTTTCTCTTTATATTAAGGTTCTTACCCCTTTCTTCTTTTTTTAGATCAATCTTATTAGCACAGAGATGATGAAGAGGGTTTATCATACAGAGTAGTTAATGCTTGATTATCAAATTAAAGCAGACAATTGGAAAGAGCAATATGAAAGTCTACAACTTGAGATGGAAGTTCTAGAAGAAAGTAAGTGTACCTTAGAGCAGCAGTTAAGAGTCATGTCATCAGAGCTAGCAGTTGAGAAGGCTTCTTCCAATCAGGCTGGCAAGGATAAAATCTCTTGAGACATCTTTTTCCGAGCAACTCTCCAAGGCCAGTGAAGAGATTAGAGGATTGAGGGCTTTGATGAACTAAAAAGAAGTTTATGTAGGCGAACTTGTTCAGACCCAGACCCAGACCCAAGAGGATCTTCGTGTATCTTCTGATAAGGTTAGATTTTGGAAAGTTCACTTGCCCCTTTGCAATCCTCTTATGATGCTTCTTTGGCCTAGAAGGAAGAACTCAAAAATGAGATTGACCAATGAGAGAAGGATTATGAAGCTCTCGAGGACAAAACTGCTATTGAAGTGAGTTGGGCTATCTTAAATACACGTCATGATACCCTAGTGGAGGCTAGCCAAGAAGGTTTTATTTGGATGTTGAGTTGGCTAAGATAAAGGAAACCATTGAGAAAACTCAGCAAGACCAAAGTTTTTCTTCTCCTATGACTGATACTCCTGAGTATATTGAAGCTAATGTAGGCGCGGTGGATGTCCTATCTCCTTCAATTCAAATCGAGCCTGCTGATGATGCTATTTTAGACTCTTCTTCTGCTCCCCAGTGAAAGTTTATGAAGTTCCCTTTCTTTTTTTTCTTTTTGGTGGAATGTGGTTTTACCCCTGGTCCCATTCGGGGGTTCAGTTTTTGGAAATGACAAGTCCCCAGACCTTTTTGGGGCATTTTGTAAAAATATGACAATCAGTTTATGACTTAGTCTTAATATTATAAAGTTTTTGTTTCAATTTAATTATCTTGAGTTTCTGTTTTACTCTTTTTGCCTTGTTTCATTATATAAATTCAAGGTCTTGCTTTTTAATTAATGGGTTTTTGTCTTACCCTTTTAACATTTTTTTTATAAAATGCTTTACTAACTTCATGTATCTTTGAATCAGACATGAAATTATAAAAGAGGGCCCTTTTATATACGACACTTAATGAAGAAGACGCCTCAACTTCATAACAGTATAAATATACGAAAAAAGAAATAGGAACACTCATGTTTCTTGAAATAACTTTGATAAAGTTTTCATTTGAACTTTATTAAGTTTAAATAACATCTTACATGTATTTAAATATCTTCTATAACTTTTTCGTAACTGTTTTCTTAACAACAGATTTGCAAAAAAGGAAAGAAAATCCAAGGGATTTTTTTATAACCCATGGCTAAATACTGCCTTTAACCTAGACATCATAAGATTTTGAAATCTATATAAAGGTTTTTTGATGGCTTGTGTTATTGGCTCGTGACTTTGCTCTGAACTTGATATATTTGATGAGTAGACTTTTGGGCTTGACTTGAACTTTAATTGTTTTCAGTCTTTTTTGCCTTCTTTATACATATATCATATGTATATTATATAGTCCCCCAAGTGTTTGATCTTTGAAGTATGAAATATCGAGCACTTAATTATTCCTTCCATGTGATCCTTTTCCTGAAAAGGAAAAACATACGGGACTCGGATGTACGATTTTAGATGAAGACTGCTTAACCCATTTAAATTTCTATCAGAATAGTTGTAACCTTAGACCGAAAATTATGTTCTTTCCACGTGTCTTTTCAGGTTGTAATTCATCATTTAGTGCGGGCTAGCTTTTTGCCTATCATCTAAAATCGTTAGTAAAATTTTAACAATTCAAAAATAAAAGTTATTAATGAGGGTACCTGCCCATGGGTATTTCTTTTCCTTAGAAATAGTATCTCTTCAGATGAACAACATTCCAATTTGAAGGTAGAATCTTGTCATCCATTGTTTCCATTTCGTATGCTTCTTTTCCTGCGATACCATGAATCTTATAAGGTCCTTCCCAAGTTGCACTTAACTTTCCTGCATTAGCTGCCCTCGTTGATTGGAAAACTTTCTTGAGTAAGAAGTCCCCAATCTTGAAGTATCTGAGATGAGCTTTCTGGTTATAGTATCGTTCCATAACTTGTTTTTGCGCTGCCATCCTTATTAATGCAGTTTCCCTCCTTTCTTCAAGTAAATCCAGCTTTACTCGCATCTCTTCTTCATTTGATTCCTCAGTTGCTTGTGTATATCTCGTGCTTGGTTCCCCTATCTCGACTAGAATTAAGGCTTTAGCTCCGTATACAAGTGAAAACGGTGTTTCCCCCGTACTTATTTTTGCGGTTGTTCGATAAGCCCACAAGACTCCAGGTAACACCTTTGGCCAATTGCCTTTGGATTCCTCCAACCTTTTCTTCAAGTTGTTGATAATGACTTTATTCATTGATTCAACTTGTCCATTACCCACTGGATGGTAAGGCGTTGAAGTAATCCTTTTAATTTGCCAACTCTAAAAAAATTCTGTGATTTGCGTGCTTATAAATTGCGGGCCGTTATCACATACGATTTTCTTTGGTACACCAAATCGACATATGATGTTTCACCAAATGAAATTTCTGACCTCTTTTCTCGTACCTGTTTAAAAGCTCCTGCTTCTACCCACTTAGTAAAGTAATCCGTGAGTACTAACAGAAATCTTACCTTGCCTTTGGCTTAGGGTAGTGGACCCACGATATCCATCCCCCATTTCATAAATGGCCACAATGCAATAACCGGATGTAATAATTCAACAGGTCGATGCATATTGTTACCATATCTTTGGCACTTGTCACATTTAGCTACAAAATTTTCTGCGTCTTCTTCCATTTTTGGCCAATAATAGCCGGCTCTAATCATGGTTTTTAGTAAAGATCTTCTTCCCGTCTGATTTCCACAATGTCCCTCATATATTTCTCTCATCACATACTCTATTTGAGAAGGCCCGAGGCATCTTGCTAGAGGACCACCGAACATTTTACTATAAAAATTCCCTTGCTTTAAACAGTATCGAGCAACTTTTTTACGAAGTGCTTGAGCCTTTTTCTTATCTTCAGGTAAAATTCTATACTGTAAAAAATTGACAATCTCGTTCCTCCGATCCCAAATTAGGTTATTGAAATTTACCTCGTTTTTGTCTTGATCAAGTACGGAATGAAATCAATGAATCACAGAAGCATTTTTGTCATTCGTTACTTCTGCAGCAGATGCAAGATTAGCTAGGGCGTCAGTCTCTGAATTTTCCTCTCTTGGTATCTGCATGACTTTCCAAGTTTGGAACTACCTGACCAAATCACGTGCCTTTTCCAGGTATTGCTGCATTCTTGCCTCTCTAGCTATATAAGTCCCCAACATTTGGTTAACTACGAGCTGTGAATCGCTTTTGATTATGAACTGTTCTATACCAAGCTCTTGTGACAGTTCTAAACATGCAATCACATCTTCATATTCTGCCTCATTGTTAGTTATAGGGTGACATTTTATGGCTTGTCGTATTGTTTCTCCCGTGGGTGGTACCAAAACAATACCTAAACCTGCCTCTTTCACATTCGATAAACCATCAGTGAATAAGGTCCAAGTTCTTGGATTAGACCCGTTAAATACCTGCAGTTCTTTTTCTACTTCTAGTTGTATCCCTTGACTAAAATCAGCCACGAAATCTGCTAAAACCTGTGACTTTATTGCAGTTCTAGATTGATATGTAATGTCATATTCACTTAGTTCTATGGCCCACTTGACTAATCTACCTGATAACTCTTATTTATGCAATATATTACGCAAGGGATAGGCGGTTACTACATAGATGGAATGGCATTTAAAATAAGGTCTTAACTTCCTAGATGCCATGATTAATCCTAGTGCAAGTTTTTCTAGATGAGAATACCGAGTTTCAGCATCTAATAATGACTTGCTAACATAATAAATCAGAGACTGTTTACCTTGGTCTCCTCGAACTAATACATCACTTACCGCTACTTCTGAAACAACAAGGTAGATGAGTAGTTTCTCCCCATCTTTTGGTTTCGCAAGCAACGATGGATTTGACAAATATACTTTCAAATTTTTAAGCACCTGTTGACATTCTTTATACCATTCAAATTGATCCTACTTTTTTAGGGCTAAAAAGAACCTGAAGCATTTTTCTGATGATTTTGAAATAAATCTTCCCAAAGCTGCTATTCTCCCTATTAGTCTCTGTACTTCTTTTTTACTTGTCAGTGTATCTAGGCTTTCCTCAATAACTTTAATATGCACGGGATTTACTTCAATTCCACGGTTAGAAACAAGAAATCCCAAGAACTTACCTGATGAAACTCCAAATGCACATTTCTCAGGGTTTAACTTCATGTTAAATTTACGAAGAATCTGAAATGTATCAGACAAGTGTTGGATATGATCCCCTGCTGGTTGTGACTTGACCAACATATCATATATATAGACCTCCATGGTTTTCCCTAAATGTTCTTGAAATATTTCGGTCACCAACCTTTGATATGTGGCTCCAGCGTTCTTGAGACCAAATGGCATTACTTTGTAACAGTAAGTTCCCGTGTTTGTTATAAATGAAGTTTTTTCTTCATCTATGGGATCCATTTTTATTTGATTATACCCTGAATATGCATCTAAAAAACTTAACAATTCATGTCCTGTAGTGACATCAATTAGTTGATGTATATGCGGTAATGAAAAAGAATCTTTAGGACAAGTTTTGTTTAGGTCAGTATAATCTACACAAACTCGCCACTTACCATTCTTTTTAGGTACTACTATAGTATTAGCTAACCAATTTGGATATTTTACCTCGCGTATGGACCCAATTTTTAAAAGTTTTTGTACCTCATCTTGAATCACCTGATTTTTGAAAGATACTTGTTTTTTTTGTTTAACAGGTGGGTATGATGGATCTTCATTTAACTTGTGGATCATCACTTCCGGAGGTATTCCTGTCATATCAGAATGGGATCAGGCAAAACAATCCACATTAGTTTTCAAAAATTCAGTCAACTTACCTTTCATTTCTTGGCATAGTTTAGCCCCAATGTAGACTTCTCTTTCAGGCCAGGGTGCAAATAGTACTACAACTTCCAATTCCTCAAACGTTGTTTTGATGTTTTCATTTTCCTCTGGCTCTTGGATGGTATTGGGTCTCGAGTCTACGTCTGTTCGCCCATGCTCAGTTGAGGCTTGTGTTGCAGCATCCTCAACTGGATTCTATGATTGCTATTTTTCTTTGTTTTTTGCACTTGAATCTGCTACGGAATTAATGCTCCTAGACGCTTGCTGGTCACCACGGATTTGCCGTATTCCCCATTGAGAAGGGAATTTAATAACTTGATGCAGGGTAGATGGAAAAACATCCATTTTGTGAATTCATGGTCTACCGAGAATCATATTGTAAGCCATGTCCATCTCTACCACCTGAAATTTCGTGTCTTTGACAACTCCTTCTACGAATATGGTAAGTATTATCTCCCCCTTTTTTACGATTCTCAAGTTGTCAAAACCAGATAAGGTGTGCGCCTTGGGTATTAGCTTATCTTCAGCTTGCATTTAATTTACCACTCTTAGTAGAATGATATTCATGGAGCTACCTGGATCAATCAAAACTCGTTTCACATTGGTGTCATGTCCAAGTAAAGATATTACTAGTGAGTCTTTGTGCGGGGTTAGCATGCCGTCTGCATCTGCATCATCAAATGTAATACTTTCTTCTTCCAAAACCTGTTGAACTCGCATCATGTGTATGACTGTAATTTTCGAAACCTTTTTGGCTATCGTATATGTTACGCCATTAATTTCTTCTTCTCTGCTTATGACATTAACTGTCCTCTTTGGTAAAGGGGGTTTAGGGGGCTCCTGCATGTTCTTTATGTACGCTTGCTTACTATTTTCACTAAACAATTTGGTTAGATACCCTTGCTTTAACAAATGTTCAACTTCACCTTGCAGCAATCTGCAATCCGCCGTTTTGTGATCATGATCGTTATGAATCTCGCACAAAAAATAGGATTTCGCCTATTCGGGTTTGATTTCATTTCCTTTAGCCATCTACCTTATCTCCCATGCTTCTTAATACTGCTACTAAATCTGATGTGCTAACATTAAAATTGTAACCGCCATTTTTGGCCTTTGAGCCTCTATCATCATCTTGCGTCTCTCGTGCATTTCGCTCTTTTTCAAACCTTGATGATGAGCCCGACTCTCTATATCTTAATCTATGATCGTACCTTGAGTTATCCTGCTTTGAACGCGAATCTCTTCCTGCTGGTCCCATGTAGGGATCGTACTTGTTTTTACCGAACCTTTTTTCAGTTTCAGCACGTCTAGAACTTACCCTCTCCTTTTTTCGAGAGTGACTGATGGTATCTTCTTCTATCCGCAACTTCGTGTTATATCTGTTGTAAACATCATTCCAAGTTGTTGCTGGAAATTCATGTAGACTTTCCTTGAGTCGTCTCGTGGCTTCTGAACTTTTCTCATTTAGATTACTGGCAAATGCCATAGCCACCCAGTTATCAGGTACGCGCGGCAATATCATCCTCTCACACTAGAATCTGTCTACGAATTCTCTGAGCAGCTCCGAATCTCCTTGCTTTATTTTGAAAATATCCTCCATTCGTTTTTTGACTTTTTGAGCTCCCGAGTGTGCTATGATAAATGAATCTGCAAGCTCAACAAAAGAATCTATAGAATTTTTGGGTAAAAGAGAGTGTCATGTTAATGCTCCCTTAGTGAGTGTTTCTTCGAATTTTTGACCAATACTGATTCAATTACTTGCTTGGTCAAGTCGTTGCCCTTTACACCGATTGTGAATGCAGTTACGTGTCTCGTGGATCAGCTGTTCCATCGTATTTCGGAATATCAGGCATCTTGAATTTCTTCGAAATTGGTAGAGGAGCAGCACTTGGCTTCCAAGGTTGTTGTGAATATTTGTCCATATCTATTCCCTTGATTACAGGCGGTACTCCAGGTATTAGCTCTATGCGGTCGCTCTGCTCCTTGAGCTGTTTCTGCAAATTTAATACTAAATTTTGTAAATCAAAATTAACTGTGTTACCTGGTTCTCCATCACGAGACTCGCTGGGAGTTCCACCACTACCTGAATTAACGAGTCCAAAATGAGGGTTTTCCAAAGTGTTGTTATTTGGAGTTGGTGTAGGCGGTGCAACCAGCAACTGGCTGGTAAAAGCCTATAGAGGGTTGTTGACATGTTGAGCAATTATTTTTTTAAGAGCTTTATTGATAGCTTGATCATTTGAAAGTCTGTCATTTTTATTCGATTCAGATCTGTTAGGGGTCCCCTCTCGTGATTAACACTGAGAATGTTGTGGCGAAGGAGGTGCGGTTCTATCATCTTGTTCGTTCAGTTGATGTTGTGGATCTTCTTGGAGTAGTAAATTGTGTTGGTTATTGTCGTTGACATTCGACATGATTATTTTTGATAAAAGAGTCAATTTGGAAAGCAGATGATTATCACATTCCCGGTAACGGAACCAATTTATTTAACCAAAAATAAGATTTTTGGTCAAAGCTTGTTTTTAGAAGAACTCGGGTTACTGATAATCAAATAAAAATAAGAATAATTGATGTAAATAATAGCTGGATAAAAAGCAAAGTAAACCAGCATATTCCAATAGTATTTCGTGTCCTTACAAATGTTCATTCCTCATCTTTTATAGCTATTTCTAAGTAATGTGTTTCTCTCCTTCCATCATAGAGTTATTATGGACAATTAATGACATTCAATGTAACGTTATAATTGACAATCGTAATTGTTTCGATACAGATTCTATAATGTTTTTCATAATTAATGCTCATTAATTACCAATAATACGTATCTAAACTCTTTTACTATTTAGGTTCATTCTCCTGATGCTTCTTCAAATTATCAAGAGGTTCGAGCACCCATTCCTTCTGTTTTTTTTGGATCTTTTCCCGTGCCTGTTAAAGCTTGCGCCTCTTCAACTATTCTTCGCCAACTGTCATTCCTTTGTTGATCCATGTGTCATGACACATCAGTACATAATTAACTCGATGTAATAACTTGATTTTCCCCAATACAAACCCGCTAAGTAAACCAACTTACAGAAAAACATAGCCCAACTGAGGTTATAAGAGAAAAGAGAATAGATAACTGAGCATTTACAAATTACCAAGACCTGGTAGTACGAATTACAAGCTTCTAAGATTTAGAATTTCAAAATTGATACAAATAATTACACGTTATGTTTGAAGTTACAAATATAGATTAGCAATAATCTAAACTACCGACGACAAGTGGAAGCTATAACCAAACGCACGAACATCTTCCGAATCAACACCCGACATTACCAGTAGATCCGCTCCAATATCTACACGGAACGTGCGAAAGTACAGTATCAATACAACCGACCCCATGCACTAGCAAGTATTTTGTCTAACCTCGTCGAGGTAGTGACGGGGCTTTTAGTTGAAAGATGCTTATTGTTATAACCTGTACATTAGACTAACAGTAAAAGCAGTTCAAAGCATAACAGATAAAGTATCATATACAACTCTGCGAGACAGTCAACATTTACTAGCAGGAATCACAATAGAATATTTACAATCCTTCCTGGTATGAGAAGTATATCCAAGATATCAAGTCAAATGGCACGGTAACACCCTTCGTGCTTCTATCTCATCCTCATAATATATAAATAAATTTATATGACTAATCAATTAGCACGACAACACCCTTCATTTGTTCAACTCATCCTGCCCAAATGTACATATAACAAAACCAACCAGATGACAAAAACATCATAACAGGAATTACAAAGTGGAAATACGCAAGTAACAACAATGGACGAGGATATACATGTGGGCAAAAGTAAAAGACTAGGCGGAAAGCACGTGATTAATAACAACCAATAGGAAAACAAAGAGTATCAACTTTAATTAACTAGCATAGTGGAGGCCTATGTACAAATATAGCAAACAAGAAGGAAGCACAAGATCTTTACAAGTTAACAAGTAAGGGCATGAATGACTAGCATGGTGGAAGGCTTACACTAAGATGCAACAGAATAGATACAACATGAGTATAATTATAAAAGCAGAAAATAGGCATGGTATTTGCAAGTTAAGCAAGTAGAAGGTATGAGCAATACAACAATAATGGAGATGGAGATCATGACAGAACAATGACAGTAAATCACATCAGATCCTTATGACAATAACAATTCAAGGTAAAGACAAGAACATATACATGGAAGACTGATATCAAACATAATGCATGTCCCTCATCCTCGCCTGCACGGAAACACCCATCGTGCCATGGCCTTACGATAACATACAAGAATAACGATATAGATGAAATGGCATGGCATCACCCTTCGTGCTTTAACTCTAAAATGATATGGCATGATATCACCCTTTGTGCTTTTACTCTCAATAACATGGCACGACATCACCCTTCGTGCTTTACGCTCTTCCTCATATGATAATGAATATAAAATGGCACGACATCACCTTCGTGCTTTACACGATTTCTCACATGATAATGAATATAAAATGGCACAGCATCATCCTCTATGCTTTACACTCTTCCTCACATGATAATGAATATAAAATGGTACGACATCACCCTTCGTGCTTTACACTCTTCCTCATATGATAATGAATATAAAATGGCACGGCATCACCCTTCGTGTTTTACCCTCTTCCTTACCAAGCATATGAATATTAATAAAACAGCAAGGCAAGAAGTATAAATAACATCGAGGAGAGTGTTCAACGAATATTCCAAACAAATTCTCAATCACTACTTTACAAGCCAACAATGATTCAATGAACCCTCAAGGTCCATATAATTCAAGTGTTGATACCCAATTTTCCCTATATATTTTTATATGCAAATACTTTAAAAATAGTAAATATATATATATATATATATATATATATATATATGCATATATAAGTATGTCAAAGTGTTTCAATAATTTTCCTAAATTCTAAAAGATTTTTAAATTGATTTATTGACAATTTTAGCAGTACATAAACCAATAATTATTCCCAAAATTATCATTTTTGGTGAATAACTTACTTTATTCTCATATTTATACCAAAATATAGCTAGGGTAATGTTAATACATTTTTACAAATTTCTTTGGTATTTTAAAAGCTAAATTGCATATAATTGCAATTTTAGCCTATTTTAAGATTAATAGCATTTTATAATTATAAAATTGGTTTTACTATTTTTAAATGAAAATTTATATATTATTAATTGACTCAGTACTTTTAATTTATTTTCAGAAGTCATTTTTACTATTTCTATGTGGAAACCATACCACACTCCATCTCAAGCACACCCGAGTCTGATGATAAAGACTCACTTATCAGGAACCTGGCAGAGAAACTCAAGAAATTGACTAGCCAAATTCAGGGCGTCAAAGGAAGCAAGGGGATTGAAGGGTTGAACTACGAAGACCTCTGCATACAACCAAATGTTGAACTTCCTGAGGGGTACAAACCTCCTAAGTTTGAGATGTTTGATGGCACAGGGGATCCCGGAGTTTATTTGAGAACATACTGTGACACGTTGGTCGGAGTAGGGAAGGACGAAAGGATTCGCATGAAACTTTTCATGAGGAGTCTGAAGGGAGATGCTCTATCTTTGTACATTAACCAAGATCCGAAGAAGTGGTCAAACTGGGTAAGCATGTCGTCCGATTTCATGGACAGGTTTAGGTTCAACACAGAAAATGTGCCAGATGTGTTCTACATCCAGAACCAAAAGATGAAACCCGTAGAGACATTCCGCGAGTATGCTACTCGCTGGAGGTCAAAAGCTACTAAGGTAAGACCAGCTTTAGAATAAGAACAAATGAACAGGTTTTTCGTCCGAGCTCAAGACCCACAATATTATGAAAGGTTGATGTTGATTGAAAGCCAAAAATTTTCCAACATCATCAAGCTAGGTGAGAGGATCGAGGAAGGCATCAAAAGTGGTATGGTCACAAACTTTGAAGCCTTGCAGGATACCAACATGGCTCTATAGTCTGGTGGCATGTCCAAGAAAAGGGACGTGAGTGCCGTGATAGCTGCACAGAGAACCAAGTCCCCTATCAAATACCAAACCTACCCGATGCCTCCACTCACATATCAACCTACCCCAAATTACCAAGCACCTTTGCCCTCTTACTATGCTCCACCTCCTACTTACCCATCACCTCTACCTCCTACATATCAGCCTACTTCACCCAAATATTCTCAAGTCGCACATGTCTACCAAGCCTACACTCCCACTCGCCAAAACTTTCCTAGACCCCGACCAAATTTTGACCACAGACCTCCCAAACAATATACCTCCATTGCTGAACTAATTGACCAGCTGTATGAAAGGCTCAACGTTGCTGGTTATGTCACCCCCATCTCTGCTATAACCCCTGAAAACCCTTCCCAATGGGTGAATCCTAATAAATCATGTGCATATTATTCCGGCATAAAAGGGCATACCATTGATGAATGTCATTCTATGAAAGATAAAATCTAGGCACTGATCGATAACAAGATTATTGTGGCAAAGGAGCCTACTCTGAATGTCCGCAATAACCCTCTGCCCGACCACAAGGGTGGAGGCGTTCACATGATTGAGATTTTGGGACCCTAAGGGATCGATCAGATTGATCGCAGAAGGTGACGAGCCAAAGAAACCAACAGTCACCCTTAATCCGATTGTAGTCCAGATTCAGCCTTCTGGGGATGCTGAAGTGAATATGTCCATACCACTTGAGTTCGAAGCGCCCTCTTCTGCAAAGACGCCAGCACCGATTGAGGTTGAGTTTGGGTCTCCAGCAAACGCACCTGCACCATTTGAAGTTGCTGTGTTACCTTCCAAAACACCTACTCTATTTGGAGTAAAAATGCCCATTCTGATAGCAATGTCGGCTATAAACCCATTCCATATAAAGACCATCCCTTGGGACTACACAGCCGAGGCACGAAGGAAAGGGAAAACCAAATCCGGAGAAGCAGTTGCGACATAGGGTATGGCAAGAACCGGCAGGGTCTATACTCCGGAACATTTGACTAAGCCAAGAAAACAGACCTCTGGTCGGCCGACCATTACAGAAACCGGGCCTGATGATCTCTGGAGGAAGATACAAGCAAAGGAGTACCTAGTCATCGATCAGTTGAACAAAACACCGGCACAAATCTCTATCCTAGCCTTGCTACAAAGCTCCGATGCACATAAGAATGCTCTGTTAAAGATGCTGAGTGAGGCATATATACCGAGCAACATCACTGGAGGAGAAATGGCAAACATGGTAGGGCAGGTATTGGAGAGTCACAAGATCACTTTTCATGAGGATGAGTTGCCACTAGAAGGTTTGAGTCACAACAAGGTGTTGCACATCACTGTGTAGTGTGAGGATTATTTCATCACTAGGATCCTAATTGACGGAGGGTCTAGCCTCAACATTTGTCCATTGGTAACGCTCAGAACATTGGGAAAGAGCCTGCATGAGATCAAGGATAGGGCCATCAATGTCAAAGCTTTCGACGGTTCCCAAAGGTCCAGTATTGGGGAAATTAGCTTATGTCTGCAAATGGGGCCTACTTGGTTTGATATTGATTTTCAAGAAATAGACGTGCCAAAATCTTACAACTTGCTTTTGGGACGGACTTGGATTCATGCCGCTGGGGCTGTAGCATTGACCCTACATCAGGCAGTGAAGTTTGAATGGAACCACCATGAGGTGATCATTCACGTCAACGGTAGCAATCCCATATACAGTCGCCAAACCATCCCAGCGATCGAAGGTGGAAGAAAGATAGGTGGGGAAACCTACCACCACATCAAGCGAGTCAACACCGTTGATAAGGGAAAATGGTGGGACAACAAAGTTGAAAGCATATTAAACTGGAGCAGATATGAATCTGGCAAGGGACTTGGCAAGAACCTCCAAGGAATCACCAAACCTATCAAGCTGAAGAAACATGGCACCACTTTCGGTCTAGGATATAAGTACACTTGGGAAGAGCTCAACAACTGGTTGCCACAATGGCGCAGTCCTTACTACCCACTGGAGCAGCCGATACCCTATTTGGAATAGACTTTCTAGCCAGTTGATGTCATAAATGGGTCAGAAGAAGAGTAAGCACTGACAGCGATGAGGAATTTGTTCCTGGAAGACGATGACATGGATTGTTGTGTCATATTCGAGGAGGAGGGGGATGAAGGCCCTTACATATAGGCTGCAAGCCGAGGAGCATGCCTAAACAATTGGACCATCAGAACCACCAGAGCTCAGAAAGCCTCGAGGTAGCAAAGCTGAACAAAGCATCATGCACTATCTTTTATTTTTACTAGTTGATTTTTCTTTCGCATTTTTAAATTTTCGCAATAAGATCTTCAATATTCAAAATAGTTATGGAATTTAGCAAAACATTTTCTCTATAAATCTTACTCTTATTATTTTTCTCTCATTACTTTACTCATACAACATTACTATTACTTATCTTGATGAACCAATGACTGTGACATGCAACGAGACAACGCAACAAGCGGATATAGATTCAGAGGAAGATGACATACCAGAAGAGATTGTTAAAGAGGTTGAAAATTTTAAGAACAGACCTAAGTCCAACCTGGATGAGACCGAGATTGTTAACCTGGGAGATGTAGAGAACGTCAAAGAAACGAGAATCAGTGTCCACTTATCGCCATCAGAAAGGAAGGAATATACAGAATTTCTAAAGGATATGAAGACATATTCGCTTGGTCGTATGATGACATGACCGGTCTGAGTACATCTATTATGGTTCACAAACTGCCAACCGATCCAACATGTCCGCTGGTAAACAAAAGCTCAAAAGGTTTAAGCCTGACATGAGTCTGAAAATAAAGGAAGAAGTCACTAAGCAAGTCAAAGCTAAGGTTCTCAGGGTAGTAGAATATCCGACATGGTTATCCAACATCGTGCCAGTGCCGAAGAAGGACGGGAAGGTCAGAGTCTGTGTCGACTATCAGGATCTCAACCAGGCCAGTCCAAAAGACGATTTCCCCTTGCCAAACATACACATCCTGATGGACAATTGTGCCAAGCACGAGTTGCAGTCATTCATTTATTGTTTTGCTGGGTATCATCAGATCTGGATGGATGAAAAAGATGCTGAGAAAACGGCTTTCATTACGCCGTGGGGAATGTACTGTTACAAAATAATGTCGTTCGGCCTGAAAAATGTAGGGGCCACCTACATGAGGGCCATGACTACCCTTTTGCATGATATGATACATAAGGAGATCAAGGTATATGTAGATGATTTCATCATCAAAACCAAGAAAGCCACTGATCACATGGAAGATTTGAGGAAGTTCTTCAACAGACTAAGAAGGTACAACCTGAAACTGAATCCCGCGAAATGTGCATTTGGGGTTCCTGCCGGAAAACTACTTGGGTTCATTGTAAGTCACTGAGGAATAGAACTAGATCCATCAAAGGTTAAAGACATTCAAGAATTGCCACCGCCAAAGAACAAAAAGGACGTGATGAGTTTTCTAGGAAGACTCAACTACATCAGCCGGTTCATAGCTCAATCTACTATCATCTGTGAGCTAATCTTTAAGATGTTGAAGAAGGACACCGCTACCAAATGGACTGATGACTGCCAGAGGGCCTTCAACAGAATCAAGGAGTACTTGTCCACACCGTCAGTTTTGGTCCCACCCGAACCAGGTAGACCCCTATTACTCTACCTTGTAGTGCTAGATGGAGCATTCAATTGTGTTCTTGGGCAACATGATGAAACGGGGAGGAAGGAGCAGGTCATCTACTATCTTAGCAAGAAGTTCACCCCTTACGAGGCCCGGTATTCTCTATTAGAATGCACCTGTTATGCTCTGACTTGGGTAGCTCAGAAGTTGTGGCACTATTTCTGTGCCTATACCACGTATCTCATATCAAGGATGGATCCGTTGAAGTACATCTTTCAGAAGCCCATGCCCACTGGCAAGCTGGCCAAGTGGCAAATCCTGCTGAGCGAATTTGACATTGTCTACGTAAATCAGAAAGCAATCAAAAGACAGGCTTTGGTAGATCATCTTGCCGAGAATCCCATGGACGGAGAATACAAACCCTTAAAGACATATTTTCCTGATGAAGAGATATCATTCATAGGAGAAGACAATGGTTGGAGAATGTTTTTCGATAGAGCAGCAAATTTCAAAGGAGTTGGAATAGAAGCAATCCTAGTGTCAGAAACCGGTCAGCATTATCCGGTGTCTGCCAAACTCAGATTCCCTTGCACCAACAACATGGCTGAGTACGAGGCCTGCATCTTGGGACTCAAGATGTCCATTGACATGAACATCCAAGAGTTGCTAGCGATCGGGGATTCAGACTTGCTTATACATCAGGTCCGAGAAGAATGGGCGACCAAGAACTCCAAGATACTCCCTTATCTACATCATGTGCAGGAGTTGAGAAAGAGGTTCACAAAGACAGAATTCTAGCATGTCCCCAGGGTCCAGAATGAATTTGCCGATGCATTGGCTACCCTATCATCCATGATATAGCATCCAGATAAGAACTTTATTGATCTCATTCCGGTAAATATCCATGATCAGCCAACTTACTGTGCTCATGTCGAATAAGAAGCAGACGGAAATCCTTGGTTTCATGATATCAAGGAATACTTGGCAAAAGGGGAATACCCCGAGATCGCAAACACTATTTAGAAGCACACGCTTCGGAGGTTATCCAACAATTTCTTTCATAGCAGAGGAATCCTATACAGGAGGACTCCTGATTTGGGATTACTAAGGTGTGTCGACGCAAATGAAGTATCTAAATTACTAAAAGAAATCCATGCTGGGACCTGTGGGCCACATATGAATGGCTTTGGCTTAGCCAAGAAGATACTCCGAGCTGGTTATTTTTGGATGACTATGGAAACGGACTGCATCCAGCATGTCCAGAAGTGCCACCGCTGTTAGATACATGCAAATATGATAAAGGTGCCTCCAAACGAGCTTAATACAACAAGCTCACCATGGTTGTTCTCTACTTGGGGAATGGATGTTATCGAACCAATCGAACCTGCTGCATCAAATGGGCACAGGTTCATCCTAGTGGCAAGTGATTATTTCACCAAATGGGTTGAAGCAGTATCGTACAAGGCAGTGACTAAAAAAGTTGTGGCAGACTTTGTCCGCGACCATTTCGTTTGTCGGTTCGGAATTCCAGAATCAATCATTACTGATAATGGTTCCAATCTCAACAATGATTTGATGAAATCCATGTGTGAAACCTTAAGGATCAAACACAAGAATTCTACAACCTACAGATCTCAGATGAACGGAGCCGTAGAGGCCGCCAATAAGAATATCAAGAAGATACTAAGGAAAATGATAGAGAAGCATAAGTAGTGGCACGAGAAGTTATCATTTTCTTTATTGGGGTATCGCACCACAGTCCGCACATCAATCGGGGCAACGCCCTATATGCTGGTTTATGGTACAGAGGCAGTCATTCCAGCCGAGGTAGAAATTCCTTCCTTGAGGATCATACAGGAAGAAGAACTCGACAATGCAGAATGGGTGAAGAGTCATTATGAGCAGCTAGATCTTATAGATGGAAAAAGAATGAACGCAGTTTGCCATGGTCAGCTTTATCAGAACAGAATGTCTAGAGCCTTCAACAAAAAAGAGTCAAGCCGAGACAATTCACACCGGGGTAGCTAGTGTTAAAGAAGATTTTCCCGTATCAGGACGAGGCCAAAGGGAAGTTTTCTCCCAAATGGCAGGGTCCGTACATGGTCTACCGAGTTCTAACAGGAGGAACCCTCATACTTGCAGAAATGGACGGAGAAGTTTGGCCGAAGCCGATCAATTCAGACGCAGTCAAGCGATACTATGTGTAACCTTTGTGCTTTCCTTTATGATGTAATTTGAGCTATGCCTGACCTGATTCCCATTTAAGAGGGGATACATAGGCAACCCTATGGGTTCGGTCACAATTCAATAAAATTTCCATTTCCCCCGCTATTGGAAACTAGGGCAGAATTTTGAGGAGGACCCTCAAAATTCCAAAGTCGATTCCAGCCATTTATCATTAACAGTCGTCAGGAGCAACAGCCCAGTAAACTGGGGCAGAATTTTGAGGAGGACCCTCAAAATTTTGGAGCAAGCAAAGTTGCAATGTCTTGAACCACGTCGCAGTCGTCGGTTCATCTAAAGAAAACTATTTATGTTATATTTTTACTAAATCAGGCATGTCTATTATCAAAATTGCTTTGTTTAGCAATGCTGCCCTAATGATACATATAGTATCATCGAAACAGAGCCAAGCAGGACAAGCGAAGTCAACGGGAATACGAACTAACCTTCCCCATTTACAAAACTCACGATTTTTCTTTGGATGCAGGCACCCAAGTCACGAAATCATCGAACACATTTATACACTCATACTTTTCAGGAATACAACCCTCAGAACCGTCACACCTATTCACAGTTTGCTATCCACGCACAACATCCCTAGCAGCCACAATATCGCAATTAGCTATCAACGAAGAAATTTTGCATATCATTATTCAAAGGCATCATGGTTCGGAGGCATCATTCTCATAGCCCAAGAACATCATTTCATGGCCTACGAATCCTTATCATATGCTTCATGGCCCAGGACGTCATGGTCTGAGGACGTCATCCTAACCGTCCAAAGACAACATTCATGGTCTGATGGGAACTTGCATCATGTTTAATTTTTCGCACAACATACACTTGCATTGCTTATTTGCAGGTAAACCGTCTAGCAACAATCGTCTCAGCAGGAGCGATCTCGCTCCAGTTCCCGTAGCCCTGTTAGACTTTAACCATTCATCCCAACCTAAATATCGCGTCCGTCTTTTCCGCCGACGGATCCTGAACTACATATGGCCTGATTCTTGGAAGACCATGGATATGTAGGCAGCTCAGGAACCAAAGCACGTCAAGTTCTTCAAGCCGTTTCGTTCGGTCAAATTGGCCATCATATCTTTACCCGACAACTATTTCATCCTTCCCGGGTAAAGAGGGGTAGCTGTTGATACCCAATTTTTTCCTATGTATTTTTACATGCAAATACTTTTAAAATAGTATATATATGCATATATAAGTATGTCCAAGTGTTTCAATAATTTTCCTAAATTCTAAAAGATTTTTAAACTGATTTATTGCCTATTTTAGCAGTACAAAAACCAATAATTATTCACAAAATTATCATTTTTGGTGAATAACTTACTTTATTCTCATATTTATACCAAAATATAGCTAGGGTAATTTTTATACACTTTTACAACTTTATTTGATATTTTAAAAGCTAAACTGCATATAATTGCAATTTTAGCCTATTTTAAGATAAATAGCATGTTATAATTATGAAATTGGTTCCAATATTTTTAAATTAATATTTATATATTATTAATTGACTCAGTACTTTTAATTTATTTTCAGAAGTCATTTTTACTATTTTTATAAAATAAAATAGGAAAAACTGGCTATTTAAAATCTGGCCCTATTTCATTTCAATTATAGCCCAAATTGATCCCCCTGATTGACCCAATTTTGAATCCCAAACGGACTGGCCCAATTTCTATTTAACCCGACCCCTGACCCATTTATCTGACCCGCCCGACTCCCTTTTTAATCCAGGCCGTTGATCACTTTGATCAACGACCACGAATTCCCCTTTCCTTTTTTAATCAGCCCACACTCCTAACCCTACCACATTTTCTTTCTATCAGCTGCCTCTGAATACCCTCCCTCTCTCAAACCCTCTCGAAAGTTCCTAAAACCCTAATCGTCTTCTACCATTTTAACCTCAATCTCACCGGAATCCATGGCCTCTCAGGCCATGGATGACCTATTCTCACCTCCCTGCGCTCGTAAACGCTTGGTGTTCGAAGTTTCGAGGTCTGACCTCAATGGTGTCCGTTCATATATTCTCCGATTCAAGGTTCTATGACCTCTCTGGCCTTGCTCCAGCATATCCAAGCATTATGAGCCTATTTCTGACTCATCCGACTCAAGATCGGACCTTTTTCCAAGCCTTTCTCGTTTAGGATTCCTCTGAAACCCTAGCTATTCGAGGTTTTCTCTGATTTTTCTTTGAGTTGTTCTATATCTGTGCTCTACTTGAGTTCTTAAATGATTTCTCCAATTTTTCTTTCAAAAAATTATTTCTCTTCGATGTAGGGTTTCTGAAAAGTTCAAAATGTTTCTCCGACTTTTCTTTTCCTTTTTCGTTGTGTGTATTTGTCACGCATGTGCTTCTACTACTTTCCTATGTTTTTCTACTATATATGTTCTTCTATGCCTTGTCTTTCTAATGTGTTTCTACACCATGCTCACATGTTCACCCTGTTGTGTTTTTCCTATATGTCTTGTTGATATACTTTTCTGGTATTTTGTGTTCTCCTACTATATGTATTTCCTACTAAATTCTTAAGTTCTTTGTTGCCTTTACTGGACCTTTGTTTGAGTTCCCTTTACACATGTTTCCTCTACTATTTTCTTAAGTGTTATACTACCTCTTTTCTCTTTTGAACTTGTTTAGGTCCCAGGTTTTTCTTAAACATATGCTTCAAATTAGTTTCTTCACTTTGTTTGCTTCGAACTTGCTATTGTATCTGTTTGTTTTCTCATGAGTCTCTGAAAGAGATCTCTGAGCCTGTTTCAATTACTTGCCTCCTTGTCTCTGTATCTGATTCGAAGTAGGAACCTTAGAATTTGGGGGTTTTGACGAGGGTGATCTTGTATTTGAACTAGGGTTCTATTTTGGAACCCTTGATTTTTTTAGACTCATTCTGAGTCTATGAACTAAGTTTGAATTTCTTTGTTTACGACTTTGAACTTTTAAACTCTTCTATGCTAGACTCTTCTGATTAGCATGACAGTTCTTTCTTGTTTAAGCATGTCTGTATGCTTTTATATGTGTGTTGAACCTTTCTTCAAAAGGCTTTCCAACTTATGATTGATTCAGAATCCTTTTTTTAGGCTTGATTGATTGTTACTGATTTTCCTTAAGTAAAACCTTTCCTCACTTTTCCTGACTTGGTTCATTCGTACAAAGCCTTCAATTTTGATTTCTTGGCTGTTAACTGATTTCATTTCCTTACTTGCACAAACCGTCTGCTATCAAAATTTTTCCTTAAATAAATCTCTGTGTATTTACCCTTCTTTACTGCTTTGGAAAAAGTTTTGATCAATCCCTTTCCTTAATTATTTTACCCGTTTGAAATCAGAATCCCTCAATTAAAGGGGAACTTTTGTAATTGATTTTAAAACTATTCTCCTACCTTATTTTGCTTGCCTTCTACACTATAAAAGGGGCACGACTCCTTTCTCGCCAAGAGACTCTCAATTTAACACTTTTATACTACTCAAATATCATAGTTCTCTAATCATAGCATTCTGACTATTTGCTTGAAGTTTGGCTTCACAAGACTACTACTTTCTTTTCTTGTTTCCCTGAAAGTGGTATGTTCTAGTTTGATTTTCAGCCTCATCCCAATGTGTTTATTTTACAGCTTCTACACCCCTGTCTGCTTTACTGCCTATGTTTAATGTTAATTAGCATATGTTTCTACTGTGAATCCCTGCACCTCTGTCCCCTTCTATGTGTTTGAGTTGAAGTTCAGAACATGGCAACATCCAAGTTGTTGCTCATGTCTGGACTTGATCTCTTAGGGGATCCTAACTCCTAAACAATGTGGCTAATAGGCTGGTTGGGGTATGCCGGCACTCCAATTGCTAGGTATGACCACTAGCTTGTCTTGGATTTCCCCCAGAATCCCCTCTATGAACTTACACTCTCTCTTAGATTCTAAGTTCTGCCCCCCTCTTATGAGCCTTGCTTTGGGACCTTGAGTTCCCTCTGAACTTGGACATTCGAAGGCTGGCCCTTCCACACTGCACTATAACTCAATTCTGCAATATATTTGGGTGTAAGCACTGCCTGGAGTCCACTTGAGACTCTTAGGGAGCTCTGACACATCCCAAATAAGAGAAAGGCTTTGGAAATTTGATCTTCGGAGTTGGTTTACTTCATGCTTCAGACAAAAGTCTGAATCAAGCTCTCCTTGGTTGGAATTTTAAGTTTCTGATGTAATTTTTATTCATTTTCTCGGGATGTAATAATTTGTAATAACTTATGGGGGTTTTAGTGAAAAGGGGAGGGTATATCATGCATGCAAAAGGGGTAGATATCATGTTCATAGGGAGTTGTTATATTTCTGCAGTCATATCCTGATTACAGCTGTCACTTTTGCATTTCATATGTAGAAACCATGTCTATAGGTTTCTGCACTTCTGCATTTCACAGAAATCATGTCTATAGGTTTTTGCATTTCATATAGATTCTATGTTTATAGGATCTGCATTTTCACGTAGAAACCATGTCTATAGGATCTGCAGTTTCACATAGAAACCATGTCTATAGGATCTGCATTTTATATAGAAAACATGTCTACAGGTTCTGCATTCCCAAATGCCGCATATCATATAGATAACATGCCTATAGGACTTCCTGAATTCCGCATATGCATCTACCACTAGGCAAATGGTTTATAGGTTTAAATAACAATCAACATTCTAGATACCATGCCTATAGGACTTTTGCACTTCTATAAACGTTTAAAAATCAATAACGCTTAGAAAGCATGCCTATAGGAGTAATTAACCAAATCTGAATCGTCTATCTCGCTTACAAGTCTAAAAATCAGTAGTAGCATTGCTTAATATTTGCAGAACTTATGTTTTCTGTAACTAATAAGTCCTCTTCTCTAGAATCAGTATACTTCTGCATTAATAGATATCATGCCTATAGGTTTCACCTAAGCAAGCCATAAGGTAAATTAGCTAGCTGAATCAGACTTCGTTAATTACAACCAGTAGGTAGTTCTGATTCGGATTTCTTATCTGAAGTATGTAATAAATCAGTCTGCCTCACCCTTTTAAGTTTAACTAGACCATAATCAGTACGTGCAAGACATGCTAAACAATCTGTATTTAAGTTGATTAGGCCTGTTTGAGCCTTTAACTGTTATATGTTTCCCCATAACTGCTCTACGTGTTTTTGATTGTCACCTTAGATTTTGTCCTTTTAAACCCAAAAGCCCAAATCTCCCTTCCCTTTAGGATAGTAGTCCCAAATTCCTCTGGTACTGATAGGATCGGGGTAGGTAATAGCATGCAATAAGTAACGAAACTATTCCACGCTTTAATACCTTAACGGGGTGGGAAAGGGTAGATATGGATATGATGACCGGTGCGCTAATACCACATGTAACCCCTCTTCTGAGGAGTGATTAACAGGTATTGCATTGATGTGATCCATATTATTTGTAAACCTAGGACCCCCTCCTTTTTTCTTACTTGTTTGCTTTATTTTCAGAACTCTTTTAACTACTTCAACTTCAGCTTTTCTCTATTTTCTCTCAATTTCAACTACTTGCAACCATTATGTGAAAACTCTCTTTGTACCGGAAACCCTTATGTGTCTATTTGTTGTTCACATAGCATGGCCGGGAACCAAACTAGTGGATCATGAGGGGTGCCGAACACCTTCCCCTCGGAATAATTTTTAGCCCTTACCCAAACTCTGGTTTTCTAAATCAAAATCCTTCTTAGTGTCCTAATGCACTTTAATCATTAGGTGGCGACTCTTCAATCCTAACCCAATTCCCAAAAGGGAATGAGTTGTCCTCTCGAATGTTATAAACCCGATTTCGCGAGAAAAAGGGGGCGCGACATCAAGTACTTCCACAAATCCCACAAATTATCAACAACACAAGTATGGAAACTAGCATATCAAAATATCGGTTGTAGCAATGTATTAATGATTATGCATAGAGATGACCGAATTAGACACATCAATGTATTCTCAAAATTCTATCAAATTTGATCAAGTTATATTAGGCTAAGTCTCGATTCTAACATTTAATACTATGTTCTCAATATCTAGAAGTCGAGTGAGGCATGAAGCAAGAAGGTCACAGAATTCTTCAAACGCAATTATAACATAATCCACCCCCGAGCATGATTAACCCTGGAACATGCATATATGCTCGTCACCTCATATATGTATCACCCCCACATGTATCAAACAATGACAAATAGGAGGAACAATTCCCTCAACAAAGTTAGGCAAAACACTTACCTCGAACAAGCCAATAATAATACCGAGCAAGCCAAGCGATGCTCCAAAATACCATCACACGTGTAGTGACCTCCGAATGGCTCAAAACTAGCCAAAAACAACTCAAATATATCAAATAAAGCCCAAGAAAATAATTCCAAATGATAAAGATCGAATCCTAAATCAAATCCCAAATTCGGCCAAAAATCACACCCGAGCCCACACCTCGTAAACCAACAAAACTTACAAAATTTGACAACCCATTCAATTACGAGTCCAACCATACTAGTTTCACTTAATTCCGACTCCAAATCGATGTTCAAAACTCAAAAATTCATATTATGAAACTTTAGGCCAAAACCCTCAATTTCCTCTTTAAAATTCATCAACCAAAAGCTAAAAACAAAGATAGATTCATGGAATATAACTAAAACCGAGTAGAGAACACTTACCCAATTCATATGGTAAAAATTGCCTAAACAATTGTCCAATTCCGAGCTCGCCAACTCAAAATATGTTAAATAAACAAAACCTTCATTTTAACACTATTCTACCTCGTTTCCTATGCCAAATGATCTCAAAACTCATTTTGATGCCTCCAATGGATTCCTCGTGAAATTATAGTCAAGTTATGCTCTTGAATCACTCCATTTAACCTTATATTAAAGGAGATATGTTGGTTTCAATATTTGGAAATAATGCAGATTTTTAAATACGAAGTCAGTGGCAATTTCGTAATTAACCTTAAAGAACTCGCAACCCAATTCTTAGTAAAATGATCATAAACTCCTCATACGATGTCCAAATTCAATGATTCTTTTTTCTATGGCTCTGTAATTACGATACAGATCTAATGCTTCAATAAAAACATAAATTGGAGCACATTTGCTTAATGTATTACCATTTATGCTATAAGAAACAACGTCGAAACATTAAAAAAATGAGCGCAACACAACCCAAACCTATCCGAAACTCACCCAAGCCCCTCGGGACCACGTCCAAACAAACCAACAAAACTTATAATATAACACGGGCTTACTCGAGGCTTCAAAACACACATAACAACATCGAAACGACGAATCACACCTCAATCCAAAAATTAATGAACTTTAAACTTCCACAACTGATAACGAAACCTATCAAATCACGTCCGATTAACCTTAAATTTTGCGCACAAGTCACATTTGACATTACAAGCTTGATCCAACTTCCGGAATTGAAATCCGACCCCGATATCAAAGAGTCCACTCCCGGTCAAACTTCTCAAAAATCCAACTTTTGCCATTTCAAGACTAATTCAACTACCGACCTCCAAATTACAATCCAGAAGCGCTCCTAAGTCCAAAATCACCCAACAGAGCTAATGGAACTGACGAAACTCCATTCCTAGGTAAAATGCTAAAAAGTCAAACTCGGTCAATTCTTCTAACTTAGAACTTAAATCTTGAAATTCATTCTTCCAAATTGATTCCGGATAGCTTGAAAACCAATACCGACGATTTACGGAAGTCATAATAAATCATGCGGAGATACTCGAGCTCTCAAGATACCGAGCGAAGTGCAGATTCCCCAAAACGACCAGTCGGGTCGTTACATCCTCCACCACTTAAACACGCGTTCGTCCTCGAACGTGCTAAGAGTTGTTCCAAAGCTATCAAATCATGATGTAATCATACTATGCATAAACCCGGGGATGATCCCACGTCACCCTGATCCACATAAGCCTGCCAAACCAACATAATTAGAGATCCTTATTTCAACCTTGGTCCTTAAAACTTAGAACTCAGTCTCTATCATCCAGAACTCATTAAAGACCCAAATCCCACAGCAACACATTGTATAAGTCTGAACAAGCTATATCAAGTCACAACCATAACACAAGATGTAATCACATGATATACCCCATCACTTCGACACTCACAATAGGTACTGTTGACCACCATTACTGCCTAAACCAAATCCAAAATAAATTCGGTGCCGGTAGCAAACCTTGTATCTATTAGAACCTCGTTCAAAACCTTCATACCCTACCGATTATGAAAGAAACACGCATACCCGCTTAACCACTCATTTGATCAATAATCCAAGAAACTCACTCGCCCGACCAGGGCCATTGTCTAAATCCTCAACAAACTATAGTGTTATTCTTCTAAACCTTCCTCATCCCAATACAATAGTGCAAATCTTAGGTCTAGAAACCTCATCTCAGCCAACACAAGAAGCCACATCGAAAAGCATCGACAATAATCATATGGAGCCACACACAACCCGGTTCCGTACACCAACAAGTAATAATTCAGACATGACAGATAATAGTAAGAAAACTAAATTAGAAAACTACTAAGCAAGTTAAGCAGGCAGGGAAATTTTAGCATTTTACTATGAACTATTTTCAATAGGGTGAAAGCAATATACATGAAATAGAAATAAGGAGCCACATTTCATCACTGTACCGTTGCAGCGTGCAACCCGATCTCATCATATCAATCCATATAGGGTACCCGTCGAGCCGTAATACTCGGGCTCACTAATCACATGTGCATCAACATCAAGCACAACAGAGCGCACAAAATATAACTGTGGGGAAAATCATTAGGAACAAACAATGCTGAAAAGACAAGCACAACTATGGTGCAATAAGCAAATCAACATCACAAAGGCTATCTCGTCCATAATGCCATGAGGCCTAAACTGAATCACAATATGCGTACAAAGAATCATTTAACACTCACAACCTGCCATGGTATAAGAGAGAAACATATAACATAAATCCGGCGCGAATGATATCCATTCCACCCGATGATATACATATGGTACCAATTGCGCAAGAACAAACAGGTCCGATCCGATACGGAATACACATTCTCATTAGGCTCAAAATAATCCCCAAACTAAATTCTGATCTTCCTCAAACATGTAATAAACCTTCCAAAAGTCTATAAAAACCTTTCCATAACACCTACCATCAATCATCCAGTCCTCTACATTTCTTCTTAACTCGCAATCAAGGAATAGTCTGCCAATAAGAGCATTCAGTCTCTAAGCCTCATGAATACTAGAATTTTCATACCCAATCTCAACACCGCTACTCAAATAGCTGGCACGTAATTCATACTCCATCACCTCACAAAGAAACACCCATAAGTCGAAACACAATGTACCTACCAACAACGAACTCTACTTCGATGGGAACACATAGTTCCCTCAAGACCTTTAACACCCGAAATCGTTTGTTATATCAACAACTCATATCCTTCCCTCGAAAATATCTGAAACCTTGCACACGCAACTTTCTAACCCCACACAGTGCATCGCCTCTAACATGCTAAATCGTAGCACTTACGAAAATCTCATAGTCAACTCTAAACCTTACGCAAATTGAACACCACCACACGCAATATAGATTCTATACCTATAGAAAACATCAACTCCGACCGTGGTCATAACCATGATAAATTCTTCGAAACTCAGTAACACATAATCGAGCAATTATAACCAATCACCTCCAACTCAATCGAGTCACACAGACCGCCAACCCAAAAGTGACTTAATCCGATATGATCGCCCTGAGGGAACTTCCTGGGAACCCGAAGCCATTTCTTGCACCACCCCAACATTAACTGTAGACCTTTCTTGATGAGGAAATATCGCGGATCTGATTACCATTTGCTACCATTTTCAAGCCCACTCGTGCTTCACCAGCATATGCCCATTCAAAGAAATAACCTAGAAATCTCTCGGTTCAAAAACTAAAATGGCCCATAATCCTACAATCCGATCGTCATTAGTAAACTCCACCATTTAGATTGAAGCCATAAAACACCTCATCGGTAACCCAAAGTACCATATCTTCACAACATGCCCCAATACTGCACGACTATTTAGCTGAATACTTTAAAACTCATGAAATACTAGTCATAAAACACTCTGAAGACTCCGCCAAACACTTGCCAATCATTGCAACAGTCAAACAACTCCCCCAAATGGTCTGGAATGATGAAATATGCACACTACCGAATGGAAACCTCATACGAGACATACAATCCAAACTCATCATGTAGGAGATGACCCACAGGTTTTTACTCAAATTGACACCTTACCATGAACCCACCTTAATCATAATAGCCTTCCACCTATCAATCTTCCCAAATCTATGCTTACCAACCAGACATATGCACCTACCTCGTATCATAAATGAATGACTAGAAGATTTTAACACTGCACCTGCTTCTGAGGCTAGACAACACATCGCGATGATAATCAAGCATCCATAGCTCATCGTAATCCATCTGCAACATCACCGATCGTCAGCACATATCAAATATTGAGCACACAACATCAGATATGAGCTATCATGAATTGTCAAAGTCGTAGGTCTCAAGCAGAAACAAGGTCGCACGATAAGGAAAGAAGAAAGGGAATTTTTTCCTAAATGCCCTATTGCCTCCCAAAGATAGGTATGGACGTCATCATACCGATCCATAGGACTTTACTAGGTACTTGCACATGACTCGTAGAACCTACGAACCTAGTGCTCTGATACCACCTTGTCACGACCCAAAAATCACAAGTCGTGATGGCACCTAACTCAACCCGCTAGGTAAGCCAACTAACAGAAAAACATAATGCAACTGAAGTTATAAGAGAAAAGCGAATAGATAACCGAGCATTTAAGAATTTATCAAGACCTAGTAGTATGAATCACGAGCTTCTAAGATTTGGAATTTTAAAACTGATACAAATAAATACGCGTTATGTTTGAAGGTTAGATAAAACAGATTAACAATAATCTAAACTACCAAGGGCAAGTGGAAGCTATAACCAAACGCACGAACATCTTCCGAATCAACACCCGACGACAACAACAGCTCCACTCCAAAATCTGCACGGAACATGCAGAAGTGCAGTATCAGTACAACCAACCCTATACACTGGTAAGTATTTTGTCTAACCTCGTCGAGGTAGTGACGATGGTTTTAATTGAAAGATGCTTATTGTTATAACCTGTACATTAGGCTGTCACGACTGCAAACCATCCCGGTCGTGATGACACCTATCGCAGTACTAGGCAAGCCAATCCAACATTCACAATATCGAGTTCTTTTTATAATTCATTTTTCTAAAATAGATTTAAGTCTCAAATCTTTCATATGTAATATATATATATATATATATATATATATATGCGAAAAACCAGTACGAAAATACAATAACACCGTCTGAATCTGGTGTCACTAGTCATGAGCCTCTAAGTACAACCCAACATTGTCTAAATAATACAAAAGAAGTCTGAAATACAAAGTACTAAGATAGGTAGGAAAAGGGCAGGGCTACGAACGCCATGCAGCTACCTTACGATTTTCGAATAAGACTCGGAGGGTACTGGAAGCTCTCACTCTGATGCTCGGGCATCTGGATCTGCATACAAGGTGCAGGGAACAACGTGAGTACGCCAACTTAGTAAGTAACTAAAGTAAATAAAGTCTAAGTGCAATGACGAGCATTTAAAATCATATGCATACTTATCAAGAAAATTTCAACAGAAATATCAAGTCAAAATCTGCAGTTCAATAGCAAATTGTCTCGTAAAACTCCAGTTTCAATTAAAAACCTTTAAAGCAGTTACTCAACATTTTTTAATAGAGGCTCAGTAAAAAAAGAAGAGTGAAAACAGGAAAACAAACTCACAAACAAGCCCTTCATGCAAAGTATCACTTATAAGTATAGCCTCTCGGGCAAGCCTCTCAGTCTCTCGTCAACCAGTACTCACACTTAGCACTCAGGCTCAATGGATACCTCATAATAATAATAACCATTGCGGCATGTAGCCCAATCTATAATATATAGTCGACTACAATCACTGAGGGTGTACAGACTCCGAAGGGGCTCCTACAGCCCAAACGTCATATTGCTGTGGCGCGCAACCCGATCCAATACATATCGCTGCGGCATGCAGCCCGATCTATATAAATATTACTATGGCTTGCAACCCGATCCATATAAATATTGCTACGGCGTGCAGCCCAATCCATATAACTATCGTTGCGACGTGCAGCCCAATCCATAATATATATATATATATATATATATATATATATATATATATATATATATAAACTCCTCACCATTAGGTCCTCAATCTCTCTCAGTCATTATCCTCACGGCCACTCGGGCATACTAGTCAAAATCAGGGAAACTCAGCCTAAACAGTTTTCATTTTTTAAGAAGTAGAGTGATGAAACGGATTAATCAATAAACAGGTAAAACATAACTGAGGATATGCTTTCAAATCAAACAAGGTTCGGGAAATAGTAAAATACCCCTAAAGGTCTAAACAGGTCAACACAAGGCCCCCAAACATGGCATTCAACCCAAGTTAACAAATAAATTTCATAATTACATGGATATCATATACAATATATCAAAATATGCAACTATACAGATGCCACAGGACTGACCAAGTCACAATCCCTATGGGTGCACGCCCACACGCCCGTCACCTAACATGTGCGTCACCTCATTTATCAAAACAATATGAAATTCTGGGGTTTCATACCTTCATGTATAGATTTACGATCGTTACTTACCTCAAACCGGATGAAATACTACTCCGCGACGTCCTTGCCTCTCGAATCGGCCTCAACTCGCATCGAATCTATCCAAAATCAGAATTATAACATCAATGTATGCTAAGGGAACGAAGCCCATACGAAAATAATCAAATTACATCAAAAATCCCGAAATTGGCCAAACCCGACCCCTGGGACCACGTCTAGAATTCTAATAAAAATCACAAAATTAGAATCCTTACACTCTCACTTGTTCATACATACCAAATACATAAAAATCCGACCACAAACGGCCCCTCAAATCCTCAAATCAAAGTCTCCAATTTCAAGCCCTAATTCCCCAATTTTAGGCTTTATATCCCACTAATTTCATGTCTAATTAGGTAGGAATCACCATGGAATCGAGTATTGAGTTCAAAAATCTTACCTCCAAGTGTTTCCCTTTGATTCCCTCTTCAATCCCTCTCAAAATGCTTCAAAACCGCTCAACAATGGTGGAAAATGGACCAAGAATCGCGAAGATAACTATTTAAACATTCTGCCCAGGCAATAATTCCTTCTTCGCGAACGCAGTCAAAGCCTCACGTTTGCTAGGCACAAAAATTCACTGAGCAAATATTCCTCTTTCGTGAATGCGACATCCTTCATGCGAACGCGAAGCCTCAACCGTCCAAGCCTTCGCGAACGCGACATCACCTACGCTAACGCGATGGACAACTAACAGGGGACCCAGCTGCTCCACTTTCCTCTTCGCGAACGCGTCCATCTCCTCGCGTTCGTGTTCCTTTGACTGGTCATACCTTCGCGAATGCAAAGAACACTTTTGCTGCAACAAAATACCAGAAATCTGCAACTCTCCATAATAAGGATTTGGTATGTTAACCTCCCGAAACTCACCCGAGGCCCTCGGGACCTCAACTAAACATGCCAACACATCCCATAACATTATTCAAACTTGTTCCAACCTTCAGAACTTTCAAAACAACATCAAAACATCAAATCACCCTCGGATCCAAGCCTAAGAATTCCAAAACTTCCAAATTACGCTTTCGATCAAAAGGTCTATCAAACCTCGTCCGAATGACCTGAAATTTTGCACAAATGTCACAAATGACACAATGAACCTACTGAAATTTCCAGAATTCCATTTCGACCCCTATATCAAAATCTCCACTACCAACCGGAAAACGCCAAAATTTCAATTTCGCCAATTCACGCCTAAATTTACCCCGGACCTCCAAAACACATTCCGATCACGCTTCTAAGTCTCAAATAACCTAACGAAGCTATCCAAACCATCGAAATTCACATCTGAGACCTTTTTCACATAAGTCAACATCCGGTTGACTTTTCCAACTCAAGCTTACTCAATAGAGACTAAGTGTCTCATTTTTCTACAAAACTACTCCGAACCCAAACTAACCAACACGATACCACAAAATACAGTTGAATAAGCCATAAAGAAGCAGAAATGAGGGAAACAAAGGGGTAACTCATGAAACGACCGGTCGGATCGTTACATTCTCCCCCTCTTAAATAAACATTCATCCTTGAACGAGTCAAGAAACATAATTGAAGCCTCAAATAGGTGAGGAAATCAGCTACGCATCTGCCCTCGGTCTTCCAGGTAGCCTCCTCCATGGGCCGACCTCTCCACTGCACTTTCACTGAAGCTATATCCTTTGATCTCAACTTTCGAACCTGACGCTCCAAAATAGCCACTGGCTACACATCTTAAGTCAAATCATCATCTAACTGAATCGTGATGAAATCCAAAACATAAGCCGGATAGCCAATATGCTTCTGGAGCATAGAAACATGGAATACTGGATGCACACTCGATAAGCTGGGTGGCAAAGCAAGCTTATAATCCACCTCCCCAATCCTCCGAAGCACCTCAAAAGGCCCAATGAACTGAGGACTCAATTTACCCATCTTCCCAAATCTCATAACACACTTTATGGGTGAAACCTTCAGTATAAACTTCTTCCTAACCATGTAAGACACACCGCGGACCTTCCTATCACCATAACTCTTTTGTCTCGACTGCGCTGTACGAAGTTGCTCTCGAATCAGCTTTACCTTGTCCAAAGCATCCTACACCAAGTCTGTACCCAATAGTCTAGCCTCGCGCAACTCAAACCAACCAATTGGAGATCTATACCGCCTCCCATATAAGGCCTCATATAGAGCCATCTGAATACTCGACTGATAACTGTTGTTATAAGCAAACTTCGCAAGCGGTAGAAACGGATCCCATAAACCACCGAAATCAATGATACAAGCGCGCAATATGTCCTCCAATATCTGAATAGTGCACTCGGACTGCTCGTCCGTCTGAGGGTGAAACGTTGTGCTCAACTCAACTAAGTACCTCTATCTGAAATAATGGAAACTAGGACACCATGCAAGTGAACCATCTCTCGAATATAGATCTCTACCAACCGCTCTGAAGAATAGGGGTACACACAGGAATAAAGTACGCGGACTTGGTCAGCCGAACCATAATCACCCAAATAGCATCGAACTTCTTCAAAGTCCGTGGGAGTCCAACTTAAATGTCCATGGTGATCCACTCCCACTTCCACTCTGGAATATCCATCTGTTGATGCAAGCCACCCAATCTCTAATGCTCATATTTCACCTACTAACAATTAAGACATCAAGCTACAAACCCCACAATGTCCTTCTTCATTCTTTCCACTAATAATGTTGTCTCGGATCTTGATACATCTTCGCGGCACCCGGACGGATGGAATACCGTGAGCTATGGGCCTCCTCTAGAATCAACTCCCAAAGCCCATCCACATTGGGCACACATATCTGGCCTTGTATCCTTAATAGCCCATCATCACCAATAGTCACATCTCTGGCTTCGTCGTGCTAAACTTTGTCCTTAAGGACAAGCAAATGAGGATCATCATACTGGAGCTCTCTAATGCGATCAAACAAAGAAAACCGAGAAACCACACAAGTTAAGACATGAATGGGCTCCAAAATATCGAACCTCACGAACCGATTCGCCAAGGCCTGAACATCAACTGCAAGAGGTCTCTCCCCAACAGGAATAAATGCAAGACTGCCCATACTCACCGCCTTCCTACTCAAGGCATCAGCCACTACATTGGCCTTCCCTGGATGGTACAAAATAGTGATATCATAATCCTTTAGCAGCTCCAACCATCTCCGCTTCCTCAAATTGAGATCAGTGTTGGAGGTTACGATGATTAATAAACACCTCACAGGACACACCATACAAATAATGCCTCCAAATCTTCAGTGCGTGAACAATGGCATCCAACTCCAAATCATGAACAGGGTAGTTCTTCTCATGGGGCTTCAACTGGCGAGAAGCATAAGAAATCACTCTACCCTCCTACATCAACATACACACACATACAATACCAACTCTCGAAGCATCACAATACACGGTATATAAATCTGAAGCTGATGGCAAAACTAACACTGGAGCTGTGGTCAAGGCAGTCTTGAGCTTCTGAAAGCTTGCCTCACACTCATCCGACCACCTGAATGGAGCACCCTTTTGAGTAAATTTGGTCAAGGGTGATGCAATAGATGAAAATCCCTGAACAAACCGATGGCAATAACCTGCCAATCCAAGAAAGCTGTGAATCTCTATGGCCGAGGACGACCTAGGCCAAATCTGAACTGCCTTTATCTTCTTCAGATCTACCTGAATACCCTCACTGGATACCACGTGTCCCAAGAAAGCCACTGAACGGAGCCAAAACTTACATTTGGAGAACTTTGCATAGAGCTACTCCTCCCTCAATCTCTGTAACACAACTCTCAGATGCTCCGCGTGCTCCTCCTGACTACACGAGTATACCAGAATATCATCAATGAAAACAATTATGAACGAGTCGAGATAAGGCCAAAACACACTATTCATCAAATGCATGAACGCTGCTAGGGCATTAGTCAGCCCAAAAGATATCATAAGGAACTCATAATGACCATATCGGGTCCTGAAAGCTGTCTTAAGAATATCTGAGTCTTTGATCTTCAATTGGTGATACCCTGAACGAAGATCAATCTTGGAGAACACTCTCGCTCCTTGAAGCTGGTCAAATAAATCATCGATACGAGGCAAAGGATACTTGTTCTTGATTGTAACTTTGTTTAACTGCCTGTAGTCAATGCACATCCTCATCGTGCCATCCTTCTTCTTCACAAATAGAACAGGCGCACCCTAAGGTGACACACTAGGCCGAATAAACCCCTTATCATGGAGTTCCTGAAGCTGATCCTCCAACTCTTTCAACTCCACTGGTGCCATACGAAACGGTGGAATAGAAATGGGCTAAGTGCCCGGCACCAAATGAATACCAAAGTCAATATCCTTGTCTGGTGGCATGCCCAGCATGTCTGCAGGAAACACATTGGGAAAATCCCTCACTACGGGAACAGAATCAATACTAGAAGTCTCTATACTAGCATCCCTCACAAAGGCTAAGTATGAAAGACAACCTTTCCTAATCATCCGCAGGGCCTTCAAGAACGAAATCACCCTACTGGGAACAAAATAAGTCGAACCTCGCCACTCAATCTATGGCACACCCGGCATAACCAACGTCACTGTCTTAGCATGACAGTCCAATATAGCACGACACGAAGGTAACCAATCCATGCCCAATATCACATCAAAGTCCACTATACAAAGCAACAAAAGGTCCACTCGGTTCTTGAGACCCCCGATTGTCACCACACATGAATGATATATGCGGTCTACAATAATAGTATCGCCCACCGAAGTAGATACACGAACAGATGAAACAAGAGACTCACAAGGCGTATCCAAATGACAAGCAAAATATGATGACACATATGAAAAAGTAGAACCGGGATCAAATAACACAAAGACATCTCTGTGGAACACTGAGACAATACCTATGATCACAACATCTAAAGCAATAGCATCTGGTCTGGCTGGGAATACATAGAAACGGGCCTAACCACCACCTAATCGACCTCCCCCTCTAGGGCTACCCCTAGCTGACTGACCCCTACCCCTAGCTACCTGAGAGGGTGGTGAAGTAACTGGAGCTGAAGTCGAGGGCTGACTCATCTGCTGAGATGGACCCTCAAGAAGACGAGGACACTGCCTCCTCATATATCCAAACTTTCCACACTCGTAATAATTCCCTAGTGCAGGTAACGGGGACTGAAGGGCACCCCTAGCACCGGAATGACCAGTAGAAGGACCTGGCATGGAAGAACCCTGAACTGATGGAGCACGGGACAAACTCTGGGCTGGTAGGGCACTAAGTTATGAATGGCCCTGATGTGAGCTATGAGAACCATGGCCCGATGATGCCCTGCGATGAATTGGGCGAGATGACTGAGCATGTCTGAATGGATGGCCTCTGCCGTGCTAAAACTGACCTCTCGAAGGAGCACCACCAAAACTACCATATCTTTGAGGCCTCTTGGCCGCCCTCTCATTTCGCTCCTGGTGACGAACTGACTCAATCTCGCGAGCAATGTCAACAACTTCCTCAAAAGTAGCACCGGACACCCTCTTCTTGGTCATGAGAATTCAAAGCTGATATGTGAGGCCATCAATGAACCTCCTGATTCTCTCTCTATCCATAGGAACCAACTAAATAACATGGCGAGCTAACTCCGAAAACCTCATCTCATACTGCGTCACAATCATATCATCCTGGCGCAACTGCTCGAACTGCCTGCACAGCTCCTTCCTGCGTGACTGTGGCATATAGTTCTCCAGAAGAGAACGAAGAACTGTTTCCAGGTAAGGGGCGCTGCATCAACAGGCCTACACCTCTCATAAGCCTCCCACCAAGTTAAGGTAGCTCCAGAAAACTGAAAAGTTGTAAATACTACCCCGCTAGTCTCCAGAATACCCATTGTACGAAGAATCCTCTAACACTTGTCCAAAAAACCCTGGGCATCCTTGACCTCTGTACCACCAAAAGTCGGAGGCTGAAGTCTACCAAACCTCTCCAATCGATGCTACTCATTGTCAGGAATAACTGGTACCACATACTCCTGGACTGGTGCAACCGGCTGGGCTAGAGGTTCCCCCGGTGTTTGAAGTCCTAGTACTACCTACTCAGGTGTGCGAGCAGCGGGAGTTTGAGTACCTCCCCCAGCCTAAGAAGTAGCTGCGGCCATAGTAACTAAGACCGCCTAAGCTAGGACAGTGCACACTGATAGAATCTGGACTAGGGCCTCCTGAAGGCATGGAATCACAATAGGCACAGCGGGTGCCTGAGTTGGTTCTACTGAAGCGTCAACAACTGGGACATAATCATGAACTGGGGCTGTTGGTGGATCTGCAGGTGCTGCCCTAGCTGCTGTGCGAATCACAACCCAATTGAGGTTATAAGAGAAAAGAGAATAAATAACTGAGCATTTAAGAATTTACCAAGACCTGGTAGTACAAATCACGAGCTTCTAAGATTTGGAATTTCAAAACTGATACATATAAATACACGTTCTATTTGTAGGTTACATTAACAGATTAGCAATAATCTAAACTATCAGGGACAAGTGGAAACTATAACCAAATACACAAACATCTTCTGAATCAACACCCGACGTCACCAGCAGCTCCGCTCCAAAATCTGCAAAGAACGTGCAGAAGTGCAGTATCAGTATAACCGACCCTATGCATTGGTAAGTATTTTATCTAACCTCGACGAGGTAGTGACAAGGCTTTTAGCTGAAAGATGCTTATTGTTATAACCTGTACATTAGACTATCACGACCCCAAACCATCCCAGTCATGATGGCGCCTATCACAATACTAGGCAAGCCAATCCAACATTTACAACATTGAGTTCTTTTTATAATTCATTTTTCTAAAACATACTTAAGTCTCAAATCTTTCATATGTAATATATAAATATATATATATATATATATATATATATATATCAACAGAAATATGCAAAAACCCAGTACAAAAAACACTAACATAGTCTGAATCTGGTGTCACTAGTGATGAGCCTCTAAGTACAACCCAACACTGTCTAAATAATACAAAATAAGTCTGAAATACAAAGTACTAAGATAGGGAGGAGAAGGGCAGGGTTGCGAACCCCATGCAGCTACTTGTGATCTCCGAATAAGACTTTGAGGGTGCTTGAAGCTCTCACTCTGATGCTCGGGCACCTGGATCTGCACACAAGGTGTAGGGAGTACCGTAAGTACGCCAACTCAGTAAGTAACTAAAGTAAATAAAGTTTGAGTGCAGTGAGGAGCATTTAAAATCATATGCATACTTATCAAGAACATTTCAACAGAAATATCAAGTCAAAATCTGTAGTTCAATAGGCAATTATCTCGTAAAACTCCAGTTTAAATTAAAATCTTTTAAAGCATTTGCTCAACATTTTTTAATAGAGGATCAGTAATAAAGAAGAGTGAAAACAGGAAAAAAACTCATAAACAAGCCTCTCGGAAAAAGTATCACACATAAGTATAGCCTCTCGGGCAAGCCTCTCAGTCTCTCGTCAATCATTATTCACACTCAGGCTCAATGGATACCTCATAATAATAATAACTACTACGACGTGCAGCCCGATCCATAATATATAGTCAACTATGCTCACTGGGGGTATACAGACTCCGGAGGGGCTCCTACAGCCCAAGCATCATATCGCTGCGGCACGCAGTTCGATCCAATACATATCGCTGTGGCGTGCAGCCCGATCCATATAAATATGGTTGCGGCGTGCAGTCCGATCCATAATATATATATATATATATATATATATATATATATATATATATATATATATATATATATATAATATCGCTGAGGTGTGCAACCTGATCCATAATATATATAAACTCCTCACCATTAGGACCTCAATCTCTCTAAGTCACTAACCTCACGACCACTCGGGCATACTAGTGAAAATCAGGGAAACTCAGCCCAAACAGTTTTCATATTTTAAGAAGTAGAGTGATGAAATAGGATTAAACAATAAACAGGTAAAACACGACTGAGGATATGCTTTCAAATCAAATAGGGTAAGGAAAATATTAAAATACCCCTAAAGGTCTAAACAGGTCGGCATAAGGCCCCAAATATGGCATTTAGCCCAAGTTAACAAACTACTTTCTAAAATACATGGATATCATATACAATATATCAAAATCTTCAACTATACAGTCGCCACGGGATGGACCAAGTCACAATCCCTACGGGTGCACGCCCACATGCCCGTCACCTAGCATGTACGTCAGCTCATTTATCAAAATAGTATGAAACTCTGAGGTTTCATACCCTCAGGTCTAGATTTACAATCGTTACTTACCTCAAACCAGATGAAATACTACTCTGCGACGCCCTTCCCACTCGACTCGTCCTCAACTCACGTCGAATCTATCCAAAATCAAAATTATAACATCAATTTATGCTAAGGGAACGAAGCCAATGTGAAAATAATAAAATTACATCAAGAATCCTAAAATTGGCCAAACCCGACCCATGGGCCCACATCTCGGATACTGATAAAATCACAAAATTAGAATCCTTACACTTTCACGAGTTCATACATACCAAATACATAAAAATCCGAGCATAAACGACCCCTCAAATCCTCAAATCAAAGTCTCCAATTTGAAGCCCTAATTCCCCAATTTTAGGATTTAAATCCCACTAATTTCATGTCTAATTAGGTAGAAATCACCATAGAATTGAGTATTGAGTTCAAAAATCTTACCTCCAAGTATTTTCCTTTGATTCCCTCTTCAATCCCTCTCAAAAAGCTTCAAACCGCTCAACAATGGTGGAAAATGGACCAAATATCGCGAAGGCATCTATTTAAACATTCTGCCCAGACAATAATTCCTTCTTCGCGAACGTGAGGCTTTGACCGTGTTCGCGAAGCACAAAAATTCTCTAACCAAATATTCCTCTTTCGCGAACGCGAAGCCTCAACCGTCCAAGCCTTCGCGAACGCGATGAACAACTACCAGGGGACCCAGCTGCTCCACTTTCCTCTTTGCGAACGCGTCCATCTCCTCGTGTTCGTGTTCCTTTGACTGGCCATACCTTCGCGAACGCGAGCCCCCATCACGAACATGAAGAACACTTTTTCTGTAACAAAATACCAAAAATCTGCAACTTTCCAAAACAAGGATTTGGTCCGTTAACCTCCCGAAACTCACCCGAGGCCCTCGGGACCTCAACCAAACATGCCAGCACATCCCATAATATCATTCAAACTTGTTCCAACCTTCATAATGCTCAAAACATCAACTCACCCTCGGATCCAAGCCTAAGAATTCCAAAACATCCAAATTCCACTTTCGATCAAAAAGTCTATCAAACCTCGTCCGAATGACCTAAAATTATTTTGCACACACATCTCAAATGACACAAAGGACCTACTCTAATTTCTGGAATACCATTCCAACCTCTATATCAAAATCTCCACTACCAATCGGAAAACGCCAAAATTCCAATTTCGCCAATTCAAGCCTAAATCTACCCTGGACCTCCAAAACATATTCTGATCACGCTCCTAAGCCCCAAATCACCTAACGAAGCTATCCGAACCATCAGAATTCACATCTAAGACCTTTATCACATAAGTCAATATCCGGTTGACTTTTCCAACTCAAGCTTACTCAAAAGAGACTAAGTGTCTCATTTTCTACAAAATTACTCCGAACACAAATTAACCAACACGATACCACATAATACAGCTGAACATGACATAAAGAAGTAGAGATGGAGGAAGCAGAGTGGTAACTCATGAAACAACAGGTCGGGTCATTACATAGACTAACAGTAAATGCAGTTCAAAGCATAACAGATAAAAATACCGGATACAACTCTGCGAGACAGTCAAAAATTACTAGCAGGAATCACAGTAGAAGATTTACAATCCTTCCTGGTATGAGAAGTATATCCAAGATATCAAGTCAAATGGCACGGTAACACCCTTCGTGCTTCGATCTCATTCTCACAATATATAAATAAATTTATGTGACAAATCAATTAGCACGGCAAAACACTTTGTGCGTTCAACTTATCCTTCCCAAATGTACGTATAGCAGAACCAACCAGATGAAAAAATACCATAACAGGAATTACAAAGTGGAAATACGCAAGTAACAACAATGGACGAGGATATACATGTGGGCAAAAGTAAAAGACTAGACGGAAAGCACGTGAGTAATAACAACCAATAGGAAAACAAAGAGTATCAACTTCAATTAACTAGCATAGTGGAGGCCCAAGTACAAATATAGCAAACAAGAACGAAGCACAAGATCTTTACAAGTTAACAAGTAAGGGCATGAATGACTAGCACGGTGGAAGGCTTACACAAAGGTTCAGCAGAATAGATACAACATGAGTATAATTATAAAAGCAGGAAATAGGCATGGTATTTGCAAGTTAAGCAAGTAGAAGGTATGAGCAACACAACAACAATTGAGATGGAGATCATGACAGAACAATGGCAGTAAATCACACCAAATCCATAATTATGACAATAACAGTTCAAGGTAAAGACAAGAACATATACACGGAAGACTGATATCAAACATAATGCATGTCCCTTATCCTCGACTGCACGGAAACACCCATTGTGCCATGACCTCACGATAACATACAAGAATAACAATATAAATGAAATGACACGGCATCACCCTTCATTTTTTAACTCTCAAATAATATGCCACGACATCACCCTTCATGATTTTACTCTCAATAACATGGCACGACATTACCCTTCGTGTTTTACACTCTTCTTCACATGATAATGAATATAAAATGTCATGGCATAACCCTTTGTGCTTTATACTCTTCCTCACATGATAATGAATATAAAATGGCACGACATCACCCTTCGTGCTATACACTTATTCACATGATAATGAATATAAATTGGCACGACATCACCTTTTGAGCTTTATACTCTTCCTCACATGATAATGAATATAAAATGGCACGGCATCACCCTTCGTGCTTTACATTTTTCCTCACATGATAATGAATATAAAATGGCACGGTATCACCCTTTGTGCTTTACACTCTTCCTCACATGATAATGAATATAAAATGGCACGGCATCACCCTTCGTGCTTTACACTCTTTCTCATATGATAATGAATATAAAATGGCACGGCATCACCCTTTGTACTTTACACTCTTCCTTACCAAGCATATGAATATCAATAAAACAGCAAGCCATAAAGTATAAATAACATCGAGGAGAGTGTTCAACGAATATTCCAAACAAATTCTCAAGCACTGCTTTACAAGCCAACAATGATTCAATGAACCCTCAAGGGCCATATAATTCAAGTACTTCCACAAATCCCACAATTTATCAACAACACAAGTATGGAATCTAGCATCTCAAAATATCAGTCGTAGCAATGTATTAATGATTATGCATAGAGATCCAAATTAGACGTATCAATGTATTCTCAGAATTCTATCAAACTTGATCAAGTTATATTAGGCTAAGCCTCGATTCTAACTTTTAATACTATGTTCTCACTATCTAGAAGTCAAGTTAGGCATGAAGCAAGAAGGTCACGGAATTCTACAAACATAAATATAACATAATCCACCCCCCGAGCATGATTAACCCTGGAACATACATATACGCTCGACACCTCATATATGTATCACCTCCGCATGTAGCAAACAATGACAAATAGGAGGAAATATTCCCTCAACAAAGTTAGGCAAAACACTTACCTCGAATAAGCCAATAACAATACCGAGGAAGCCAAGCGATGCTCCAAAATGTCATCACGTGCATAGTGACCTCCGAACGGCTCAAAACTAGCCAAAAGCAACTCAAATATATCAAATAAAGCCCAAGGAAACAATTCCAAATGATAAAGATCGAATCCTAAATAAAATCTAAAATCTGGCCAAAAATCACACCCAGGCCCACTCATCGAAACCAAAAAAACTCACAAAATCTGACAACCCATTCAATTACAAGTCCAACCATACTAGTTTCACTCAATTCCGACTGCAAATCAATGTTCAAAACTCAAAAATTCATATTATGAAACTTTAGGCCAAAACCCCCAATTTCCTCTTTAAAATTTATCAACCAAAAGCTAAAATCGAAGATATATTCATGGAATTTAAAACAAAACCGAGTAGAGAACACTTACCCCAATTCATATGGTGAAAATCGCCTCAAAAACTGCCCAATTCCGAGCTCCCCAACTCAAAATCTATCTATAATTAAAAGCAGAAGACAAAAGCACCTCATGAAGCCAAATGGCAGAACAATAGAATGACACATGGCATAATTAGTTATTAAATTAGTTATTGGTTATTCTTTTTAATTTAAATATATTTAAAAAATGAAAATAATTAAAAAAACTACCATATATATGTATGTGTATATATATATATAATTGGTTATATATATATTAATTGATTACTTTAATTTAATTAATAAATATAGATTTCTTATCTATATCTATATTAATAATCTATCTATAATTTAAAGCAGAAGACAAAAGCACCTCATGAAGCCAAATGGCAGAACAATAGAATGACACATGGCATAATTAGTTATTAAATTAGTTATTGGTTATTCTTTTTAATTTAAATATATCTAAAAATGAAAATAATTAAAAAAACTACCATATATATATAATTGGTTATATATATATATATATATATATATATATATATATATATTAATTGATTACTTTAATTTAATTAATAAATATAGATTTCTTATCTATATCTATATTAATAATCTATCTATAATTAAAAGCAGAAGACAAAATCACCTCATGAAGCCAAATCTATCTATAATTAAAAGCAGAAGACAAAAGCACCTCATGAAGCCAAATGGCAGAACAATAGAATGACACATGGCATAATTAGTTATTAAATTAGTTATTGGTTATTCTTTTTAATTTAAATATATCTAAAAATGAAAATAATTAAAAAAACTACCATATATATATAATTGGTTATATATATATGGTTATATATATATATATTAATTGATTACTTTAATTTAATTAATAAATATAGATTTCTTATCTATATCTATATTAATAATCTATCTATAATTAAAAGCAGAAGACAAAATCACCTCATGAAGCCAAATCTATCTATAATTAAAAGCAGAAGACAAAAGCACCTCATGAAGCCAAATGGCAGAACAATATAATGACACATGGCATAATTAGTTATTAAATTAGTTATTGGTTATTCTTTTTAATTTAAATATATCTAAAAAATAAAAATAATTAAAAAAACTACCATATATATGTATATATGTATGTATGTATGTGTGTGTATCTATATATATATAATTGGTTATATATATATATATTAATTGATTACTTTAATTTAATTAATAAATATAGATTTCTTATCTATATCTATATTAATAATCTATCTATAATTAAAAGCAGAAGACAAAAACACCTCATGAAGCCAAATGGCAGAACAATAGAATGACACATGGCATAATTAGTTATTAAATTAGTTATTGGTTATTCCTTTTAATTTAAATATATATAAAAATGAAAATAATTAAAAAAAAACTACCATATATATGTATATATGTGTGTGTATATATATATATATATAATTGGTTATATATATATATCAATTGATTACTTTAATTTAATTAATAAATATAGATTTCTTATCTATATCTATATTAATAATTAACTATAATAAAAAATAAAATATAAAAAAATAACTACCCATTCAAATTGGGTGGGAATAGTTTCAAGTTGGAATTTTTAAATTATTTTAAAATCAAAAAGTAAAAAAAAAATAAAAAAATAAAGCTATACAAACGGAAAAAACAGAAGAAAAACTACCCATTCAAATCGGGGAATAGTTTCAAGTTGGAGTTTTAAAATAATTAAAATAAAAAAAGATATCTTATAATTAACTATAATAAAAAAACGAAAATATAAATATATAAGAAAATAACTACCCATTCAAATTGGTAGTTATTTTTAATTAATAATTAGTTATTGGTTATTATTTTTGAATTTAAATATATATAAAAAATTAAAATTAAAAAATACAAAACTACCACATATATATATATATATATATATATATATATATATATATATATTGGTTACTTTAATTGAATTAACAAATATAGATATCTTATAATTAACTATAACAGAATAAAATTTTTAAAAAAAAATTATTCAATAGTAATAAATTATATATCTTCTCATATATTACAAAAAGAAAGCGAATACTAAATATTGTTTAATATAATAAAGAAAAATAGAACAAAAAAGGTTATTCACTGACTATATAAGTACGTTTGATTTAATAGAGATTTCATTATTGGGTATATCGTATTGACAAACAAGATGACAATTGAATTTTATTAAAGCAATACGATCTAATAGGATCAAACAAGCCTGATCATAATTTAATTTAATTAATATTTTTTTAATTTAATTTAATTAATTTAAGATTTCAAAATCAACTAAATTTATATATTGAATCCTTCCTTATTTAAATTATATCATATAACATTTTTGTAAAGGCAAAATAATAACAATAAAAAAATTCTTATTAAACCGTGTAGGAAGGCTTAATATTTAAAACATCAACTAAGATTTTTCCTAATATTGTTCGCTATCTTTTGGCTTAACTTGGACAACAATCTGCACGTGCATTTCTCATAATTTGTATGCAGTTATTATTTACATGCAAAGTTCAACAAGGAAACTTTAGAGCTTTGAAATTAATAAAATATTTGTCATTTAATTATTTTTTAATGTTAAGACTTTAAAATTTAAAAACTTATTAATAAATCTTTTTATCTGAACTATGTAAGAACTTCTAATATTCAAAATTTTAAAACTGAGTAAGAATTTGTTTGTAAAAATTATTTTTTATATACAATGCACAAAGTAATTATAGTTTGTCAATCTATAATGTAGAACTAAAATAGAATCATCTTATTAATCTTGTTAGGAGTGGAATAACTTGTCCAACACTATACCTTTTAAGATTAAGATCAACTAGGAAATATTTAGGGTCTGTTTGGAAAGCCACCAGATAATTAAAATTGGTGTAATTACTAGGGTAGTAATTATACAATATTATAATTACGAGACCTGTTTGTTTGTCATAGTGTAATTACTTTATAATTACAAGTGTATTGTTTGGTTGCACAAACGTAATTACATAGTTAGATTAAATTTTAAATATAAAGTTAATTATCAAAAATTGAAAGCTATATTTAACAAATATATGAATTTATAAATAATATTAAATTTGACATTTAAGATAAATATTATTTCTTGAAAATATATTAATGATAATCATATATTTATAATTAATATTTTAAAACTAATTATATATATATATATATATATATATATATATATATATTACATTAATAATATTTTATTTTAATCAATTATAAAATTTAAAAGTATATATTTTGTAAGAACGTCATGGACTACATGATTGATAAAACAATTAATATTTATAAATATAATATTGTAACATTGCTCAAATATTTTACGAAAAAAATAATTTATCAATTCTAATAAAAGAATGGCATGCAATCTGAATTAATAAGTAAATACCGGAGCAAATAAATGTAAGTGAAAATATAACATAAATTCAAAATAAAAAAAATAACATAATACTCTTATGTAAAATTAAAACATAACATAAAATAAGTTTCAACATAATATAAGTAAATATAATTCGAAAGAAAATGAAAACATAAGTCTATAACCTCATTCAATAATGATTCTACTTTAATGACATCACTCATTATATGCTAAGTTTATTAATGATTCATTATTTTTAATATTAGGAGGAGTAATTTCAAAACTAGAATAATAGCACAATAATGCTAAATGAAGAAAATAAAATAAAAAATATGAGTGACTACATGGAATCACAAAAATAAAGGTTGGAAAATGAGAATATTATTTAAATATTAAAAAAGTAATCTATTATTTTAACGTAGTTAAGTTTGCATATAACCTGATCCAATAATAAAGTTCAACTTTAATGACATCACTCATTATAAGTCAAGTTTGTGGATGACTTATTCTTTCAAAACTTACGAGGTATAATTTTGTGGGAAAATTAGAATAATAACATAGTTAAGTGTAATAAAAAAATAAAGCAAAATAATTAAGAAAGAAACAAAATATGAGAAGTTATATAGACGAAATTTTTAAGATTATATATTCATTGATACAGGGTACACGCGCAAAGCGCGTACCCTAAGACTTCTATGTTAAATAAACAAAACCCTCATTTTAACACTATTTGGCCTCGTTTCTTGATCTCAAAACTCATTTTGATGCCTCCAATTAATTTCTCGTAAAATTCTAGTCAAGTTATGCTCTTGAATCACTCCATTTGACCATATATTGAAGGAGATATGTTGGTTTCAATATTTGAAAGTAATGCAATTTCGTAATTAATCTAAAAAAAATCTGGCAATCCAATTCTTAGTAAAATGACCATAAACTCCTCATACGATTCCAAATTCAACGATTCTTTTTGCTATGGCTCAGGAATTACGATACAGATCTAATATTTCAATAAAAACAGATATTGGAGCTCACTTGCTTAATGTAGTACTCCCTCTGTTTCATATTAGATGAGGTAGTTTGACTCGGCACGGAGTTTAAGAAAAAAGAAGAAGACTTTTGAAACTTGTGGTCTTAAAAGCTTAAGGGGTAAAAGGTTTGTGGGGCCATGACATTTGTTGTCACGACCCAAATTCCTTACAGGTCGTGATGGCGTCCAACACCATTGTCAGGCAAGTCAACGCGGAAATATTTATAAGTTCTCATTTTACTTTACCAAAATTAAGTACAACAATTTCTTAAGTTAAAGTTAAAACCAGTGATAATTAGTAATGTACCGAAATAATTATACAATTCCGAAAAGAATAGTCTACTGATGTGTGTGCCAAGACCTGGTGTCACAAGTTGTGGGCAACTAGTAGAATATACAAAATAAGAAATCTATCCTACTGTCCGAGATAAAATAGACAGCCAAAAATAAAGAGAGACTCCAACAAGCTGCTGAACGGAACAGGAAGGGAGCAGCTCACCGTGGAAGTCTCAGACTATGATCAGGGATGCGCACCAGACTGATAGCCAGATGTACCTGCCTCAGATCCTGTACAATTAAGTACAGAAGTATAGTATGAGTACATAAATAATATGTACCCAATAAGTATCCCGTGTAATCTCGAAGAAGTAGAGACGAGAGGTCGACTTGATACTTACTAGGGTCAAATAATATAATAAAGTGTTATGCTAAGCATGAAGGTCACAAGTAAATAATAGCTTGTAGCAAGAAGTATTAAGTCATGTCCTTAATAATATCATAGTTAGCCATTTATATTTCAAGCATTTTAACAAAACAAGTCATGAATAAGATTTTACATAGATATCATGCGCACATTTTGCCGAGATTGACGGCCCGATCCAACAGAAAAGAAAACTGTGCACTGCCAGAGGGTCGAATGGCGCGAACCATAGATGCATCTATTTCTACCGAGGCGATCGGCCCGATCCACAAATATCAATTATCATCAGAAAAATTCATAAAGGCACATTTATATTCAAATAAATTCATACAAGTATTCAACAAATACGTTTACTTATGTTCATTTTCAATTCCCAAGCACATCCTGAGCGATCACATTAGCAAGAAAGTATATAAATATTCACAAATATGGCATAATACAGGTCCTAAATTACCCGGAGAATTAACATAATAGTAGCTACGCACGGATTCTCGTCACCTAGTGCGTATGTAGCCCCCGCATTTAGTGGAAACTTATCCAATTATTACACATATGGGGACAATTCCCTCTTACAAGGTTAGAAAGGAGACTTACCTCGCTCCAAAGTGTACTTCCGATTCCAAGAATGAGCTCAAACTCTCAATTTGGAGCCGAACGATCCAAAACTAATTAAACGAGGTAGGAACTAGTAAATACAAGCTCACAAGATCGCATTCTAACTATTAATGTAATTTCCCAACCAAAAACACAAGTTTTCTAAAATCTGACCCCAGGCCCACGTGCCCGGATTCCAAAAATTTTCGAAGAAAGTTGTTCTTTATAACCTAAGGATCAATAATATATGATTTCTAATTCATTTCATAACAAATTTCGTGGTTAAATCTAACTTTTATCAAAACCCTAGGTTTTCACTCAAATCCCATGATTTTCACTAGTTTTAGTGTGTTAATATACCCAAAACCCAAGTATTAAACTCACATTAAGTAGAAATAACTTACCTCACAATGCTAGGTTGAAATCCTCTCCTTGAATACTCCCAAATCGCCCAAGGGTAGAAGTGAAATGAAATAAATGGCCTAAGTCCCATTTTTAAAAGCTGTATCCAGGTTTGCGACATCAGGCTCGCAAATGCAAAGTCGCAATTGCGACAAAATGTTCGCAAATGCGAACTGGGCCTTCCTCTGCCTTGATCGCAATTGCGATAGAGGGGTCGCAAATGCGGACCCTGCTGGGTTCGCAAATGCGAAGAATATGTAGCAAATACGACCACTGCACCCAGCCGGCTTCATCGCAAATGCAATGCTTACCTCGCAATTGCGATCAATATCTCGCAATTGCGAGATCTGTAGCAGCAACAAAAACACCAGAAATCTGGTGTGCTTTCTACTCTCAACCTATGCCCGAAACTCACCCGAGCCCTCGAGGCTCCACTCCGAACACTCACACAAGTCCAAAAACATTGTACAAACTTGCTCTAGCAATCAAATCACCAAAATAACACCTAAAACCACGGATTCAATACCAAAACGCATGAAATTTTTAAGAACATTCAAATTTTTATCTTTACAACCGGACATCCGAATCATGTCAAATCAGTCTTGTTTCTCACCAAATTTCACAGAAAAGACTAAAATATTGTATTGGACCTGTACCGGGCTCCGAAACCAACATACGGGCCCAATACCAACATGATCAAGCATTATTCATTTTCATTAAATCCTTAGAATTTCAGTTTAACAATATCTAACAAAAATTCACTACTGGGGCTAGGGACCTCGTAATTCGATTCCGAGCATACTCTCACGTCCCATATTTTCATATGGACCCTTCAATACCGTCAAAATACAAATCCGGGTCTGTTTGCTAAAAATGTTGACCAAAGTCAACTTATATTTTTAAAAAAATCTTAAGGAATCACGTGAGTCTATTTCAACCCAAACTCTTCCAAATCCCAAACCAACCATCCCTGCAGGTCATAAATTAGTTAAACCAAGCGCGGGAAGTTTTATTTAGGGGGACGGGTTTCTAAAAAGCAAAACAACCAGTCGGGTCGTTACATTCTCCACCTCTTAAACAAACGTTTGTCCTCGAATGGACATAGAAAAGTACTTGAGGTTCCGAATAAATGTGGATATCTGTTCCGCACGTCCTCCTCGGACTCCCAGGTCGCCTCATCAACTGGTTGGCCACTCCACTAGACCTTCACCACTGAAATCCTCTTGGATCATAACTGGCGATCCTATTTATCAACAATGGCAACTGGCTCCTCCTCATAACCCAAGCTCTCATCCAGTTAAATAGTGCTGAAGTCTAACAAATGGGACAAGTCGGCATGATACCTCCGAAGCATGGACACGTGGAAAGCTGGATGAACTCCCGATAAGCTGGAGGGTAAAGCAAGCTCGTAAACAACATCCCCAACTCGCCTCAACACCTTAAATGGGCCAATAAACCTTGGGTTCAACTTGCGCTTTTTCCCATAATGCCTTTCATTGGTGAGACTTTCAAGAGGACCTTCTCGTCAACCATGAATGATACATCACGCGCCTTCTGATCCGCGTAACTCTTCTGCCTGGACTGAGCTGTGCGAAGCCTTTCCTGAATCAACTTCACCTTATCCAAGGCATCATTCACCAAGTCTGTGCCGTATAACTTAGCCTCACCAGGCTCAAACTACCCGATAGGAGAACGACACTGCCGACCATATAAAGCCTCAAATGTATCCATCTAGATGTTGGACTGATAGTTGTTGTTGTAAGAAAACTCTGCCAAAGGCAAGAACTGATCCCACTATCCTCCAAAGTCAATCACACATGCTCTAAGCATGTCCTCCAAAATCTGAACTGTCCGCTCCGATTGCCTGTCAGCCTGAGGATGGAATGTTGCGCTAAGCTCTACACGGGTCCCCAACTCACTCTAAACGGCTTTCCAAAAATGGAAAGTGAACTGAGGGCCTCTATCTAATATGATAGAAACAGGCACACCGTGTAACCGGACTATCTCCCGAATGTAAATCTGAGTCAATCTCTCTGAAGTGTAAGTAGTCACAACCGGAATAAAGTGTGCTGACTTGGTCAACCTCTCAACAATGACCCACAATGCATCAAACTTCTATAACGTTCGGGGCAACCCAACTACGAAATCCATAGTAATGCGCTCCCATTTCCACTATGGTATAGGCATCTGCTGGAGTAGGCCACCCGGCCTCTGGTGCTCATACTTAACTTGCTGGCAATTCAAGCACCTAGGCACATACTCTACTATGTCTTTCTTCATTCACTGCCACTAATAAAGCTGTCTTAAGTCACGGTACATCTTCATCGCACCCGGACGAATGGAATACCATAAACTGTGTGCCTCCTCTAGTATCCTCTCCCTCAGACCATCAATATTAGGGACACATAGGCGACCCTAGAGTCGCAAAATACCATCCTCGCCAATAGAAACCTCTTTGGCACCTTCCTGTAGCACTGTCTCTCTGAGAACCGCCAAATGTGGATCATCGAACTACCGGGCCTTGATATGCCCCAATAATGAAGACTGAGCAACAACACACGCAAGAACTTGGCTGGGCTCTGAAATATCCAACCTCACAAGTCTGTTAGCCAAGGACTGAATGTCCAAAGCTAGTGGCCTCTCCTCTGCTAGAATGAATGCCAAGCTACCTATACTCTCTGCTTTCCTGCTTAAGGCATCCACGACCACATTTGCCTTGCCCGGATGATAAAGAATGGTGATGTCATAATCCTTTAGTAACTCAAGCCATCTAAGTTGCCTCACATTGAGATCCTCTGTTTGAACAAATGTTGTAAGCTGCGATGATCAGTATAAACCTCACATGTCACCCCATACAGATAATGCCTCCATATCTTAAGAGCATGAACACTCGCGACCAACTCTAAGTCGTGCATGCGATAATTCGTCTCATGAATATTCAGTTGACGTGAAACATATACATTAACTCTCCCCTCCTGCATCAATACACATCCCAATCCAACATGTGAAGCGTCACAATATACTGTATACATCCCCGAACCGGAAAGCAATACAAAAACTGGTGCTGAAATCAAAGTTGTCTTGAGTTTTTGAAAGCTCGCCGCACAATCATTGGACCAAGGGAAAGAAGCACCCTTCTGGGTCAATCTAGTCAGAGGTAATGCAATAGATGAAAAGCCATGCACGAATTGCCTGTAATAACCTGCTAACCCAGGAAACTCCTGATCTCGGTCACTGAAGTAGGAAGTGGACAACTCTGGACTACCTCAATATTCTTGGGATCCACCTTAGTACCCTCTCCTAACACCACATGCCCCAATAATGCCACTACTCTAGCCAAAAATCACACTTGGAGAACTTAGTATATAGCTTCTGCTCTTACAAGGTCTGAAGCACTACTCTCAAATGCTGCTCGTGCTCCCCCAGGCTACGTAAGTATATCAAGATGTCGTCAATGAAGACGATGACAAAGGAAACAATATAAGGTCTGAACACCCTACTCATCAAGTCCATAAATGCTGTTGGGGCATTAGTCAAGCCAAAGAACATCACCAAAAACTCATAATGTCCATATCTAGTCTGGAATGCAGTCATCGGAACATCTGAGTCTCGAATATTCAACTGATGGTACCCTGACCTCAAGTCAATCTTGGAGAACACCCTAGCACCCTGCAACTGGTAAAACAAATCATCGATATGAGGCAACGGATACTTATTCTTGATGGTGAATTTGTTCAACTGGCGGTAATCAATGCACATCCGCATAGTCCCATCATTCTTCTTCACAAATAACACTGGTGCACCCCAAGGTGATACATTGGGCCTAACAAACCCCTTTGCTAACAACTCTTCAAGATGCTCCTTCAACTCTTTCGGAGCCATACGGTATGGTGGAATAGATATAGCCTGGGTGCCTGGAGCCAAATCAATATAGAAATCAATATCACAATCCGGTGGCATGCCAAGAAGATCAGAAGGAAACACATCGGCAAACTCTCGGATTACTGGAACAGAATCAATCGTCGGAGACTCTACTGTGGTATCCCGAACATAAGTTAGATAAGCCAAACACCCATTCTCGACCATATGTCGAGCTTTCAGGAAGGAGATAACCTGACTAGATGTATCAACTGTGGAACCCTTCCACTCCAACCTTGGCAACCCTGGCAGCGCTAATGTAATAGTCTTGGCATGGCAATCTAGGACAGCGTGGTATGGAGATAACAACTCCATGCTCAAGATGATCTCAAAGTTGATCATATCAAGCAACAGAAGATCTGCTCTAGTCTCGAAACCACAGAATGTGACAACAACAGAAGATCTGCTCTAGTCTCGAAACCACAGAATGTGACAACACAGGACCGGTAGATCCGATCCATAACTATAGAATCACCCACAGGAGTGGACACATGAATAGAAGTGCCCAAAGGCTCAGGAGGAATAACTAGGAAATGAGCAAACATAGATGATACATATGAATAGGTAGACCCTGGATCAAATAATATTGAAGCATCTGTACTGCAGACAAAAATAATACCTATGATGACGACATCTGAGGCCAATGCATCTGGCCTAGCCGGAAGGGCATTGAATCTGGCTGGGGTGCCGGCTGGCTGGCCTCCACCTGACTGTGCAACTGCTGGCTGACCTCTACCTGTCTGACCTCCACCTCTAGGACGACCTCTACTAGTCTGCCCCCCACCTTTAGACGGCTGGGCAACGGTGCAGAAATCATAGGCTACTGAACCTGTTGTACTGCCTTGCCCTGAAGCCTGGGGCAGTATCTCCTCATATGACCAAGGTCTCCGCACTCAAAACACCCTCACGGTGCGGTGACCTGCTGCCTTGATGGCTGACCTTGATGGCCTGTAGACCCACTAGAAGAAGCCTAGATAGCTAGTGGATAGTATGAACACTCTGGCATAGCACTGAAATAGGAACCAGAAGAACCCCGGGGGCCTGAATACCCACTGGAGGAACTCTGAATAGCTGGTGGGCGATAAGAACTCTCTGGCATGGTGCTGAAATAGAGGCGCACTGGAGCACCCCGAGCAGGTGGTGGTGCTGAATATGGGGGTCTACTGGGCTGACCCCTCCCAAACTGACCTCTACCCCTAGCGGGGGCACCTCTGAACTCTCCGGAGAATCTAGCCCTCTTATCCTACTGCATCTGCTCCCTACCCCTCAGATGGTAGCCCTTAATCCTCCGAGCAATCTCCACTACTAGCTGATAAAGAGACCTCATCTCCACCTCTTGGGACATGCTGGACCTGATGCCAGAATGCAACCCTGTAACGAACCTCCACACCCTCTCTACGTCAATAGGAAGTATCATCAATGCATGGCAGGATAACTCAGAAAACCTTGCCTCATAGTCGATCACGGACATTTGACCCTGCTCAAGATGATCAAACTGATACTGCAACTCTTCCCTCTCAGAGGGTAGGAATACCTGTCCAAGAATAAATGTGTGAACTGACCCCAAGTGATGGGAGGAGAACCTGCTGGCCTGCCAAGAACATAGGACTGCCACCATCTACAGGCCCTTCCCTCTAGCTGAAAAGTAGTGAAGTTAACCCCATGCGACTCCAATATCCTCATGTTGTGTTGTCTATCCCTAAAACTATCAATAAAATTCTGGGCATCCTCACGGCGCTCACCCCCGAAGATAGAAGGGTGAAGTCTAGTCCATCTATCCAATAACCTCTGCGGGTCAACATCCGCAGCTAGTCTAGGCTCAGGCACCACTGCAACAACTGGTTGAGCCCCATCTGCGGGTAGTGCACTCGGAGTCTTATACACTGCAGCTGCATGACCAGGAGCCTGAGAAATAGGGGTCTGTGCTCCCCCTCCTACCTATGATGTAGCTGGATCCGCTGGAAATAAACCAGCCTAAGTCATGGTGTCCATGAACCGCAGCATACGGCCCATGACCTCCTGAAAACCCGGTGCTGTCATAAAGTCCGTTGGGGTAGGCTCAGCTGCGGGCACCTCACCCTGCTCTTCAATGATAGGATCTCTCGCAGGATCTGCTGGTGGTGCTACTGGAACAGCTCTGGGACGCCCTCGTCCCCTACCTCGGGCTGGTGCCCTCCCCCAGCTTCTACCTCGGCCTCTAGCAACAGGGGGGGAGGAGCTCCTCTCACGTCTGGAACATCATTCGTGCGTGTCCTCACCATTTGTGAGAGAATAGAAGAGGAAAATTAAGTATATCAACCACTGCATGATAGGGAATGAATAAAGAGTAGTTTTTCTAACACTCTATAGCCTCTTGAAGATAAATACAAATGTCTCTGTACCGATCCGCAAGACTCTATTAGGTTTGTCCATGACTTGTGAGACCTGCGTGAACCTAGTGCTCTAATACCATGTTGTCAAGACCAAAATTCCTTATAGGTCATGATGGCGTCCAACACCATTGTCAGGAAAGACAACACGGAAATATTTATAAGTTCTCACTTTACTTTACCAAAATTAAGTACAACAATTTCATAAGTTAAAGTTAAAACCGGTGATAATCAGTAATGTACCAAAATAATTATACAATTCCCAAAAGAATAGTCTACTAATGTGTGTGTCAAGACCTGGTATCACAAGTTGTGGGCAACTAGTAGAATATACAATAGAATAAATCTATCCTACTGTCCGAGATACAATAGGCAGCCAAAAATAAAGAGAGACTCCATCAAGCTGTTGAACGGCAAAGGAAGGGAGCAGCTCACCGTGGAAGTCTCGGATTATGATCAGGGATGCACACCAGACTGATAGCCATTCACATTTCAAGCATTTAACAAAACAAGTCATGAATAAGATTTCACATAGATATCATGTGCACATTTTGCCAAGGTCGACGGCCCGATCCAACAGAAAAGAAAACTGTGCACTGCCAGAGGGTCGAATGATGCTAACCATAGATGCATCTATTTTTACCGAGACAATCGACCCGATCCACAAATATCAATTATCATCAGGAAAATATATAAAGGCACATTTATATTCAAATAAATTCATACAAGTATTCAACAAGTACATACGTTTACTTATGTTCATTTCCAATTCCCTAGCATATCCTGAGCGATCAAATTAGCAAGAAAGTATATAAACATTCACAAATATGGCATGATACGGGTCCTAAACTACCCGAAGAATTAATATAATAGTTGTTACGCACGGATTCTCGTCACCTAATGTGTACGTAGCCCCGTATTTAGTGGCAACTTATCCAATTATTAAACATATGGGGACAATTCCCTCTTACAAGGTTAGAAAGGAGACTTACCTCGCTCCAAAGTGTACTTCCGATTCCAAGAACGAGCTCAAACTCTCAATTTGGAGCCAAACGATCAAAAACTAATTAAACGAGGTAGGAACTAGTCAATACAAGCTCACAAGATCGCATTCTAACAATTAATGTAAATTTCCCAACCTTAAACACAAGTTTCCTAAAATCTGACCCCAGGCCCAAGTGCCCGGATTCCAAAGTTTTTCGAAGAAAGTTGTTCTTTATAACCTAAGGATCAATAATATATGATTTCTAATTCATTTCATAACATATTTCGTGGTTAAATCTAACTTTTATCAAAACCCTAGGTTTTCACTCAAATCCCATGATTTTCACTAGTTTTAGTGTGTTAATCTACCCAAAACCCAAGTATTAAACTCACATTAAGTAGAAATAACTTACCTCACAATGCTAGGTTGAAATCCTCTCCTTGAAAGCTCCCAAATCGCCCAAGTGTAGAAGTGAAATGAAATAAATAGCCTAAGTCCCGTTTTTAAAAGCTGTGTCCAGGCCTCAGATGTCGCATTTGCGACATCAGGCTCGCAAATGCAAAGTCGCAATTGCGACAAAATGTTCGCAAATGCGAACTAAGCCTTCCTCTACCTTGATTGCAATTGCGATAGAGGGGTTGCAAATGCGAAGAATATGTAGCAAATGCGACCAATGCACCCAGCCGGCTTCATCGTAAATGCAATGCTTACCTCGCAATAGCGAATTCGCAATTGCGAGATCTGCAGCAGCAACAAAAACACCAGAAATCTGGTGTGCTTTTCTACTCTCAACCTATGCCCGAAACTCACCCGAGCCCTCGGGGCTCCACTCCGAACACTCACACAAGTCCAAAAATATTGTACAAACTTGCTCAAGTGATCAAATCACCGAAATAACACCTAAAACCATGGATTCAATACCAAAACGCATGAAATCCTTAAGAACATTCAAATTCCTATCTTTACAACCGGACGTCCGAATCACGTCAAATCAGTTCCGTTTCTCACCAAATTTCACAGACAAGACTAACATATTGTATTGGACCTGTACCAGGCTCCGGAACCAACATACGGGTCTGATACCAACATGATCAAGCATTAATCATTTTCATTAAATCCTTAGAATTTCATTTTAACAATTTCTAAAAAATTCACTACTCGGGCTAGGGACCTCAGAATTCGATTCCGGGCATATGCCCAGGTCTCATATTTTCGTACGTAACCTCCGGGAAAGTCAAAACATAAATTCGGGTCCGTTTGCTAACAACGTTAACCAAAGTCAAACTTAGCTTTTTAAGAAAATCTTAAGGAATCAAGTGAGCCTATTTCAACCCAAATTCTTCCAAATCCCGAACCAACCATCCCCGCAGGTTGTAAATTAGTTAAAGCAAGCGCGAAAAGTTTTATTTAGGGGGACAGGGTTCTAAAAAGTAAAACGACCAGTCGGGTTGTTACATTTGTGTGGCTATAAAAGCTTCTCATTAAAGGTAAATGGGTAAAATGAAGAGTTTAAAGTTAAATTATTTTTAAATTTATAAATGTATCATTTATTTTGGAACAGACTAAAAAGAAAAGTACCTCATCAAATATGAAACGGAGGGAGTACCATTTATGCTATAAGAAACAACGTCGAAACATTAAAAAAACAAGCGCAACACAATCCAAACCTATCCGAAACTCACCCGAGCCCCTCGGGACCACGTTCAAACAAACCAACAAGACTCATAATATAACACAGACTTACTCGAGGCTTCAAAACACACATAACAATATCGAAACGACGAATCACACTTCAATCCAAAAATCAATGAACTTGAAACTTCAAACTTCCACAACCGATGCCGAAACCCATCAAATTACGTCCTATTGACCTTAAATTTTGTACACAAGTCATATTTGACATTTCGAGCTTGCTCCAACTTCCAGAATTGAAATCCGACCTCGATATCAAAGAGTCCAATCCCAGTCAAACTTATCAAAAATCCAACTTTCGCCATTTTAAGACTAATTCAACTACGGACCTCCAGATTACAATCCGGACGCGCTCCTAAGTCCAAAATTATCCAACGGAGCTAGTGGAACTAACGAAATTCCATTCTGAGATCAAATGCTAAAAAGTCAAACTCGGTCAATTCTTCCAACTTAGAACTTAAATCTTGAATTTCATTCTTCCAAATTGATTCTGAATAACCTGAAAACCAATATCGACAATTTACGCAAGTCATAATACATCATGCAGAGATACTCGAGCCCTCAAGATACCGAGCGAAGTGCAGATTCCCAAAACGACCTGTCAAGTCGTTACAATTATCTAGCTATGTGCTTATCTCGGGGGTGGCTTAACAATATTTGTGGCCTAAAGCCAAAGTTTAATTGGAGGCCCTAAACTAAATAAATATTTTTTAATTTTTATTTATATTTTATTTTTCTAACTTTTTGAGATGCAAAGTTGTTAATATTTTTTAATAATTGATTTTTTCTAATAATTCTCTCTCAAATGATAATATAGCTAATCGTTTTAATCTTTCTTGAGACATTATTGATCTTAGCCAAGATTTTATTAATTTTTAGTTTTGAAAAAATTATTTTCGGTGAGGCAACTATTACAAGCAATATAAGCATTTGAAAAAGAAATAAAACTTTTATTCATTGAATATATATATATATATATATATATATATATATATATATATATATATATATATATATATATATATATATATATATCAATTAGAGTATTATCTTCAACTTGACTGAAATTTTTACCATGAAATAGAAAACTAAAAAATACTTTCATATGCTTCAAATTGTTCAAATTTATATTGAAGTGAAAAAATAGCTTGATCTACTATGTATAAGAACTAATCAATTCTAAAAGATTCTTCAAGAGACTTCGTGGTTTTATTATCAATATTTACATCGAATTATTTTCTTACATATTACGCGTTTATTACAAATAGTACTCAATATTTTCTTCTAATTAGTAATTTAATATTTTCTCGTAAAAAATATATAAATCTACTATTTTTAAAAATGGAACCCGTCAAATTTGGGTCCGAAAGTGACAGCTTTAGTTGCTTCACATTTGAGCCGCCATGCTTATCTCATTAGTCAGCTTAAAAAAAGTACCTTTGCTTAATAAAGAAAATAGGTCGTTCTTGCGGGATTAACCTTTAGCTAAATGAGGAGGACATATCTATAATTTGAAGTTAGGGGTTTCAACAACGATCTTAAATTAATATATACAACAATAAATAAGTTTACAATTAAATCTTTATAATAATATAGTATTTTTTATTATATACTATAAGATATGCGGAAACATTACTGGATTTACTCGAACTTGTAATCAACCGTACCATAATTGATCGAAAATGAGTAAATTAAACCAGAACCAAAATTTAAACGATCTTTTTGTTACATAGAAAACTGTAAAAATATGTTACGTTGTGATAGGGATATTCCTTGATTAGATTTTATCTAAGGACCCTGCTTTTTAATTAACTCGCGAAAATTTATTGTTGGCAATAATTGAAAAACTTATTCGTACTCAATGTTTGCACCAAATTAATGATGTCTCATCTTTTATAAATGTATTTATTACTTAAATATAACTAAATAAAATATATTTTAACTTAATTTTTAATTTTAAGTTTAAATTTTTATTTTAATACAAAACACGACTGCAAGTAAGTATCTAATTCTAGTTTCCTGCCCTCTGTAAGAAAAATAGTAAATATGCGATCTCAAAAGAATATCTAGATTCATATTTTCTGAAAGTTTCTAGATTCATTTTATTAACATTTAATGTCATTACTAATTCATACAATTATGGGTCATTATTTTATATTTGTAACTGTTGGATCATTACTCACCCATTATAACCACTTGATTCCACTCACCTATATATACACACATTCTTTATAGATATACATCTTTTCTTGTGTAGTAGAGAGAACCTAGAGACTAAATATATAGAAAATACTCTCCTTCTTTCTGATGGATTTTCTACCAAGAATAAATCTTTGTTAGTTCCCGCTCCTAATTTTATACTAAAAGAGTTTGTTGAATCCTAGGAATACACCCAAACCGGGTAAAATATCCTTAAGAATAATGTCTTTGGCATGCCTCATGCTTTGAAGAATTCCCTACAGGTTTCGTGCTCAAATATTTTCCGTAAGATTTACAACAATCTTAAGTATATTTCTTAGACTTTTCTTATGTAGAATGTCAAATCTAATAGTTTCGCTACCTGATACTCAAACTTGCAAACACAGAAAAAATACAAATAAACCAACTTTTCCATGGTTTTTTGAGAGTAATAGATGCCAAACAAAATTATTATTATTATTATTATTATTATTATTATTATTATTGGTGTCGCTGCTCATTCGTGATTTCAGAAAACTTCTTTAGTGGACTCTAGAGGCGATAATCTCTTCCACTTGACATGTTTTTGTGGTATATAATACTTAACTATCAGGTATACATAATTGGGTATACCTCCTAAGTTTTTATTTTTTCCTGCTTATTATCGAAAATAAAATTAATAGGCTCAAAATATGATACATATAATATCCTCCAATTTTGGAATTGTTTATGATTGATATTGGGTCTATTAAGTGAAGTGAATAATTATGAGTTGTGAAAAGAGTATTTAATTAACCTGAACTTTTTGAAAGTGCAAGGGCCGGAGTATCTTGCCCGAGTTATGTAGCTTGATCCAAAGAAGAGAAAAAGTGAAAAATATTTATTAAAATTATAATGTTGAAGCCTTATAAAATAGAGCTTTTTCGCTGCGAAATTTATTTTGGAAGATAAAAAAATATGGGGCTTCTGACTTAAAAAAATGTTATTTTACTTTGAGTCTCTTGATTATTTGGGTGAAGAAATTATTGATTATGACCCGTTTCCTATTTGAGATATTTCTATAGAAGTTAAAGTTGCTTCTTTGTTCAGAATTTTTTACTTTGGTATTTGAATATAAAAGATATGATGGTAGGCTAGAAACCTATATTTTAACTGTAATATTGCAGTCTATTTATGGTATTTTACATGTGTTTGAGCTTAAATAGCAGTGAATTACACTTATTACGTATTTTATGCCTTGTGAAAATAATCCCGTGCTATTAAGGTAATTTGGAGCTAAATCGAACAAGTTGGAGCTTTGAAGTATGAGTAGAAGCCCACAAAATTAAGTCGGGATCACGTTCGGGGGTCGAGGACCAAGTCTGGATGTCAAAAAGTGATGAAACAATTTACTCTTAGGAAAAGACATGGCCGCATGGGGCGCCCCGAGGCGCGGTGCGGCAGTGTAAACTGTGTTTGACAGAGTTTTGCATGCTCTCTGAATTTCCTTACAAGTGCGCCTGTACAAGTTTGTCTGAGTAATTTTCTGTTTCGGCAAGAAAGAGAAGCTTCGCCCGGGCTTGTTTCTACATGGTATAAATATATCAAAAATACGATTTTTTGAGGACTTTTGACCTTGGAAGCTTTTGGGAAGCGTTGGAGGCTACAAGACACAAGATTTCATCATCTTTCCATCAATTCAATACGGGAATTTGACGAGCGCAAAACACAACACAAAATTATTGCTTGCTAGTCAAATATAGCATAATTTAATTATCGTCTCCACAGGGTTGGATTTAATTAGTGTTCAAATAATCTTCATTTTACTATCCAGAAAAATGAACACTTGATTTGATGATTATTGCTACGATTAACTACTAAAATTTAAGAAATTAACAATTTATCACAAAGGACAGCAGATGAGCAAAGGAGAAATCAATGAGAGAAATAAGGATAATTGACTAGATAGGTGTTGTCATGACCCGGATTTTCCCAGATCGTGATGGCGCCTACTCGTGAAAGCTAGGCCAGCTGACAATTACAATTTTACTACCATTATTATTAATTCAAACAGGAACAAATATTAATTAAAACATGATAATTAAGAAATGTGGAAATGATATAACAGTGCCACTATTCAAGTACATAACTACCCCATAGATCTGGTGTCATAATTCACGAACGACTAAAGATTTACTAAAAATATAAGTATGAAAGAAGTACAATTGTTCTCGAAATAGAAGAGACAGCAGAAAACTAAAGCGGGAAAAGAGGGACTTCAGGCTCTGCGAATGCCAACAGATCTACCTTGGTCTCCCTGGACTTAAGGCAGCTACCTCAAGCTACTCACAAGGTCCGGCGTTGAGATCTACACAAAAAGTGCAGAGTGAAGTATCAGTACAATCGACCCCATGTACTGGTAAGTGTCGAGTCTAACCTCGGCGAAGTAGTGACGAGGCTAGGACACGACAACCATATAAACCCATGCAGTTAAATCATATACAAACAGAACAATAATAACATGAAATAACAAATAAAGATGGTAAGGGGAACATGCTACTGGGAATATCAAATTCTAATAGTAATTCAATAGAGAAGCATAATGAACATCATATTTGTATCAACAGAAATAATGAAATAGTAACACGTGCATGACATCACCCTTCGTGCTTTTACTCTCGTTCTCACCATAAGAAACAACAGAAACGGCATGTCATCACCCTTTGTGCATTAACTCTCATAGTCATGGCACGACATCACCGTTCGTGCATTAACTCTCACAATATCGGTACGGCATCACCCTTCGTGCATTAACACTCACAATATCGACACGGTATCACCCTTCGTGCATTAACACTCACTCACAATATCATGCACGACATCACCTTTCATACTTTACACTCTTCCAAACCCAAACAATAGAAACAATATGTCCCGGCAAGGGAATCAACAATAGAAACAATAACATCCTGGCAAGGGAAGCAGCTATAATCAATCTCGTTTCAACAGTTAACTCCACGAAATAAGTCTCAACTTGAGTCAATAATCAACAATGGTCAATTACCAAGAAAATATCATAAGTCTTGTTCAACTTGGGTAATAATCAATTTAAGCATAAACAGTTCATACTAAGAGTCACAACGGTCACAGTATAAGATGTATTTGCATGCTTGACACCAACGTATAGATACTCGTCACCACACCTATACGTCGTACTCAACACTAACACTTAGCAAATAAGACCACAACACCTACTCTCTCAAGCTAAGGTTAGACCAAACACTTACCTCAATTCCACAGATAAAATCAAACCTCAATTACCGTTTTACCTCTCGGTTCCACTTCCAATCCGCTTGTATCTAGTCATAATTTACTTAATAACATCAATAAATTCTAAATAAACCAATTCTAATGCAGGAATATAGATTTCCCAATGTTTTTTCCCAAAAAGTCAAAAACCGAACCTGGGCCCGCTTAATCAAAACTTGAAGTTCGAACCAAAACCCGATTACTCATTCACCCACGAACTCAAATATGCAATTGGTTTTGAAATCCGACCTCAAATTGAGGTCCAAATTCCCAAAATTTGAAAATCCTAATTTCTACTCAAAAACACCCAATTTCCCATGAAAAACTCTAGATTTTGAAGTTAAATCATATAAAAAGATGAAATAGATTAAAGAAAAAGAGTTAAGATTTATTTACCTATGATTTGGGGAAGAACTTGCCCTAGGAAAATTTCCCTTTGGAGTTTAGGTTTTGAAATTTTGAAGAATAAAGTGAAAATCCCGTCTAAAATCTCACTTAATAGGCTGCAATTATCGCAATTGCAATCAGGGGTTCGCAATTGCGAACCCTTTAAATTTACTGTTGCCTTCACATTTGTGACATATATGTCGCATTTGTGACTTCTAGGGCCTTCGCAATTTCGGCTAAAGTTTCATATTGTCGTATTTCCCAGGTCGGCAGACTTCACATTTGCAAACCCTGATCTCGCATTTGCGAGATTAGAGGCCTGTGCAAAACACCAAATGCACAACTGAGTTTTCTTAAGTTCTAGTCACTCCGCCTATTCAAAACTCACCCGAGCCCTCGGGGCTCCAAACCAAACATGCACACAAGTTTAAAAATACCATACAGACTTGTTCATGCGATCAAATAATCAAAATAACATCAACAACTATGAATTTAACCTCAAACTCATGATTTTCCTCAAGAACACTTCAAATTTACTATTTTCACAACCGGGCGTCCGAATCACATCAAATCAACTCTGATTCTCACTAAATTTCACATATATGACTTAAATATTATATTAAACTTGTACCGAGCTCTGAAACCAAAATGCAGGCCTGATACCATCAATATCACACACCATTTCATTTTCAAAAGTCCTTATATTTTCCAATAAACAAATTTCTTTAAAAATTCTTTTCTTGGGCTAGGGACCTCGGGATTCAATTCCGGGCATACACCGAAGTCCCATATTTTAATATGGACCCTACAGGACAGTCAAATCACAGGTCTGGGTCCGTTTACCAAAAATATTGACCGAAGTGAACTTTAATCAATTTTAAACACCAAATTCAATATTTTTCTTAAATTTCACATAAAAGCTTTCCGTAAACATTCCCGGACCACACACGCAAATAGAGGAGAAAGAAAATGAGATTTTCAAGGCCTTGGAACCCCGATTCGGATTCTAAAATACAAAATGAACCTTTGGATCACCACAGGTGCAAGATAATTTACTCGGGATCCAATTCTTGACTTAGTTCACTCTATAATACGGTTGATTCTCATGAATTCAACCAATAATCAGATTACACTTGAAGTTAATGATCGTCTTTTGATTAAACATTAATTTCAGTAATTAATCCAATTGAAGCACGTAAACAATTGCAACAATAAAATGATGGTTATGATCTAAAGGGTAATTTCTCGCGAATATTTCCCCATTTTCTAGTTTTATTAATAATTCAAGAGGCTCTGTCGATCATCTATTTGAATTACGAATTTAAACTAGAGAATAAGATGTAAAGCAATTCAATATCAAGCTCCTCTTTCAATTAAGCAAAAAAAAAATCCACAATACGAATTGAAACTCCATCAATTAATTTCAACTATTATCAAGAATCGAATCCCTAATCAAGTTATTAAAACATTGTATTAGTCAAAATCATAATGGAAATTACTCTATAGCAATGGAAAAAGTCATCTCAATAAGGTTTAACAACAAAGAAAACATCAATGCTAATGATTCGATACAAACTCCCGTATTGCACCGATTGGTTGGTTGAAATCTTGATGAATTCTTGAGTGTTTTTGCCTAAGTTGTTTCTCCAATCTTTTGTAGGTCAAATTTCCTCTAAAAATCACGTTTTGGTGTATTTATACTATGTAGAAATAAGCACGGACAAAACTAAGCTTTCCTAGCCGAAACAAAAAATTACTCTGACAAACTTATACATGCGCACCGCGCCATGCAGAATACTTGTGAGAAAATTCAGAGAGCATGCAAAACTCTGTCAAACATAGTTTACACTGTCGCGCCACACATTGTCGTGCCCCATGCGGCGTGGTTGTGTATTTTTCTCAGGGTAAATTGTTTCATCCACTTTTTGACATCCAGACTTGGTCCTCGACCCTCGAACGTGATCCCGACTTAAATTCTTAGGCTTCTACTCAAACTTCAAAGCTCCAACTTGTTTGATTTAGCTTCAAATTACCTTAATAGCTCAGGATCATTTCTTGCAAGGCATAAAATACGTAATAAGTGTAATTTACTATCATTTAAGCTAAAACACACGTAATACAGTAATTAGATTGCAATGCTACATCTAAAACACGTGTTTCTAGACTACCATAAGCACCCCACACTTAGACTATTGCTCATCCTCGAGCAATCAAACTACACTTTACATATGGACGAACTTTTCATCAAACAACTTCCCTAATACATCAATCCAAGAATATTTAAAATAGACTAAGCATCACATCATAACATCCTAACCTCAAGACACGACTCAAAAGTACCACGTATTTTTCATAACCTGCTCACTTACTCTAACACAAAGTTCAAAGACGTTACCTTACCTTCGCAAATCACATGCCCTCACACAAATAATTGAGAGTAGTTCCACACACAATAAAATTCAAGAACAAATAGGAACTCAAGATACAAAGAATTCACTCACTCTTAGAAATAAAATTCATGCACCACAAAGAGTATACCATAGACTTTTCTGTAGTGTAATACTCTACTAATTGAGCTCATTCAATCAAGCATCAGGTATGACTTTATTTGGATTGTAATGTAGCCTGCGGAACGGTAAGATACATATGGATATAGTGACTATACCTCCTTGAGCACTTTAATACATATATATTAACAATTCAAACCCCACACTTGTGTTGAACCAAATCCCAACTTTCATATTATATTAACATCAAGCTCCCAATTACTTTAAGCACAGACAAAGCAAGAGTAACCACTAGCATGGAATAATTTCTTTATAAATATACAAATACCAACATTTTTTTTCTTTTTCTAGATTCCCGTTTTCTCCTCTCTTTTTTTCTTGAACGCCCTACAAGTGGCTCTCACAATTTTTTTTCAAATAGTGCACCTTTCTCCGATTCTATCATTACACTCAAAAACTCAACCATACCTCCACTTAACTTTTAACAAGCTCATAATTATATCAACTATTCAAGAGAGGTAAACGGTTCAGACAGATAGTCAATTCAAACAAATGGGTCAGGCATGCAGTGTGGGTGCCAAATAAAATAGGATTACAGGCTCAAAAGGGCTAGCTAGGATACACAACAACTAGGCAGGATCACATGCATATAATTGGCTCACAAAGAAATGCCTATATCAGTTCCTAGACAGAACAAGACTACTATTTTGCTTTGCAAACACTCGGGGCAAGTTCTAGACATCACCAACGTGCATAGAATATCAACAAAACCTCACTCACACATTGGCACATAACTCACTTAGGATCGGATCTATCCCGACTCTCTAGTCAAAGCAGTTAAGCAGAGTCACAATCAACCAATTTAAGGCACTTATCTAAGAGTCCAGAATTGAGCCTAGACGTGTGATAAACTGATAGGTCATCTTATATATTAAAACAAAATTCTGTATTTCGAGGTCTTAAAATCTCATTTTATCCCTCCTTGATTTACATGCGCAGTCCGAACGTATTTCCAAAAAGCTTTTATATTGAAAGTTGATAAAAATAAGGATTTTTGCTTTAAAACTTCACTTGAGCTGACTTTGGTCAACATTTTGGTAAATGGACCCGGATTTATATTTTGACGGTTCTGGATGGTTTCGTATCAAAATATGGGACCTGCGCGTATGCCAGGAATAAGAATCGTAGGTCCCTAGCTCTAGTTATGAATTTCTGTTGAAAATTGAGAGTCTGAACATTTAATGGTTTTTAAGAAATTTTTAATGTTTGATCTTGTTGGTATCAGATCCGTATTTTAGTTTCTGAGCCTGGTACAAGTTCAATATAATATTTAATGCATGTCTGTGAAATTTGGTGAGAAACGGAGTTGGTTTGACATGATTCGGACGTTCAGTTGAGAAAAAAGAAATTCCAAAGTGTTCTTGAGAATTTTATTTAATTTGGTGCTAAATTCATGGTTTTAGGTGTTATTGTGACGATTTGATCACGCAAACAAGTTCATATGATGTTTTAAGTCTTCTGTGCATGTTTGGTTTGGAGCCCCGAGGATCGGATGAGTTTCGGATAGGCTACGGAGTGATTTGAACTTGAAAAATATTACTGGTGTAACTAAGCAGGTTGCAAGTCTCTAACCTTGCATTTGCGAGATCAGGCAATTGCGACTTCTGAAGGGTCCGCATTTGCGAGCTAATTCTCGCATTTTCAAGGAGAAGCTAGGCCAGCAGTGTTCGCAATTGCGAACTTTCCTTCACATTTGCGATATGAGTCTGGGAATGGCAGGAATCGCAATTGCGATCAATTGGTCGCAATTGCGGAAGGTCAGGCTCGTATTCACGAGACTTTATTCGCATTTGAGATGAAAGTAGGAATGGGGAGATCTTCGCATTTCTGAACCCCAAGTCGCAAATGCGACACTTGCAACTGATCAAAACGACTTTTGGACGGGATTTTTCATTCATTCTTTAAATTTTCAAAACCTAAAGCATAAGAGGCGATTTTCCAAAGACTTCTTCTTCCCCAAACCATAGGTAAGTCATTCTTAACTAGTTTCTTTCAATGTTTTACTTCTTTTTACAATATTTTAACCTAGAATCTAAGGTTTTCATGGTGGAATTGGGGATTTTTTGGGTAGAAACTAGGCATTTCGAAATTTGGGGATTTAGACCTCAAATTGAGGTCGGATTCCAAAACCAATTTTATATCTGGACTCAGGGGTGAATGGGTAATCGGGTTTTGGTCCGAATTTTAGGTTTGGACCAAGCAGTCCCGGGTGTTGACTTTTGTTTACCTTTTCAATAATGACGTAAATTGAGTCCTTTGTTATCGTGGGTGATTCTTAATGCTTATTTTGAAATGTCTGGTTCGTGATTTGCTAGATATTGTTGGTTCAGAGGAATGTTTTAAAGGCAAAGTTGTGATTGAATTTTCAATGGCCTTTGGTTCAAAGTAAGTGGCTTGCCTAATCTTTTATGGGGGAACTCCCCTTAGGATTTGATAGTGTTTGTTATATGAGCGTCGTGTATGTGAGGTGACGAGTTCGTACACGGGCTATTTGTTGTAAAACTCCATTTTTCGCTAAGTCATAAACATGTTTTCTCTTGTTTGAGATACATTAGCATATGTACTGTCATGTTTAGATTAAAAAAGTATGCCTACGTGTTTTAACTTCCTATTTGAACTCTGTGCAGCATGTTTTGGGATATTACATGATTTTCTTGGTTTGAGCTTAATCTAAACTGTAGCTTTTCTTGCTATGACATCTAATTATGTTAGTTGAGTTACATATTTACTTTGGGACTACAGAACAATATTCCGGGAGATCCCCTTGCACATTTACGTTTGGGACTACGGGACGATATCGTGGGAGATCCCATTATTTCTATTATTGTGTTTTGAGCTGTTGGTTTCCATTGATTTCTATTCCTGCCAGATTTTCGTATTTATTGTACTGTAATATTTCCTTCTATATTATTTCATTATATTTATATTAGTAGGGCCCTGACCTAATCTCGTCACTACTCGACCGAGGTTAGTCTTGACACTTACTGGGTACCGTTATGGTGTAGCCATACCCTTTCCTGCACATGTTTTCCGTGTTCAGATCCAGGTGCTAGCTATCAGCCTCGAGCCTAGTTGTGTGGTTGCTGTTTTAGGAGACTTCAAGGTACATCTGCATACGTCCGTAGACCTCGGATTCCCTTTCCATTCCCTATGTTCATTTTCTTCTTTTCCGTAGAAATGATGTAATGAACAGTTAGGACTTCTTAGGAGCTTGTGACATTGCGACATCCCGGGTTTTGGGAAAGATGATTATTTGTATATGCCAAGTGGAACCGTTTCAACTTATTTATTTTATCTGTTAGCTATTATCCTCTTGTTTTTATTTCATTTCTGCAATATTAGGCTTACATAGTCATAGAGACTAGGTGTCGTCACGACAGTTCATGGAGGGAGAAATTGGTTTATGACAAGTTAGTATCAGAACTCTAGGTTCATAGGAGTCGTGAGTCATAAGCCGGTTGAATAGAGTCTCGGGGATCGGTACGGATACATCTATACTTATCTTCGGGAGTCTCATAGATAGTGAGAACACGTACTACCAGAGATGACCTGGCACCCGCGCCCCCTGCTGGATCCACCGAGGCTGGGGCCGGGGTAGAGGCCGAGGATGTGCACATGGTGCAGCCAGAGCACCCCCATGACTGTTGTAGAGGAGCCACCATTAGCTCCAGTCGGAGCACAGGCACCGGATATGCCTACTACTAATACTCCAGCTCTCCAAGAGACCCTTGAACAATTTATGAGCATGTACATCACACTAGCTCAAGCAGGGTTGATTCCCCTTACTGCAGCCATATCTCAGGGCGGGGGAGGAGCACAGACTCCCGCCGCCCGCACTCCAGAGCAACGGGTTCAAGTTGATCAAATCCCAAAGTTTATATAGGTACCGCTTTTAGCCCCAGTTCAACTCGTGGGTAGGGCAGCGACTTTAGAGGAGGAGCAGCGGAGGCTTGTGAGGTACAAGAAATATGACCCTCCTACATTCAATGGTCTAGCATCAGAGGATGCTCAGGGATTTCTGGAGAAGTGCCACAGTATTCTTCGCACTATGGGCACAGCAGAGTCGAGTGGGGTTTCTTTCACTACTTTCCAGGTTCAAAGGGTAGCCTATCAGTGGTGGCATACTTATGAGTTGGATAGTTCGACTGAGGCAGCTTCCCTTACATGGACTCAGTTCTCAAACATGTTTTTGAGAGAGTATGTCCCTCAAAGCCTCAAGGATGCATGGCGTGCAGAGTTTGAGAAGTTGCGCCAGGGTGCTATGACTGTTTCAGAGTATACCCGTTTCAGTGACTTGGCTAGACATGTACTAACCTTGGTTTCTACAGTTCGAGAGAGGGTTCACCGGTTCATATAGGGGCTCATTCCCAGCATCAGGACTAGCATGGCCCGGGAGTTAGAGATGGATATCGCATATTAGCAGGTGGTGAGTATTACTAGGAGAGTAGAGGGCATACTTGCTCGTGATAAGGAGGAGAGAGAGAGGCCAAGAGGTCTCGAGAGTCGACCATTATTCTGATGCCCGTGCCCTAGTTGCAGTTTGTCATGATAGAGGTTATGTGAGGTGCCCCGTTCATTCAGCTCTTCCAGCAGCCAGTGGTATCTCAACTCCTCTTATACCTCAGGAGCCTTACTATGCATCGCTAGTATCTAGTGTACCTCCTGCCCGAGGTGCTTTCAGTGGTTAGTCTAGCAGACCTGGTCCGAGTTAGCCATAGCCGCAACGTCCTCCTAGAGCTTGTTTTGAGTGTTGCGACACTCGCCATATGGTGAGGGATTTCCCCAGACTTAGGAGGGTGGTTGCACCTCTATAGACTTCTCAGCCACAGCGTGCTCCACAGGGTTCACATGCTATGGTTACAGCACGAGCTGCCACTCCACCTGCTCAGGCTGCTAGAAATGAAGTCGGGGAGGTAAAGGTCACCCTAGATGGGGAGGCCAAGCTAGATATTATGCCCTTTCTGCTCGTACAGAGGTTGTTGCTTCCGATTCTATCATTTTAGGTATTGTTCCAATCTGTCATAGAGATGCATTAGTTCTATTCTATCCAAGCTCCACTTATTCCTATGTGTCCTCTTATTTTGCCCCACATTTGGGCATATCTCGAGATTCTTTGAGTTCCCCTATTTATATGTCTACTCATGTGGGAGTTTCTCTTATTGTGGACCGTATTTATCGATCGTGTTTGAGTACTCTTAATGGTTTTGAGACCAGAGCCGATTTGTTATTGCTTAGCATGGTAGATTTTGATGTTATGTTGGGCATGGACTGGTTGTCACCCCATTATGTTATTCTTGATTGTGACGCCAAGACCATGATGCTGGTTATACCAGGTTTACCGGTATTAGAGTGGAGAGGTACCTTAGATTACACCCCCGGCAGAGTTATTTCATTTCTTAAAGTATAACAAATGGTTGAGAAGGGGTGTGATGCATATCTAGCTTATGTGAGAGATATCAGTATTGATACCCCAATAGTTGTTTCAGTCCCGGTAGTAAGGGATTATCCTGATGTGTTTCCAGTTGATCTTCAGGGCATGCCGTCCAACAGAAATATATATTTTGGCATTGATTTGTTGTCGGGCACTCAACCTATCTCTGTTCCTCCTTATTGTAAGGCCCCTCCTGTGTTGAACTTAATTAGGGCTTCATTCAGCCTAGTGCTCTAGTCTTGCTTGTGAAGAAAAAGGATGGTTCTATGCGTATGTGCATTGATTATCGCCAGTTGAACAAAGTTACAGTGAAGAACCGATATCCTTTGCCTCATATTGATGACCTATTTGATCAGTTACAGGGTGCCTCAGTGTTTTCGAAGATTGATTTACATTCAGGTTATCATCAATTGAACATTCATGAGCCAAATATCCTGAAGACTGCTTTTAGGACTCGGTATGGTCATTATGAGTTCCTTGTCATGTAATTTAGGCTGACCAACGCCCCGGCATCATTTATGCATTTGATACATAGTGTATTTTGGTCTTATCTTGATACATTCATCATTGTCTTTATTGATGACATTCTGGTATACTCACGAAGTTGTGAAGATTATGAGCAGCATCTAAGGATTGTGCTTCAGACCTTGAGAGAGAAGAGTTATATGCAAAGTTCTCAAAATGTGAGTTCTGGTTAGATTTTATGGCATTTTTGGGCCATGTAGTGTCAAGTGAAGGGATCAAAGTGGATCCGAAGAAGGTGGAAGCAGTGCAGAGTTGGCCCAGACTATCCTAAGCTATAGATATTTGGAGTTTTCTTGGTTTGGCGGGCTATTACCTCGATTTGTTAAGGGATTTTCATTTATTGTAGCACCCATGACTAGGCTAGCCCAGAAGGGTGGTCCGTTTAGGTGGACAGAAGAGTGTGAGGAGAGCTTTCAGAAGCTCAAGACACATTTGACTACAACCCCAGTAATGGTATTGCCGTCAGGTTCATGTCTTATATATTTTATTGTGATGCATCGTGAGTTGACCTCGGTGCGGTGTTGATGCAGGACCATAGGGTGATTGCCTATGTGTCCAGACAGCTGAAGGTGTATGAAAAGAACTATCATGTCCACGACCTTGAGTTAGCTGCTATTGTTCATGCCTTGAAGATTTGGAGGCACTATTTGTACGATGTCCCCTATGAGATCCACACTGATCACTAGAGTTTGCAGCATTTATTCAAGCAAAAGGATCTTAATTTGCGTCAGAGGAGGTAGTTAGAGCTACTTAAGGATTATGATATCACCATTTCGTACCACCCGAGAAAGGCCAATATGGTGGACAATGCTTTGAGTCACTAGGTAGGGAGTTTGGGGAGTTTAGCTAATCTACCAGCGGAGGAGAGGCCCATGGCGTTGTATGTTCAGGCTTTAACCAGCCAGTTTGTGAGATTAAATATTTTTTAGCCTAGTCGAGTATTGGCTTGTGTGATCTCTCGGTCTTCTCTTTATGATCATATCAGGGAGCATCAGTATTATGACCCCTATCTACTTTTCCTGAAGGACACGGTCTAGCACGGTGATGCTAAGGAGGTCACTATTGGTGATGATGGTGCATTGAGGATGCATGACAGGCTATGTGTGCCTAATGTTGATAGGTTTCGTGAGTTGATTCTTTAGGAGGCTCACAGCTCGCGGTATTCTATTCATCTGGGTGTCATGAAGATGTATCAGGACTTGAGGCAGTATTATTGGTAGTGTAGGATGAAGAAGGATATAGTGGAGTATGTTGCTCGGTGTCTAAATTGCCAGCAGGTGAAGTATGAGCATCAACGACCAGGTGAGTTGCTTCAGAAGTTAGAGATTCCGGAGTGGAAATGGGAGCAGATCACAATGGACTTTGTTGTTGGACTCCCACGGACTCAGTGGAAGTTTGATGCAATTTAGGTGATTGTGGATAGACTGACCAAGTCAGCCTATTTCCTTCCTATGATGACTGCCTATTCTTCTGAGAAGTTGGCTCAAGTTTATATCCGTGAGACTGTTAAACTTTATGGCATGCCGGTATCTATATTCTCTAACCGGGGCACGCAGTTTACATCACGGTTCTGGAGAGCCGTACAGCATGAGTTGGGTACTCGTATGGAGTTGAGCATAATATTTCACCCTCAGACGGACAGGCAGTCCGAGTGCACTATTCAGATCCTTGAGGATATGCTCTGTACATTTGTGATTAAGTTTGGAGTTTCTTGGGATTAGTTCTTTCCACTTGCGGATATGCTTACAACAACAATTATCAGTCCAGCATTCAGTTGGCACCGTATGAGGCTCTGTATGGTAGGCGTTGTCAGTCTCCAGCGGGTTGGTTCGAGCCAGGCAAGGCTAGATTATTGGGCACGGACTTGGTTCAGGATGTCTTAGAGAAGGTGAAGGTGATTCAGGATAGACTTCGCACAGTCCAGTCCAGACAGAAGAGTTATGCGGATCGGAAGGTTCGTAATGTGGCATTCATGGTCGGGGAGCGATTCTTGCTCCGGGTCTCGCCTATGAAAGGCATTATGAGGTTCGGAAAGAAGGGCAAGTTGATCCCAATGTTTATTGGACCTTTTGAGGTGTTGCGGCACGTTGGGGAGGTTGCTTATGAGCTTGCCTTGCCTCCCAGTCTAGCAGGCGTTCATCCGTATTCCATGTTTCAATGCTCCAGAAGTATCATGGTGATCCGTCTCATTTGTTGAATTTTAGTTCAGTCAGGTTGGACGAGGATCTACTTTATATCGAGGAGCCAGTGGCTATTTTGGACAGACAGGTTCGAAAGCTGAGGTCAAAAAATATTGCATCAGTAAAGGTTCAGTGTCGGGGTCATCCGGTCGAGGAGGTGATGTGGGAGTCCAAATCAGACATGCGGAGTAGATATCCTCACTTTTTTACTAGCCCAGGTACTTTTCTATATCCTTTCGAGGATGAACGGTTATTTTAGAGGTGGAGAATGTGATGACCTGACAGGTCATCTATTGAATTAAAACCAAATTCTGTATTCCGGGGCCTTTAAAATCTCATTTTATCCCTCCTTGGTTTGTGTGCGCAGTCCGGGCGTATTTTCAAAAAGCTTTTATGTTGAAAGTTGATAAAAATAAGATTGCTTAAAAACTTCATTTGAGTTGACTTCGGTCAATATTTTTGGTAAACAGAGCCGGATTCATGTTTTGACGGTCCCGGTGGGTTCGTATCAAAATATGGACCTGGGCGTATGCCTGGAATCGGAATCGGAGGTCCCTAGCTCGAGTTATGAATTTTTGTTGAAAATTAAGAGTCTAAAAATTTAATGGTTTTTAAGAAATTTTTAATGTTTGATCATGTTGGTATCGGGTCCTTATTTTGGTTCCGGGGCCCGATACAGTTTCAATATAATATGTAAGACATGTTTGTGAAATTTGGTGAGAAACGGAGTTGGTTTGACATGATTCAAACGTCCGGATGAGAAAATAGAAATTTCAAAGTGTTCTTGAGAATTTCATTTGATTTGGTGCTAAATTCATGGTTCTAGGTGTTATTGTGGCTATTTGATCCCGCGAGCAAGTTCGTATGATGTTTAAGACTTTTGTGCATGTTTGGTTTGGAGCCCCGAGGGCTCGGGTGAGTTTCGGATAGGCTACGTAGTGACTTGAACTTGGAAAAATATTCCTGGTGTAACTGAGCAGGTTGCCGGCCTCTGATCTCGTATTTGCGAGATTAGGCATCGCAATTGCAACCTCTGAGGGATCTGCATTTGCAAGCTAATTCTCGTATTTGCGAGGAGAAGCTAGGCTAGCAGTGTTCGCAATTGCAAACTTTCCTTCGCATTTGCGAAGAGAGTCTTGGAATGGCAGGGATCGCAATTGCGATCAATTGGTCGCAATTGCAGAAGGTCAGGCTCGCACTTGCGTGACTTTCTTCGCATTTGCGATTAAAGCAGGAATGGGGAGACCTTCGCATTTGCGATAGGTTCTTTGCATTTGCAGGGCTCGCACCTGCAACTGATCAAAATAACTTTTGGACGGGATTTTTCATTCATTCTTCAAATTTTCAAAACCTAAAGCACAAGAGGAAAGTTTCCAAAGACTTCTTCTTCCCCAAATCGTAGGTGATTCTTAGCTAGTTTCTTTCAATCTTTCACTTCTTTTTACAAGATTTCAACATAGAATCTAAGGTTTTAATGTTGGAATTGGGGATTTTTGGGTAGAATCTAGAGATTTAGAAAATTGGGGATTTAGACATCAAATTGAGGTTGGATTCCAAAACCTATTGTATATCCGGACTCGGGGGTGAATGGGTAATCGAATTTTGGTCCGAATTTCGGGTTTGGACCAAGCGGGCCTAGGTATTGAGTTTTGTTGACTTTTTTAATGATGACCTAAATTGAGTCCTTTGTTATCGTGGGTGATTCCTAAGGATTATTTTGAAACTCTTAGTAATTTGCTATATATTGTTGGTTCGGAAGCGTGTTTGAAAGGCAAAGCTGTGATTGAATTTTGGGTGGCCTTTGATTCGAGGTAAGTGGCTTGCCAAACCTTGTGTGGGGGAACTCCCCTTAGGATTTGGTACTATTTGTTACATAAACGTCGTGTATGTGAGGTGACGAGTACGTACACGTGCTATTTGTTGTAAAACTCCATTTTTTGTTAAGTCATTAACCTGTTTTCTCTTGTTTGAGATACATTAGCATATGTACTTTCCTGTTTAGATTAGAAAAACATGCCTACGTGTTTTAACTGCCTATTTGAACTCTGTGCAGCATGTTTAGTGATATTACCTGGTTTTCTTGGTTTGAACTTAATCTAAACTGTAGCTTTTCTTGCTGTGACTGCTAATTATATTGGTTGAGTTGCATATTTACTTTGGGACTACAGAACGGTATTCTGGGAGACCCCTTTATACTACATATTTACTTTTGGTCTACGGAATGGTATTCCGGGAGATCCTCCTGCACATTTACGTTTGGGACTATGGGACGGTATCTCGGGAGATCCCCCTATTGCTATTACTGTGTTCTGAGCTGTTGGTTTTCATTGAGTTCTATTCCTGCTAGATTTCTGTATTAATTTTACTGTAATATTTCCTTCTGTATTGTTTCATTATATTTATACTAGTAGGGCCCTGATCTGATCTGGTCACTACTCGATCGAGGTTAGGCTTGGCACTTACTAGGTACCGTTGTAGTGTACTCATGCCCTTTTCTGCACATGTTTTCCGTGTGCAGATCCAGGTACTAGCTATCAGCCTCGAGCCTAGCTGTGTGGTTTGCTTCTTCAGGAGACTTCAAGGTACATCTTCCCGCATCCGCATACCTCAGAGTCCCCTTCTATTCCCTATGTTCATATTCTTCTTTTCCGTAGAAATGATGTAAAGAACAGTTAGGACTTCTTGTGAGCTTGTGACATTGCGACATTCCGAGTTTTGGGAAAGATAATTATTGTATATGTCGAGTGGCACCGTTTTTGCTTATTTATTTTATATATTAGCTTTTATCCTTGTGTTTTTATTTTATTTCCACAATATTAGGCTTACCTAGTCGTAGAGACTAGGCGTCGTCATATAGTTCACGGAGAGAGAAATTGGATCATTATAAGACGTCACAACTAAGGCACTTGCCACTCTCAAGGCATATGCAGTCAAGGAAAATTGCTTCAAATTAGCACTGTGACTCAATATGTTTTATTCCTATAAAACTAAAGAAAAAAACTAACTACACTCGGTTCAAGTAAAATCCTTGGAAAAGAACCACGGTACGAAGAAACACTAAGTGGGAATTGTCACACTACCTAAGAAAGTAAAATAAAATAAAATAAAATAAAAATAACAGATATATTTTTTTAGATTTTCCATTTTTTTTAATATTTCTATTATTTTCTTGTTCGACTTCAAATCCCTGAAGAAGCTAGTCGACGAAATCCATCATCGGGAAAAGTCGAAATTAGATAATTAATTACTAGCTATTACAGGCCGATATAATTCAGAGTTATAATTTATAGACCATATTGTCTAAGAAAGTAAGAAACAAATCAAACAAAACCAATTGGTAAATAAAAAAACAATTACAACCAAAATAGGACACACTTAAGAAATTGCATTATCCCCAGTGCAAAACAGTAAAACAAGAGTGAAAAGGTAACTCCATGAGGCCTCTGGCCTATTCTTCATCAACACCTTCAAAGGTGCGCATGTACTCTTCATCATCGAAGGGAACAGAGTTACATCCTCATCAGGTGGAATCTGTGCTCCATCTGCCAAGCCCAACCACTACTGAGTAAGCAGAGTGAGCGGGTGGTCCTCCTGCAGCTCTGCCAAGTCAGTCCCTCCCCCCCCTCCGAGTAACGAGAAAGTGCATATCAGCAAATAGCAGCTGCAATATTTCCTCAACACGAAGAAATCACTGATCTATAGGAACAATAATATTCGGGGGGGCGGTCTATCACAGTGGTGATATCAAAGCACTTAAGAGGCGGCAGAGCTGGAATCATCCGATCAAAATGGTACTCCTCCTCCACGTTGTGCGTCCGCAGTAGCCGAGTGATCATGCTTGGTAAATATAGGTGGAGGGCCCCAAGTGGTCGTACCTAAGCCATGTGCTCAAGTATAATCTTACCATGATTGAACTTCATTTGAGTCAATATAGCATAAATGAGACACACCATCAACCGGGAGACGTCAGTATCGTTCTGCGTAGGCATGATCTTTGCATTAATCAACTGAAGAATAACTCTGTCGGAATGCTGGAAATTACGTTTCTTCATGTCTTTGTGTAACTCATTAGCATCTCGCGTCTATGTGGCAAGAGACCCTGCACCACACAGCTGGCGTCTAATATCGGGATAGGGGCCAACGCAGAAACCTCAGGAACAACATATGAGAGTGCTCCGTGAACCCCATGATTTGATTTATTACCTATGAGCAAAAGGGAATAATCTTTCCTCTCACCTCCATTTCATACACCGCATCTAAACAAGCCTCGGGTTGCTAATTAGCATAGAACTCCTTGACCATGTTTACGTTCAACGACTCACCGGGACAGAACAAGCTTTCAAAACCCAGTTATCTGATTCCCTAGTACTTCCTGCTAGATTACCATAATCAATACCAACTTCCAGGTCGGACTCACCGCCGGAACAAAGGTCTGGTACCACATCCTAGCATGAGTTGGCATATCCCGAATGCCATACTTGTAACCTGGTACTATATCCGCATCTGGATAAATGCGCTCCTCTTCCTCCTCCATTGGGGCGGGGAAGGTGCCCGCCTACCTCCTCGACGGCTACCAGAGGCAACCTCGGAGGAACTTGTGTTAGAACATTTGCTAAGATGGCGAGACATTGTACCTGCACGATACAAATAACATTAGCCACAACACTTACAACAAAAACAAAACCAAACGGGTTAACAACCCCACACTTATGTTATTGGCATGTTCACAAGTACAATGTATATCAAAGGCTTAGACTACCCCATTTAAAGCATGCCATAAGCAATCAACAACTCACCCAACCACCAATATAATATTACAACAAAATAACCACGAACTATACAAGAGTAAAATACAAAATTAAGAAGCTAAGCTACTAATAAAAATTAAGAAGTTATACTAATTTACTACTAAAAAGGTGAAGTCGTTGCCATACAACAGTACACAAGTACTTAGAATAAATCGGAGTTTTGCTATGGAGTAATTTCCTTTGAGGTGTTGACAGATACAGTGTTTTGATAAATTGATTAACAATTCAATTCTTGATAATTGTTGGAGTTAATTGATGGTGTTTTAATTCGTATTGTGGAGTTATTTCCTTTTTTCTTAATCGAAAGAGGAGCTTGATATTGAATTGTTTTATAGCTAATGCTCTAGTTTAAATTCGTGATTCAAATAGGTAATCAAAATAGCCTCTTGAATTATTAATCAAACTAGAAAATTGGGAAATATTCATGAGAAGTTACCCTTTAGATCATAACCATCATTTTATTGTTCCAATTATTTACCGTGCTTCAATTGGATTACTTACTTACTGAAATTACTGTTTAATCGAAAGAGGAACATTAACTTTAAGTGTAATTTGATTATCAGTTGAATTCGTGAGAATAAACCATATTGTAGAGTGAACTAACTCAAGAATTGGATCACGAGTCAGTTATCTTGCACTAGTCTAGTCAATTACCCTTATTTCTCACATTGATGTTTCCTCATTGCTCATCTGCTGTCCGTTGTGATCAATTGTTAATTTCTTAATTTTTAGTAGTTAATCGTAGTAATAGTAATAAAATCAAGTGTTCACTTTCCTGGATGGTAATAAACTTAAGATTATTCGAACACTATTTAAATCCAATCCCTATGGAGACGATAATTAAACTATACTATCTTTGACTAGCGAGCAATAATTTTTTGTTGTGTTTTGCTTTCATCAAATTGTGGCGCCATTGCCGGGGATTAGGAATCAATAGTGTTTAAAATAGTTTTTTGTACTAATTCAGAAACCAATTATTAATTTAGTGTATCCACATTTTCTCACTTGTGCACAGGATGCAGGGTTGATTTCTCTGGTGTATGATTGGATCTTCTTCAAAGGAAGTGATACCCTATGAATCAGAGTTGGAGAAACACCCGCAATAATAGTAAAAAGAAAGAGAATTAACAGCAAATTTCTTGCGTCATACTTTGACTCAATATAACATGGCAAACAAAGAGATTAATAGAGTAGACTTAGGTGCAAGAGATACAACACAACAAGAAGTTGCACAGATAGCAGCTGAAGCAACCCGAAGAGTTGCTGAGGAGACTGTCGAAGATGGTGGGGGTCAACGATTCAATCTAAACTGACCCTTGGTTGAAGACCAGTTTGAGAGTGCATCACCCAGGACTGGAAGCTCATTGGGTGACTATGCCAGACCAGTCTACAGTCAACGACTGTCAAGTGTCAGACCTCCATCCATAGCAACAAACAACTTCGAGTTGAAACAAGCCTTGCTTCAAACCATCCAAAATAGTTGCATCTTCAGCGGGAAGGTGAATGAAGATCCAAACACTCACTTGATGAACTTTGAAGAAATCGTGAACACCTTCCAATACAATGGAGTACAAAAAATACGGTATACTTGAGGGCATTTCCATTTTCATTGAAAGATGATGCAATGTACTGTCTTCATTGCTTACCTACAAGGTCGATCAGGACATGGGAAGAGATGACCAAAACGTTTTTGACAAGTACTTCTCATTTGCAAAAATAGGAAAATTCAGAAGAGAAATCCACAATTTCTACCAGAAGGAGACAGAAACGGTTTTCAAACCTTGGGATGAATCAAGGAGATAGTTAGAAAGTGTCAGTAGTATGGAATTGATTTGTGGATGCAACTCTAGGATTTTTAGAATGAACTGACACCTTCCTCGCGACGAACTCTAAATACTACATGTAGAGGTCCACTAATGAAGAAAACTCCAGAAAAGGTTGTCTTAATCCTTGATAAATTATCTGAGGATGCTAACCAGTAGCCTGTTGAGAGTAATGACAGAAGAAACTCAGTTGGGGTTCACCAGTTGGACTCTAACACATCCATGCAAGCGCAGCTAGACACTATGGTCAAGGAGATAAGAAAATTAACATTGGCCAAGGTACAGAGTGAGCCGCAAGCAGCATATGACTTTTATGGAATGGGACACCCTACACATGAATGTCAAGCTTCAACTGAGTAAGTTAACATTGTGGGGAACTATAATAGAGGAAACTACCAAGGTGGAAACAACTATAACGCTGTAGGTCAAAGACATCCAATTTTTTCGTGGAGTTCAACTAGTGGGAGTTTGAATCATGGAAGCAAAATAATCCTAGACCCCAAGGTCAAGGACCACCAGGTTTTCAAAACCAGTAGAAGCAGCAATACCATCCACAATAGTTAAATCACTCTAGTATGCAAGATCTCATGAAGGCATTCATTAACAAAACAGATGAAAAATTTAAAACTTAGGGCACGACTATTTGGAATTTAGAAAGGCAAATGGGACAAATTGCAAATTTGTTATTTGAGAGGGATACTAGGACTCTACCCTCTGACATTGAAAAGAACCCAAAGGAAACAATCAAAGTTGTATCTTTGAGAAGTGGCCAAATATTGGCTAACCCAGTAGTGAAAGCTAGACCCGAGGTGGTGAACAAGCAGACTGAGACACCGGAAGGAAAAAAGAGTGAAGAGTAGAAAGGCCAGGTTAGTGGGGTACAAAAGGAGATTGAAGAAAGTAGATATATGCCAGCTCTACCATCCCCTCAAAAGATGAAGTAGGAAAAATGTGATAAATATTTTGGGCGGTTCTTGGAGATGCCAGCTCTACCATCCCCTCAAAAGATAAAGCAGGAAAAATTTGATAAATATTTTGGGCAGTTCTTGGAGATGCTCAAGAAACTTTATGTGAACATTCCCTTCACATAGATACTCACTCAGATGCCTGCTTATGCAAAGTTCTTGAAGGAAATCCTGTCTAGCAAGAGAAAATTAAAGGAGACAACAGTGGTCAAGCTGAATGCCCACTGTAGTGCCATATTGCAAAATAAATTTCCCTAAAAATGTGAGAATTTAGGAAGTTTCACCATACCATGCTCGTTGGGGAGTGAGAAATTCGGCAAGGCCCTCTGTGATTCTGTTGTGTCTATAAATCTAATGCCTTTGTCTGTATTCAGGAAACCAGAAGGTGAGCTTGGAGTGATCAAAATACCAATATCCCTACAACTGGCTGGACCACCATTTTACTTGAGGGAATCATTGAGGATATTCTAGTTCGGGTGGACAAGTTTGTATTCCCCGTAGAATTTATTGTGGTGGATATGGAGGTGAACAAGGAGGTGCCTCTAATTCTATAGAGGCCATTTTTATGTACATGCAGATCTATCCTTAACAGCTATAAGGGGAAGCTTATGCTAACAGTGGGTAATGAAAAAGTGGTGTTCCAAATGAAGAGGATGATGAAATACCCTAGTGATGAGGCGTCTACCTACTCGTGCTTCAAGCTAGATGTTTTTTGGGAATTGGATGAAAAATACAAGTTTGACAAGCTAGAGGGGGATACTCTAGAGAGGTGTATTACTCAGTCTAGCACAGTAGAGGATGAAGATCCTTAAATAAAAAAAGAGGCTGGAGCTCTTGAAACTGAGGACCAAGTAGTTGATGAAGAGGAACTAAAAGAGGAAGCTTCTAAGCCTAGTATGGAATTGAAAGTCCTCCCTACTCACGTGAAATGTGCTTTTCTTGAAACTAACAATTTTCCTGAGATTATTTATGCTTACTTGATAGGTATACAAGAGAAAAAGCTGGTGGAGCTGTTGAAAAAGTACAAGAAGGCCATTGGATGGAGTATAGCTGATATTCAAGGAATCAGTCTAGACATTTGTATGCGTAAAATTCTGTTGGAAGAAAATAGCAAGCCAGTGGTGCATCCCCAACGAAAGTTAAGAAAAAATTTGGAGGAGGTATTGCATAAGGATATCATCAAGTTGCTAGATGTGGGAGTGATTTTTTCCCATCTCTAATAGTCAATGGATTAGTCCAGTGCAAGTTGTACCTAAGAATGGGGGTCATGACAGTGGTGAAGAATGAAGTTAATGAATTGATCCCCACAAGAACAGTCACTAGGTGGGGAATGTGCATTGATTATAGAAGGTTGAATGATGCAACAAGGAAGGACCGCTTTCCACTTTCCTTTATTGATCAAATGCTCGAGAAGTTGGCTTGATATGGATGCTATTTTTCCTTTGATAGGTATTCAGGCTACAATACCCATTTCCCCATAAGATGTTGATAAGACCACATTCACTTTCCTGTAAGGTATTTTTGCTTACAGGAGGATGCCATTTGGGTTATGTAATGTACCTACCACTTTCCAGAGGTGCACGATGTCTATATTCTCCGATTTAAACGGGAAAGTGTCTGGAGGCATTCATGGATGATTTCACCCTCTTTGATGATGACTTTGAGGGTTGCTTGAAGAATATGTAGCTTGTGCTTGAATGTTGCGAAGTCACTCACTTGGTTCTTAACTAGGAGAAGTGCCACTTCATGGTAAATGAGGGAATTGTCCGGGGCCACAAAGTAACTGCACATGGAATTGAAGTTGATAGAGATAAGGTTGATAGATCTAAGGATGTAATTGCTAGGCTCTCTCCATCGACTTCAGTGAAAAGCATAAGGAGTTTCTTGGGACATGCTGGGTTCTATAGGAGGTTCATCAAAAACTTTTCCAGCATTACCACGCCATTGACTGTATTGCTAGCGAAAGATGTTAAGTTTGTTTTCCTTGTGGAGTACTTAAGAGCATTCGAATTGATAAAGAAAAAGCTTGTGAGTTCTCTTATTATGATATTTAGGCCCATCTACTATGCAAGTAGGACGTTGAATGATGCTCAATTCAACTATTCCATTACTAAGAAATAGTTCTTTGTTGTGGTCTTTACTTTTGACAAGTGTAGATCATATCTGGTGGGGAGTAAAGTGATTGTTCACACTGATCACTCAGCCTTGAAATACCATTTGAGTAAAAAGGTGTCCAAGTTGTGTCTGATGTGGTGGGTTCTGTTTCTCCAAGAGTCTGACTTGGAGATCAAAGATAGGAGGGGCACAAAAAATCAAGTCGCAAATCATCTATCCTAACTTGAGAAACCTCCGGTGGGAACAATTGAAATAAGGAAAAAGTTCCTTGATGAGCAAATTTTCTCCATTTCTATGGTTTCTGAAAGGCCGCCTTGGAATGTTGATGTAGCCAACTTTTTGGCTAGTGGATGGTTGCCTCGTGACCTCTCTCATGATCAAGGAAGGAAGCTTCAAGGTGAGGTAAAAAGTTATTTTTGGAATGACCCTTTCTTGTTTAAACTATGTGTAGATGGTATGATTTGAAGATGTGCCTGAATGAGAGATGGCAAGCATTCTGACTCATTGCCATGATGGAGTAGCTGGAGGACACTATGATGGAAATTGCATTATAGCAAAGGTCATGGAAGTCGATTTCTATTGACCTACCTTGTACAAAGACGCATGGGTGTATGTAGCTATATTTGACAAGTGTCAAAGGGCAGGTAATATTACAAGAGGGATGAAATACCTCTCAACTCCATTCTGGTATGTGAAAATTTTAACGTTTGGGTCATTGATTACATAGGCCCGTTCCTTTCGTCTCATTCTTATGAGTATATCCTAGTAGCCATTAACTACGTCTTTAAATGGGTCAAAGCAATCCCTACTAGGACCAACGATTCTCGGGTGGTGTGTGAGTTCTTATAGAAGAACATCTTTACCCGCTTTGGGACACCTCGAGTGATTATCAGTGATAATGGGGCGCACTTTGTGAACAAGCAGTTGCTGCATTGCTGTCTAAGATGGGGTTACACATAAAATAGGAACCCCATACCATGCCCAAACTAGTGGGAAAGTTGAAGTGGCTAACCGTGAACTTAAACGAATTCTTGAAAAATGGTTAGTGCTTCTCGTAAGGTTTGTCGCGCCCCATTTTTCTTCACGGAGTTCGAGTTTTGACATTCATTGGGAACAACTCATTTTCTTTTGGGAATTGGGTATTTGAATTTGAAGAGTCGCCACCTAACGGATTTAAGGTGCGTGAGGGAACCTAGAGCAATTAACTCATGAAACCGGTTTGCATTACCAAAGATTGGGTAAGGGCTCGAAATAACCTTGAGGGGAAGATGTTAGGCACCCCTTATGGTCCACAACGGTGGGTCCTGGCCGAACTCGGATTATGTAAATTAGTCATTTAATAAATAGGCAGTCTAAGCACACATATGAGATAAAGGAAATTTGACAGATAAGAAGTCTAAGCACACATGTGTAAATAAAATGAGGGAAGTCCTAGGTTTGTTAGCCTATAGGATCACATCTGTACAATACCCAGTAAGTCTTCCTCAACTAGAGGGGTTACACGTGGTATTAGTGTATAGGTCATCATATCCTTTACTACTCAATTACCCTCCCCTTGGTCATAGCCTAAAACGTTCTAGCAATCTTAAGATGTATCCTATGCGTGCACTACCCATCCCTTTACTTATATAGTCCCAAAGGTATTTAGGACTTCTAGTTAAGGCAGAGGTATTTAGGACTTCTAGTTAAGGTGGATCTAGACTCTCCTATAGCAATTAAAAGGAGAAAACTCTAGGTGATAAACAAAACATGTAGGACTAGACCAAGGATATAACAGTTAAAGGCTCACATTTTACCTCCACAAATAGAGCAAGTAAGTGCACGTCTCAAACAACAGATTTCAGATATTTCAGAAAGGTCCTAGAACGTGATATCTAGATGAGCATGGCGAACAGATAATATGCAGCATTGAGTTAAGGCAAAGTGTTAAAGGCCTAATCAGTTTACCTACTGATTTTAGAGGGGCCTTCTGAATCTGGACAGTCACAAATAAGCAAAGCATAGTTTCACAGTTTTATTAGACCTTGATTACCTATAGGCATGCCTAGGCGTGGATCTGTAATAGCCTATAAACATGTTGTCTAATCAGAATTCTGGGAATCAGTTTAAAACAATTTCAGTATATTAAGTCCTATAGACATGCTGCCTGGGTGTAATAACTAATTTTAGACTTATAAATACTGCCAGTTAAATGCAGAAACTTGTTTTAGAATCCTATAGGCATGGCATCTAAATGCAGCGATTAGTTTTAAAACATGCTGAAGACTGATTTAAACCTTGTTAGTATGCAGAAACTGATCTTTTACAGGCAGGACTGAATAGTTTTAAAACTCTTATAGGCATGGTATCTACCCTTTCTCAATAGGATATGTATGAGAAACCCTCCCTTTTACTAATTTCCCCAATAACTATTTACAAGAAATTATTATTACAGACCAACATTAATAATGAATTACAGAAGTTAAATTGCTACAACTATAGGGAGCCTGAATATAGGCCCAAAGGATAAACCTGGCAGACCAGGCCTTCAACCAGTTAAAAAATGCCATAACCTCATAGTGCATCCAATAGTATCCTAGTGTGTCAAAGTTCCCAAGGGCCTCAAGGACCCCGAGCAATGCTCACACCAGAAAATTTCAAAGTAACCCTTTGTGAGCAAGTTTTGGAAAGCCAACTCCAGTGTGTCAAAGTTCAAAGGAGCCTCATGGACTCCTAAGCAATGCTTACACTACAGGGGCAAGACCCTAGGTGTTCTAAGAATAGGAGTTTTAAACAAAAGGCAGTTTTTTAAGAAAATAATTTTGGATTCTCAGGAAGTAAGAAGCAAACAGGGTCATTCAATCATTGTAACTCAAACAAAGGTCCCAGTAGTCAAATAATAGACAGAAACAAAGTAACTTAGAGTTTCAACTTAGTTAATTAACTACCATTAGGTGAGCATTAAGTCACATACAGAGGGATAGTAGGGTAGGGGAGTCATATTGGTCAGAGGTGAACATAAGATAGAAGGGATATGCTAGTGAAGAGGAAATAAGCATGAGTCTGGTTCATATGGCAACACAGAATTCTAACTAAAGCAAGAATAAATAGATTGAGAGCAAAATACACATGGATTCTATCAGAAAGAAGTAGACATGTCATTGCAGTCAACATAGAGGTAAACATGTTCTTGCAGCAGACACATAGGTTCGATTAAGATAGAAGTGTGCATGTTATTATAAGGAAGCATATAGGTTAAGAAGCATGTAGTCTAATTGAATGGCAGTACGCATACTGACTATGAATAATGAGCATGAATCACATAGGTCTAGTTAAAGATAAACAGGCTGGTATAAAATCCTACTGATCTATTAATATAAAATGGACATTGTGGGAATATGAAATACACAGATCAAATCATACAGAGGTTTTCATGATAGTAAAGTGAGAGCATACCAGTTAAAGAAGCAGAAGCAGAAAGTAAAGCAACGGGATTCAACAGTCTAGTCCTAGCTTTCAGCCGACTAGACAAACAATAAGCACAAGTAGCATATAGAGATGAGAGCAGAGTTTGTGTGTGAGTGTGTTTGTGAACTGTTGTTCGTGTCCTCGAGAGGTAAACTAAGACTGTATATATAGCACATTAGGGAGTAGAGCAAATAAGGTAAAGAGAATCAGAAGTCAATCAATTAGGGGGAAATCAAATAATCATAGAATCAATTCATGTGAGGGAGTCCGGAATAGACCCCTTTATTAGGGGTAATCACTTAACGGTCACAGCAACAAAAAAAGGTTAATTAGGGTAAGGAATTCAAATCATACCAAATAGGGAATCAGTAAGAATCCTAAACCATAAGGATAATTTATAAAGGTAAGGGAAGTAATCAAATAATCAATCAAGCTTGAGAGGGACAGAAAATTGGGGGACTATAACCATAAATCACTCTGATTGAGTTTCAAATAAGGCAAGAAATGGGTTTAACAGCCAATTAGGGTTAGAACCTATAAATCAAGCAATCAATCACACGAATAAGGCAATCATAGGTAATTAGAGACCAATCGAGGGTCAATCAACCTATAAATAGGCAAGAGACACCAATTAGGAACCTCTGGATTAAGGAAAGCAAGTAGAAATCAGCAAATTATTTCAGCAAACAATGAAACCGTAGATAATTAAGTTAATCAGTCAATTATTCAAACAATAACGGATAAAATGTTGAAGTCAAACAATGAACAGTCAAGCAATCAAGCCTAGAACATAGTCATTACAGAAAGATTAAACAAAACATGAGAAATTTCAGAAAAACCTTTGCAAAAATAGACGAAGCAGAATCCCTAATTTTGAAAAGTACTTAAAGTTGATTAACAGTAGGGAATCAGAAAATTCTTAAGGAAAACGGTCATGGAAACTTGAAAACACTTTAGATACACAGATATTCGACCAACAAATAATAAGGAAACCCAAAACCCTAAAGTAACATAGTGCAAAAATCGATCAACAACAAAGAAACAAGAGATCTTTAAAGAAAAGTCATTGACGAACTCCGAATCATTCCAGATCTACAAAGATCTGGACGGATTCATGTTCAAAGATCAGGGCTTGAGGAAAAGGGGAGGGGTAAAGAGAATCTTGCTTTGAACCAGAGATTTGAACCATAAAACATCGAGAGAGTAGCACTCACAAACTGAGGTAACCACTTGAATAGTCTCGAACAAAATCTGGCTAGATCTCTTCGAGATCTTTCCATTAATCGGGCAACCAAGGGAGGTATGAGACCAGTAGAAGTCTCAAACAACCATAGAAATCCATGGAATGGGTAGGAATCGAAGATATTAGGGCTGGTTTTGGGTGGCAGCGATTAGGGTTAGAGTTTGGTCTCAGAGAGAATCAGAGAAGAGAGAGTTTCAGGGCGGCCGGTGGTGACAAAATGACTAGGGTTTGGGGTTTTTTGGGACTAAAAAAGGAAGGTAATGATACAGATCGTTGATCTTAGAGATCAACGGTCATGATTGGTCATGGGGGTTGGGGCGGGTTGAATTTAATTGGTTTGGGTTGGGGTGGATTTGGGCCGGTTTTAATTGAATTGGGATTGGAGAATTGAAATTAGGCTGGTTTAATAGGCTAGGTCCGAAAAATAAAAAAGACTATTTGCTAAATACCCATTTAATTGAGAAAACTATTTTGTAAAAATAATTAACAGATTAAAAAATAATCTTCATGCCTAAAAATATTTAAAATAATTATTAGTATTTAAAAAATACAAAAAGCTATTTTCTGGTAAAATAATGTACTAACGCATGCATGGGCTATAATTGCAAAGTTAATGTAATTATAACACAAAAAATACAAATATGGCTATTTATGAAATAATTAAAACTTATTACAAATGTAAATGATAAAATTAGACCACAAAACGTATTATAAAATTATTTGTGATGCAATTAGTAATTGTTTGCATAAATAAAAATACTGGAGTAAATTAATTAAAACCCTTAAAAATGCAAAAATTATAGAAAAATATTAATTGATGCTAATGCATAGTTTTGGAGGTATATATACATTTTTTAAAATATTATAGGGAAAAATTGGGTATCAACGGCTGCCCCTCTTTACCCGAGAAGGATGAAAGAGTTTTCGGGTAAAGAAATGATGGCCAATTTTGATCGAATGGGATGTTTTAAAAAAAATAAAGGCCAGTCCCTGGTCTTTGAGCTGCCTACATATCCCTGACTTTACAAGAATCAGGCCATGTATAGTTCTAGACCCACCAGTAAATGAAGCCGATGGATTTGTTATAGGTATGGTAGCCAGTTTTAGCAAAGGTTCTTTTGTGAAGGGTAATGTCGGATGGAGTTATGGTTGCGAATCTGGAATGTAACGGATGCATTATAGGGTAGATAGCTGGATATCACAAAGTTGGATGGGTAATTGATGGGAATCAGTTATGAATGGCAAAGTGAAAATGGCATGAGCAGAAACCGGAGCGAAGGCTACTCCTGTTTGAAGAACGGTTACCTCTTGTATTACCTACAAAACTTAAAACACAATAGATGCAACCATAGAGATGATGCAAATTCCCTTTGGACCATGAAAGATTGTCTTCGAACGGTGCAGATGACGTCCTTAGACCATGATGTTCTAGGTCATGAATTGTGAGATAGGGGATTCGCAGGTCATGAAATGATGTTCTCGGGCCATGAGGATAGTGCCTCACGAACCATGACGCCTTTGATTAATGATACGCAAATTTGAGAGATCCTCAGGCCATGGCATAGTGTCTTCCGGCTTTGAGGATGATGCCTTTAGACAATGATGCCTTTTGACAAGTTGGCGATATTTCAGCCTATGAGATGCAATAATATGATGCTAAAATCAACAAGACAAGGCTTAATCTTATGAGGTTACGGGCAGAGCGTAGCCCGAAAGAGGAGCAAATAAATAGTGTCGGAGAGACAGTGCTTAGTCTCGATAAATAAAGGTGATGATTGACCTTATACAAATAGGAGGCAGAGCTTAGCCTCATGCAAGATTCGGGACGGGGCTTAGTCCCATGTAAATGGAAGGCAATGCTTAGACTTATGCATATATGGAGGCAGGGCTTAGCCTCATGCAAAGATTTGAGACAGGGCTTAGTTTCATGCAGAGAGAAGGCAATGCGTAGCCTTATGCAGATATGGAGGCAGGGCTTAGCCTCATGTAGGATTCAGGACAGGGCTTTGTCCCATGCAAATGGAAGGTAGAGCTTAGCCTTATGCAAATGTAGAGGCAGGGTTTAACCTCATGCAAAGATTCGGGATAGGGCTTAGTCCCATGCAAATGGATGACAAAGCTTAGCCTAATGCAAATATGGAGGCAGGGCTTAGCCTCATGCAAGATTTGGGACAGGGCTTAGTCTCATGCAAAAAGAAGGCAATGCTTAACCTCATTCAATGAACATGTAGCAAGTAGGAGTAAAATGTGTCTTAGCTGGAGGTATATTTGGTGTCTGGTGGCTCGAATGATAGTGATTTTGCTACGTGTATACATTTGTGAGTGCTACTGTTACGTCAAATATGCCCGCGCTCAAAGAAAAATTGTAATTTTTGGAAGGGGAGGTTGGTTCATGCCTTCGTCTGCTAACTTTGCTTCGCTCTGTTCTAGAGGCCTTGTTTGGGTTGCCCTGGGTAACACTTGGCTGTCACAGAAATAGAGTTTTTCGAAAATATGCACTTATTGATGAAAGTAGAGTTATTTTAGAAAACATAGTGAACTCTCTAGTAATTTAAATGAACTGGTGACTGTAACACATTTCAGACACATTGCAACTTTCTCCTTCTAGAATTTTGAGGGTTCTCCTCAAAATTCTGCCCCAGTTTGACAAACGATCCTTCGGCCATTTGTGAGTGACGAAACTTGTTGAACCTTCTTCAGAACCAATTCTACCCCAGTTTCATAACCAATTTCTGACCACCTAGCATATGCTGGCGTTGGCTGGACTTGCCCGGAATTTTGAGGGTCCTCAAAATTCTACCCCAGTTTCTGGTTCTGGAAATAATGAAAATTTTATTATGATATCACCGAACCCACAGGGCTGCCTACGTATCCCCTCTTAGACGGAAATCAGGTCAAGCGTAGTTCAATTACATCAGATGAAGAAATGTAAGTAGTCTAAATATAGTATCTCTTGACTGCGTCTGAATTGATTGGTTTCGGCCAAACATCATCGTCTATTTCTGCAAGTATGAGTGCTCCTCCTGTTAGCACCTTGTGAACCATGTAGGGACTTTTTCAGTTAGGAGAGAATTTCCCTTTAGCTTCATCTTGATGCGGGAAGATCTTCTTCAGCACCAGCTGTCCTGGTGCAAACTGTCTTGGTTTGACCTTTTTGTTGAAAGCTCTGGACATTCTGTTCTGATAAAGCTGACTGTGACATATTGCATTCATTCTTTTTTCATCTATAAGGGCCAGTTGCTCATAGCGGTCCTTATCCATTTTGCATTGCTAAGTTTGGCATCATGTATGATCCTCAAAGAAGGAATCTCTACCTTGGCTTGGATGATAGCTTCAATACCGTAAACCAGTAAATAAGGGGTTGCCCCAGTTGATGTGCGTACTATAGTGCGGTACCCCAATAGGGCAAAGGGAAACTTCTCATGCCATTGTTTGTGGTTTTCTACCATCTTCCTTAATTTCTTCTTGATATTCTTGTTGGCCGCTTCCACAGCTCCATTCATTTGGGGTCTGTATGTTGTAGAGTTTTTGTGCTTGATTTTGAAGGTTTCACACATGGCTTTCATCAGATCACTGTTGAGATTGGCGGCGTTATCAATGATAATGGACTCAGTAACTCCGAATCGGCAAACAATACGATCATTGACAAAGTCTGCAATGACTTTCTTGGTTACAGCTTTGTAGGATGCAGCATTTACCCATTTTGTGAAGTAGTCAATGGCCATTAAAATAAACATGTGCTCGTTTGAAGTAGTGGGCTTGATCGGACCGATGACATCCATTCCCCAGGCAGCAAAGGGCCAAGGTGCACTTGTTGCGTTGAGCTCATTGGGTGATATCCTAATCATATCTGCATGTACCTCACATTGGTGGCATTTCTGAATGTACCGGATGCAATCCGTCTCTATGGTCATCCAAAAATATCCAACGCTGAGTATTTTCTTGGCTAGAACAAAACTATTCATATGTATTCCACAAGTTTCGGCATGTATTTCTTCGAGCAATCTAGAAGCTTCCTTTATGTCAACACACCTTAATAATCCTAGATTAGGGGTTCTTATATACAAGGTCCCTCCACTTTGGAAGAAGTGATTAGATAGCCTCTGCAGTGTGCGTTTCTGAGTATGGTTCGCCTGTTCCGGGTATTCTCCTTTCGCCAAATATTCCTTAATGTCGGCGAACCAAGGCTTTCCATTTGTTTCGTCTTCAACATGAGCACAGTAAGCCAGTTGATTATGGATTCTCACCGGGACAGGATCAATGAAATTCTTGTCTGGATGTTGTATCATTGATGCCAAAGTGGCCAGTGCATCTGCGAACTCATTTTGAATTCTGGGCACATGTTTGAACTCTATTTTTGTGAATCTTTTCATCAATTCCTGTACGTGATGCAAGTATGGTAGTATTTTGGTGTTCTTTGTATCCCATTCTCCTTGAACCTGATGTACCAGAAGATCTGAATCTCCAATCACCAATAACTCCTCTATATTCATATTGGTGGCCAAATTGATCCCTATGATGCAAGCCTCATATTCCTCCATGTTGTTGATGCATAGAAACCTAAGTTTCACGGATACAGGGTAGTGTTGACCTATCTCTGATACCAAAACCGCTCCAATGCCCACTCCTTTGAAGTTTGCAGCTCCATAAAAGAACATTCTCCAACCATCGTAAGCCTCAGCAATGTCCTCTCCTATGAATGATACTTCTTTCTCAAGATTTTCAGCAAGATGGTATACCAATGCTTGTTCCTTGACCGCCTTCTGAGTTACGTAGACGATGTCAAACTCACTTAATAGTATCTGCCACTTGGCTAATTTTCCTGTCGGCATGGGCTTCTGAAAGATGTACTTCAGAGGGTCCATCCTGGATATGAGGTATGTGGTATAGGAGCAGAAGTAATGCCTCAATTTCTGAGTTGTCCAGGTCAAAGCACAGCAAGTGCACTCCAGCAGAGAGTATCGTGCTTCTTAAGGTGTGAACTTCTTACTCAAGTAGTATATGGCTTGCTCCTTTCTCCTTGTCTTGTCATGTTGTCTCAAAACACATCCAAAAGCTCCATCTAATACAGATAGATAGAGTAGCAAAGGTCTCCTAGGTTCTGGCGAGACTAGGACTGGTGGTGTGGATAGGTATTCCTTGATTTTGTCCAAAGCTTTCTGACAATCTTCGGTCCAACAGGTTTCAGCATTTTTCCTCAACATTTTGAAGATGGGTTCACATATAACTGTAGACTATGCTATGAAGCGACTGATATAGTTGAGACGCCCCAAGAAGCTCATCACGTCCTTCTTGCTCTTTGGTGGTGGTAACTCTTGAATAGCCTTAACTTTGGACAGGTCCAACTCGATCCCTTGGCGGCTGACAATGAATCCCAACAGCTTTCTCGCATGAACCTCGAAACATTTTGCAGGGTTCAGCTTTAAATTATACCTCCTTAACCTATCAAAGAACTTTCTCAAGTCTGCTATGTGATCTGCGGCCCTCTTGGATTTGATAATGACGTCGTCAACATACACTTCTATTTCTTTGTGTATCATATCATGGAAGATGGTTTTCATGGCTCTCATATAAGTAGCCCCAGCGTTCTTTAGACCAAATGGCATCATTTTATAGTAGTACACCCCCCATGGTGTAATGAAAGTTGTTTTCTCTGCGTCTTCTTCATCCATCTAGATCTAGTGATAACCTGCAAAGCAATCTACAAAGGATTGGAGCTCATGCTTGGCACAATTATCGATCAGGATGTGTATATTTGGCAGTAGAAAGTCGTCCTTGGGACTTGCTCTATTTAACTCTCGATAGTCAACACATACTCTGACTTTCCCATCTTTCTTCGGAACAAGTACAATGTTGGCTAACCAGGTTGGGTACTCGACTACCCTGAGGACTTTGGCCTTGATTTGCTTAGTGACTTCCTCCTTGATTTTCAGGCTCATATCTGGTTTGAACTTTCTGAGTTTCTGCCTCACCGGTGGACACATTGGATTGGTAGGCAGCTTGTGAGCCATTATGGATGTGCTTAGACCGGCCATGTCATCATATGACCATGAAAATATATCCTCATATTCCCTCAAGAAACGAATGTACTCCTCCTTCTCTATCATTGATAAGTGAATGCTTATGCGAGTCTCCTTGACGGTTTCAGCGTCTCCCAAATTTACTGCTTCGGTTTCGTCCAGGTTGGACTTAGGCTTATTCTCAAAGATCTCGAACTCTCGGACAATTTCCTGAGGTATTTCATCTTCTTCCTCTGAGTCACTATCCTTATGTTGCGTTGTCTCATTACATGTCACAATTATCGGTTTATTAGGAAAAGTAATAATAATGTTGTAGAAAGAAAAGTGCAAAGATAATAATGAATAATAAATAGCAATGCATTGATTAGAAATTGAGAACATCCGAAACAAGTATGGCTTGATGAATCGATCAATTATTTTGAAACAAGTGAGTCTTTAAAACAAAATTACTGAAAATATCTTAAATTCCTAGCATGGCTATAGAAACAAAGCACGTTAAGCTACCCAGGAACTCGGCGGGCCCGGGATGGTGTGACAGTCCAATTCCAGAAAACGGCTCCTTTCTCCACTTTCTGAATGGTGCGGCCTTCTTCCTCCTCTTCCTCAATTATTGCACTGCAATTCATGTACTCGTCTTCTAAGAACAAATTCCTTAGCCCAGCTAAAGCTTCTTCCTCTACAGTTCTCCATATTGTGTCAGACTGGTGAAAAGTCTGACCCAAATATGGCACCGGTTGCTCGAAAGGGTAATAAGGACCATGCTAATGGAGGCGACCAACCATCATACTCTTGCCATGTATACTGGTATCCAAGCCCGAAGTTTGTACCATGATGTTTTAGCTGTATAGATTTAGTAATGCCCTGGAGATTCTTCCCAAGCCTTTTGCCGGGTTCATACCTAGACCATGCCAGTATGCTTTCTATTTTGTTACTCCAGCATTTGTCTTTCTCAACGGCATTGACATGTTCGATGTGGTGATACGTTTCCCCTCCTAGCCTTCTCATGTTCCCCATAATCAGGATTGTTTGACTGGTGTAAATGGGGTTACTCCTATCTCCGTGAATGATCACCTCCTGATGGTTCCATTCGAACTTCACGGCCTAGTGTAGTGTGGAAGACACAGCCCCAGCAGTGTGTATCCAAGGTCGACCCAATAGAAGATTGTATATAGTTGATATGTCAAGCACCTGGAATTCAACATCGAACCAAGTTGGCCCCATTTGCAGGCAAAGATTAATCTCCCCAATTATGGCATTTGAGACCCATCAAAGGCTTTTAGGTTCATACTTCCTGCTCGTATCTCAAGAAAACCTTTGCCCAATCTTTTTTAGAGTAGTCAACGGGCAAATGTTGAGGCTTGAACCTCCATCTATCAAGGCCCTGGCAACAAATTTATCTTCGAACTACACCGTGATGTGCAATGCCCGGTTGTGACTTAAACCTTCTGACGATAATTCATCCTCGTGGAAGGCAATCTTATGACTTTCCAGCACCTGCCCTACCATATTGGCCATTTCTCCGCAGGTGATGTTGTTGGGCATATAAGCTTCATTCAATACCTTCATCAAAACATTCTTGTGCGCCTCTGAATTTTGCAATAATGATAAGATGGATATCTGGGCGGGGGTTTTGTTCAAATGATCGACAATGGAGTATTCCCTCGCCTTTACTTTCCTCCAAAGATCATTCGATCCAGTTTCAATGACAGGTTGCTTAGTAGCATCCTCCTTGTTTGATCCTCCCAAGTTTCTAGGTGTATAGATCCTTCCTGTTCTGGCCATTCCTTGTGCAGCATCAGACTCTTCCATTTTTGCCTTTCCTTTTCGCCTAGCTTCAGCAACGTAATCCTAAGGTATGGATTTGGAAATGAAAGGAGGTATGGTTGATATTGTCACTGTGAAAGGGTTGGCCACTTATACCTCAAATAGAGCAGGTGTGGTTGTACGCGAAGCTACCTCTACCTCAAATGGAACTGATGCGGCTACCTCAACCTCGACTGACGACTATGTCTGCACCATGATAGGAGTGAGTGTGACTACAAATTTAAAGTCGTCGCCTTCCTAAATAAGCCCGATTGACCCCTTAGGATCGCATTCCTCATCCGTCTCTATCACATATACCCACATCACCCCTATGATCTTGGAGAGGATTGTTGAAAACGTTGGCGCAACTTCTTTTGCTTGTATGACCTTGTTGTCAATCAATGTCTGAATTTTATCTTTCAATGTTTGGCACTAGTTAATGGTGTGCCCCTTCATATCGGAATGATATGCACAGGTTTTATTTGGGTTGACCCTTTAAGATAAGTTCTCCACTGCCACAATAAGAATATGAGTGACATAACCAGCAGCCTTCAACATTTTGTACAACTGGTCGATGGGTTCAGCAATAGCGGTGTATTGTCTGGGTAGTTTACGATCAAAGTTAGGTCAGGGTTTCTGGTAACTTGGACAAGTTGGAGGTGAATGATAGTGGGCTGGCTGGGTGTTATAAGTATGAGGCGGTGGCAGGTTAAGAATATCTAGGAGATGAGAGTTGGTATGTGGGTGGAGGCGTTTGGTATGTGAGTAGAGATTTTGGGCCTTAAGCCACCATTACTGCCCCCACGTCTTTCTTCTTTGATATGCCTCCTAATTGCAATGCTTTGTTCGTGGCTTGTAATGCCTCAAAATTTGTCACCATTTCATTTTTGATACCTTCTTCAATCCTTTCTCCGAGTTTGATGATATCAGAGAATTTGTGGTTCTCAATGACCATTAGTCTCTTATAATACTGTGGATCATGTGCCCTGACGAAGAACTTGTTCATTTGTTCTTCTTCTAGTGCTGGTCTGACCATGGATGCTTCTAACCTCCATCGAGTAGCATACTCGCAGAAAATCTAAGTTGGCTTCTTCTTTAAATTCTGGATGTAGAAGACATCAGGTGCATTCTCCGTGTTGAACCTGAACCGGTCCATAAATTTTGATGTCATACTCACCCAATTGGCCCACTTCTTAGGGTTTTAGCATATGTACCAGGACAGGGTATCTCCAGTAAGACTTTTCATGAAGAGCTTCATTCGGATCCTTTCGTCTTTTCTAACCCCCACGAGCTTGTCACAGTAAGTTCTCAAATGAACCTTGGGATCACCTATTCTATCAAACATCTCGAACTTGGGAGGTTTGTAACCCTCCGGTAGTTTCACGTCCGGTTGTATGCATAGGTCCTCATAATTTAGACCTTCTATCCCTTTGCCTCCTTCGACACCCTAAACTCGACTTGTCAATTTCTTGAGTCCTCGGCCATGTTCTTGATGAGAAGGTCCTTCTCAGCGGATTCTGGTGTATAGGAGATTAGTTGAGTAGAGTGAGGTACGGTTTCCACATATATAGGGGTGTTTTGGTCAGTACCAGGGACTTGGGTGTAGTGGTGATCGTTGGTTGAGTTTTAAGGATCGGGAATGGGTTATGGTGTGTTCTGAGGAGTGATAGGTGGTGGCTTGTGGGTACTGGATTGGTTGATGATGGTGTTGTAGTGGAGTTGGTATTGATAAGGGATTGAGATTTTGAGGTGGAGTTGCATATTGATATGGTGCGGGAGGGTTATGTGGATGTTGGTTTGGTGTATTTTGGGGAGGTGTTGGGTTTTTGGTATTTTGTTGGTTGATATCGAGGATGTTCAGGGTGAGGTAGGTTTGCTAAGTTGCGGACTTGCTCAAGTTCCCCATGTAACTCCAGTATCTTTTGTTCCAACAACAAAACCAAGTCATTTGGTGTCGAAGTACTCCGACCGTCTGAAGTTTTCGCATTTTCCTTTCGAATACCACTTAAGTCATCCATCTTAGCTTTCCCTCTACTTCTCGTATTACTTGGAGGAGGAGGATGTGGAGGGCCTCTAGATCTGGTGTGATATGCTGATGATGCCAGTATGTGCGAACCAACCTTGAGGGATGGGAATAATAAAAAATAAAGGAAAATAAAAGATAAGCAAGTCAGTAAGGATTCTGAAAAGTTTGCGGTATTTAAACACATATTGCGGGAATGTAAATTCGCATCCTAATTTGGGAGCCTTGTTATGACCGAGGTAGGCCTTGCGACAAATATATTTGGAGAAATTCAATGCCAATAATTGCCTCATTTCATTAATGTAAAAATAGACGACCCCAAAACGAACTAGATAAGATAATGTTACTAATGGCACCTGGCCTTATTACATTTTTAAAAAATCAAGTAAACCTAATCTACTTGGTCCCAGACGGACCTCTCTAGACTAGATGCTTTTGTCGATTAGTTCTCCCAGTTCACGCAGGTTCAGCAGTAAGAATGCCCTTGCCAAATGTCCTCATTCGTTTCCCTCAGCGTTTTGGCATCGGTGACTCTCTTTCTCATTTTCCCTTCCAATTCCATCAAACTGTACTCCAGATATTCCAGCCTTTTGCTGGATTTAACATCCCTTTCTTTCCACTCATTGATCATTTCCATGTCGGCCTTATGCTGCTCTATATGCTCAGCTTCAGACTCACGAATTCTTTTGTGTAGCTTGTTATACTTTACCTGTGCTTCAGCAACTTCGTCTATGACCCTGTTTCCAAGACCAACCCTTGGCTCAAAGATCCCTGCTATGTTATCATCCAACCATGACAGGTAGAAGTATATGTGACCCACATGATATCGGTCTGGCTCAATGGTATCCTTTTCCACTATAATCTTCAAGTTCCACATATGTTGTGCTTCATTCTTATATGGGATGGTGTCACCCTGAAAATCAGGTATAAAGTGACTCATTTTAGCGACTCACAGTATGACTTCTCTCCTGCCTCTCATAACCCTGAGGGAAGCATAAGGGTATATGCCCCTTAACCCAATTAGTACCAAGTGGGAAACATCCCTGGATCTGATGATGAACTCATCGGTAGGAAACCACTCGAACATCCATTGAACGTGGTCCTCAGTTAACTTGTTGAAAAACTGCACCCATCCTACAACATCCTTAGGTTAGGCAAACATGTCTGGAATATAGGTCATTCTCTTGGGATGATGAAATGTCATGTGATCATTCCAAGGCCTTCACGGAAATTCCTGATGGTATTGACCTCCAAAGCGGAACACAACCCTTTCTTTGTCCCAAAACATGGTGGCAGCCTCGATCAGCATTTTGTTTGGCTGAAGATCCAACAGAGAAGGAAAATTTCATAAGACTTGTTTCACATGATTTTGGTCACTTGAAGGAAGATCCCTTCACCATTCTAGCAGAAGTGAAGGTATGCTACCGACCAAGACAAACCTGGGGACTTTGAGCCTCATTTTCTGCAAAACAAAGTATGGGTTAGGCCATTTCCCCCTCCAGGTTCATCTATTTATACAACAGTGATTAGCATATTAGCACTTATTTCTCCAAAATTAATTCACACAATCATGGTTGCGTCCGTTGGGATTATGGAAAACCCGATGGACTTTTGGGTGAGGCTTGTCTCAAAGGATTATTATATGGACAACATATTAACCTATCTAGGTTTGACCATGATGCATGCACAATTGATCAGAGTAAGGTTGCTATAGAAATCTAGACCGGGACCCTCAAGCGGACAACTTGAGGGGGAAAGGCACGGAACCGTCGAACGCATCGCTGATCAACTAGTTTTAACGCAAATACGCCTTTCCAAATTTGTAACGACCCCGATTCCCCCTCCGTGAACAATCGTGACGGCACCTAGTCTCTACGACTAGGTAAGCCTAAATTGCGGAAGATAACCAAAATGTGCTCAAGTAAACAATTTAAAAATAGAAATAAAGCAATAACAGTGTTTAAATGTACCGCTCGGCATACACCATGTATAAATCTCATAACCAATATCCAAATCCAAGACCCGGAAACCCATGAATCACAAGCTAAGACAATTCCACATAGCTCTAACTCGAGAATATCTAAATAAGAACAGAAAAGTATAGAAGGGCTAAATACTAAAGGCATGAATAGAAAGGGACTTCTCGGTCTGCGGACGCAGCAGATGTACCTCGAAGTCTCTAGAGAAGTCGTCTCCCTCAAGGATGGTAGGCCTGAGTAGAAGTACCTAGATTTGCACATGAAAAACATGCGCAGAAGAGGTATGAATACACCAAAGCGGTACTCAGTAAGTGTCAAGCCTAACCTCGGTTGGGTAGTGATGAGGAAGGTCAGGGACCTACTGAGATTAAATAAATATAGAGAATATGAGACATGACAGTATAAGATAAGCAGTGCAGTTGAAAAATCTATAGTAAGAATCAACACAGGATAATAAGGAGTACAATAACGGAAACAGAAATAATGGCAAACACCAGGAAGTACCACTCATAACAAGGATGATAACCGGGGATCTCTCAGTATCTCGAGGATCTCTTAGTACCCTTCATATATGCCGGGGATCTCTTGGTATCCCGAGGATCTCTCGTATCCTCAATGTATGCTAGGGATCTCTTGGTATCCCGAGGATCTCTTGGTATCCTCAATATATGCTAGGTATCCTCAATATACGTGCCAGGTATCTATTGGTATTCCGAGGATCTCTCTGTATCCTCAATATACGTGCCAGGGATCTCTTAGTATCCTTTACCTCAGTCCAGATCATAAATACGTACAGGGGATCTCCCGGGATGCCGTACCGTAGTCCCAAATTAAAACACATAGAAGCAACACAAGAATACTCAATTAAATGCGAAATTTAGTACCAAATAAACAGTTAATTTTAGCCTAACGTGATTCACGTAATGAAATTAAAGCAGTTTAAGCAAATAGGCAATTAAGTCAACTAAACATGCTTTTCTAAACTACAACAGGCTAAATTCACAAGTAGCTAAAGCACGAAAAAGGAACTCAATTGAAATACTTAAAGTAAAACCGGATTTTCAATAATTAGCTCAAGTACACACTCGTCACCTCACATATAAGGTATTTCAATTACCAAATATATCATATCTTAAGGGGAAGGTCCCCCACACAAGATTAGACAAGCCACTTACCTCGAACCAGCTCAAAATCAACGCAACACCACGTCTTTGCCATGAGTACTCGACTCCAAATGGCACAAATCTATTCAATTCAATTGCATAATGTAAAATATAGTTCAAGTAACTAATACTACGAAGAAATTCTAAGCCAATACGCGAAATTAGGTAAAATGACCAAAACGCCCCTCGGGCCCACATCTCGGAATCAAGTAAAATTTACATTTCTATAATCCTCACATTCTAATGAGTTCGTTTATATCAAAATTATCCTAATTCGACATCAAAATCGTGATCCAAATTCAATTGTTAGGTCTAGAACCTTTTCCAATTTTTCTTCAATTTTTCCACACCAAATTCGAATTTAAAGGATAATTTTAAGCATAGATTAGTGGAAAACAATCAAAAACGAGTAAGAATCACTTACCCAAAACACCCAGGTGAAAACCCCTATCCAAATTGCCTATCCCGAGCTCCCAAATTAATTTTTCCAAGTTTTTGAACAAACCCTCGAATCTGTCCCCTTTTCTGCCCAGTTGTTCCGCTTCTGCGATCAAGGGACCATACCTGCGGTCCCGCTTCTGCGGAGAATCGGCCGCATCTGCAAAAATCACTAACGTCCCAAATATCCGCTTCTGCGATACACTTTCCGCACCTGCGGCATCGCAAGTACGGTATCCTTCTCCCACCTGTGGCTCCTGCTGGACTTCCCCAATTCCGCTTCTGCGGTTAAAATGTCGCTTTTGTGGCTCTGCATCTGTGTTCCCCAAACCGCAGATATGAAAATACCAGAAGACCTGCTGCAGCAACTTCAACTCCAAAATTTTCCTCCGTTAACCATCTGAATTCATCTCGAGGCCCTCGGAACCTCAACCAAAGGCATCAACATATCCTAAAACCTTATTCAAACTCGTACTAATCTTCAAAACACTTTAAAAACATCAAAACAACCAAAACACATCGGATTCAAGCCTAAGTTTCTAAAATCTTCCGAATTCCATTTTCGATCAAAAACCTTACCAAAACACGTCCAAAAATTTTGCGCATACATCCCAAATGACACAACAAAACTACTTCAACTCTCAAAATTCCATTCCGAACCTCGGATCAAAATCTCACTATCGAACCGGAAACTTCCAAAATTCAACTTTCGACATTTCAAGCCTAAATTAGCTACGGGCCTCCAAAACACAATTCGAACACGCTCCTAACCCCAAAATCACCCAATGGAGCTAACGAAACCATCGGATTTTCATACCGATGCCATTTTCATATTGTTCTGACTATGGTCAACTTTCCAACACTTAAGCTCTCATTTAGGGACTAAGTGTCCCAAAACTCGTCGAAACTCAAAAACGAGCATCCTAAAAAATCACATTAGCAGAAATAAACTTGGGGAAGGCAGTTAATAGGGGATCGAGGCATTAATTCTTAAGATGACCGGCTGGGTCATCACAGAATTTAAAAGGGTGATATATTGGAAGAGCGCAAACACTCATCAAGAGTTACTATAGGATTGATTACGCGCGAGGGGAATATGATGTTGAGAATGATTTATGCAACAATAAATAGCATGTTATCAAGTATTTGCACATTTTAAAAATGATAAATGCGGTATTTAAATAATTGAAAGACATATACAAAAAAGAAAACAATGAGACAAGTCAGTTTCGGGAAATAAAGGAAATCATAAATGCTTGAGAATAAGCAATTAAATCCAAGTAAAGGGGAGAAAAGGAAAGGGTGCACATGTGTTAACAGAAATAAACATGCTTAAGATTAATTCACAAAAACAAGTTCGTCATGGTAAGAGCCTAAAATATCCCCAGCAGAGTCGCCATGTTGTTGCACCCCCTTTTTCCTCGCGGAGTGTGGGTTTCGACATTCATTAGGAACAACTCATTTCCTTTTGAGAACTGGGTGTTTGAATTTGAAGAGTCGCCACCTAACGGATTTAAGGTGCGTTAGGGCACCTAGAGCAAATAACTAATGAAACCGGTTTGCATTACCAGAGATTGGATAAGGGCTCGAAATAACCTTGAGGAGAAGGTGTTAGGCACCCCTCACAATCCACAACGGTTGATCACGGTCGAACTCGGATTATGTGAATTAGTCATTTAACAAATAGGTAGTCTAAGCACACATATGAGATAAAGGAAATTTGAAAGATAAGCAGTCTAAGCACACATGGGTAAATAAGATGAGGGAAGTCCTAGGTTTGTTAGCCTATAGGATCACATCTGTACAATACCCAGTAAGCCGTCCTCAACTAGAGGGTTATGCGTGGTATTAGCGCACAGGTCATCATATACTTTACTACCCAATTACCCTCCCCTTGGTCATTGCCTAAAACGTTCTAGCAACCTTAAGATGTATCCTATGCATGCACTACCCGTCGCTTTACTTATATAGTCCCGGAGGTACTTAGGACTTCTAGTTAAGGTGGATCTAGACTCTCATACAGTAATTAAAAGGAGAAAACTTTAGGTGACAAACAAAACATGTAGGACTAGACCAAGGATATAACAGTTAAAGGCTCATATTTTACCTCTACAAATAGAGCAAGTAAGTGCACATCTCAAACAACAGATTTTAGATATTTTAGAAAGGTCCTAGAACAGGATATCTAGGTGAGCATGGCAAGCAGAGAATATGCAGCATTGAGTTAAGGCAAAGCGTTAAAGGCCTAATTAGTTTGCCTACTGATTTTAGAGAGGCTTGCTGAATCTGGACAATCACAAATAAGCAAAGCATAGTTTCACAGTTTTATTAGACCTTGATTACCTATAGGCTTGCCTAGGCATGGATCGGTAATACCCTATAAATATGTTGTCTCATCAGAATTCTGGGAATCGGTTTAAAACAGTTTGAGTTTATTAAGTCATATAGACATGCTGCCTGGGTGTAATAACTGATTTTAGACTTATAGATACAGGCAGCTAAATGCATAAACTGGTTTTAGAATCCTATAGGCATGGCATCTAAATGCAGCGATTAGTTTTAAAATATGCTGAAGACTGATTTAAACCTTGTTAGTATGCAGAAACTGATCTTTTGCAGGAAGGACTGATTAATTCTAAAACCTCTATAGGCATGGTATCTAAATAAATAGATATTGTAACAACCTATAGGCATGGTATCTACCCTTTCCCAACAGGATATGTATAAGCAACCCTCCCCTTTACTAATTTTCCCAATATCTGTTTACAAGAAATTATTATTACATACCAACATTAATAAAAAATTACAGAAGTGAAATTGCTACAACTATAGGGAGCCTGAATATAGGCCCAAAGGATAAACCTAGCAGATTAGGCCTTCAACCAGTCCAAAAATGCCATAACCTCATAGTGCATCCAATAGTATCCTGGTGTGTCAAAGTTCCCAAGGGCCTCGGGGACCCCGAGCAATGCTCACACCAGAAAATTTCAAAGTAACCCTTTGTGAGCAAGTTTTGGAAAGCCAACTCTAGTGTGTCAAAGTATAGAGGAGCCTCATGGACTCCAAACAATGCTTACACTAGAGGGGCAAGACCCTAGGTGTTCTAAGAATAGGAGTTTTAAACAACAGGTAGTTTTTAAGAAAATAATTTTGGATTTCCAGGAAGTAAGGAGCAAACAAGGTCATTCAATCATTGTAACTCAAACAAAGGTCCCAGCAGTCAACTAATAGACAGAAAAAAAGTAACTTAGAGTTTCAACTTAGTTAATTAACTACCACTAGGTGAGCATTCAATCACATACAGAGGGATAGTAGGTCTGGGGATTCATATTGGTCAGAGGTGAACATAAGATAGAAGGGATATGCTAGTGAAGAGGAAATAAGCATGAGTCTGGTTAATATGGAAACACAGACTTCTAACTAAAGCAATAATAAACAGATTGAGAGCAAGACATACATGGATTCAATCAGGCAGAAGTAGACATGTCATTGCAGTCAACATAGAGGTAAACATGTTCTTGCAGCAGACACATAGATTCGATTAAGACAGAAGTGGACATGTTATTATAAAGAAGCATATAGGTTAAGAAGCATGTAGTCTAATTGAATGGCAGTACACATACTAACTATGAATAATAAGCATGAATCACATAGGTCTAGTTAAAGATAAACAGGCTGGTATAAAATCCTACTGATTTATTAATATAAAATGGACATTGTGGGAATATGAAATACACAGATCAAATCATACAGAGGTTTTCATGATAGTAAAGTGAGAGCATACCAGTTAAAGAAACAGAAGCAGAAAGTAAAGCAACGGGATTCAACAGTCCAGTCCTAGCTTTCAGCCGACTAGACAAACAATAAGCACAAGTAGCAGATAGAGATGAGAGCAGAGTTTGTGTGTGAGTGTGTTTGTGAACTGTTGTTCGTGTCCTTGAGAGGTAAAATAAGACTGTATATATAGCACATTAGGGAGTAGAGCAAATAAGGTAAAGAGAATCGAAAGTCAGTCAATTAGGGGGAAATCAAATAATCATAGAATCAATTCATGTGAGGGAGTCCGGAATAGACCCCTTTATTAGGGGTAATCACTTAACGGTCACAGCAACAAAAAAAGGTTAATTAGGGTAAGGAATTCAAATCATACCAAATAGGGAATCAGTAAGAATCCTAAACCATAAGGATAATTTATAAAGGTAAGGGAAGTAATCAAATAATCAATCAAGCTTGAGAGGGACAGAAAATTGGGGGACTATAACCATAAATCACTCTGATTGAGTTTCAAATAAGGCAAGAAATGGGTTTAACAGCCAATTAGGATTAGAACCTATAAATCAAGCAATCAATCACACGAATAAGGCAATCATAGGTAATTAGAGACCAATCGAGGGTCAATCAACCTATAAATAGGCAAGAGACACCAATTAGGAACCTCTGGATTAAGGAAAGCAAGCAGAAATCAGCAAATTATTTCAGCAAACAATGAAACCGTACATAATTAAGTTAATCAGTCAATTATTCACATAATAACGGATAAAATGTTGAAGTCAAATAATGAACAGTCAAGCCATCAAGCCTGGAACATAGTTATTACAGAAAGATTAAACAAAACATAAGAAATTTCAAAAAAAAACCTTTACAAAAATAGACGAAGCAGAAACCCTAAATTTGAAAAGTAATTCGAGTTGATTAACAGTAGGGAATCAGAAAATTCTTAAGAAAAATGGTCATGGAAACTTGAAAACACTTCAGATACACAGAGATTCGACCAACAAATAACAAAGAAACTCAAAACCCTAAAGTAACACAATGCTAAAAATCGATCAACAACAAAGAAACAAGAGATCTTTACAGAAAAGTCATTGACAAAGTCCGAATCATTCCAGATCTACAAAGATCTGGACGGATTCATGTTCAAAGATCAGGGCTTTGAGGAAAAGGGGAGGGATAAAGAGAATCTGGCTTTGAACCATAAAACATCGAGGGAGTAGCACTCACAAACGGAGGTAACCATAGGCGGACCCACCCTTGAAGAGTCTCGAACAAAATTTGGCTAGATCTCTTCGAGATCTTTCCATGCAATAACAAAATTGGGCAACCAAGGGAAGTAGGAGACCAGTAGAAGTCTCAAATAGCCATAGAAATCCATGAAATGGGTATGAATCAAAGATATTAGGGATGGTTTTGGGTGGCGGCGATTAGGGTTAGAGTTTGGTCTTAGAGAGAATCAGAGAAGAGAGATTTTCAGGGCGGCTGGTGGTGACAAAGTGACTAGGGTTTGGGGTCTTTTGGGACTAAAAGGAACTGAATGATACGGACCGTTCGGTCACGATTGGTCCTGGGGGTTGGATCGGGTTGAAATTAATTGGTTTGGGCCGGGGTAGATTTTGGTCGGTTTTAATTGAATTGGGATTGGGGAATTGAAATTGGGTTGTTTTAATAGGCTAGGTCCAAAAAATAAAAAAGGCTATTTGTTAAATACTCATTTAATTGATAAAACAATATTTTTAAAATAATTAACAGATTAAAAATGATTTTCATGCCTAAAACTATTTTAAAATAATTACTTAGTATTAAAAAAATACCAAAAGCTATTTTTTGGTAAAATAATGTACTAATGCATGCATGGACTATAATTGCAAAGTTACTATAATTATAACCCAAAAAATGCAGATATGGCTATTTGCAAAATAATTAAAACTTAGTACAAATATAAATGATAAAATTAAATCACAAAAATTATTATAAAATTATTTGTGATGCAATTAGTAATTATTTGCAAATAAAAATACTGGAGTAAATTAATTAAAATCCTTAAAATGCAAAAATTATAGAAAAATATTAATTGATGCTAATGCATAGTTTTGGAGGTATATATGCATTTTTTAAAATATTATAGGGAAAATTGGTATCAACAAGGATTGATCTATACAGTTGGATGAAGCTCTGTGGGTACAGAACTGTATTCAAAACAACCATAGGGACTTCACCATTCAAACTATTATATGAAAAATCGTGTCACCTACTTGTTGAGATAGAAGATAAAGATTATTAGGCAATTAAGATTCTTAATATAGATCTTAGTCTTGCAAATGAACATAGGTTGGCATAGATGAACGAATTGGAGGAGTTTAGACTGGCTGCGTATGAAAATGCGCGAATTTTCAAGAAAAAGACAAAGATGTGGCATGATCGTCTGATTAAGCAAAAGGAATTTCATGAAGTGGACAGATCTTACTATACAATTGTAGACTTAGGTTGTTCCCCGAAAAATTCAAGTCAAGATGGACATGCCCGTATGTGATGAAACATGTCTCATTGTATGGCGCCATTGAGATCCAAGATGAGGAAGAGAATGAAAGCTTTACGGTGAATGGGCACAGGTTGAAATCGTACTTTGTTGGAGGATTTGACAAGAAATCTTCCAGCATCGTGATCAAACGATAAGTGACGGAGTCAAGCTGACGACTATAACTCAGAACTATTTCTAACCATTTTTCTTGCTTGTGTAGAATAGCTAGATTATTGTAGTGTAGGATTATTAGAGTTTAGAAGTTTTGACAATTTTTTGAACATGTATGAGCATAAATTGGACATAAAATAAGTATATAATAAAGTTGGGGTACAACCCGTAGGTTAAAACGTGAAAAAATGGGAACTCTGAGAAAAATGAACTAGCGCACCACATGGGGTGCCGCACTAAGCCAAAGGTCGAGTCTGACAGAGAAGCAGCTCTCTGAACTTCTCCACTACTGCGCCACATGGGGCGTCGCACCCCGTGACGTGGTTGTATATTTTTTTCGGCCAGATTTGAAAAAAAATATCTAAAAAATTAAAAAAACATAACGCTCACCTAGCCCTTGATCTCATCCCCTCCCCTCCCCCCCCCCCCCTTTCTCTCATACATGGGGCGTCGCACCTCGTGACGTGGCTGTATATTTTTTGTCGGCCAGATTTTAAAAAAAATCTGAAAAATTAAAAAAACATAACGTCCACCCAACCCCTTTTTCTTTCCCCTCCCCTTTTCCTATCTCTAACTTCTCTCCTCTCTAACCCAAATCCCTCATTCTTCTTCTTCAAATTTATTCCCCTTAAATCCTCCTATAACTCCCATCCATCTTCAAGGCTAGTTCCTCCTCTCATCTCTTCTCTTTCTTTTAGTATTTAATTTTAGTATTTTAGTTAACTTTAGTTTAATTCCCTTAACCCTAGGTAGATTAATTATTTTTACTAATCTTTAAGCTAGTTTTCTTCTATTTTTGCTGAAAGTTATGCATAAACTTGTAGGATTTTAATTGTTCTTATGATTGTGGACGATTTTTGGTGTGTTTTGATGGTATTGAAATTATTTTGTGTTAAAGCTTGGTGGGGGTGCCCATATGGCTGAAAATTGGTGAAGTTTTGTGTAAAAATTGTGCACTTTGTGCTATTATAAAGATGTGGAGATGTGATGATTGTGTTGGGTGGTGTGTTGATGTGGTTGTATGGTGGTTCTAACCTAATTTGAATTAAACTAAGATGATAAAAGTTTTGCCCACAATGTGTTTGTTGAAATGCCTTAGTGACATAAAATTGTGTAGTGTTGCTAATTTAGAAGGAAAGTGTGTTGTGGGATGTATTGCTACATGATTAGTGTGGGGTGGAAAGGTCATGTTATTATGTTGTGAAATTTTAACGTGTTACCCCTGAATGCTAATCGATTGACCACCCCATGCTAATGTATTGCTAGGTGCTAATTGGGATGTCCAATTCATGCTAAGTACTTGTGTAGTGTTGTATGGTAAAACCTTCACTTTGTTAGTAGTAAATTAGTATAACTTGTCAAATTTTCTTTTCTTAGTTACTAGTTTAGCTTCTTAATTTGCATTTTACACTTGTATAGTCTGTGGTTATGTTGTTATAATATTATGTTGGTGGTTGGGTGGGTTGTTAATTGCTTGTGGAGTACATTCAATAGGGTAATCTAAGTCCCCGATATACATTGTACTAGTGAACATGCCAATAATATAAGTATGGGGTGGTTACCCTATTTGGACTTGTTTTTATTTTTAAGTATTGTGGCTAATGTTGTTCGTCTTGTGCATGTACAATGTCTCGCCGTCCTAGAAAATGCTCTAACATAGGTTCCTCCGAGGTTGCATCTAGTAGCCATCGAGGAGATAGGCGGGCACCTTCCCCACCCTAGTGGAGGAGGAAGAGGAGCGCATTGATCCAGATGTGGATTTAGTACCGGGCTACTAGTATGGCATTCGGGTTGTGCCAACTGATGCTAGTATATGGTACTGACCTTTATTCCGGTGGTGAGTCCCGACCCGGAAGTTGGTATTGATTATGGTAAGCTAGTTAGGAAGTACTCGAGGATTAAAAACAATAGCAGATACCTGGATTTTGAAAGCTTGTTCTGTCCCGGTGAGTCGGTGAATGTGAACATGGTCAAGAAATTCTATGCTAGCTGGCAACCTAAGGCCAGTTTAGATGTGGTATATGAAGTGGAGGTGAGGGGCAAGATGATTCCCTTTTCCTAATAACTGGAAACAGAGCACTTTCATGAGGTTGATGCGTCGGCCCCCTATCGTGATATTAGACACCAGCTGTGTGGCACCGGTTCTCTTGCCACATGGATGTGAGATGCTAATGATTTCCACAAAGACATGAAGAAATGCAATTTTCAGTGTCCCGCTAGAGTCATTATCCGGTTGATTAATGCAAAGATCATGCCTACCCAAAACAACACTGATGTCTCCCGAATTAAGGTGTGTCTTGTTTATGCTATCTTGACTCGAATGAAATTCAATATTGGTAAAATTATGCTTGAGGACATGGCTCGGTCATGACCACTTGGGTCCCGCCACCTGTATTTCCTAAGCATGATCACTCAGCTTCTGCGGATGCACCATGTGGAGGATGAGTACTATTATGATCAGATGATTCAGGTTCTACGACCTATTAAGCCATTTGATATCACCGCTGTGACAGACCTCCCCCCCCCCTACCCACTGTTGTTCCTTTAGATCGAAGATTTCTTCGTGTTTAGGAGACACTAGAGCAGTTATTTGTTGAAATGTGCCTTCGCGATGCTCGGGGAGAGACTGACTTGGCAGAGCTGCAGGAGGACCACCCACTCTCTGTTGTCACTCAGCAGTGGTTGGGCTTGGAAGTTGGAACCTAGATGCCACCGGATGAGGATGTAAACTATGTTCCCTCCGATGATGAGGAGTACCTATGCACCTTTGAGGGTGTTGATGAAAAGTAGGCCACGACCTCAGGGAGTTACCTTTTCGCTCTTGTTTTACCGTTTTTCATTAGGGCCAATGCAATTTCTTACGTGTGTTGGGATGCTCCTATTTGGTTGTATTTGTATTTGTTTTCTATTTGCCAGTTTGTTTTGTTTGATTCTTTTCCTGCTTTCTTAGACAATATGGTCTGTAAATTATAACTCTAGATTCTATCGACATATAATAGTTAGTAATTAATTATTTAGTTTCGACTCTTCCTGATGATGAATTTCGTCAACTGGTTTCTTAAGGGATTTGAAGTTGAACGAGAAAAATACAAAAAAAATCAAAAAAAAAATTAAAATCCAAAAAAGATATTTCTCTTACTTTTATTTTATTATATTTTACTTTCTTAGTTAGTGTAACAATTCCCCCTTAGTTTTTCTTTGTGTCGCGGTTCTTTTCCAACGGTTTTACTTGAACCAGGTGTAGTTGATTTTTTTTTTGTTTTATAAGAATAAATAATCTTGAGTCATAGTGCTAATTTGAAGCAATTTTTCCTTGACTGCATATGCCTTGAGAGTGGTGAATGCCTTAGTTGTGATGCCTAGGCTCATTTCTTAACTCTTAGATAAGTGCCTTAAATTGGTTGATTGTGACTCTGCTTAACTACTTTGACTAGAGAGTCGGGATAGATCTGATCCTAAGTGAGTTACGTGCCAATGTGTGAGTGAGGTTTTGTTGATATTCTATGCACGTCAGTGATATCTAGAACTTGTCCAGTGTGTTTGCAAAGCAAAATAGTAGTTTTGTTCAGTCTAGGAAGTGATATAGGCATTTCTTTGTGACCCAATTATATGCATGTGACCCGACTAATTGTTGTGTATCCTAGTTCGCCCTTTTGAGCCTGTAATCATATTTTCTTTGGCACTCATACTACATGCCAGACCCCTTTGTTTGAATTGATTATCTGTTTGAACTGTTTATCTCTCTTGAGCACTTGATATAGTTATGAGCTTGTTAAAAGTTAAGTGGAGGTATGGTAGAGTTTTTGAGTGGAACAATAGAAAAGGAGAAAGGTGCATTTTTTGAAAAATATTGTGAGATCCTCTTGTAGGGAATTGAAGAAGAAAAAAAAGAGGAGAAAATGAGAATCTAGGAAAAGAAAAAAAATGTTGGTGTTTGTAAATATTATAAAGAAAGAATTTCCCTGCTAGTGGTAACTCTTGCTTTGTCTGTGCTTAAAGAAATTGGGAGCTTGGTGTTAATATGATGTGAAGGTTGGGATTTGGTTCAACATAAGTGTGGAGTTTGAATTGTTAATATATATGTACTAAAGTGCACAGGGAGGTAAATTCACCATATCCATGTGTATCTTACCCGTCCCGCAACCTACATTACAACCCAAATAAAGTTCTACTTGATCCTTGACTGAATGAGATCAATTAGTAGAGTATTACACTACAAGCAAGCCTATAGTACATTCTCTGTGGCACATGAATTTTATCTCTGAGAGTGAGTGAATTTTTTTTTCTTAAGTTCCTATTTGTTCTTGAACTTTATTGTGTGAGGAACTACTCTTTATTGTTTGTGTGAGGGTACGTGATTTGCGAAGGTAAGGTAACGTCTTTGACCTCTGTGTTAGAGTAAGTGAGCAAGTTGTAAATAATGCGTGGTGATTTTGAGTCGAGTCTTGAGGTTAGGATGTTATGATATGGTGCTTAGTCCATTTTAAATATTCTTGGTGTGATGTGTTAGGGAAGTTATTTGATGAAAAGGTCGTCCATGTATGAAGTGTACTTTGATTGCTCGAGGACTTACAATAGTTTAAGTGTGAGGTGCTGATGGTAGGCTAGAAACCCGTGTTTTAGCGTAGTATTGCACTCTAATTACTGTATTTTACGTGTGTTTGAGCTTAAATGATAGTGAATTACACTTATTACGTGTTTTATGCCTTGTAGAAAATGATCTCGAGCTATAAAGGTAAATTGGAGCTAAATCGAACAACTTGGAGCTTTGAAGTCTAAGTAGAAGCCTAAAAAATTAAGTTGGGATCACGTCTAGGGGTCGAGGACCAAGTCTGGATGTCAAAAAGTGAATGAAACAATTTACTCTGAGAAAAAGACACATTCATGCCGCATGGGGCGCCGTGAGGTGCGACGCCAGTGTAAACTATGTCTGACAGATTTTTGCATACTCTCTGAATTTCCTCACAAGCGTGTTGCATGGAGCAAAACGGGGCGTGGCACGTCTGTACAAGTTTGTCATAGTAATTTTCTGTTTCGGCTAGGAACGGGTAGTTTCGTCCGGGCCTGTTTCTGCATGGTATAAATATACCAAAAATACAATTTTTAGAGGACTTTTGACCTACAAAAGATTGGAGAACCAACCAAGTCAAGAAGACTCAAGAATTCATCAAGATTTCAACCAACAATCGGTGCAATACGGGAATTTATATCGAATCATTAGCATTGATGTTTTCTTTGTTCTTAAAGCTTATTGAGATGAATTGTTTCCTTGCTATAGAGTAATTTCTATTAGGGTGTTGTCAGATACGATGTTTTGATAACTTGATTAGGGATTCGATTCTTGATAATTGTTGGAATTATTTGATGGATTTTTAATTCGTATTGTGGAGCTATTTCTTATTTTGCTTAATCGAAAAAGGAGCTTGATAAGGAATTGCTTTACATATTATGCTCTAGTTTAAATTCGTGATTCAAATAGGTAATCGAAAGAGCCTCTTGAATTATTAATAAAACTAGAAAATAGGAAAATATTCGTGAGAAGTTACCCTTTAGATCATAACCATCATTTTATTGTTGCAATTGTTTACTATGCTTCAATTGGATTAATTACTGAAATTAATGTTTAATCGGAAGAGAAACATTAACTTCAAGTGTAATCTGATTGCCGGTTGAATTCGTGAGAATCAACCATATTATAGGGTGAATTAACTCAAGAATTGGATCCCGAGTCAGTTATCTTGCACTTGTCTAGTAAATTACCCTTATTTCTCTTATTGGTATTTCTTTTTTGCTGTCCTTTGTGATCAATTGTTAATTGCTTAATTTTTAATAGTTAATAATAGTAATAGTCATCAAATCAAGTGTTCATTTTCTTGGATAGTAATAAACTGAAGATTATTCGAATGTTGTTTAAATCCAATCCCTGTGAAGACGATAATTAAATTATACTATCTTTGACTAGCGAGCAATAATTTCATGTTGGGTTTTGCGCTCGTCAAGATACCAAAAGAAAATTCTAATATGTGTTGAATATTTCAAAAGGCACTTGTATGGAAATCAAGTTTCTTTTCATTTGAGATGATTTTATACCTTAAGAAGTACTATGAGTTAGTATTCTGTATGTGGATTTTTCACTGTATTAGAAGGATACAATGATGATATTGAATCTCTAATTCAGATGAGAAAGAACTCACTAGTGATTGTGTGACCACCTTTTGGTGGGGTGTTGTGGTATTGAAATTGCTTGGCAATGAGGCTGATTAAGCAACCTCTCGGCAAGTATTCCACTAGGAATTAAATCAACAACATTTCCTTCGATGAATTGCGATTGTCAAGGCGCAATAGCCATTGTAAGAAAATAAATCTTTCAATGGGAAGGGTAGACACATTCTCTTGAGACATAATATGATAAAGCGATTGCTTAGATATGAGATTTTTTATAAATATTATGTGTAGTCAAAAGAGGATTTCGCCGATCCTTTGACTTATAAATGAAATATCAAACGGTTGAGACTTTTGACAATTTGAGATGTATCTATAATGATGGTAACCCAACTTATTTGATTGGAGATCCCATAAAGTAGGTTCACTTGGGTGATAACAAGTCATTAGTTGATCAAATATGCAGTATGAAATTAAGTCTTTGTCACGACCCAAACGGATGGGCCGCGACGGGCACCCAGTGCCTTACTCAACCGAGTACCTACGTAACATATCTTGCTTATCATACTATTATGGGTAAATAAGTCGAAAAGGTCATCATGAGATAACCAGGATAAAACATAAGGAATACCCGACATAGGATGATTGAACATGAAATACAAACTTATACATGTGACATACGGGCCTATAGGATCAAAATGATCATTTGTACACTCAAAACATAGGCCGACAAGGCCATACATTCATCCATATATATGAAATATGTCTACAAGCCTCTAAGAGTACATAAATTCCATAAATGTCGAGATAGGGCCCCTCATACCAATCTGTACATGTCCAAAGCATACTGACCAAATAGGCAACTCCAGAGCAAGTGGAGTGCACCAACACCTTCTGTTGAGTTGATAGCCTATTAGGAGTACTGTCAACCTATCTATCGGAACCTACGGGCATAAAAAGAAGTATCCTCATGCAAAAAGGACGTCAGTACAAATAAAGTACCGAGTATGTACGGCATGAAAAGCAGTATATAAAAGACATAAAAGAAATATGGAGTAAATGACTCAACCTGTAAGTCTGAATAGCTCTGTAAATCATGAAGCATTTATAATATCATGCATATGTGTATAAATATCATATCATGCATAGGTATAACATTATCAAGCCTCTGAGGGTATCCCATCATATCATCTCGGCCGTTGTGGGAGAAATCATTAACGTATACCAGCTGACCAGGTGGGGGTGCATGTATAACACCATAACTTTTCACCATATCTTATATACATATAATATACGTATATATAATGTCATCTGATCATAGGTCAATGTACATGAATAAATGAGTGCAATGCATAAGAAGTAAGTCAATAAGATCTCTCGGGATGTCATAAGATCAATATGTCTTCGATTAATATCATGAAAGAAACTTTATCAACTTACGTATTTTTTAGACCCATGAACAGACGATATAATAATGGGACACATGGGGAATCAAGAACATAGGCACCCCTAGTACTTCTATGAATAGAGTCCAATTGTGAAAGTTGTGTGTTTTACTTGTTTTGTTTGTATCGTATAGATCATGCCAAAAGGAAAGAAGGAACTACCTTAACATACCTTCGCAATCTTCTGCCCAATCATCAACCAAGCTCAATATGATCTTCTTACATCTACAATGAGTAAACCTACTTTGTCGTCATCCTGTAACCGTTGTAACTCTCAAATTTCAAAACCAATATTCTACAAGAAAACGGACAGCACCTCCCCTATTTTTACTACATCTCATAATGTAACGACCCGACCAGTCATTTTGAGCTTTTGCACCTTGCTCGCCAGTTCTCGGGCATGACTTGCCCCGTGTGATGGATTATAACTTATGTAAATTATTGGTTTTGGTTTTTAGGGTAATCGGAATGAATTTGGAAGAACAGTTCTCAGTTTGAAGCTTGAAATTTGAAAAGTTTGACCAAGATTTGACTTGTTGGTATATGATCTCGGATTGGAATTTTTATGATTTAGTTAGCTCCGTTAGGTTATTTGGGACTTAGGAGCGTGATCAGAATGCATTTTGGAAGTCCGTGGAAGGTTTAGGCTTGAATAAGCGAAATTGAGATTTTGGCATTTTCCGGTTAATAGGTGAGATTTTGATATAGGGGTCAGAATGGAATTCTGGAAGTTGCAGCAGCTCCGTTGTGTCATTTGTGACATGTGTGCAAAATTTCAGGTCATTCGGACATGGATTGGTTGGGTTATCAAAAGCATAATTCGGAAGATTTTGGTATTCTTAGGCTTGAATTCGATGCAAATTTGGTGTTTTAATGTTGTTTTGAGTGTTCCAAAGGTTTGAAAAACTTTGAATGATGTTATGGGATATGTTGGCATATTTGGTTGAGGTCCCGAGGGCCTCATGTGAGTTTCGGGTGGTCCATCGGGCCATTTCATGTTTTGAAAAGTTGCAGAAATTGTTGATCAGTGTTGCAGAGAAAATGGCCTTCGCGTTCATGAAGGGTTAGCTGGTGAAGGCTGGAATTTATCCTTCGCGTTCGCGAGGCAGGCTACGCATTCGCGAAGGGCTGTGTGATTGGTCATCGCGTTCATGAGAGAGTTTACGCGGTCCCGAAGGTTTAGTCTGTGGAAGCATCGCGTTCGCGAGTGGCAAGACACGATCGCGAAGAAGGGTTTTTGGTCAAATCTGGATTGTACTTCGCGAACGCGAGGCTTTGACCGCTTCGCGAACAAGGTTTTTGATGCTCGGGCAGAATGTTTAAATAGCCATTGTCCGCGATTTTGAGGCTATCTTTCACCATTTTTGGGCGATTTTGTAGCTTTTTGAGAGGATTTGAAGAGGGATTCAAGATATAACACCTGGAGGTAAGATTTGTGAACTCAATACTCGATCCTATGTTGATTCTTACTTGTTTAATTATGAAATATATGAAAATTAAAGCCTAAAATTAGGAAATTAGGGCTTGACTTTGGAGAATGTAAATTGGGAATTTGAAGGGCCAATTGAGGTCCGATTTTGATGTTCTTGGTATGTATAGACTCGTGAGTGAATGAGGATTTTATTGATGTGATTTTTATCGGATTCAGAGACATGGGCCCGGGGGACGTTTTTGAGCAATTTCGGGATTTTTGATGTAAATTGAATATTTTCGAGTGGGCTTTGTTCCCTTAGCATATTTTAATGGTTATGTACTGATTGTAGCTAGATTTGGAGCATCCGGAGGTCGATTCGTGGGGGCAAAGGCATCGCGGTCTAGGTTTGGACCAGATCGAGGTGAGTAACGATTGTAAATGATGTTTTGAGGGTATGAAACCCTGGATTGCACATCATTGTACTATATTGAGGTGACGCACACGCTAGATGACGAGCGTGGGGTCGTGCACTATTGGGGATTGTGACTTATTCTATCCCAAATGATTGTTTTACTGCGTATTTGATTGAAAACTATTTGCTATCATCATGTTTTGGGATGAATGCCATATTTGGGCCTCGTGCCAACTATGTGAATCCTTTGGGGATTTTTATTGATATTTTCTCACTATTTTGACTTTAAACTTGTACTCACTCATGCTATATTCTACTGTTTTCAAAACTCAGCCATGTTTACTCTGCTTTAACACTTGAAATGATATTTCAAATAATATTTTGGGTTGAGCATCATGTTTTACTGTAGCGCGATTGGCTTATGTGATTTTTGATTAAGGCCAAGGGCCTGTATTGTGAGGATACTTTTGGGTCGGGCTATACGCCGCAGCGGTGATACATTGATTTTGATTATGAGGCTGAGGGCCTGAGATATGTACGTCACGAGGTGGCTTATTGATATGAGGATGAGAGCTAGAGATGATGCCATGAGATGGCTTGATATTGTGTTTGGGCCATAAGGGGCCCCTCCAGGAGTCTGCACACCTCCAGTGAGCGCGGGTACCCATTGTGATGTAAGATATAGCCTGAGGGGCTGGTATTGTTCTATGTGATTACCCGAGGGGCTGGTATTGTTCTATGTGATTGCCCGAGGGGCTGGTATTGCTCTATGTGATTGCCCGAGGGGCTGGTATTATTCTATGTGATTGCCCGAAGGGCTGGTATTGTTCTAAGATATTGCCCAAGGGGCGGATTTGTTGACACCACGAGGTGGCTTGTTGATATGAGGCCGAGAGCCTAGAGATGATGCCACGAGATGGCTTGATATTGCGTTTGGGCCGTAAGGGGCCCCTCCAGGAGTCTGCACACCCCCAGTAAGCACAGGTACCCATTGTGCTGTGAGATATAGCCCGAGGGGCTGGTATTGTTCTATGTGATTGCCCGAGGGGCTGGTATTATTCTATGTGATTGCCTGAGGGGCTGGTATTATTCTATGTGATTGCCCGAGGGGCTGGTATTGTTCTGAGATATTACCCGAGGGGCGAATTTGTTGACATTGTGCCCAAGGGGCGAACCTTATGTGCTTATCTTTCTTATTTGCTTGTCATCTACCTGTTTAATTGTGTAGTTATTCCCGAGGGGTGGATTTTCTGGGCTTATCTATTCTAATTGTTTTGCATTCATTTGCTTAACTGTTATAAAGTCATTTTCAAAGAATTAAACTCAACTAAGGTGTTTTAGGAGATTTCACAACTTCATTGCTTTCTTACTGGTTTGTACTACTCTATACAGCATGTTGATGTATTTTTCGTGATTTCCTATCACTCAGTCTTTAGTTATAATTATTACTCACTGAGTTGGAGTACTCACTATACTCCTTGCACCTTGTGTGCAGATTCAGGTATTTCTGCACCCGATAGAGGGTATTGGTTGATCAGAGGCAGAGTTTTTGGAGTTTAGCAAGGTAGTTGTCCGACGTCCGCAGCACTGCTTTTCTCCCTTTGATGTTATTAGATTGTATTTAATACATTTATCGAAACTTCCGTTGTATTTTAGACCTTAGTAGATGCTCGTGACTTGTGACGCCCCGATGTCGAGTTGTATTCATTTCAGTACTTATTTTATTTCGCTAAATCTGTACTAGTTGGGGATTTATCCTTATAAATGACTTAAATTGACTTATTAAACTATTAAAACTGAATTTAGGAATTGTGTCGGCTGGCCTTGTCTTCACTAGAGGCGTCATCACGATCGGATCCGGTTTGGGATCGTGACACATAAGTTACTAAAAGTCACCAAACAACCCAAATAACAACAATATAGTTCACAATAAGCTCTTTGACTACTTCAACAAACATTTTGAGCGGCAAGCTCGATTACAGTTAACAAAATATAATTTAATCTAATTCTTTTTCCATGAATCGGCCAGCAACATCTATAACATCATATTATGCTTACTATATCATTTTCAGCCCAAAACATCATAAGAATAATCTTCAAAAATAGTCCACACGCCTAGCACCTTAACCTTTATCATCAACTTTTTATTTTTTATGTTATCTTCTTCAATCAGCTTAATTAGCGCGCACACACACATATATATGTACATATATATATATATGTGTGTGTGTGTGTATGTGTGTGTAGCCCTCAACACAGCCATAATAATAGATAACGATTCTTTATGCCATATTAATTACTATCTTGTAGATTTCCTCTCAAACAACTCAACCAACACAAGATTAACCTTAAGCATTACCAGGAACATAATTTACTTACCTTAGGTAATAGATATAATTTGAAATCCTCTACTGGTTTAGCTCACAATAACCCTCAATCATACCAAAATACTATAGGAGTTGTACCTTTAACGAATGTTTATTTTACATATAATGCAGGTTTTCCCCATCCTATCAGGCCACACATATGGTTGTAGAATCTGTGAAATTATTTTTTAATGAGCCGTAAAATTCCTGGAGAGAGATACCATACCATATCACAGTGAATATGTGGCTTCAATTTAATGTACGAATAAATATAATTTATATAATATTTATTGTATTCGTCTAAATTCTATTTTAATTATACATTAAGTGTGTATCACAGCATCAGCATGAAATTCAAGTGAAAGCTAATTTCGAGAAGAGATCTCAAAAAAAAGATTACAGATACTCATTTTGTTACTCGAAAAGGTGGGAGCAAGCCCCAATGTTTGGTCAAGATGTCTGGCTTTAACAATTGGAGAAATGAAACACTGATGGATGGAATCAGAAGAGTAAACAAGGGAAGGAAAATAGAGCCTCCGATAAGGATGGCTTGTTGCATACCGGAAGTTCAATTAGTTTTGCAGCTTATCGATTAAGATTGCTAATTTATTTATAAGTTTTACTTAGTTTTACTTATATGCGATCGAACATATAATAAACTTATATTTTTAATTTTGACAGAAAAAGGCATATGGGTGAAATGTGTCTCATACTACTGTCTTTGAGGAGACACGTAAGAAGAAGAAGGAGGAGGAGGAGGAGGAGGCGGAGGAGGAGGAGGCGGAGGAGAAGGAGGATGGTACAATGGAAGAATGGGTCGAACCGCTTGCATCAGATACATGTAAGATTCTAAATTCAATACCAGCTTTATTCTTGGTTAAGATTAGTTCGTTTATATAATGTTTATGATCTATATTTCCGGAAGGATATCAAAAAGGAATAGAGGAATGGGAACAAACTCAGTCTGATTGTCAACCTACGCCCGAAGATATGACTTCGATATGGACACAGGCAGCCGATGGAGTAAATAAAGGTATAGAATATTTTAGTAATATTCGTTTTAATATTATTTTGCACAAGTTGAATATTTCTTCTCTTACTTTATTTTGTTTTCTCATGAAAATAAATAAAGGTATAGTCTACGGACTCGGAGTGCAGCTGTCATCCAGTCGTTCAGCCGCATTATTTAATGGTACTTCTGATTCACCCGAAGAAATTGAGACTATGCGGATGCAAATCAATGAGTTGTCCCAACAATAGAATAATGCTCAAGAAACAATAAGAATAATGCATACATTCATGGAAAACATGAAAACCAACGTACAATTGAAGAATTTGATAATGAGGAGAATGCAACTAATGAGGATCAGTAGTAATTTGGAATATAATATGACATTTAGACTTTATTGGTTTCGACTTGGTTCGTTTTACACTTAGATTATGTGTTTTAAACTTGAATATTATTTGGTTGAAGTTTTTATATTTTAATGTATTTTAATAGATGTGTTTACACTTGTTTAAAAGTGTTGAATTGTTTCGTAATTTGATATTTGATGTTTTGTGTTCAATTGCTTGAGCAACTGTGACACATATTAGGTTGAATGATAGGTTTTGAATTGCAGGTGGTGTAGCTTAAAATGCAGTTGTATTCTGTTGAAAATTTTCAGATTTTACGACTGATTTCCGACTACTTTGATCGAAAAATTTAATTGGGAACTTTCAGATTTAGGACCGAAGTGGTCGGAAAATTTAATTATTTATTAGATTAATTTTAATGTTTCCGACTGATTTGGTCAGAAATAATGAATTTAATTTAAATAAATTACTAAATGCACCTACTAAATCGGACCGAAACTGTCAAAAAAATTAATGATATTTATTTTTAAATGTGCGACAAATTCGGTCGCAAAATTACCCACAAAATTGGTCACTAAACTTGAATTTTTCCGGTCACACAGTTTTTTCTTCTTTGCAACTGTTTTGGTTGCAAATTTTCGACCATTTTGGTCGAAAATATTTTACCACCGTCAATATTCCGACCACTTCATTTCCGTCAGAAATCCATCCGAAAGAAGGGATTTTCGGCCGTTTTCCGATGAAAATGGTAGTCAAGAAAATTGACATTTTTCAGTAGTGCGGTTGAATGGGCCTTGGGTGATGCAAGCAATTTCCCTGGGGTCCTACAATGGACATTGGATAGAAAATCAATAAAAGAAAGAAAAGAAGAACGAGTTAAGGTCAAATACAACTATCAAATTCTTTAAAGTAGACGTACGATTGAAATAGGAAGAGAAGAGTAACTAAAGTGAAGAAAAGAATTACTTCAAAAATCAAGATGGATATTGGATCTGGCAAGTATAATATATCTTGTCAAACTGGCAAAAGCACGCATTCAAGAATCAAGATATGGATATTCAGTTTCAGATCTGCTGCAAATTAAAGTGTTACTCATTCCATTCTTTTTGCTCTAACCTAACCTAACCTAGAAACTACAAACTTAATCTTTCGGCTACTCAGGTCTTCCCTATTACCCTATATATCCTACTTACCTATTCTGTTCCCTAACTTAAAACTCAATCCTCAGAATTTCTATTCTCCTTTTGTAAGAGCAGAAAATATAATTATCATTATTGTTTTTTTTTTAAAACGCAAGTTGAGATGCGCAGAACCAAAATAATAGTCCGTTTGGCCAATCTGCAAAAATCAGCTTATTTTGAAAAGTGAGAAGCAGTTTGTGTTTGGCTAATTAGTTTAAAAAGCACTTCTGAGCAGCAATTAGTATTTGGCCAAGCTTTAAAAAACTACTTCTAAGTGTATTTTTCTCAAAAGTGCTTTTTGAGCGAAGCTATTTTTTTCTGTTTCTCCAAAACAGCTTCTGCTTCTCCTCAAAAGTAATTTTTTTCCTTCCAGAAACTTGGTCAAACACCTCAATCTTCGGCCAAAAGTACTTTTGGCTAAAAATTAGCTTGGCCAAACAGGCTATAAGTCTCGGATTTAAGTCCTATGAATTGAGTCACGTTTGATATAGAGCAGGACTTTTAAGCTCGAACCCGAATTGTTACTACTATAATGTTATTTTACATATAAAATTATGCACCACATTAAAAGTACCGGATTCAAACAAGGGCGGAGCGAGCCCTCTGCTTACGGGTTTGGCTGAATCCAGTAGCTTTTGTTCAGATTCCATATTTGTCTAGTAAAATTCATGGAATATGTATTATTATTTTAGAACTCAGTAACTTAAATGAACTAAAATTTTGAATTCATTAGCTTCAAATCATAACTCCGCTGCTGAATTCAAATGAACTCAAACCATTACATTGGATGCACCCCTAATCCTCCCTATTGTCAAATTCTTTGAAATAATGAATTCAACATTCAATTGCCCAAGATATAGAGTGGTGAGTCCTATATGGACTATAGAGTAAAATTGGAGTCCGGAACCTAAATATTACCTTTTGTGACTCAAATTATCTTAATAGATGTTTAAAAAAAATACATATCTATATATAGCGTATGAATATAACATGATATACTTTAACGGTAACTTTTGTCGTTAAGGTATAGCGTGTTGTATTCATACGCTACATATAGCGTCCAAAAAAAACGCTATACCCTGATTATGGACCCACCAATAATTTAACTGACATAACAATAATTTAAATGTATATAGCGTGTATTTAAAGAACGCTATACATCAAAAAAAATTCATATCCCGGGCTAGCCATTTCCTATATAAAGTGGTTAGGATTTTAGGAAAATTCGTTCACAAAAAATTCTAAATCTCGTTCAATTTTTTCTTGTTAAATTCTGAAGCATTTTTTTCGTAATGTCTGAATAACGTAGAATAAGAGTTTCATTATATTAGGGGGTGAGGTTGTGATGGAGAATAACTCTGTGAGGTATAGTTTATCTCCACAGGGTCATGTAAATTACCACTTACAATAGGGTACGATAAATTGATATCGTTGGTATGCAAAAAAATGGGTGTGAGGAAACGTTCAGTGATACTTAAAGTAATCGGAAGATATCTGTATTCCGTCACTCCGTAAGGGGCTGCTTTTTACTCAGATTTAAACATCTATGGTGATGAAACTTTGAGGGATTTTCTGAGGACTCCGGATGAATATCGGGAATATCTCGTAATCAAAATGTTGGATATGTACGTCAAGGTCGAAGATGTTCCAAACAATAAGGTTGCCGGACAGGTTCCGGATAACCCCCAGTCATCGGGTGGCTATTCTGAAGGAGTTTGCCGGACAGGTTCCTGATGAAAGAGTTTTCTTTGATTTAAACTTATCCCCGCCTGCTTTACATAATTCACAAGACGAGTGGTAAGCTTCAATTTTCCTTTGTGTTACGATGTACATTTTTGTTGTATTGAATTTGTATTAACGCTCATATATTTAACAGTGGGTACAAGCCGGATATAAATTTTACAACTTATGAACCCAAGCATAGTTTTGGTGTGTTGGATCATGGTGGTCCATCCGAGAGCTCTCATCTAAATAAAAATGTCCATCATGAAATTTCATCACATTACGACTTGTAAGTGAAGTGATACAGCTATGTGGAAAGTATTTATTAAATTCAGTATCTTATTATTTTGTTGATTGTGTAGTGAAAACGAGCAAGTTGAACCAAATGTACTCACTCAATTACCCGAAGACGATGTATTAAATCGGGATCTGGAGATGCACAGAGTGAGGAAGAGAACAGTGATTACGACAACAATGCTGATGAATCTGGAGACGAGACACCTTTTCCTCGTGAGGATGGTGATGAGGAGGATGAGAAGGAAGGACCTGATTTGACAAGAGAGTATGCTCCCCTCCCCCTAGACGAAGAGTGTACAAGTCCCAAGTGTCATTTCATTCAAGGGAGATTCCTTACCTTGATAACTAGCCAAACATACCGGATGTGGAAGCTCTCACAAGGGATTTTGATGAAATTCGGACAATAATGTGGGATGAGTCTAGACCAACGGTGCTGGCAAAAGGCATGCTTTTTCCTGATTAAGCGCGCCTAAGTAGGGCTTGTAAAATGCACAATGTAAAAGAGTGTCGCGAGATGACGGTATGGGAGTCAAGTTCGATTGTATACAAGGTTGTTTGTCATAGGTGGTTTTGGTCATGTCATTGGATGTTGCGTGCGAGCAAAAAGAAGACAGGTCTGTGGAAAGTGGGTAAATACATTCCCACCCACATATGGGAAATGGACACATTCAACGGGAATCACTTCAACTTGATTATTGACTTGATTTCTCTTGTTCTTATTCCACACATCGAAGCGTCCATAAGGTATAAAATCAAAGAGTGCATTATAGCAATTTACCAGGAACATGGCCATACCATTACTAAAAGAAAGACATATCTCGGGTGCAAACGAGCGTTTGAAATAGTCTATGGTAACTGGGATAAGTCATTTGCAGATCTGCCTAGGTACATGGTTGCACTGTAGTAGTTTAACCCTGGGACGGTTGTTGAATGGAAGCTAGAGCGGATTTCAGGTAAACCAGAATATATATTCAATTACGTGTTCTGGGCGTTTAAACCAGCAGATGGCGGAGAGGTTTGTTGAAAGGTCTGCAGCTGCAACGTTATTGATGGAAAGGGGTGTTGAATTTATGCCAGTGGCGATGAAGAGATTTGAGAAATATAGACGGCGAGCGCATTGGCATTCATTTTTGTAGTATGATAACGAAAGAAATATTTTTGAAGTTCGCACCGCTATCTATCAAAATCGAGGTAATAATGTACATTCTGTAAATGAATCTACAAGGTTATGCTCTTGTGGGAAATGGTCCATCTACCACATGCCTTGCTCACATGCCATCAAGTGCTTTCAACAAGTTGGTTTAGGTGTAACCAACTATGTTGATCAACAATATAGTGTTGCGAAGTAACTAAACACCTATAGTGGGCAGTTGCAGCCAGTGGATGCTGAGCATTATTGGCCGTCTGAACTATTTAAAATGGTGTGTAACAAGTCCTATTTGCGTTGAATACAGATAAAGAAGAGAACGCTTATACGGAACCAAATGGATGTTAGTGATACTGTTTATGCGTGCAGATGTGGTATATGCTCGCAAACAGGACATGACCGTCGAAAATGTCCTTTGGGTGGCAATAGTAATCAAGCTCGTGGTGGGTGTTCTTCTATTGTGCCTAACTATCAATGAGTATGTATTGTAATATTTAGTTGTTTTGTTTATGTTGCAAGATTTATAAAATAAAATTATATTTGTTAATTATGAGTTGAATTTCTCCTTTTCAATTTTTTAATGATAATAAAAAAATTATATATTCGGAAGAACTGGAAACAATATTGAAATTTCATAAATTTGATTAATTTATGTATGTGTGTTGTCTTGTCGATCTGATAAAGCTTCCCAATTGACATAAAGTTGTTTCGTACCCGTCAGAACATTTAACACGCAAGGCATAGCGCAGGTAAATACTACGTTATATCTATATATAGCGCGGTTAAATAGTACGTTATGTGTGTGTATGTTGTCTTGTCGATCTGATAAAGCTGCCCAACTGACATAAAGTTGTTTCGTACCCGTCAGAACATTTAATAGCAAGGCATAGCGCGGGTAAATACTACGTTATGTATATATATAACGCGGTTAAATAGTACGTTATGTGTATGTGTTGTCTTGTCGATCTGATAAAGCTGCCCAACTGACATAAAGTTGTTCCTACCCGTCAGAACATTTAACACGCAAGGCATAGCGTGGTTAAATATTACGTTATGTCTATATATAGCACGGTTAAATAGTACGTTATGTGTGTTGTCTTGCCTATAAATGACGAGCTCATTATACATATTTTTTGCGCTAAAAAATAACTAATAGCAAATCTTTCAAGAAAAGCGAGTTTTTTTAACAGAAAAACGTCTCAACCACTTTATGTACCAAGGTGCAAGTGCAGAAAAAAAATGCCAGATGCAAAATTGTTGGGATAATGGTGAAGCTGGACGCCGCTTTTGGGAATGTTTGAACAAGTTTTATAAGGTTCCCGGCGAACCTATTTGCGATTTTGAGGTATGGATTGATGAACCCTGTCATCAGAAATACTACAAAGAATTGTTGAACGATCTTAATGATTTGTGTTTAAAACAGTGGGAACGTGAAAAACAACTTAAAAAAGAGGTTGTGGAGTTGAAAGCAAAATTTAAAGAGGTAGAAGAAGAAAAAAATAAGTTGTTAGAACAATTTAAGTGGTTGGAGCATAGAGTAATGGGCGGCAGTGACTAAATGTATGTGTTTAGTATATCACTTTATCTTTATGTTTCCTGTGTCGTATTTTTTTAAGTTGTACTGAATTTTAATTATGTTAAGTTGCTATGTTTGTGTTCGTGTTGTAGTATTAAACTAAAATAGTTGTAATAAACTTTATTTTCATTCATTGTAATGGAATTTAAGTTTTTACGACTTGTGTTTGTATTGTAGTACGAAACTAGCTTATTAACGGAGAAATAAAAAAGTAATGCACATATTATATAAAAGTTGTTCTTAATGTATATACAAAAATATTATTTACATATAATATAAAAAAAGAATAAAATCAATGTGTCCCGCATCCAGTGTGCTTCAACGCAGCCGCTAGCCTGAGGCGCATCGCATCCCGCCTGGGTACGCTATCAGGATCGTCATCATCAAGTCGCCTCCTTATAGCCGGATGCGCCGCTGCATGATCATCAGTGGTGCTGACAGGATCAGTAGAAGGGGCCGTCAGTCCAGTAGAAACCTACATAAAAATAAAAAACTCAGTATAACAAAGTATATAATAAGTCACAACAATTTAAATTGTCGTACCACTATCTTGTCGGGCTCCTGAATGTAATCATCTGTCGCAGCCATGTCAACATCGCGTTCAGCCTTAAAAATGAAATTAACAAAGTTATGAAAAATAAAGACAAATTATAATTCAATACTATGAAAACCATACATGCGCCCGTGATGATGAACCATAACTCAGCCGGCGCCCACTATGTAAATCTCGGGTCGACCGATCCTCAGCAATAGTAGACGGGCCTGGAAAGTATGTATCCCAATCTACTCCAGAAAGGTGTGTGCCCGTGATCAATAATTGACCTGACGGGGTCACCTGCGAAGTTCCTAGAGTGAGATCCATCCCAAGGTTGTATGACGGCATGTCCGTCTCATGTAGGCCACCCGGCAGAATGGCAGCAACATAATCAACAGGGGCCTCAACGCCCCCTTGCTGGGGACCACCTTCTTTCCGCCCACCGCCACGTCGTCCGGCACCCCCGCCTCGTCGGGCACCACCACCTCGTCAGGCACCTTCACCACGTCGGGCACCACCACCTCGTGCCACACCAGGGCTTCGCTCTTACAGCTCTGGCTCCACATAATCAGGCATGTGTGCCAAACGTTGATCCTCCCGGGCTCGCTGTAGTGTCCGGGCAGCCAACTCTACAAATCGACGGCTGTAATCCTGCAAGGCGTCCACAGGGTCGCCGACATAATCTTGCATCTGCAGTCCCATCTGATAGACTGTATGTAGTCTAATAGCCTGCACAACGTATAAAATATAAACTACATATACTGCACTAAAATAAAATATATTATAATGAATAATAACAGAAAACATACCAGCGCCTCGTGTCGCCCGGCGTATGGAACGTACCGACCGCTAGCCTGATGAATAGGGTTCCCGATAAAACTTTGGGTGACGTGCCAGTACCAGGATATATACCTCTGAATAGCCACCTCCTGGATCTGTGTAGGTGGGGGTGGATTCATCTGATCTCGATGGTCCCAAATATGGATCTGCGCTACTAACCATGCCGTAAATGCATCGTCCGCCCTGTAACGATCATCCCTCTGATAATGTGTAGGTTCCCATATAGGCCCCCTTGGTATATACTGCGGGCGGCCAAACTGCCGAAGTACCCACTCCGAGGCATGATGCTCCACAATATCGAGGCATATGAGTGGGGCAGAAGTGCTCCAAATCAATCGGTCGACCGAGTAATAAGCTGGCAGGGAAGCTATCAAATCGTCATTGTATGGCGTCCAAATGAACTATCAAATAAGAACATGAAATGTGAGTATGCGCAATACTAAGTTAATCTACACCAGGTAAGTTTAGGTACATATTTACATGTGCGCCCTCTAGCAGATCCAACACATCCCTGCAGAGGGGGAGATTATGATGAGCATCATACTCTCGTGAAACTGTACGGCGGAGAACCTACCTCCGGGCTAGAGGGAGAAACGGAGGTGCTACATTATGAGGTAATTGTGGTCGAGGTGGCTGAAACTGCAAGAACCACTCTCAGGCCCAAACCTAACATACAAAGTTGACGTAAGGTTTAAGATAAATTCTAACTAGGTAGATTTGGAACTGATGAACAGATTATTTGAATATGTTACCTATAGAAGCGGCATAAAACCACAAACATCTCTTCGGGTACCCATGCTCGCCCGGCACATCTGCCTATACATGTAGCCAAGAACAGCAACACCCCAGTTGTAATAGGGTAACTCATCTAGCAGCTAAAGATGATGCAAAAATCTCAGGCTGACTAGGTTCCCCGAAGTGTTCGGGAACAAGACCCCTCCAAATAGAAGAAGCAACAACAACCTTGTATACTGGGTGATATGTACCTCCACTGTATCGTCGATGATATCGGGGTGGAGTACCTCCAGGTACTGTCTAATAGGGGTCAAAGTCAACCGACTAGCACCCGACGATGCAGTCTCGTCTTGTGGCCTGAAACCCGTGAGCTACTGCAGCATGTCCAAATAAGCATCACGCGACATATATCTCATAGCAATAGGCAGTGAAACGGCCATGCCATCAACGGGCAGGCCATATAAAACCTCTACGTCCTGCAGCGTGATAGTAGCCTCGCCAATGGGCAGGTGAAAAGTGTGTGTCTCTGGTCGCCACCGCTCAATTAATGCCGTGATCAAAGCCCAATCAACCTGTATCCGCCCGATCTCAATAATCCTATAGAATCCCGTATCCTGGAGGCGATGGACTACACGCTCGTGGAGATCTCTGTGCCTCAGAAAATCCCACAGGTCGTCCACGCTCCTAGCACGGAGAATCTGGGACAATAACTCTCCCTTCCATATATAGGCGGACCTATGATCGCCCTGAAGCACTAATATCTCAAGAGAGTAAGGGCTGGGATATATAGGTGTGTCCATGTCGTCAACTGTAAATTAAACAACATTAATTGTATGTTTATTATTTGATTGTACAAAGTATATATAACAATTGGGTTCCGGGCTCGATATTTGAGGCTCATTAGCACCAAACTATCATTAATATTTATGCGTGTCAAATTCAATTTTTTGATTATTTTGTGAGTGTTTGTTTTATAATTTAAATTCTTAATTTTTAATTATTTAATTATACAAAGTATATATAACAATTGGGTTCCAGACTCGATATTTGAGGCCCAGTAGCACCAAACTATCATTAATATTTATGCGTGTCAAATTCAATTTTTTGATTATTTTGTGTGTGTTTGTTTTATAATTTAAATTCTTAATTTTAATCAGTTGATTGTACAAAGTATATATAACAATTGGGTTCCAGGCTCGATATTTGAGACCCAGTAGCACCAAACTATCATTAATATTTATGCGTATCATATTCAATTTTTTGATTATTTTGTGTGTGTTTGTTTTATAATTTAAATTCTTAATTTTTAATTATTTGATTGTACAAAGTATATATAACAATTGGGTCCCAGACTCGATATTTGAGGCCCAGTACTCCAGTAGCACCAAACTATCATTAATATTTATGCGTGTCAAATTCAATTTTTTGATTATTTTGTGTGTGTTTGTTTTATAATTTAAATTCTTAATTTTTAATTATTTGATTGTACAAAGTATATATAACTATTGGGTTCCAGGCTCGATATTTGAGGCCCAGTAGCACCAAACTATCATGAATAACTATGTGTGTCAAATTCAATGTTTTGATTATTTAATTGTACAAAGTATATATTTTCATCTACCATTATAAGAAATACTTAAATTATAGGGATTCTACGTTAAAATACTATACAATTTACTACTCTAAAAGTTTCTACATTTTACCACGCTAATAAATAAACTAAATATAAACAACAAATATATTTTAATCACATAACATTCAAAAAAATACATATAACATGCTAGTTTCGCAAATAAAACACAAAACGACATGGAAACACTAATATCTAAATTCGGATATTAACATAAAAAATTAAATCTCAATTTTATATTTTTTTAGAACACTAATATCTAAGTTCCGATAAATATAACATACTAATTTCGCAAATAAAATACAAAACGGCATGGAAGCATTAATATCTAAATTCGGATATTAACATAAAAAATTAAATCTCAATTTTACATTTTTTTAGAACACTAATATCTAAGTTCGGATAAATATAACATACTAGTTTCGCAACTAAAATACAAAACGACATGGAAACACATTCAATCAACTAATATACATTATTATACAAGTTTGCATATAAAATAAATCGAAATACCTCGATGTAGTGTGTTTTGTGTGAAAATTTGAAGACGAAGGAATTAAACCACAACAATACGATGCTCAACTACGATGTGAGACCTACGTTCAATACCTTTTGTGTGACGGGTGGGGCCCACAATTTTTTTTTTTATTAAAACGAGCAGTGGGGGGGAGGGGGGCCAGAAGCAGGGGGTTTTAAAAAAAATGGGGAAAAGGGTTCTGGTCGGAGAAGAAGACGAAGGGCAGTATTTAAATGAGGGTATAGCGTTTTTTTTCCATACGCTATATATAGCGTACAATAACAAGACGCTATATATGACAGTCAAATCGTCAGGCGATATATATAGATAACGTCATTTGCCGTTAAGGTATAACGTGTTGTATTCATATATATATATATATATAGAGTAATTTGAGTGAAAAAAATAATATTTGGGTTCGATCGAGTACTCCTTAGTACCAATCAATTGTCCTCTTAGGGATGGTTTGGTTATCGATAATAGACTTTTAATTATCTCGATACAAAAATTGAGATTATATTTATCACATATTTAATTATTAATATTAGTTAAAATCATATAAACTTTACACCAAAATTTTGATATTATGTATATCATATAGGATGTGAAATAATAATCCCATAATATCCTTGCTCCAAAGCAAACGACCCCTTAAAGTTAAAAAGCAAAATCATAAGAGAATCATTAAGGGTGTGGCTTATTGTTACTGACTCTGACAAAAATCTTGAAAGACCAGGTAAATATTTATACAAAAAACGTTGGATAATTCTTTCTCTTTTGACTATGTTTTGCTGGTTACCCAATATTTATGATGGTTATTGAGGTATATAACAAGTATCTAATGGGAATAGTCATGATACATGTATACTATCTCAAACACCTCTGTTATCAAACAATATGGTACTAATAAATTAAGACAAGCTTTTATATTAGAAAAACAAGTTTAGATGTTTATACTAAATCAATGAATATATAATAATATGTGTTTTTTGTGTATACTTTTATCAACCATTGTTTAAGCAGTACTATTTCATCTTAACCTATCACTTAATTCGAGTCCATTACTCAAATGATCACTCAACTATCTCAAATTATCTATAAAAGTCATTTTTCTTTCGTTTGTAATAATAAAGTCATTTAACTATGCCTATAGCACTCAGAAGTATTTTACCAAAAAAACGTATGAAGCATTTCTTTAAAACGAATTTATGAGAGAATAGAGGATAAATCCTAACCAAGGATAATTAACTCTACGTCAAAGAATATTGAATAAGAAAATAGGATATAATTAAGCTCATAAACTTTTTAAGATTATAAAAGGTATCGATTGTAAATGACGGGATTACATTCTTGACGTACTGTTATGTAATGTAAGAATAAAGAAGAAAGAGAAGGAATACCATTGACAATTACGAGATCTATCCTTATTGATTCAATAATGATGATTACAAAGATCAGAAGCCAAGATCTAAATCTTCTCTTGTTTTCCTTCGAAACCTTCTCTCGTTCTTCTGTGTTTTTAGAAGAAGCCAAAAAAGTCCCCTTTCTTGTTCTCTTACCTAGTATATCTATAGTAAGTATTCTCCTTTATCCAACGGCCCTTAGCCAGAATACCCTAATCTGCCGATTGTACTTTAGGTCATCCCCCCTAAATGCCACAACATAAACTGTAACGACCCGACCAGTCGTTTTGAATAAGTACAACCACGTCTCCCCATATACTGCTAAATTCATGCTTCACGATTCTTATGTAACTTGCCGGGGAAATTGGTTCGGGTTCGGAAAGGTATTTGAAAGGAATTGAGACACTTAGTCTTCAAGAAGAGCGCTTAAGTTGAATTAAATTGACCGGAAGGTGAAATATGAGTAAACGAATCCGGAATAGATTTTTGATGATTCCAATAGCTCTGTATGGTGATTTTGGATTTAGGAGCATGCCTGTAAAATTATTTGGAAGTTTGTAGTTTAATTAGGCTTGAAATGGCGAAAACGAGAAGTCGTAGTTTGGAAATTTGACCGAGAGGTTGACTTTTTGATATCGAGATCAAAATCCTTCTCAAGAAGTTGGAATAGCTCCATTATGTCATTTATGACTTGTGTGCAAAATTTGGGGTCAATCGGACTTGATTTGATAGATTTCGGCGTTGTTTGTGGAATTTGAAAGTTCCTAAGTCCTTAGGCTTGAACCCGAGGTGGATTTGGTGTTTTGGTTTTGTTTGGAGTAATTCGAAGGCTCGACTAAATTTTGAAGATGTTATGGGATGTGTTGGTATAGTTGGTTGAGGTCCCGGGGGCCTCGTCATGTGTTTCGTGGTGAATTTCGAGCGAGTCCGGGCATTTTGGAACTCTGAGATGGGTCTGACACATTTGGGAGTGCGGACCACACTAAAAATATGCATACCACATAATGGTGTGCGGATCGCACTAAATGGTGTGATGTCTCATACCAAAATGTTCTGCAGGATCGGTTGTTCGACTTTGGAAGTTCATATCTTTTAATCTACAAGAAATTTGGAGATGATTTAAACACGAAAATTGTAGATCTTTGAATCTAATTTTCAGAAACATATTATAACAGTCATTTGGATATCTGTAGCAAAAGTTATAGCCAAAATACCAAAGTCTGCCACTGTAGTCAAATCCACCGCGGTCAGCACTGGTTTCTGTCACGAGGCTTAGGTTTTTATTTCATATTTTGACCTAAAGAGCTCGGATTTTGGCGATTTTTCGAAGGTTTTTGAAGAAATTCATCGGAGTAAGTGATTTTAACACGGATTTGGCTAGAGTACATAAATCTATCATTGGATTCATCATTTGATTCATGATTTGGGATGAAATTTGGGAAGAAAATTTGTGAAACCTTTCGAGTGGGCTTTGTTTCCTTAGAATATTTTGATGGTTTTGTACTGATTTTGGTTAGATTTGGAGCATCTGGAGGCCGATTCGAGAGGCAATGGCATCGTGGGATAGAGTTTGGACCGGATAGAGGTAAGTAATGATTGTAAATGTTTGTCCTGAGGGTATGAAACCCCGGATTTCATATTGTTGTGCTACTTTGAGGTGACACACACGCTATATGACGAGCGTGGGTCGTGCACTGTTGGGGATTGTGACTTAGTCCGTCCCGTATGATTGTTAAACCACGTATTTGATTGAAAACTGTTTGATATCATTATGTTTTGGAAAGTTTTATCATATTTTGGGCTGAAAGCCATATTTGGGCCTCGTGCCAACTGTTTTGGACCCTTAGGGGATTTTTACTACTATTCCTTACTGTTTTGACGTCATATTTGTACTCAGTCATGTTGTATTCTACTGTTTTCATAACTCAGTCATATTTACTCCATTTTGATATTTTAAATGATATTTTGGGCTGAGCATCATGTTTTACTGTTGCCCGAGTGGCATGGGAGATTTTTGACTGAGTGAGGCCGAGGGCCTGTGTTGTGAGGATACTATGGGATCGGGCTCCGCGCCGCAGCAGTGTTATACTGTTTCATGATTTTGAGGCCGAGGCCCTGATTTGTTACGCCACGAGGTGGCTTGTTGATATGAGGCCGAGAGCCTATTTGATTATGCCACGAGATGGCTTGTTATTGCGTTTGGGCCGTAAAGGGCCCCTCCAAGAGGCTGTACACCCCCAGCGAGCGCGAGTACCCAGTGTGAGTGATATGTTGTAGCCCGAAGGGTTGTTGTTGTTTCATATTGATGCTTGAGGGGATGTTCTTGATCCATGTTTGCCCGAGGGGCGGTTCTTAATTTATGTTATGCCCGAGGGGCTGATTACGAGTGATTGTGAGGTAGCCCGAGGGGCTGGTTCTGTTGATATTATGCCCCAGGGGCGATTTATGGTACATATTTTGCCCGAGAGGTTGTTTACGTTTCTATCGCTTTTACTCACTGTTTTGATCACTCGTTTAAAACTATTGAAAGTTGTTAAAAAAAAGGTTTTACTTAAACTGAGCTTGATTTACAAAGAAAACGATTTCTGTACTTTTTGGAAATGTACTGCATTTGCTGTAGCGTTATGTTGTGTTTTACGTATTTTCTTACTGCTCAACTTTCATTTAGTTTTATTACTTACTGAGTTGGCGTACTCACATTACTCCCTGCACCTTGTGTGCAGATTTAGGTATTTCTGAACCAGGTAGCGGGTGTTGATTGCTCAGTGGCAGAGTCATCTGAGTTGGTGAGGTAGCTGCCCGACGTTCACAGCATTGCTTTTCTCCCTCTTGCCTTTTTTATACTGTACCTAGTAAATTTTTAGACTCTTTGTTGTATTCAGACCTTAGTAGATGCTTGTGACTTGTGACACCCCGATGTTGGACTTGTGTATTTATTTCGCATTGTTCATTTAGACTTACATTATGAGACATCTGATTAATTAAAAGCTTAAAAATGATTGTTATTGATTTAATGGTTAATTCGAGAGTTGTGTCGGCTGACCTAGTTTCACGATTGGCGCCATCAAAACCGGGTCGATTTTAGGGTCATGACATGTATTTCTCTATACAAGCTTTCTGATGGTTCGACCTCGGCGGTGACCGAGATACTCGTCGTTATGGTGCCTTATGGATACAATCACGGCTTAATCGACCCCTCGGTATTCCTTTTTGCGTCGATTCTCGTGTGGTCAGATTTTGACCCATACAGTTAGTCCCTCCGCCTATTGAGGTCATCTTTGGGTGAGTTCGATGGGCGGACTTCGTCGATAAGAAAACTTACGAGAAATCTGAGCACCTTGGGCGATGGGCGAATACCTCGTGGCGAGGTAGCGGCGTGATGTTTTGGGAGTTGCATCAGACCGTCAAGTCAGTTCAGAATTTCATTACACCTCATCATGTGTCATTATGGCGCACATTTTTTATGTATCGCGTTGTTTCTCGTACACTTTCCATTTTCAAAATGGCGGCGTTTGGCTTTCCCGCTTAGGGTACTTATACCCCTATAAATAGGGGAAAATCTTTCATTTGAATGTTGTGCTTCCCAATCGCTCAAGAAGGATTTTTGCAACTTTTCTTCTTCTCCTTCAGTTTCTCACATTTCCCTCTCTATTAAAAATTCTTGTGGCCTTTACTTTTTTCCTTTACTATTCCCGATTCTCGCAATCAAAGAAGAGATGGCTAGTGCATCCTCCAATCCTGATAGAGTCGTTGATGCTTCGGTGCCGGAAAACAATATACCCCTACTCTAAGAGGGAGTAGAAATTGCGGAGGACGAGGGTTTTCTAACGGTAAATGAGGTGGTTCCCCGCCCAGGGAAGGAGAGGACTAACTTCAATGGCCCTGTTGGGGACGAGCCGGAACCTGCTTTTTCTATGATGGATGTTGTGGCGCTCATGACATTCAAAGCCAAATGGGGGATCCCTGATCACATTGAAGTTGTTCCGGCGGATCCGGACATAGTGCATATACACCATCCGGGATACTGCATTTTATGTGTATCCCATTGTCATCTGATACACGCTTCCCCTTCCTTCCTTGGTGGTGAACTTTTGCTGCTTCTATGAGGTGTGTCTGGGTCAACTCTATCCGTACGTGTACAAGCTCTTCCTTATACTCATCAAGTACGCGGAACTGGCTGATCGAGGAATTTCTCTACAACACATGTTTCACCTCTTCGCCCCCCATTTTCTTAGAGGCACGTTCACATGTGTTACCGAGGAACCAAGGGTTTGGTGGTAAAGATGGACGACAAGGTAAATTGCCGCTTTTGGTAGAACTTCTTCTACGTTCGAACAAAGCACGTAGTATCGAACCCGGCGCAGTTTCCTAAGACATGGAATTTCGCACGTGGGTCTTTCTTTCATTTTACTTTTTACATTTTTTCTTAAGATGGTTGTCAGTCGTATCCCTTTAATGACCTTGTTGAGTGTGTTTTTGTTTTTTCAGTCGAGAGAGTACCTTCTCCGCTAGTTGCTAATATTGGTGAGTGGGTGAGCGTGATTCTCCCCCATACGATGGGAATTCATGAATGGACACCTTTCCATGAGAGGTTTGGGCGCAAGCCTCCTGCTGGTGAGTCAGCTCATTACGATCTTTGTTGTTTTGTTCTTTGATCCGTAGTTTCTTTTACCTTATCTTTTTTTGGTCAAATCTCTTCTCATTGGCAGGTCGGAGAGGAGTGAGAAGGACGAGGGCTCTTGCGCTTGCTTTCCGCTAGCCGACTTGCTCTGCCCGACCCGTTCCAAGGGCAACTGTGGATGAGGGCATCCAAAGTGTGGTTGCTCGACGGACCACGTCCGCGACTGAACCTATACGTTCAGAGGTTACTCCTTGGTCGGACACTCCGGTTCCCGTAGTCCATTCAACGGATGAACCTTCTCGCAACAGTGGTGAAGAGGTACCCTAAAGAGGCAAAGGTTGTCATAGGGAGCGTCTTTGGTTGAGACGTCCTCGAAGGGCAACCCTACTTTGGCGGTATCTAAAACTGATGGTGATATCGGCTTGGGTGCGGAGGCGACGCCTATTTAGGTCGCAAAAGAGACTATCGTAGTAGGGGGACAGAGTTCAAGGGCCACAACAATTGTTCCGAGCGGTCTATCATTGTCTCGGCAGGGCCACACCCCCTCTTCGGCTAATGAGAGGTTGAAGGGCGTGGTGGTAGATGATTACGAGTTTGATTCCAAAATCGATCCTGAGGACATGAGGATGTTTCAAGAAGGATTTACCAGGGTCGATGTGAGGGCAGAGGGTCTTTTTCGCGTGCTCGAAATTCCATCTGACTTTAACCTGTTGGAGGACACGCTGGAGTTGGTGCCCCAGTTTGACCTTCTGTGCTCCACTGTCGAAAGCGGGTCCCTTCAAGAGATCAATGATTCTGCCTTGTCACGCGGTGTGGCCAGGATGGCCTTGAGGGTGAGTTTCCTTTTGCTATTTTCTTTGTCTTGTGCCATTTTGCTTTCGCTAATTCCTCCCTTTTTTTGGACTTACATACTGGAGATCGAGAGTGCTCATAGGGCTGAGACAAAGGCCGAAGTCTTTTTGAAAATAGCCGCGAAGTATCTCCAGTATCGCAACAGGTGTCGTAAGATGCATGCACAACTTAGGGCGGGCGGTAATACTCAATCCGTTGGGGAGGAGTTGGAGAAAAGAGACGAGGATCTGATACGGTATAACCGCAGATGTAGCGAGCTCGAGGATCTACTTAGTGCCAAAGACAAGAAGCTCGAGGTGGGCAAAGGGGTTGCAGCGGAGTGCGAGGAGCTTCAGGCGAAGGTGCTGTTTTTGCGAGCTGAGCTTGAGCAAAACGCTAATAGAGTCTCCAACCTAAGTGAAGAATGGACGGAGAAGGTGGCTGAGCTAGAAAAGAATGTTACTAAGTTGGAGAGAGTCGATGGGGCTCGAGTGGTAGCTTTGGCGAGGGTGGCGATGCTAGAAGACATTATCCGCATCCTCAGGTCTGAGTGGGAAGCTGAAATGGCGACGGCCACACTGAGGGAGGCACGGCTCGAGGAGCGGATCGGTGAACTTGATCGGGATGCTTCGAGCCTGGGAGACTGAGTTACGGCTCTCGAGGTCGAGAAGGTGAAGTTGTTGGCTCAGCCCCCCCCCCCCCTCAAGAATTTGCCTCTACTGCTATCCCCCGCCGTTTGTATGAACTATGGGTCTATGTTGAGGCCCAACGAGATATATACAAGGGATTGTGGGAGGCGGGGGGCGTTCCTGAGACCATTTTTGAAGATGGTCGGCGAAGGCACACAAGGCTCGTCTTACCTTCGGTTATGACCTTGCGACACTGGAGGCCAGTGATGGTGCTGAGATTGAAGATGGGCATCCTTCTGATGATGACAATGCTGGAGAGAACGTCGTTGGAAATAATGCCGAGTGAAGTTTTTTGCAGCTTTTGTACTTAGTTTTCTTTTGTTCTTTTGTTGTTGTTTGTTTTTATTTTTTTCATGGGGCCCACTTTTGGCCTATTGTAAGGGGCAGTTGTTGCATATGTACATTTTCTGAATAAGACAATTGTTTTGCCTTTGGTTGCATATCTTTGGACTTTCCTTTTTTCTCTTTTTTTTTGAAAAAGATCTTCAGATTTCCCCGTGATGAATCCTTGATTTTTAATTAGGAATTCAAATGAGGTCAAATTTAATTTGCTTGTTTCGAGTGAGATCAGATTTCATCTAATTAGTTTGAACGAAATCACTTTTGATTTGCAAATTCAAGTGACGTTGAATTCTGATGTGCCAACTTGGGCAAAATAGGTTGACTTGTAAATTCGAGCGAGGTCTAATTCAGAATTGCCAACTTGAGTGAAGTCAGTTTTGACTATTTGATTCGAGCGGGGTCGAATTCAGACTTGCCCACTTGGGCGAAGTCAGTTTTGACTTATTGATTCGAGCGAGGTCAAATTCAGACTTGCCAACTTGGGCGAAGTCAGTTTTGACTTGTTGATTCGAGCGAGGTCGAATTCAGACTTGCCAACTTGGGCAAAGTCAGTTTTGACTTATTCGATCGAGGTCGAATTTTACTTCCGCTTGGCGATGGACAGGGGCAGTAGGGGTGTAAATTCGAGCGAAGTCGAATTATGACCCGTTATGAGTTCGACGAGGTCGGACCTTGACTTGTTAATTCGAGCGAGATCAAATTTAGATTTTCCTTTGGCGATGACCTAGGGTCGTAGGGGTGTAAATTCGAGCGAAGTCAAATTATGACTCATTATGAGTTCGACGAGGTCGAACCTTGACTTGTTAATTCAAGCGAGATCAAAATTACACTCTATGCATACGGGTACAAAAATAAGGCAGGATAAGCCAGTTATTTCAAAGAATCGCACAGTAGGCTATCGTCCCTTCCTAAAAGGTAGAAGTATAGATCGGTATATAACGTTAATATAGCTAATAGGATTGCGGGCGTGCTAAGTGCGTAGTGACCGTAATCCCACTTTGAGTACTCATACGACGTACCAAACCCATCGCTACAGCGGAGCGGGGATTTGGTATAGATATCAGACATCATTTCGATTTCATACAAAGATCTGACCTTGATTGGTTTGGTTATTTCAAAAGTTTGCCTACAACTTTCTCAAGTTGGTATTTATACTGATAGGGTGAGGCTACGGCAACCGGGAGGTAAAACTCTGACTGGCTTTAGATCTAGAGGGAACTAAAATTTTGGCTAAAAAATTCTCACAGACGACACCAAATTGTTTTATCAAAAAAAGTATCAAACCTTTCTTTAAAATGAATTAATGAGAGAATAGAGGATAAATCCAGTCAAGGATAATTAACTCTAGGTGAAAGAATATTAAATAAGAAAATAAGATATAATTAAGCTCATAAACTTTTTAAGATTATAAAAGGTATCGAATATAAATGACGGGTTTACATTCTTGTCGTATTGTTCCGTAATGTAAGAATAAAGAAAAAAGAGAAGGAATGTCATTGACAGCTACGGGATCTATCCTTACTGATTCAATAATGATGATTACAAAGATCAGGAACCAAGATCTAAATCTTCTCTTGTTTTTCCTCCGAAACCTTTTCCCGTTCTTTTGTGTTTTTAGAAGACGCCAAAAAAGTCCCCTTTCTTGTTCTCTTACCTAGTATATATAGAGTAAGTATTTCCCTTTATCCAACGGTCCTTAGCCAGAATACCCTAATTTGTCAATTGTACTTTAAGTCGTCTCCTCTAAATGTCACAACATGTATTTCGCCATACAGGCTTTCTGATGGTTCGACCTCGGCCATGGTCGAGATACTCGTCGTTATGGTGCCTTATGGATACAACCACGGCTTAGTCTACCCCTCGCCGTTCCTTTTTGCGTCGATTCTCATGTGGTTAGATTTCGACCCATACAAGAAGGTCACTTAACTCATTGATAATTTAGAGGGTAAATAGGTATTTGACAATCAAAAATTTGAAAAATCTAATTAAGTGACCTTCTGAGTGCAATAGTCATAGTTAAATGACTTTGTTGTTACAAGCGGAAAAAAAATAACTTTAGGAGATAATTTGGGATAGTTGAGTGACGAATCATTTTGTGTTTACATAGGATCCGGGAACGAGTCGCATCCTAAGGGGTGTAATGCAAATATTTCTCGATGATTCATGTTTGGATAAAATAATAGTATAATTTGATATAAATATTTAATGAAAATGAAAATTTTCAGTATTCAAATTTTGGACTACTGAGAAAGTTGCTGTGTGACTGCTGCCTATTATCAATTGGCCTACGTACCTTATAGTAATAAGACAAGGCCCTCAGATAAAAATAACTTGGCTTTGGACTTATTGTGAAAGTCTTTCTGACTGTCTCTCTCTCCTGTTTATTATGACTCTCTCTCTCTCTTCCAATTTTGAATCATTCCATTCTCTGCAGAAGCCAGGAATATCCATCATTCCTTATCTGTCACCCCCTTCCCCTTCATAATAAAGTCTCTCTTTTGCCTGCTGCTTTTCCCCTTTGTTAATCCCAAAACTCTTTTGCAGTCATTTCAAAAATATTTTATTGGCTTTATCTGAAAGCCTAAAGGATGAAGAATTTAATGCACTACTCAGTTTTTGTAAAGTAGTACTACTAGTATGTATATATACAGGTAAAATATACTGTTTGAATACTGTTTCTTTTAGGGAGACACTGCTGTTTGTACTGATGTTAATGACAGGTTTAACCCTAGTCAAGGTCCTACAACTTCTAAGGGAAAAAGATAAAATTTGGGCCGTGAAGTTTTCAGATTTTGTTTTAGTTGGACTTATCTATGGTGTGCAACACCTCTTAAAAGAAAATATACCCTTTTGTTGATTCTTGTCACACATTCGTTGCATAACACAAGTTGAATCTCCCTATTTAGGTGAGTAAAGATATTATTTTATCAAATTGAAGCGAAAAAATGCTGGAATAAATATAGACCTTTCACTTTATAAAATGTCCGAAACTAAAATCAGTTCTTAATTTCCCATTAATAAGAAATATAACTACTCAGTTTGGGAGCTTCCTTCGAATCATGTTGTTCTACTGATGAGTCAAGATCTATCTTTAATGACAACAGAAACAGCATCATAATTTCAAAATACTACAATAATCATTATATCCAACTTGAAAAACACTTTTAAAAGAAGTAAAACAAACATGTTTCTTTCTATTGGAAAGTAAAATTTTTGTTCATTAACCACAAAATTCCAACGGTATAGTAAAACGATGCTGTAGTAATTAACATATACCACTAGTACATATTGGTAGAATACATAAGCAGCCCTTAAATTTGTCAATACTTTTTAATTTAGACACTCAAACTATAGATGGTATCTACTGGATACTTGAACTCGTGTTAAATTGTGGCTATTGAACACAAATTGATGACATGGCATGATGAGTGTACTACACACCTATTTTAAGCGCATAAGAAGCTTGATATTTTCTTTAGAAATATTTTTCTTTATCATTTTTTCTTCATTCCGTGCCAAACATGCATTGATCTCTGTTCAAGTAGAGCATGTGCAGCTCACGTGTATTAGTTAGTTAGAATGTTAGTTACATCTGTTAGGTAGTTAATGACAGTTGTTAATGAGTTGTATTAGTTTGATAAGTTAATTAATGATAGTTATTGGTTAGTATACATGTACAGTGTTACCTACTGAATGTGCTAATGAAATAGTTGCCTCCTCCAAGATCTCTCTCTCTCTTCTGACTCCATTAACGAGCAAGGTGGAAGCTTCAATCTTTGCATTTCAATATGGTATCAGACTGGGAGTAATTGATTCTACACACCGCATCTTGTTTAGGTTGAAATTCACAGATATGTTTCAATTTGATCGTTGATCGATTATTATAAAAATGGCAGAAACTTCGATCGACCACACACATCCTTTATACCTAGGTCCATCCGACATTCCAAGCTTTGTTTCTATACCAGTGAAATTCACATGATTAGACAATTACGGGCTTTGGAGAAGGTTGATGAGGATCGCACTTTTGAGGAAAAGGAAGCTAGGGTTCGTTACTGGCACATGCAAAAAGGATCTGTACAAAACAATTGAATTGCAGGAACAATGAGAAACTTGCAATGCGGTGGTGCTGTCATGGATCATGAAGAGTGTGTGTGCTGAACTCCTAGGTGGTATCGTCTATGCATCAAATGCACATCTCGTTTGGGAAGACCTACGAGAGAAATCACGTAAGGCACAAAGCAGTCTATAATGAAGCAGTAAAACCATTTAAAAACATTGAATCAGTGAAAGATAGGTAAAAATCCTTTAACTCAAATATAATTTCATAAAAAGACCTTTTTCAACTATTAAGCGGGTAATTGACAGGCAATTAAGGAAAGTAAACACATAAAGGTTTGCCCCTCGGGCACAGTATCAACAAACCGCCCCTCGGGCAACATCTCAGAACAATACCAGCCCCTCGGGCTCAATCTCATATCACAATGGGTACCCGCGATCACTGGGGATGTGCAGACTCCTGGAGGGGCCCCTTACGGCCCAAGCGCAATATCAAGCTATCTCGTGGCATCAACACTAGGCCCTCGGCCTTATATCAATCAAGCCACCTTGTGGCGTACATGTCTCAGGCCCTCGGCCTCATAATCAATGTCAAATATTTCTTCGCCACATAGGCCCTCAGTCAAAATTCTCACAAGCCATTCGTGCAACAGTAAAACAGTGATTCCTCAGCCCAATTATCATTAAAAGATCATTTAAGTATTAAAAACAGAGTAAACATGGCTGAGTATAAAAACAGTGGAAAATAACATGACTGAGTTCAAGTGTAAAGTCAAAACAGTGAGGAAATGTCAATATAAATCCCTGAAGAGTTCAAATAGTTGGCACGGGGCCCAAATATAACATTCGGCCCAAATAATGATGATAGCAAATAGATTTTAGTCAAATACGCAGTAAAATCATCAATCGGGGCGGACCAAGTCACAATCCCCAATAGTGCACGACCCCATGCTCGTCATCAAGCGTGTGCGTCACCTTAATATAGCACTACGATTTGCAATCCGGGGTTTCAAACCCTCAGAACATCATTTACAATCATTACTCACCTCGAACCGGTTAAATCTCTAACTTGCAGCGCCTTTTCCCCTCGAAACGACCTCCACTCACGTCGAATCTATCCAAAATCAGAACGAGGACGTCAAAATAGGCTAAGGGAATGAAGCCCAAGCAAAAATAATCAAAATACTACACAAATCCCGAAATTACCAAAACCCGACCCCGGGCCGACGTCTCGAAATTCGATAATTTTTAACATCAATAGATTCCTTATCTCCCCACGAGTTCATACATATCAAAATTTAAGAAATCTGACCTCAAATGGTCATTCAAATCGCCAAGCAAAGGTCTAAGTTTCCAAGCCCTAGCTCCTCCAATTTTAATCCTTAATTCCCAAAATTTCTAGTTCTAATCCGTGAAATAATAGTATAGGAACGAGTTTTAGGTCCAAATTCCTTACCTCAATGAAGTTCCCTTGAAATCCCTCTTTCAAATCGTCCAAAAAGCTCCAAAGCCGAGATAAAAATGGTGAAATTAGCTAAAATTCGCGAAGGCCACAATTTATACTTTCTGCCCAGACAATTTTCGCATCTGCGACCCAATACCCGCTTCTCTGGTACTGTATATGCGGCCAATTAACCGTTTCTATGGATCTTCACTTAACGGCCAGAAATCGCACCTGCGCTCAACATTCCGCACCTGCGGCTTCGCAGGTGCGGTCCCACAATCGCATTTGCGGTTCCTGACAACTCCTCAGTAATTTACTTCTGCGGCTCCTTTTTCGCATGTGCGGTGTTGCACCTGCGGTCCCCAATCCGCAGGTACAGAAATACCAAAAGCAGCAAATTCAGCAGCTGCAACAAAGTCTCAAACTCCTCGTCAACCATCCGAAATCACCCCGAGGCCCCGGGGGCCTCAACCAAAAGCACAAATGTATCCTAATACCTTATTCATACTTGTTCCAATCTTTAAAACACTTCAAACAACATCAAATCAACCAAAACACATTGGATTCAAGCAAAACTTTCTAAAATCTTCTGAATTCCTCTTTTGATCAAAAACTCAATCAAACCACGTACAAATGACCTGAAATTTTGCACACACATCCCAAATGACACAACGGAGCTACTGCAACTCTCGGAATTCCATTCCAACCCCTATATCAAAATCACATCAACCAATCGGAAATCGTCAAAATATCAACTTCGTCAATTCAAGCCTAAATCTACTCTGAACCTCCGAAATTCATTCTGATCACGCTCCTAAGTCCCAAATCACCTCCCGAAGATATTCGAACTATCGGAACTCATATCCGAGCCCTCTAACACATAAGTCAATATTCGACTGACTTTTCAAACTAAAGCTTCCTCAAAAGAGACTAAGTGTCTCAAACCTTACCAAAATTCACTCCGGATTCGATCCAACCAATCCGATACCACATAACACGGATAAATAAAGCATAAAGAAGCAGAAATGGGGAAAATGGAGTGATAACTCATGAGACGACTAGCTGGGTCGTCATAACACTATCCTTCCAGATCCCACAGCGTGAGATAATACTGGGTATGTTGTTATTGTTGTTGAATATTTTATTAATGTATATGGCTATTTATTGAATCCAAAGTAAAGTAAATGTTGGATTTATCATCAGATGCATGTAATTATTACTAGAGTCTGGTTGTAATACAAGTCATTTATAATTGTAAATGATTTCCAACTTTGGGAAGAATTATTGTTTTGCTAAGTATTTATATTATTTTATTTTTTCAGAAAAGAAAATCTTAGAAAATTAGTACTCCATTCCCTTACACTCTGTTTATATTTGAGAGAGTGGGAAAGAAAAAAAATTATCCAATCATAGCTAAATCAATTCACCTTGGAGCTCTTATGCATTTTTCTGCATTTGTGAAAGTTGTTGGAGAAATGTCAAGTTATTGTCATAGTCAAGGATTGGAAGTTAAGTCAAAAAGTAGGAGATCCATAAATGAAATTCAAGAGAAATTGTAAACACAACAAAAAGAGGTAGAAAAATAACGTCGTAAACGAGAGAGTGTAGAATGCCAGCTAAAATAAGTACATAAACAGCTTGAAGAGGAGCGGAAAAATCGAGAAGTCATGGTGCTTGACCAAAAACTATTAAAAGAGAGCATGCTGGCGCTAGCATCCGATGTGCTAAGTAATGAGGTATTTCATTTACTTACTTTTGATCCTAAGAATATCTCTGTCAAATTACACAACAATAAAAGTGGTAGCATGTTACTAGCATTGCTCTAAACACAAGAAAACAGACAGTATCTAATCGAAGCATAGCTCTAGAATTGGTTGCAAATAAGTGTCCAGCATACATACTTGCAAAGTAAAAATCACTCATGTACTAAACTAATAAATGATACCTTATTACTTACCATATGATCCACCAAATAGCACAACATGATATGCCTGTACTATAAATTACTTTTGTCGCTCTCACTATCTCTGTTTTCGACTTGTTCCCATATCATTCCTTTCAACTAATTTTTACGACAAATTAAGTTATGTAGTTTTACTATGTTTAACTGAATGGAGTTTCTGTTGGAATTCTCAACATTATTTTTAATTTAAGTGATTCAAATGAGGCAAGTCGTTCAAGACTCATGGATGACATCACGGTAAAAAAACTTTTGTCTAACTCTTGTAAAAGTAATTCCTTGGTTGATATTGTTTAATGACATGTGTAACTCTCATTATTTGTTTCTTCATATTCCTCAAAGCAGTTTTATATACTTTTCTATGAGAAACAATATAAACATAGTGGCTTTGTAATGAGATATGATGCAGAATAAGAGATGCTCAAACATTGGTGCTATAGCGTTTTATGTTTAGATGTAATGTCAAATTTATTATTGAACTTGAACAATGGTTTGGAATATCTAATTAGTCAATATGGGAAAATAAATAATTGACAGGGAACAATATCTTAGACATCTGATTGATTGTGTTGGTATATTGATAATTTATATAATGCAAAGACATTTATATTGCTTTCCTCCATTTATATTTAGGTGTCAACAATTTATTTAGTTCTCTGTCATCTGAGTTCAAAAGGAGAAGCTGCTTGATCTTGGGCCTTTAAAAAATTATAGACTAAAGTCATATACAGAGAGTGTCTTATACTTTGGAGAGAAAAAATTAGAAGAAAATAAAGAATGCAGATATAATGTGATTTTGTGGTGCTATGCAAAATTACCAAATTGAGATATTATGGCCATAACATGCTATGCTTTCTGCGCTCGTTTATGTGAGATGCACAACTGTGGATGCTATAATTGCAATCTTTACAAATTACAATTGTGCATTATAGCCGGAAAGATCACTACAACAGAGAAAGAGCATAATTATGCTTAATAGTTTGATAAAGAAAAAAATTTGGAGTGCTTTAAAAGCTACATGGAATTGTTATCCTGGTCTTGGTACTGAAAATTGATTAGTCATGCCTTTGAATTTGGGCCACTACAAGTCTAACAACCATGCATAGTACATGGATTTCTATAGTAGGTAGTTAGCTCTCTTCTTTTATGTTACATGGTGCATGTTCTTATTTGAAGATTTCTTAGCTTTAGCTTGGTTATAAGAATCTTTTTATATCATTCATTGGTGCCTAAATTATTCTTTTTTTATCTGTATTTGTATAGTTTATAGTTTCCTTTTATAAAAAAATATAATTATAATTTATCTATTTTTTTGTAGGATGAGGATGAGCAAACCAACTTAGCTGACAATATGGTTCATCTAATGATCAAGCTACTGGAAGAAGATTTACTTTATAGGTTGTTATTAGATTAGAAATTATGATCATATAGATGCTCTTATTTTTTTTTTAAAGTAAGAGCATGTGGTTTAGTAGTATTTAATTTTTGAAAGCATGTAAATACTTAGTGCATCAGTTGTATTAACTTTTGCGAATATGTATCATATATTAATTTATATATGTATGTGATATTTTAAAAGAAGATGTGAATTATATATGTAACAACTATACATTTATTATTGCTAGTTATAAAACAGAAAATATAATATTATTGATAAAAAGTGATTTGGGCCCACAACAATACTTGTTGCTAAAAGCCTTTATAACAGATTATTAACTACCCTCCCGCCAATTTTTTGCCACAAGTAATATTATTGCGAAAATAATAATAATTTATCGCAACAATTACTTTTGTTGCTAAATATTTTTATAAGCCACAAGTATGTAACCAAAATATAATTTATGGCAACAATATTTCTTGTTGCGTTAAGTCAGCTTTTGCCAACGACATCTTTTGTTGTTGCAAAAACTTTTCCCATCATCATTTATTGCAACGACATGCAACAACTTTTCTGTTGTTGCCAAAAGCACTTTTCGCAACAGTATTCAATATATGGCAACGAAAAAATTTGTTGCGAATTCTGGACTTTCTTGTAGTGTTCAATCAAGCATATGTTATGCTTGTACAAGATGAGAGTCAACAAACAGTTGGTGCTAATATTGTGACTGATAAGGTCGTTGTTATTGCAATGCAAGCAGGAAGAGATAAAGGCTTTCGAGGAAGGAAGCAATTTATGCAATGTGAGCACTGTCACATAAGGAACCACACTAAAGAAAATTGCTACAAACTCATTGGTTATCTATTTGGTTTTAACCAAAGGAAGAAAACTAGTGCTAGAACTCAGAATTATGGTCGAGGAAAATCAGATAGCTGAAAGAGGGAGTCACTTGCTGTTGTGAATCATGCGTATGTAGGCTCATCCTCTCAAGCAGCTGAGGGTGGACAACTCATAAAGCCTGCTGACAAAGGACATTACTTCACTGATAAGAAATATAGCCAGATACTCAACCTTCTCATCAAGGATTCTGGGGAATGTCAAGCAAATACAACAGGTAAGGTCACTAGCCTAATGTCTAAATTTGATCAAAGGGACAGAGATTGGATTGTTGACTCATGAACAACCCATCACATTGCTTCTAGTCTAGAATTGCTTGACAATACCACGAGCACAGATAGGTTCATCAGAGATAAGGGAAACTTACCTACAGGGGAGAAAGCTGATATTACTCACATTGGTAATACTGAACTATTTGACACTGAAGTAATCAGAAATGTGCTTTATGTACCTAATTTTAGGTTCAACCTATTATCAGTTTCAAAGCTAACCAAGTCACTATCTTGCAATATCAATTTATTTCCCGACTTCTGTGTATTTTAGGATCTTTGGAGTGGCAAGACGAAGGGGATTGGTAAAGAAAATGAAAGATTGCATGTTCTCAAAGATGGTAGAAGTGAGTAGAGTGTTTGAAGGAGATAGCAGCCTATGGCATAAGAGGCAAAGTCATCCTTCACTGTATGTCATGAAGAATATGAGAGCCTTACACGTTAATACTAGTAGTTTAGCACAAAATACCTATTTTGTATGTCCATTGGCAACACAAACAAGGTTGAAGTTTTCTCTTAGTGACTCTAGATCTAATTTTCTATTTCACCTTGTACACATGGACTTATGGGGACCTTATAAAATTCTAACTTTTGATAGAAAACACTATTTTCTTACAATTATGGATGATCAATCTAGGTACACATAGATATATTTTCTGCAGATGAAATCTGAGGTCATAGTTGTAATGAAACAGTTTCTAACCATGCTTCAGAACTAGTTTGGAACTTTAGCCAAGCTTATTATAACAAGTACTGAGATTGAGTTTTTCAATACTCAGTGTGCAGAATTGCTAAATGATCTTGGCATAATTCATCAAAGCAATTATGCCTATATCCCTCAAAAGAATAACATAGTTGAGAGGAAACATAGGTATATCTTAGACACTGCTAGAACATTGAAGCTTCAAGGAACAATACCTATCAAGTATTGGGGCATTTGTGTGAAAAGTGTAGTATGCTTGATCAACATAATACCTTCTTGTGTTTTAGAGGACAAGACACCTTTTTGAGCTATTGTACAGCAAAAAGGCATCACTGATGCATTTGAGAGTACTGAGATATTTGTGCTTTGCAACAATCTTGCCCAAGGGAGACAATTTTGTAGAAAGGGCAAGTATGTTTGTTTTCATGGAGTATTCAGAGACACAAAAGGGGTATATACTCATTGACCTAAAAATCAAACAATTTTTCACATGTAGAGATGTGATATTCAGAGAGTCAATGTTTCCTTTTGCTCATAAAAATAATGGTACATTGCATTCAAGACACTCATTAGGAGTTGAATTCACAGATGTGCTCTCCCTTATACATTGAGACTATAGAGATGAAATCCACAACTGAAACTCAAAATATGCCAGTTGAAGGAGAAAAGTCAATCCAACATGAGGAAGTAATTCAAACTGATCTACAGACTCACGAGCTGCAAGACATAATAGTGATTGAGGAAGAAACACAAGCTGGAACAGAAAATAATGTCCCACCTGCAGCTCAAGGAAGTGAAGAATATCAAGAAAGTCCACATCAAAATACAAGTGCATAGCATGTTCTGGAGAATGATAATGCAAATGTTGAACCACAATGTGGTAGAAAGTCCATCATACAGTCTAAGGAGCCTATTTGGATGAAATATTATGTCATCAGTAAGAAGTCCAACACCTATAGTTATCCACTCTCAAACTATTTGGCCTATGACAAAACGACTCCTAGCTATCAATACTATCTATCTGTGACGACCCGACCAGTCGTCTCATAAGTTACTGCTCCATTTCCCTTATTTCTGCTTCTTATTACTTTGTCTATTGGTTTTATGAGTGATAGAGTTGGTTGGCTCGGGTTTGGAAAGGTTTTGAGAGGGTTTGAGACATTTAGTCTCTTTTGAGTAAGCTTAAGTTGGAAAAGTTAACCGGATGTTGGCTTATATGTTAGAGGGCTCGGATGTGAGTTCCGATGGTTCAGATAGCTTCGGGAGGTGATATGGGACTTAGAAGCGTGATCGGAATGAGTTTTGGAGGTTCGGAGTAGATTTAGGCTTGAATTGGCGAAGTTGATATTTTAGCGATTTCCGGTTGGTAGGCGAGATTTTAATATAGAGGTCGGAATGGAATTCCGAGAGATACAGTAGTTCCTTTGGTTCATTCGGATGTGTGTGCAAAATTTCAAGTTATTTGGACGTGGTTTGGTTGGGTTTTTGATCAAAAGTGGAATTCGGAAGATTTTAGAAAGCTTGGCTTGAATCCGACGTGTTTTGGTTGATTTGGTGGTGTTTAAGGTGTTTTGAAGATTGGTACAAGTTTAAATAAGGTATTAGGATATGCTTGTGCTTTTGGTTGAGGTCCCGGGGGCCTAGGGGTGATTTCGGATGGTTAACGGGAAGTTTGAGATTTTGTTGCAGCTGCTGAAGTTGCTGTTTTTGGTATTTCCACATCTGCGGATCGGGGACCGCAGGTGCGGCACCGCATATGAAGAGGAGTGGCCACAGAAGCAAAATCCGGAGATGTTGGCAGGAACCGCAGAAGCAGTTGGAAGACCGCACCTGCGATGGCGCAGTTGCAGATATTGGACCGCAGATATGGAATTTAGGATTTAAGTGAGGACCACAGAGGCAGTGGTTTTGACTGTAAATGCAGTACCGCAGAAGCGAAAATTGGGCCGCAGATGCGAAAATGTCTGGGCAGAAAGTATAAATTGTGGCCTTCGCGAATTTTGAGTTATTTCACCATTTTTTACTTCGGCTTTGGGAGCTTTTGGACTATTTGAAAGAGAGATTTCGAGGGAACTTCATTGAGGTAAGGAATTTTGACCTAAAACTTGTTCCTATGCTATTATTTCACGGATTAGAGCTAGAAATTATTCGAATTTAGGGTGAAAATTGGGAAAACTAGGGTTCTGAAACTTAGACCTTTTCTTGAGGATTTGAAGGACCATTTGAGGTTGGATTTCAGAACTTTTTATATGTATGAACTCGTGGGGAGATAAGGAAGCTATTGATATAAAAATTATTGAATTACGAGACATGGGCCGGGGGTCGGGTTTTGGTAAATTTCGGGATTTGTGTCATATATTGATTGTTTTCGCTTGGGCTTCGTTCCCTTAGCCTATTTTGACAACCTCGTTTTGATTTTGGATAGATTCGACGCGAGTGGAGGCCGATTCGAGGGGCAAAGGCATCGCAAGCTAGAGATTTGATCGATTCTAGGTAAGTAATGATTGTAAATGATGTTCTAAGAGTTTAAAACCCCAGATTGCACATTGTAGTGCTATATTGAGGTGACACACACGCTTGATGACGAGCGTGGGGTCATGCACTTTTGGGGATAGTGACTTAGTCCGTCCCGAATGACTATTTTACCGCATATTTGACTGAAATCTATTTGCTATCATCATGATTTAGGATGAATGCCATATTTGGGCCTTGTGCCAACTATTTGAACCCTTCGAGGACTTTTATTGATATTTCTTCACTGTTTTGACTTTATACTAGAACTCAGTCATGATATATTTCACTGTTTTCATTCTCAGCCATGTTTACTATGTTTTAAAAACTTATATGATCTTTTAAAAGATAATTGGGTTGAGAAATCCTGTTTTACTACTGCCGAGTGGCTTGTGAGGATTTTTGACTAAGTAAGACCGAGGGCCTATGTTGTGAGGAAACATTTGATACTGATTATGAGGCTGAGGGCCTGAGATATGTATGCTACGAGGTGGTTTGATTGATATGAGGCTGAGATCCTAGTGATGATGCCACGAGATGGCTTGATATTGCACTTGGGCCGTAAAGGGCCCCTCTAGGAGTCTGTACACCCCCAGTGAGCGCGGTGCCCATTGTTATCTGAGATTGAGCCCGAAGGGCTGGTATTGTTCTGAGATGTTGCTCGAGGGGGGGTTGTTGATACTGTGCCCGAGGGGCGAACCTTTATGTGTTTATCTTTTCTTAATTACCAGTCAAATTACCTGCTTAATTGTTGAAAAAGGCTTTTCATGAAGTTAAATTTGAGTTAAAGGATTCTTATCTATCTTTCACTGGTTTACTATTTTAATGGTTTTACTACTTCATTATAGCATGCTTTTGTGCCTTACGTGATTTTCTGCTTTTAGTCTTTATTTATGATTATTACTCACTGAGTTGGAGTACTCACTTTACACCCTACACCCCGTATGCAGATTCAGGCGTTGCTGATCCTACTAGTGCGAGTTGAGAGCTCCCGACAGACATTCGGAGTCCACGAGGTAGCTGCTTGGCATCCGCAGTCCCGTATTTCTCCTCCTTTATCATTTCTATCTCTTTTCAGACATTTATACTAGCTTATAGACTTATCAAACTTATATTAGGATTCATAGATGCTCATGACTGGTGACACCCCGGTAACAGGTTGTGTTGGGTTGTTCTTCCGCATACTTATGATATTATCTGCTACTTTGGATTATTTTATCATTTTTTAGACTTACTCCTTATGGTTTAACTGTTTAAAAATTGAATTAGGATTAGTTGGATGGCCTTGTCTTCACGAGAGATGTCATCACGACCAGGTCCAGGTTTAGGGTCGTGACAAGTTGGTATCAGAGCCTAGGTTACATAGGTCTCACAAGTCATGAGCAGGTTTAGTAGAGTCTCGCGGATCGGTACAGAGATATCTGTATTTATCCTCGAGAGGCTATAGAACCTTTAGGAAAAACTTCATATTCTTGAAATTCTTGTCGTGCAAATTTGTTGATCCGAGTACTAAGCTTTTGTTATTCTATTCTCTCACAGATGGTGAGGACACGCGCTACCGATCAGGATGGACGACCACCAGTACCACCAGCTGTGGCCACTAGAGGTCGAGGATGCAGTCGAGGCCGTGGTAGGGGCAGAGCAGCTAGAGCAGCACCTGTAGATCCACCAGCTGCCCCAGTTCAGTATCAGGTTCCAGTTATGGACGCTCCCGCAGCACCAACTGTGCCCATTGTGATTCTGGGTCTTCAGGAGGTCTTGGCTCAGATTCTATCAATTTGCACTGGCCTAGCTCAGGCGGTTTCGGTCACTATAGCCGCAACTACTTCTCAGGACGGGGGAGGCAATCAAACTCCCGCTGCTCGCACACCTGAGCAGGTCATGCAGGGACTTCAAACGCCGGGGGAACATCCAGCCCAACCGGTTGCAGCTGTTCAGGACTATGTAGTTCCTGCCATGCCGGAGGATGAATAACGTAGGTTGGAGAGGTCTGGTAGACTGCAGCCTCCCACCTTCAGTGGTGCAGAGGGTGAGGATGCCCAGGATTTCTTAGATAAGTGTCAAAGGATACTTCGTACAGTGGGTATTCTGGAGGCTAGCGGGGTCGCTTTCACTACTTATCAGTTTTCTGGAGCCGCCTTCACTTGGTGGGAGGCTTTTGAGAGGCGTAGGCATGTTGGTACAACATCTCTTACCTGGCAGCAGTTCTCCGTTCTCTTTCTAGAGAAGTATGTGCTGCAGTCCTGCAGAGAGGAGCTGTGTAGGGAGTTTGAGTGGTTGCATCAGGGAGAGATGACTGTGATGCAGTACGAGATGAGGTTCTCCAAATTAGCTCGTCATGCTATTTGGATGGTTCCAACAGATAGAGAGAGGATTAGGAGGTTTGTTGATGGCCTCACTTATCAGCTTCATATTCTCATTACCAAGGAGAGGTTGATTGGTGCTACCTTTGAGGAGGTTGTAGACATTGCTCGGGATATTGAGTCTATTCTTCGCCAGGAGCGCGAGGAGAGGGAAGCCAAGAGGCCTCGAGGATCTAGTAGTTACAGCGGTACTCCTTCGAGAGGTCAGTTTCAGCACGACAGAGGCCGTCCATTCAGGCATGCTCAGCCAGCTCACCCAGGTTATCGTGGGGCGTCATTGGGTCATGGTTCTCACAGTTCTCATCAGGGCCAGTCATCACTTAGTGCCCTTCCAGCTCAGAGTTCGTCTCGTGCTCTATCAGTTTAGGGCTCTTCTATGCCAGATGCATCTGCTAGTCACTCCAGTGCGAGGGGTTCCCTTCAGTCCCTTTCTCCAGCACCTAGGAGTTGTTTTGATTGTGGTAAGATGGGTCATATGTAGAGGCAGTGCCCTAGTCGTCTTACGAGCGCATCTCAATAGAGGGGTCAGTCATTGGCTTCAACGCCAGTTACTTTACCACCACCCGCCCAGTCAGCTATGGATGGAGGTCAGTTAGCTAGGGGTCACCTCAGAGGGGGAGGTCGATCAGGTGGTGGTCAGACCCGTTTCTATGCACTTCCATGCAAACCCGTTGCTATTGCTTCAGATGCTGTTATTACAGGTATTGTTTCAGTCTGCCACAAAGATGCCTTTGTATTATTTGATCCCGGTTCCACCTTTTCTTATGTGTCATCATACTTTACTCATTATTTGGGTACGCCTTGTGAGTTTCTTGCTTCACCTGTTCATGTATCTACCCCGGTGGGCGATATTGTTATTGTAGATCGTGTGTACCGGTCGTGTGTGGTGACTATTGGGGGTTTGGAGACCAGTGTAGATCTTTTATTATTGTGTATGGGGATTTTGATGTCATTTTGGGCATGGATTGTCTATCTCCATGTCGTGCTATTCTGGACTGTCATGCTAAGACAGTCATATTGGCTATACCGGTATGCCACGGATTGAGTGGCGAGGTGTGATTGACTATGTTCCCAGTAGGGTAATCTCATTCTTGAAAGCCCAGCATATGGTTGGGAAGGGATGTCTTTCGTATCTAGCCTTTGTGAGGGATGTCGGTGTTGAGACTCCTAGTATTGATTCTGTTCCAGTTGTGAGGGATTTTCCCGATGTGTTTCCTGCTGACCTGTCGGGCATGCCACCGGATAGGGACATTGATTTTGGTATTGACCTGGTGCCGGGAACTAAGCCCATTTCTATTCCGTTGTATCGTATGGAACCAGCGAAGTTGAAAGAGTTAAATGAGCATCTTTAAGAACTCCTTGATAAGGGATTCATTCGGCCTAGTGTGTCATCTTGGGGTGCGCCGGTTCTATTTGTTAAGAAGAAGGATGGCACTATGAGAATGTGCATCGATTATAGGCAATTGAACAAAGTAACAATCAAGAACAAGTATCCTTTGGCTCGCATTGATGATTTATTTGACCAGCTTCAAGGAGAGAGAGTGTTTTCCAAAATTGATCTCCGTTCGGGTTATCACCAGTTGAAGATCAGGGACTAGGATATTCATAAGACAACTTTTAGGATGCGATATGGTCATTATGAGTTCTTGATGATGTCTTTTGGGCTGACCAATGCCCCAGCAACGTTCATGCATTTGATGAACAGCGTGTTCCGGCCTTATCTCGACTCGTTTGTCATAGTCTTCATTGATGATATTCTGGTGTATTCGCGTAGTCAAGAGGAGCACGCGGAGCATTTGAGAGTTGTGTTGCAGAGATTGAGAGAGGAGAAACTTTATGCAAAATTCTCCAAGTGTGAGTTTTGGCTCAGTTCAGTGGCTTTCTTGGAGCACGTGGTGTCTAGCGAGGGTATTCAGGTTGATCTAAAGAAGATAGAGGCAGTTTAGAGTTGTCCCAGACTGTCCTCAGCCACAGAGATTCGCACCTTTCTTTGTTTGGCGGGTTATTATTGCTGGTTTGTTCAGTGATTCTCGTCTATCGCATCGCCCTTGACCAAGTTGACTCAGAAGTGTGCTTCATTTGTATGGTCGGGCGAGTGTGAGGAGAGCTTTCAAAAGCTCAAGACAACATTGACCACAGCTCCAGTGTTAGTTTTGCCATCAGCTTCAGGTTCATATACCGTGTATTGCGATGCTTCGAGAGTTGGTATTGGTTGTGTTTTGATGCAGGAGGGTAACGTTATTGCTTATGCTTCTCGTCAGTTGAAGCCTCATGAGAAAAACTACCCCGTTTATGATTTGGGGTTGGCTGCCATAGTTCACGCGTTGAAGATTTGGAGGCATTACTTGTATGGAGTGTCTTGTGAGGTGTTCACTGATCATCGTAGCCGCTAGCACTTATTCAAGCAGAAGGATCTTAATTTGAGGCAGGGGATATGGTTAGAGTTGCTAAAGGATTATTATATCACTATATTATACTATCCGGGAAAGGCCAATGTGGTGGCCGATGCTTTGAGCCAAAAGGCGGTGAGTATGGGGAGTTTGGCATATATTCCAATTGGGAAGAGACCTCTTGCAGTTGATGTTTAGGCCTTGGCCAATCGGTTCATAAGGTTAGATATTTCGGAGCCCAGTCGGGTATTGGCTTGTGTGGTTTCTCGGTCTTCCTTATATGATCGCATTAGAGAGCGCCAGTATGATGATCCGCATTTGCTTGTCCTTAAGGACAGAGTTCAGCACGATGATGCCAGAGATGTGACCATTGGTGATGATGGGGTGTTAAGGACGCAGGGCCGGATTTGTGTGCCCAATGTGGATGGGCTTCGGGAGTTGATTCTGGAGGAGGCCCATAGGTCGCTTTACTCCATTCATCCAGGTGTCGCGAAGATGTATCAGGATTTGAGGCAACACTATTGGTGGAGAAGAATGAAGAAAGACATTGTGGGATTCGTAGCTCGGTGTCTCAATTGTTAGCAGGTGAAATATGAGCATCAGAGACCGGGTGGCTTGCTTCAGCAGATGGATATTCTCGAGTGGAAGTGGGAGAGGATCACTATGGACTTTGTTGTAGGACTTCCACGGACTTTGAGAAAGTTTGATGCTATTTGGGTGATTGTGGATCGGCTGACCAAGTCCGCACACTTCATTCCTGTGTGTACTACCTCTTCTTCAGAGCGGTTGGCAGAGATCTATATCCGGGAGATTATTCGTTTGCATGGTGTCCCAGTTTCTATCATTTCAGATAGGGGCACTCAGTTTACATTGCAGTTTTGGAGGTCTGTGCAGCGAGAGTTGGGTACTCAGGTTGAGTTGAGCATAACTTTTCACCCTCAGACGGACGGGCAGTCCGAGCGCACTATTCAGATATTGGAGGACATGTTGCGTGCTTATGTCATTGATTTCGGAGGGTCATGGGATGAGTTTCTACCGCTTGCAGAGTTTGCTTATAACAACAACTACCAGTCAAGTATTTAGATGGCTCCATATGAGGCTTTATACGGGAGGTAGTGTAGATCTCCGGTTGGTTAGTTCGAGCCCGGCGAGGCTAGGTTATTGGGGACAGACCTAGTGCAGGATGCTTTAGAAAAGGTGAAGGTGATTCAAAGAAGAGGCTTCGTACAGCGTAGTTGAGGCAAAAGAGTTATGCTGGCAGGAAAGTTCGAGATGTATCCTACATGGTCGGTGAAAAGGTTCTATTGAAGGTTTCCCCCATGAAGGGTGTTATGAGATTTGGGAAGAAAGGGAAATTGAGTCCTCGGTTCATTGGGCCTTTTGAGATGCTTCGGAGGATTGGGGAGGTGGCTTATGAGCTTACTTTGCCACCCAGCTTGTCGAGTGTGCATTCGGTATTTCATGTTTCTATGCTCCGAAAGTATATTGGGGATCTGTCTCATGTTCTGGATTTTAGCACGGTTCAGTTGGATGATGATTTAACCTATGATGTGGAGCTAGTTGCTATTTTGGGTCGTTAGGTTCGGAAGTTGAGGTCAAAAGTTATAGCTTCAGTGAAAGTGCATCGGAGAGGTCGGCCCGTGGATGAGGCTACCTGGGAGACCGAGCGGGAGATGCGGAGCAAATATCCTCACCTATTTGAGGTATGTTTCTTGACTCATTCGAGGATGAACGTTTGTTTAAGTTGGGGAAGATGTGACGACCCAGCCAGTCGTCTCATGAGTTACCGCCCTGTTTCCCCCATTTCTGCTTCTTATTGCTTTGTCTATCAGTTCTATGAGTGATTGGGTTGGTTGTCTCGGGTTTGGAAAGGTTTTGAGACACTTAGTCTCTTTTGAGGAAGCTTAAGTTGGAAAAGTCAACCGGATATTGGCTTATGTGTTAGAGGGCTCAGATGTGAGTTCTGATGGTTCAGATAGCTTTGGGAGGTGATTTGGGACTTAGGAGCGCGATCGGAATGAGTTTTGGAGGTTCAGAGTAGATTTAGGCTTGAATTGGCGAAGTTGATATTTTGGCTATTTCCGGTTGGTAGGCGAGATTTTGATATAGGGGTCGGAATGGAATTCCGAGAGTTGCAGTAGTTCCGTTGGGTCATTTGGGATATGTGTGCAAAATTTCAGAACATTTGGACGTGGTTTGGTTGGGTTTATTATCAAAAGCAGAATTCGGAAGATTTTAGAAAGTTCGGCTTGAATCTAACGCGTTTTGGTTGATTTGATGTTGTTTGAGGTGTTTTGAAGATTGGTACAAGTTTGAATAAGGTATTAGGATACGTTTGTGCTTTTGGTTGGGGTCCCGGGGGCCTCGGGGTGATTTCGGATGGTTGACGGGGAGTTTGAGACTTTGTTGCAGCTGCTGAAGTTGCTGCTTTTGGTATTTTCGCATCTGCGGATCGGGGACTGCAGGTGCGGCACCGCATATACGAAGGAGTGACCGCAGAAGCAGAATTGGAGATGTTGACAGGAACTGCAGAAGCGGTTGGAAGACCGCACCTGTGAAGGCGTAGGTGCGGATATTGGACTGTAGATGCGGAGTTTAGGATTTAAGTGAGGACCGTAGAGGCGGTGGTTTTGAACGCAGATGCGGTATCGCAGAAGCGGAAATTGGGCCGCAGATGCAAAAATGTCTGGGTAGAAAGTATAAATTATGGCCTTCACGAATTTTGAGCTATTTCACCATTTTTTACTTCGGCTTTGGGAGCTTTTGGACGATTTGAAAGAGGGATTTCGAGGGAACTTCATTGAGGTAAGGAATTTGGACCTAAAACTTGTTCCTATGCTATTATTTCACGGATTAGAGCTAGAAATTATGCAAATTTAGGATGAAAATTGGGAAAACTAGGGCTTGGAAACTTAGACCTTTGCTTGAGGATTTGAAGGACCATTTAAGGTCGGATTTCAGAACTTTTGATATGTATGAACCCGTGGGGAGATACGGAAGCTATTGATGTAAATATTATCAAATTCCAAGATGTGGGCCCGGGGGTCAGGTTTTGGTAAATTTCGGGATTTGTGTCATATATTGATTATTTTCGCTTGGGCTTCGTTCCCTTAGCCTATTTTGATATCCTCGTTCTGATTTTGGATAGATTCGACGCGAGTGGAGGTCGATTCGAGGGGCAAAGGCATCGCAAGCTAGAGATTTGACCGGTTCGAGGTAAGTAATGATTGTAAATGATGTTCTGAGGGTTTGAAACCCCGGATTGCACATCGCAGTGCTATATTGAGGTGACACACACACTTGATGACGAGCGTGAGGTCGTGCACTATTGGGGGTTGTGACTTGGTCCGTCCCGAATGACTATTTTACCGCGTATTTGACTGAAATCTATTTGCTATCATAATGATTTGGGCTGAATGCCATATTTCGGCCTTGGGCCAACTATTTGAACCCTTCGTGGACTTTTATTGATATTTCCTCACTATTTTGACTTTATACTGAAACTTAGTCGTGATATATTCACTGTTTTCATACTCAGCCATGTTTACTATGTTTTAAAACTTATATGATCTTTTAAATGATAATTGGGCTGAGAAATCCTATTTTACTACTGCCGAGTGGCTTGTGAGAATTTTTGACTAAGTAAGGCCGAGGGCCTATGTTGTGAGGAAACATTTGATACTTATTATGAAGCCAAGGGCCTGAGATATGCCATGAGGTGTCTTGATTGATATAAGGCCGAGAGCCTAGTGATGATGCCACGAGATGGCTTGATATTGCGCTTGGGCTGTATGGGGCCCCTCCAGGAGTCTGTACACCCCTAGTGAGTGCGGGTACCCATTGTGATCTGAGATTGAGCCCGAGGGGCTGGTATTATTATGAGATGTTGCCTAAGGGGCAGGTTTGTTGATATTGTGCCCGAGGGGCGAACCTTTATGTGTTTATCTTTTCTTAATTGCTTGTCAAATTACCTGCTTAATTGTTGAAAAAGGCTTTTCATGAAGTTAAATTTGAGTTAAAGGATTTTTATCTTTCACTGGTTTACTATTTTAATGGTTTTACTGCTTCATTATAGCATGCTTTTGTGCCTTACGTGATTTCCTGATTTCAGTCTTTATTTATGATTATTACTCACTGAGTTGGAGTACTCACTTTACTCCCTACACCCCGTGTGCAGATTCAGGCATTGTTGATCCTGCTAGTGCAAGCTGAGAGCTCCCGGCAAACATTCGGAGTCCACTAGGTAGTTGCTTGGCATTCGCAGTCCCGTGTTTCTCCTCCTTTATTATTTTTATCTCTTTTCAGACATTTGTACTAGCTCATAGACTTATCAGACTTGTATTAGGATTCATAGATGCTCATGACTGGTGACACCCCGGTATCAGGCTGTGTTGGGTTGTTCATCCGCATACTTATGATATTATTTGCTACTTTGGATTATTTTATCATGTTTTAGACTTATTCCTTATGGTTTACTGTTTAAAAATTGAATTGGGATTAGTTGGTTGGCCTTGTCTTCATGAGAGGCGCCATCACGACCGGGTCCGGGTTTAGGGTCGTGACACTATCAAAGTTCTCTTAACTAGTAGAGCCACACATTCAATGAAGAAGTACATGATAATAGATGGGTGGAAGCAATTAAGCAGGAGGTCAAAGGCTTGGAAGAAAATCAAATATGGAGCATAGTTGACTTACCAAAAGGAAAGAATACAGTGGGCTCAAAATGGGTGTATAAGGTCAAGTACAAGTCAAATGGTGAACTTGCGAGATTCAAGGCCAGGTTGGTTGCAAAATGATATAGTCAAAGAGAGGGGCTAGACTACCATGACACCTTCTCACTAGTAGCCAAAATGATCACTGTGAGATCTCATTAGCAGCTTCAAGGGGCTGGAATTTATTTCAAATGATTATGTATAATGCTTTTTTACAAGGTGACTTATTTGAGGAAGTATACATGGAGTTACAAGAAGGGTTCAGGCAACAGGGTGAGAGAAAGGTTTTCAAGTTGTTGAAGTCTTTGTATGGGCTCAAACAAGACTCGAGACAATGGAATATCAAATTAACTGAGGCATTACTGAGTGCAGGCTTTGTTCAAAGCCATCATGATTATTCATTGTTTTCTTTATGGAAGAAGGATATTCTTGTGATCGTATTAGTGTATGTAGATGATCTTCTAATCACACGAAATAGTGCAGAGTTAATTGGACATGCCAAAGTTATCCTGCATCAGCAATTCAGAGTCAAGGATTTAGGAGAACTAAAGTATTTCTAAGGCATTGAAGTTTTGAGATCCAAGACTGGAATTCTACTAAATCAAAGAAAGTATACACTAGAGTTAATCTCACCGTTGAGGTTGAGTGGAGCTAAGCCAGCCTCTACACCTTTGGAGGAAAATGTCAGACTAGCAACTGCAAAATATGACCAAGTAAATGGTATTAAGGATGATGAGTTACTAGAAGACATCTGTTCCTATCAAAGATTGGTGGGTAAGCTCTTATATGTTACTATCACTAGGCCTGATATCAATTATGCAGTACAAACATTAAGCAAATTTATGCAAAGGCCTAAGAAGTCTCACTAGGAATCAGCAATGAGAGTTGTAAGATACTTGAAAGGGGCACCTGGGCAAGGCATTTTGATGAGTCCTGAAAAAGCAAAAAGACTCACATACTGGTGTGATTCAGATTGGGCAAGGTCTTCTTAAATGGCTATGTTGTAAAGTTTGGAGACAACTTAGTGTCATGGAAATCAAAGAAGCAGCAAACTGTATCTAGAAGTTCAGTTGAACTGAATATAGGAGTATGGCTGCAGCAGTAACAGAAATAACATGGCTATTTGGGTTGTTTAAGGAGTTGGGAGGTCATGTTACTTCACCAGTAATAATTTTCAGTGACAACAAATCAGCCATACAGATTGCAGAAAATTCAATTCTACATGAGAGAACAAAGCATATCGAGATTGATTGCCACTTCATTCTAGCTAAGATTAAGGAAGGAGTAGTCAAGGCAATTCATGTGAGAACCAAGGATCAACAAGCAGATTTACTAACAAACGGACTAGGGACTACACAACACATGCATCTACTTGGCAAGCTTGGTGTGCTCAATTTCTTGCACTTCCAACTTGAGGGGCTTGTTCAAATAGAGCATGTGCAGCTCACGTGTATTAGTTAATTAGAGTGTTAGTTACAGCTGTTAGGTAGTTAATGACAGCTATTAATGAATTGTGTTAGTTTGATAAGTTACTTAGCGGTAATTATTGGTTAGTATATATGTGTAGTGTTAACTACTGAATGTGCTTATGAAACAGTTGCCTTCTCCAAATACTCTATTTATCTCTCTCTTCTGACTCCATTAACGAGCAAGATGAAAGCTTCAATCCTTGCATTTCAGTAATCTCCCACACTAATTGATTCATTTGGACAGTGAATTAATCTCACTAGTTTGGAGTTTTTGTGTGATGGTCAAACGTGTTCTATAGGTACAATTTAATTCGAGTTTAAATGTTCAATAGCTACAATCCTTAGTTTGAGTGTCTAAATAAAAAGTGTATACAGATTTAAGGGGTTGCTTATGTAGGCCACAGGGGTGGAACTATAATGTACCGAGAGCGGGTTCAGTCGAACCCAAAAGCTTTGTTTCGAACTCTATATTTGTCATAAAAAAATTCATTGAATCTATAAATTATTAATTTATAACCCAGCAACTTAAGGCGATTAAAATCCCGACCCCTTAAATTTAAAATCCTGACTCCGCCTCTATTTGGCCTAGTATATTTCTTATGGAAGTCCATATAAATATGAGGAATACAATTTTCAGCAGGGAGCTTAGGATGCAAAAAATAAGATGATGAGATTTGTTTTTCAAATAATCGGCACCGGCTATGTAAATAAAACTGCACGCTCAACAGGTTCTACGTACATGAACGTGAATAATTTTGATACAAATTCTACGTACGGAAACCGTCTTTTGACTAATTTACCTTCTTATCCTCACTCGCTCGTCGTCCTACTATCGTTGATTCTTAAGAAGAAACTATCGTACGGTTCAGATTTGGTTCGTAAGTCCCTATTACTAGTTCTTTGATGACCTTTTCTTAATCTTGACTCGTTCTTTATTTTTTGCCTTGTTTTAGGTAATGTTGACTTTTGTCTGTCTTGACTTTGTGAAAGAAAAGGAAAGAGAAACAAAAAGACTTGTGTCTTGACTTTGGATAGTTGGATAATCTCTCTCACCTCGTTGGGTGATAGCCTAGATTGTTTTCGCGTTAATTTTTATTATTTTTACTTTTGTTTGTTGAATTAATGTTTCAAAATTGAGATTGGAAGTAGCCGCCAATATAAATACATATAGTTGGAGTCGATTATATGAATATTACTCTACTATTTTATAATTTAATTTACACCAGAATTTAAAGTATAATTTAATATATAAAGTTTTCTTGAACATGTTAACATATGCATATCGCAGTCATGGCTGATAACTCATCCATATTATTTAATTTTACTTTTTAAATGAGGGTAATCTCATGTGGCCATATTAATACAAGGCAAGAAACCTTTCTCATGATACAACGAGAAAATTTGGTTTTTTTATAATGCTAATGGAGGAATTATGATATATTATAAAAAAATAAGCACTCTTCAACTTAACCATTTCTTTTCTATCTTAATTTATCACGATCCGGATTTTTCACCCTCGGAAGTCGTGATGATGCCTATTAATATGAGCTAGGCAAGCCAATCCCTTAAACTGATTACTTCATTATCCATTTATTTCTTTTTAACCAACATAAAGCGATAACGTATAAACGGTGGAAATTAGAATTAAGCAGAAGAAAATAATAAAATATCTGAAATCTGCATCTATTACAACTGCTAGAGCCTTAAGCACCCAAAACCTGGTGTCACAGTGTCACAGACGGTCTAAGATTTATTACATACAAAGTCTGAAGAAAATAACAATACACTGTTTCTGAATGTAAGGAAAATGAAACAGGGAATAGGGATAGAGGTAGACGTCAGGGCCTGCGGACGCCTGCAGGTCTACCTTGGATCTCCGCGAGGAATGAGGTAGGCTTCAAACTACAGTCTAAGAGCTACTTCGGGATCTGCATATAGTGCAGAGTGTAATATCGGCACAACCGACCCCATGTGCTGGTAAGTGCCTAGCCTAATCTCGGCGAAATAGTGACGAGGCTAGGACCAGACTACCAAATAAACCTGTGCAGTTCAAATATATATACAGCAGAAAAAAATACATAAATAACCAGTCAAGTATGGGAGGGGGAGCATGTTGTGGGGGAGATGTTAATTCCGAACAGAAAGACAACCCGTAAAATGGAAGAAGCAATAAATCTCAGATATCAACCAAAAGAAACAGAAAGCAATAAATGCACGGCATCACCTTTCGTGCTTTTACTCTCATTATCACCAAAGCAGTCATATAATGAAAACATGCACGGCATCACCCTTCGTGCTTTTACTCTCTTTCCTCACCATATAATCAATAAAATCGGTACGGAATGGTACATCGTACGGCATGGCATCACCCTTCGTGATTTACATTCTTTCCTCACAAATCATACACGACATCACCCTTCGTGCTTTAATTCTCTTCCTCACCCAAACAACAATCACAAATTATAGGGCAAGGGAATAAATGAAATTATAATAAGAATCCCGACAAGGGAACAACAATTCAACAATTTAGTCCTGGCAAGGGAACAACATCAATAATATCAACATCCCGGCAAGGGAGATAACAAATAAAGCAAAAATAGCCCAGCAAGGGTGGCAACATAATGATCTATACTCTTTCTCACTTTTACTTCACAATTCATTTTACAAATCGAGCCAATGCTTTAGAAGTTCAATTATCACTTATACTTTCACAATTCGTTAGACAACTTGAGCCAACGCTCCTCAATGTTCATAGATCACAATTCCTTCCACAAACTTTACATAACAAATAGAAATCACCACTAAGACATGAAAGATACAACGAAGTTGTGACAATCACAATATAAAGACTCATGGGCATGCTAGACACCAACGTATAGATACTCGTCATCATGCCTATACGTCGTACTCAATAATTACCACATAGCAAATAGGACTCGACTCCTAATCTCTAAAGCTAAGGTTAGACCAAACAATTACCTCGATGCCACGAACACAATTCACGTTTCTATTATAGCTTTACCCCTTGATTCCACCACTAATTCACTCGTATCTAGTCACAAGTTACTTAATTACATCAATAAACGCTAAATGAATCAACCCCAATGCATGAAAATGAGTTTTCCAAAGTTTTATCCAAAAAATCAAAAATCGTCCCCGGGCCCACATGGTCAAAATCCGAGGTTCGAACTAAAACCCAATTACCCATTCCCCCACGAACCCAAATATATAATTTGTTTTGAAATCGGACCTCAAGTCGAGGTCCAAATCCCCAATTTTTGAAAAACCTAGGTTCTACCCAAAACACCCAATTTCCCCCATGAAAATCATTAATTTTAAGTTGAAATCATGTTAAAAGATGTTAATGATTGAAGAAAATGAGTAAAAATTAACTTACAATCGATTTGGAAGAAGAGTTGTTCTTGAAAAATCGCCCTAGGGAGTTTGTGTTTTGAAAAGATGTGAAAAATGGGTTAAAAATCGTCTAAGTATAAAAGTTGCAGGTTGCAGATGTGGGAAATGCAAACAGGGGTTCACAATTCCGAACTCCGACCTCTTCTAGCTTGGGAATTGCGAAACAGGGCTCGCATTTGCGAACCCTTCAGGGAATTTGGAACTTCGCATTTGTGAGGTCGGAATTGCGAAAAATATCTCGCATTTGCGAGATAAGGCAGGCCTGGGCTGGTTCGCATTTGCGACCAAGCCCTCGCATTTGCGAGCTATGCGAAGCTTGCAGGCCTGATCACACCAACAATAAAACCTGCAATTTTCTAAGTCCCAAATGCACCCCGTGGCCTATCCAAAACTCACCCGAGCCCTCGGGGCTCCAACCCAAATATACACACAACCTCAAAAACATCTTACAGACTTATTCGTGTAATCAAATCACCAAAATAACATCATGAACATCGAATTAAACCTCAAAACCAATGAAATTTCTCAAAACTTCTTTAAACATTAAACTTTGCATTTAAGGTCCGAATCACGTCAAATGGATTCCGTTTCTTACCAAACTTTACCGACAACACATATAAATCATATTGAACCTGTACTGGGCTCCGAAATCATAATGCGGGCCCGATACCACAAGTTTCGCATAACATTTCACTTTCAAAAACCTTTATATTTTTCAGAAAACAATTTCTTTTAAAAATTTATTTCTCGGGCTTGGGACCTTGGAATTCTATTCCGGGTATACGCCAAAGTCCCATATTTTTCTACGGACCCTCCGGGACCGTCGAATTACGGGTCCGGATCCGTTTACCCAAAACGTTGACCGAAGTCCAATTAATTCATTTTATAGTCAAAATTTATCATTTTTCTCAGATTTTCACGTATAGGCTTTCCGGCTATGTGCCCGGACTGTGCATGCAAATCGAGGTGATGCTAAAAGAGGTTTTTAAAGTCTCGGAACGCAGAATTTTATTTTAAAACAAGTGATGACATCGTGTAGAAAATGGATTTTGATATTTTAGGCTATAAACATTACGAAAATTGTAACAGATTTATAAGTACCATGGGAATTTGGATTATCACAATATATTTAGCTTCTGTATTAAATCATAATTTCCATGTTAATTGACAATTTGCTCATTCGATTCTCATAAAACAAACTAGCTAGATGATTTTTATTCGATTTTTTTTCTACGAAAAAATTACTAGCAGAAATCCAAGCACATGTACTCAATTTTTTTTAGATTTTAAGAGGGTGTTTGGCTAAGCTTATAAGTTGGTTAAACTGGCTTATAAGTATTTTTTGGCTTATCTACGCGTTTGGTAAAACTAAAAGTGCTTATAAGCCAAAAGTCATAAGTTGGTCTCCCCCAACTTATCAAATTTCGCTTATAAGCACTTTAAGTTTGACCAAAATATTTACTATTTTATCCCTAAAATACTTCTTTTTAAAACAAAACTTTCCGTATATCCAGTTCTTCAGCTACATATTATTAATTTCAACACTTTTATCTAAACACGTAACTGATTATTTTTTAAATCAGTTTCATCACTTAAAAGTGCTTTTCAACACCTCATGCTTATCAGCTACTCAAAATCAGCTAAGCCAAACGGGCTCTAAGGCAAATTATTGGCCGACACGTTAGTTATATTTATAATAGTTTCTTAATAAAATAAGAAAAATGTGTGTCCAAATGAGTTGAACGTGGTATCCTGGACTAGTGTCATGCATGACGGTCAACTTTGACTAATAGTAATGCGAAATAAAAGAAAGACTATTTTACTACTGTTTTTTTTACAAGATATTTAACAACAATATGTGAAGTACAATAAAATAAAAGCTTTTACGTGCATAAAAACTATTAAAATACACATATAATCATGCAGTGGTGATACAGTAACAACCTTGACCCTTGAAAAAGAAAATCAAACATTCAATTTATACGGACTAAAATATGATCAGTTCAAATGTTTCAATATAGCACGAAGTAATACATAAATATAGTTTGGATTCCTTCGAAGGTAAAACAAAAACTGTAGTAAAATGAACAAAATAGTGAGCATATAATATACTGTATCTTTGTCCTCCTCTAACCTCAACTTTTTTTTTTTTGGTTGGATATATAATAAGAACCATTTTATTCCTAAATTTATGTTTTCTCAGTTGATACCACCTCAGAGTAGAATAGGCAGAAGCTACGCATATGGTACGAGAGCGCCATGCTCTATACGAAACCAGGAAAGATCCTGAAATACGAATAAGGAAAATAAAAGAATTTGAACGACTAAATTACATGCCTAAAGAGTAGGGGTAATTCAAAATGATTTTATAGCTAAGCTTGAGTTATTTATACATTAATAATATAAAGATTTTCTATCAATAAAATACTCAAACTTTGTGACCGTATATTTGTTATAAATTTAATAAAAAAGGAGCATTCCGTGTTCATGTAGCATTCGAGGAAGGGCCCGGACCAAGGGTGTGATGTAGACGCTTACCGTAGTTTTATAAATTATTAAATTATCAATTAATACTTATCATAGAATTTCTGATTTGATAACGAAATTCACTTATAATTAATAAGTGACCTAATTGTTCAGTTTTGTACCTTCGGTGCATAAAATTTAAACTTGAAAAGATTTGAACTTATATAGATGCTTATAGTGTATTTTTTTATTTAAAATTATCACGTCACTTAAAAGTTATTAAATTTTATTAATCGGTAAACTAAAAACATAAAAAAAACTACAAGCCAGTAAAAACCTTCTACATCATTTTAAATTACACTATAGTAATAGGTATAACATAAAATTTACAGAAATGAAACATTGCATGTATATTCGAGAATCATATGTAGGTTAGAATGATACAGTTCCAAATTCGAGAGTCATACTTTCTAATTTTGATCGCACATTTGAACACAAAATTTATAAGTATTTTTAAATAAAATTTATATATTTTAAAATAAAAATACTACATAACAATTATTTACAATTTAAATTTATAAAAGACATATATATAACAAAGATGTGGTAAAGAATCACTCCTTTATCCCTTGAAATCGGAACTTTTTTTTTTTTTTTCTCAATCGGTGTTCGGTATTTATATTGGATCCGACTAAATTTGAATTCGCACTGAAAATTTTTATATTGGGATAAAATATTGTTTAACAAATATAACACTATACTAGGGATTGAATTCGAGACGTAATTATCACTGTACCACGATCTTTGTCAAGAACTCTACTATTATTTTTTTTGGGGGAAAGGAGTATTGTATACAATTGTCATTTTCCTAATTATTTTTTTCGCCATAATAATAAGTTTCGTGGGCATATGTGATGATGACGAAGTTGGCGTATTAAGATTCTAGAGATAGAAAGAGAGAGAGAAATAGTAAAGGGAACGAGAGTCAAAGCAGCAGCGCAGCAGTTGGTACTATTTGTATTGGTAATGATTTCGGCACAGACAGACAGAGCAAAAAAGAAAGAAAATACAAAGCCATAGGTGAGAATAGAATAGAAGAGAGAGATATATATACTACTATATCAGAAGCTCGTGATGAGAATTTTTTCTTTACAGTAGTAGCAAACAAACATCAAATATATCAGAGAATTAAGAGACTGAATTTTTTGCTTTTCTCGTGATCTTTCTTTTGTACACGTAATTATTACACTTTTTGTTGTTGCTTTAAACCTAGACAGTTTCAACGGGATTTGCCAAAAACCATCTCTTTTCTAAGTCTAAACTTAAGCCAGATATCTCTCTCTTGTTCAACCTCTATATAGAAAGAACATAGCTCTCTTTTTTCCTGTCTTTTTCTAGAGAAATTTCTTTTAGTTTCCCACTTTTTTTTTCCATTTATTCTGTTGGTGGAAACTGAAGGGATAGAGGTGAAAAAGAGGGGTCTTGAAAATACCATTTTGGAATTTAAAGAGATTTTTTTTTTTGAGGAGAAGAAGAAATTGAAGAATGGGAAATTGTGGAAGAAATCGTGGAGTGAGACAATATATAAGATCAAAAGTACCTCGTTTGAGATGGACACCTGATCTTCATCATTGTTTTCTTCATGCTATTGATAAACTTGGTGGCCAAGATAGTAAGTTTTGATAATTTTTTTCTTCTTCTTCATCATCTTCTATGTAACTTTTTTTAAAATTTTTGTTTGGTTTTTCTTTGGTATCATATCGTCTGCTGTTGTTACTGCTTTATTTTGCATTTTCCGTTGAGTCTAAGGGTATATGGAAAATAACCTCTCTATCCTCCCAAGGCAGCGATAACCATCACCGTACCTCTTACTTGAATGTTTTTTGTTGTTGTAATTTTTGTTTGGTTTGCTGTTAATATATGTAGAGGCTACTCCTAAGCTTGTTCTTCAGATGATGGATGTAAGAGGACTTACTATTTCTCATGTTAAAAGCCATCTTCAGGTTAGTTAGTTTTTTAGATCATAAAAATCCAATTGTTTGGTTGTATTTTGTTAAGTTTACTAAAGGTTTTGGTATACTTATTTTCGTTATAACAGATGTATAGAAGCATGAAAAGTGAAGTCAACAGGCAAGGTAATTCAAGATTCTCAGTTTATGTGTGTGGGGGAAAAAGTGGAAAAACCCATTTTGTAACTAAAACATTGTTCTTTGTTATTCTTAAGTATTAAATGTTCTTTATTATGTACTTGAAATATATCTTTTTGAGTTTATGTGCAATAGAATGTGAATTTCTTTATAAGTTTCCTTTATTAGAATTTCTTGAGCTTAGCTTTTCACATTTAAATGTCTAACAACTAAACATATCTTGGGAAATTATCTTACAACTCACTTCATTTATTGCATCTTTCTTTCCCAATGAAGTTTCTTTTCTTGATTAAATTCAATTAGCACAGAAATGAAGCTACCATTCCTTTGAATCTTCTAATATTGGCATATTTAAAGTAATGAAAAGTCTACTTGTTGAATTTCTGATGCTCATTTACGAGAATTCCTTTCATTTTGAAAGTTTTGTAGAAACTAAACCATTTTTCCCTGTGAAATCCTTTTTCTACCAGTTTGTGGAGACATCCAAATTTGCGTGAAAGTAGTTGTCCCATATAAGACTAGAATGTGAATGTTGTACATTGTTTCCTATTTACGTTATATACACACTGTAAAAGTCTTTTGGAAAAATCAATCTAGTATATTCTATTATCGAAGGAGAGTCTTGGAGTAACGATAAAATTGTCTATGTGTAGCCTACATATCAGAGGTTCATGCTGTGGAAACAGTCATTAATGTTTGCATTAGGGTAGGATGTTTACATCACACTCTTGGGTGGCAGCCTTTTCCCCGACCTTGCTTGAACGCGAGATACCTTGTTCATCGAGCTACTTTTTTTTTGTATTCTACTATTCTAGTAGGCATTTACCATTTTTATTAATGACCTTATTGTGTAAATATTTATACAATATGCATACAGCTTAACCTTTTCTTGTTTGCTTGTGCTTTGTTTGGTTCACGAACAGCAGATAGAAACAGCACTCAACAAAGAAAACAGTCTCTAGAAAATCATCATGATTGTCATCAAGAAGAAGAAGGATGTGCTGAGCAACAAAGACATATGGTTTACAATCCATCTTTTAGTCCCATGGAAAGATCAGATTCTCCTTACTTTAACAGTGTTCAACCCACAAAAAGGTGAGTTTGTAATTTTTTATGGCATCAGTTTCCCAAGTCTCAAAAAGGGTTGTGCCAAGAAACAAAAAGGATTTGCATTTATGGCCTGGACATGTCATCATTATCTTTACTTTATATCGTGTAGTGTCAATTAATGTGAACCTACAAAGATTAATATAAGGTTTGGACAAAAATTACTGGGTTGAGCCAAACCTAATCAAAGGGCTGGCTCCGCCCCGGGGAGCTGGTGTATAACTCGTAGGTTTGGCTACTTGTTTATCCAAATTATTAAATAATTTAGAACCTAGTAATTCAAAAAGGACTAACATAGCGAATTTGTAAGTTTCAAATTCTGAATTGTCTCTTATCAACAACAATAACAACCCAGTGAGTTTTCACAAGTGGGGTCTGGGGAGGGTAGAATGTTGACACTTGGCCCTGAGGGTAGAATTGTCACTTATTTATCCATGTATATAATTTAAATCTTTCTTTCATGACTTTTTGTCTCACACAATACTGTTATGAATTCATCTTAGAGCTAGAATCGAGACCACAAACTGCAGCCAGAGAATACGTGAAGCAGTGGCCAATCGGTACAGTAAAGATGATTACATCCATAGTATGGCTGATAAAAGTGTGGTAAAAGAGAGGACAAAAGAAGGAGAGAATGGTTTCATATGGCAACAGACTTGTGGTGAAACAGAAAGAGAAAGAGAAACAGCTCATCCTGCTTTGTGCAACAGTACTCATTTCTCTCTGCCACAAGATTTCTTTCAAAGTTTTAATCCTCAAGTTCAAGAATCTGATATTTTCAAGGTACATATCCCAATAGACCTATACTTCTCTTTTTGTGCGGGATAAGGTGGAATAAGGTATGAGATTAAATTTATACCATGTTTGGTTTACGATATCCTACTTTATCCCATCAAACTTGAGATTATATTATTATAATTCCAAGATAATTTAGTTCCCATACCAAACGACCCCTAAGTTCTTGGTATAAGTAGGGGTATTTTCTTTTGTGCAGCTTTTTTAGAATGAGAGGTTGAGTGCACTGTTGGTATTTTTTTAGGTCTATTTTCAAGATTCAACTCTAGTCATACAGTACACTTTTCTTTGTTACTTGTCTTGCTCTGTGAAATTTTCTGCATGGTGTAGTACATTGTGTCTACAACTGGCAAAGCCTACAAGTCTTCATTCTATAGGGTATTAGGTACACTTAGTACTAAAAGTAGTTGAAATACAAAGTTGATATTGCTTTCTCTTCTGTTGTTTTGTGCTTCCTGTTTATATTGTTTTGCTCTTTATTTTGCCATAACAAGAAAATAAAACTAGTATGGCCATGTATTTCCCAAAAAAGAAATGGAAAAACAAGTTTATTATAGACAGAGTTGTTACTTTTGGCACATTAGTTGATACCATGAAGTATGGGGTAATCTATTTTTAATTAATTGGCTTAAATTGGTGCCCATTTAGGAAACTTTCCATTTTGACGTTAGAATTATAACAAGCATCTGAGTAACTAAGATAAGGTTCTAAATCATATGGATTTAGCTCGTAAACAATAATAATATGTGTAGGATTTTTACACTACTAGTGTGTATTAACATGTACTAATTGAATTTCAACTATAAACATCGTCAAATTACTAATTGACTTTTTTAGCCTGGTTTGTTTTCAAGATTATAACTTTCATTTTTTGTGGAGGGTTACCTATATATATCTTTTAAGTAATCTGATGGTGTAAAACAATATATTTTACATTATCGGTGTATATAAGTTAAACTCTTACATCTTGCTTATTTTTTAGGTAACCAGTATAAGTATTTCTTTACGCCCTTAGTATATTGAAGTTAAAATTCTTTATATATATGTTGAGAATATATATTTATTGTTGGATGGGTTGTTGAGAGTATATTTATTAGGCATTGGTCATGTTTTGACATAAGTAAACACGTTGAGGAGAAATTTCATGATGCATTAATTATATTCCAACATTCCTTAGTCTTTCTACCTAAGCTTTTGTATTTTCTTCATACTTTAATCTCAGCGTTTGACAAAATTTCTGGTTGTTATCTGGCACGTTAAAACGCCATGCAATTGTGGAAGGGAATGGGATGAACACTTGAAAGTGTCTTTGGGATCTTATAACAAAATTCAAATGGCATTTAATACATTTACTATGTAGTACAATATGAAAGCAGCAAGTGACTTTATAACGGTGGACCACATTATTTAATAAGTATAATGAGTGATCTTTTTGGTACTATTGTTTTCTGTTTCTCCATACTGTGTCTAAATAAAATATTGTTATTTAGTCGAGTGTCTATCGGAAACAATGTCTTTGCACTTTCAAGCAGGGGCATATATAGTACATACGTGACGGGTTTAACTGAATCCATAACTTCCGCCCTTCCAAGCAGGGGTATATATAGTACATACGTGACGGGTTTAACTGAATCCATAACTTCCGATACAGAGTATAAATTTATATGCAAAGATTTGAAAAAATATAATGAGTTCAATTCTAAAAATATTAAAGACCCATAAAGTTTAAATCCTGAATCCGCCTCTGCTTTCAAGGTAGGGGTAAGACTGCGTACGTCCGACCCTCCCCATACCCCACTTGTGAGATTACACTGGACGGTTGTTGATATTGTTGTTTCTATAATGTGTAATTCATAAGTTGATCTATACAATTTAACCATCTTATCATTGCAAAGGGTTTAACTTATAAACATTGGCTTTGTCAACTTAATCTTACACTATCAGATGATCGAAAAAAAGGTAACTACAGAAAATCATCTTAGTATCTAGGAAGGTACGGCAGAATATTATATGGTATAAAAAACTTTTTACATTATTGCAAGCATGTTGACTGATTGTTTGTTGCTCAGGCGGCCAAGCAACAAGATTCAAAACGGGAATCATCAAAGAAGTGCAAATTCGAGGGCTCAAGGAAAATAGAAAATGCAGGAGAAGAAGAAGAAGAAGAAAAAGAAGACGGCGATTGTAGATTATCGTTAGCTCTCTCATTGCACCATCCTTCAATTCAAAGAAGCAATACTTCGTCCACAATAAGTGAGATTAGTGAGGCAATTTCGTCATACTCGGGTTCCAACCTGAATCATCACGAGTACCACTGGCTTTCTTCTTCTGAAAAACATAGTGTTATTAATCTTGATCTGTCTATTGCCTTGTGTAGTGAGTAGGTGACTTATGAGGTCTCCATGCAAAATTCCCCTTAGGTGAATTTTGAAATTAATTAGGCTTTATTTGGAGGATGAAGTTTTTTACTTTTTTTACTGTAGTGTTTCTCTTTCTTTTTTCTGTGTTTACTATTTTATTACCCTTGTTCATGTTGATATCAGAGAAACGCTTCAGTAACTTGAGTACTCGAGTATTGTTATAGTAAATCCATTGTAACTTTTACGTCAGTTACATTGTACTCCTACCCGTCCACTTTATTTGATTTTTTGGCCTTTTTTTGTGGTCCTTAATATTTAATTTTTGAGAAGTTTTATTGTGGGTCTCACACAACTGACATTAGTTGTGTGAGACTCCTCTTTGTCTCACAAATTTGTGGATTCCAATCTTACACTTTGGGTCCACAAAAATCTGGTTTCACAAAACTGTGAGACAAAAAAGATGCTTCATACGATTAATGTCAGTTGTATGAGACACAAAATAAAATTTTTCCTATTTCACATGTTAAGAAGGAATTAATTAACTTCTTTTTTTCAAAGTTGCCCTTGGAATAAAGAATATATGAGTATTTGTTATATTTTCAATGATTACATTAGAATTAATATGATCAATTTTATTATTGATTAATGTTATAGGTGAATTCACTAATACGTTTGAGAAGAGCCAAAAAAAATTAATCAAAGTGAATTTTATTTCAGTTATATTGTAGTTTTTGTCTTTGAGTTATCTAGGGTTTCACCTTGTCTTACTAACCTTTTTGTCCTGTTTATTCTTAAAGGCGCGCTTTTGTCTTTTTATGACCATAATAGTGAAATTTATAGCCAATTTTGTCAAATATGAACTGGAAATTGACAGAATGTAAGTTTGACATATTGTTGAATTTAGATAAAGAACTGATAAGAAAAAGAAAAGAACGAATCCTTCTGCTACCTTTCGCTTTTGGTATTTTTATTTCCAACCTTCTTTCACTTTGATATGCTTCTAAGTATGGAGAGTGAAGTAAACAAATAGCCTTCAAAAGTGGATGATTTTAAATTTTTGTTCTCGCTTGCTCGAGGACATAACTTTAGTTTAACTAGTATTGTCCCTTACGTGTACCATGAGCAATAATTTTAACTTTTGACCTTAAAATTTTGGCATGGACAAACGAGAGTTAAAAGTTAAAGACCACTTTAAAAATTATCATATTACTGCAATTTTTTTGAAGTATGGATGGTTGGACGTGATCGATTTTTGGATAATAAATTGATGGTCAATCAACATGTAAACAAATATTAAAATTAGAATACACATATCCTGCAAACAATTCAACATGCAAGATGGGGATATAATAGTTAATTTGTTGACTATTTGAATCTTCACCTTGTTGGTAGGGAGTTCGATTTGAGACCATATATTAATCTCTTTTCTCATCCCCTATTATAAAAAAATTATAAAAAGAATCTAACATACTAGATGCTGGACAAGGACTGTAAGCCAAAAGGTAAACAATCCAGTTTGGTCTTTTAAAGGTTAGCAAAAGATCCATTATATGTTGGAGTTGTATTGCTAAAAGATACAATATTAGCACTAAAACAAAATATATACATTTAATTTGGGACTAATTAATAAATAGTAACTGCAGTTGCATTAAATCCATAAAAATAGCTTGAGGTTCAAACTGCAATTTTATATCCTATGCGTACTCAAGATTTTGAGTAGACGGTCATAATTCAACTTTTCTAAAATTAATGTTTTCGTGTGTTTGTAAAAGAAAATGACAAAATATGTTGACAATTCATCAAGAGGAAATTCTCCGACCAGTTATAATAATGTCTTTTCCAAGAATATAGGTGCAATAATCGAGTGGCATAAACAAAGATATATAATTTGGTAACAATAATGACTTATAGACTTATAACATATTTCATATCAAAATCCCTATAAAATTTCTCATTAATTTCTTGATACCATTCTCACGGAAGCTATATATCTTATTAACCGTATTTGATGGGCTTTTTTCATTTTTAGCCTCCGCCAGAAATTATTTATATTTGGTAGCCAAAAAAATGTATATTGTATAATTTTTGTATATAACATACAAAATATATATATATATATATATATATATATATATATATATATATATATATATATATATATATATATATACATACAAAAAATATACAAAAAACTATACATTTTTCGTCTATTATTTTAAGAGTGACTATACAACATCATTTTTTCAATAATAAAATATAGATTAATATAGGGCCCATGTTTCTTGACTCTTATTGATCGAAGAGACACCAAATTAGGTAAGATGTGATTGAATTTAGCAACATGCATGAATTCTGATTTATTCGACATACATTTAGAAAGTTAGCCTTTACAAATTTGACAAACCTTGACATGCAACATTCCTTAGTACCTCATGAGTAAGGTAAGCATTACGCCCATCTTTTTTTTTTCCATCAGTGTTTGATATTCGTTTTAGAGTTACAATTAATTCGAAATCACATAATTAGTTAAGGTTTCCAGGGGGGGTTATTCCAACTAGAATATTTTATATTTTTATTATTTAAACCTAAGACCTCTGATTGAGAATGAAAAAAATTATATTCATGCCATTGTAAGCATTTGTAGTACGTCCATCCTCTTCTATGATTTGCCATGAATGATTATATCACATTCACGTTTAAACAGAGGCGGAGCCCGTCTTTCGGCTACGGGTTTGGCCGAACCTAGTAGTTCTGATTTAATTAAATCTTATATTTCTCTTAAAAAATTTATTGAATATGCACAAATTATTAAATTAGAACCCAATAACTTAAAAGAACTAGAATCCTGAACCCATAAACTTCAAATTCTGGCTTTGACTTTGTGTTTAAAACGGATGGTTTTGAAGTTGCCACCTTAATCTCCTAGATATAGATAATAATAAAAAGATGGGATCTTGGAATATATGCACAAAATGGACCAATAATCAAGGAGCACTTTGCCAACCTTGATAGCAAACATATGATAATTGGAAATAACTCGTGCCCAAAATGGGTTGATTATGAACGTTTGATGTGACATTGCTTAATTATATTATGATTTGGAGGTATAATCAAAATTGTCTTTCACTTTGTTTTAAACTAGGGAAGGGTAAGAAATAAAGCAAAATTGAAGAGGAAAATGACAAAAAATATTTTGATTTCCGTTGTTCGGATACAGAGAAAATTCAATAGTTTTGATCCAAAATTTGTATTTGTCTTAAGAAATTTATATATACAAGTTATTAATTTAGTACACAATAATTTAAAAGATTTAAAATTTTAAACCAATAAACTTCAAATCCTAGTTCCGCAACGACAAACAACGTGATACTATTATTGAGTGCAATACAGTTGTTGCTTCTGATTTGACAAAAGATTAGAGAGGTATATTTTGTATTCTCTTTTAGTCAAATAGGATTGACCAAAAACTAGTGGCCATGTTTGAAAATGTAAAACAAAGGTGGAGAGAATGTTACCTAGAGAATGGAAAAGCTCTAATTTAAGCCTTTTAGGTAGGATTAATTGTCCAAACAAATAATTGCAACTATAGTCAAAGATCACAGCTATATCATCACATGATCATTTAATTGTTTGCAAATAATTTGTGAAGGCCCTAAGTCAAGGAATTAGCTAGAGTTTGTTCTTTGGAATCCTATGGTCTATCTTTTTTCCACTGGTGAACTTAATTCACAATATTGCAGTCCATGTAATTCACACAATAGAAGGAATTCTCCATAACAGGTTGGCATTGACTTTGGTTTTTGAACTTTGCATTTTCATTTCATATGTGTTTTTTTATATGACCAATCAAAACTTGATTATTTCATTTTACTCTGTACATGCAATAGAAGAAGGTTATATTATTCATGAAAGCGGAATATTTATACATCGAGTTGTCCTTTTTTACTCTGTAGAATAAGTGTTTTGCACATATTAGTGAATTTTTGGTGCAAAGCGTATTGGCAATCAAATGATTTCACTTCATATAAAAATATTAACAGAGATTTCAGTATGTAAGGTTCTCCTTGCGGTTCACTTCAATTGATATTTTAGCTTTTTTCGTGTGGTCATAATATTTGATTTTTTCAGATATCAAGAAGGAATTAACTTCTTTTTTTCAAAGTTGTTCTTCGAATAAAGAGCCTACAAGTATTTGTTATATTTCTAATAAACAAATTAAGGCTAATGTGTCAATTTCATTATTAATTAATGTTAAAAAGTAAATTCCTTAATATACGTGAAAACAGTCAAAAATATTAATTAAAGTGGACCGAATAAAATATTCACTAACCCGACTATTATTGATTCGCTCTAGATAGGATCCATTAAAAGGAGATTGTTCACTAATCACTGCCAAGAATTTTTCTATCCTAATGCTCGAACTCCGAACCTTTAATTAAGAAGGGGACAATCTCATCCATTCTACTATATTTTTGTTTGATTGATATAAGATTTGCTATAAAATTTCGTATGTCGGTCTCTCAGAGATTTTCTTGCAAATTGTTTTGAATATTCCAGTTTTGACTAAAGACCAAAATATAGATTTTTCAAGAATTAATATCTTTGACACTCAGTTGATCTTATTTGGTTTGGTTCATTTCGTGTAGAGTCAATAAGTAATTAGCTCAGTGTGCAAATCTTAAATTTTCTTCGTCAAACTTTTGGAATTCCAATCTTCTATTTTCACCTAAATGATATGTTATGATATTTAAATAGAAGTTAGTAAAAGTTTGAATAGCCAAATATTGATAGATTACAAAACTTTTTATAAATTTAATTTTTCTATACGTGTAAAAGTGAGTTATATGTACTTTTACTGCAATTTGGCCACTAAAAGGAGTCTTACATCCTTTTAGTTTTTCATTTATTTATTTTTTGGCTTCTGAAGACATATTTTTATATATTAAATAGCCGTTACATAATTTTACATTTTCATTAAACAGTATGAGAAGTTGCATGTTGTAGTAAATTTATATAGTGTTTAGATTTACTTTTAAAAATTCAATAATTCTTCAATTATATACTACAAAATTTTAAAAATTGGTCCTCCGTTAATGAAATTGAAGCTCAACTTGATAATTCGAAGTGTAATTGTTGAATTTCTTGATCAAACACTAACACCTTACTCTTGAGTCTTGACCAAATAAAATAGGGATTTTGGCATGGTATGACAATTTGCCCACATAATTAGCAGAAAAAAGCCCTATTTATAGGTATTGTCATGCAATGCCATTTTTCAATAAAATATGGAGATCGAATTAATATGCGATATGCCACTTCCAACCTTCAATTTTCAATTTTCATTTTAGCCCTTATTGGATGGTCCGCTTATAGAAACTGGGTCAGTCCATAGTGGTCAAGCCCAGAAGCTTTGGGTCCAATTTAGGTCCAAATCATAAGATATTTTTTGTTGGTAGTTTTTGTAGTTTTACCCACAAAAACTAAACTAATTACCCTTGTTTACCCATTATTTTTTCTACCCACCAAACAAATTATCCTTCCTACCCATTGCAACTTTTGTGAGTAATTGTTTCTTCTTCTTTTTTTCTTCTCATTTTCTTTTTTTTCCTGTTTTTTTTTTTCTTTTCTCCTTTTATTTTTTGTCGTATTTATTTATTTTTTCCTTTTTCCTATTTCTTTTTTTTTGTTCATATTATTCTTTATTTTCTTTACAGCTTGTTTGGATGGTTGTTACCTGTTGTATTGTATCGTATCGTTACTTTAAATACAATGTTTGTTTTGATTATTACTTAAATTTTATTGTATCGTATCGTTTAAATCTGTCGTTACGTAACGACGAAAAGTGCCACTTTATGGAACGACCGATTTGGTGTTGTTGCGTCATTTTCTTATTTTTTAAATCTCATCTTGCCCTTTTTTATTATTCAATAATCCTATTTTATCCTTTACCTTACCTTTTTATATAATAATATTATCTCGTACCTTACTTTTTCTTTATAATATTGCAAGTTTATTCTTCATACTGTCGATGCATGACATTATAAAATGACGGCAAACAATAAAATCTATCTAAACATTGTATACATTAAAACGATACAATACAATATAATACAATACGATACGATACATTATGAAACGATGTATAACAACCATCCAAACAAGATGTTACTCACCATAATAAGGTTTTATACTCAATTTGGCTAGCGTCTTTTCATTTGTTTTTCTTTCCTTTTATTTATTTTTTAATTTCGCATTCATTTTCTAATTTCATTCAACTTTTTTTTTTAATTTTCTTTTCCCATATTATTATTTTATTTCTTCTAACACCTACTTCTTATACAATGAATGTTATTTTCATGGAACTCCATCAAAAAATTTATTTAAGAAAACATTTGCAAGGATCTAGTTGAAAAAATTTTAAAAATTAAAAAATGACTTATTATTATGGTATACTGTTATATTATATTGTATATTATAACAGTATAATGTTACTATAACCATAACTTTAGCTTTGCACAATAGCACCTAGATAATTCAACAAATAGTAATCGAAGTTGTCACGACCCGAATTTCTCATCCTCGAGAGCCTTGATGGCGCCTACTGGTGAAAGCTAGGCAAGTCAAATTATTCTAATTACTTAACCTTTTGCAGTTTTAAACCATTATCAGTTATGAGTAGATATCATGCCAATAGCGGAAATAATTAAGCGGAAGACAAAATATGATAATTACTCTTAATACAAACTGCGAAAGTCTAAATACAACTCTACCCAGAATTTGGTGTCACAGTTTCACAAACGGTCTAAGAATACTACATACAAAGTTTGAAGGAAAAAAAAGATACACTATCTCTGAAATAAGTAAAGGAAACAAGATAAAGGAAAGATAGGAGGTGACGCCAAGGCCCGCGAATGCCCGCAGGACTATCTCAGGTCGCCTGTTGGACTGAAGGTAGCAATCTTACTGCGGTCCGAAGTCTAAAACACTGGGATCTGCACAAAAAAGTGCAGAGTGTAGTATCAGCACAACCAACACCATGTGCTAGTGAGTGCCTAGCCTAACCTCGGTGAAGTAGTGACGAGACTAGGACCAGACTACCAAATAAACATGTGCAGTTAAATCATATACAGCAAAAATAGAAGCAGATAATCACAATTGAAATTGGGCAAGGGAAACATGCTGCGGGGAGTAATAGATAACAACAGAATATCAAGAGGAACATAAATAAACCAAAATCCAATTACTAACAAGGAAAGGGAAAACAAATGTAGAGTTCACTTTCATTTCACATCTCGTTGCAGGCGTGCAACCCGATCCCTTTTCATGTATCTCGTTGCAGGCGTGCAACCCGATCCCATTTCATATATCTCGTTATAGGTGTGCAACCTGCTCCTATTTCATATATCTCGTTGCAGGCGTGCAACCCGCTCCCATTTCATATATCTCGTTGCAGGCGTGCAACCCGCTCCCATTTCATATATCTTGTTGCATGCGTGTAACCCGTTCCCATTTCATATATCTCGTTGCAGGCGTGCAACCCACTCAAATTTTATATATCTTGTTGTAGACGTACAACCCGCTCCCATTTCATATATTTTCGTGGCGGCGTACCACCCGATCCCATTTACAAATCAACAACAATCACAAAAGAATCCCGGCAAGGGAACAATTATATTTCAACAACATTCCGACAATAATATCAAGACAACATCCCGGCAAGGGAACAATAATGATAATAACATTCCAGCAAGGGAACAATAATGATAATAACATCCCGGCAAGGGAACAATAATGATAATAACATATGAAGCGCGATAAACCACAACGGAGTCATAACAATTACAATACAAGACTCACGGGCATGCTTAACATCGACGTATAGATACTCGTCATCATGCCTATACGTCGTACTCCACAATTAACACGTAGCAAATAACACACAACTCCTAATCCCTCAAGCTAAGGTTAGACCAAACACTTACCTCGAAGCCACGAACACAATTCAAGTCTCTACTATCGCTTTACCTCTTGATTCCACCACCAATTCGCTCGTATCTAGCCAAAGTTACTTAATTACATCAATAAACGCTAAATGGATCAATTCTAATGCATGAAAATGAGTTTTCCAAAATTTTACCCAAAAGTCAAAAATCACCCCCGGGCCCACATAGTCAAAACCTAAGGTTCGAACCGAAACTCGATTACTCATTCCCCCACGAACCTAAATATATAATTTGTTTTGAAATCAGACCTCAAATCGAGGTCCAAATTCCCAATTTTTAAAAAATCTAAGTTCTACCCTAAACACCCAATTTCCCCCATGAAAATCATTGATTTTGAGTTGAAATCATGTGAAAAGATGTTAATGATTGAAGAAAACGAATTAAAATTGACTTACAATCGATTTGGAAGAAGAGTTGTCTTTGAAAAATCGCCCAAGAGTGTTTTGGTTTTGAAAGAGTGTGAAAAATGAAAGATTTTCGGTTAAGTTATAAAATTGCAGGTTGCTGATGTCGCAATTGCGACCATTGCGAACCCAGACTTCTGTTAAGTTTGCATTTGCAAAGCAATTTTCGCATTTGCGAACAATGTGTCACATTTGCGACGTCTGGCTAAAACTGGGGAATCGCATTTGCAATCAATCCCTCGCATTTGTGAGGTAAGCTGGCCTGGGCTATTGTTCGCATTTGCGACAAAGCCTTCGCATTTGCGAATTCGCATTTGCGAGCCAGGCTTCGCAAATGCGAAGCCTGCAGGCCTGCAATGCAACAGCTGAAGTCTGCAATTTCTCAAGTCCAAAATCCACCCCGTGGCCTATCCAAACCTCACCTGAGCCCTTGGGGATCCAAACCAAACATGCACACCAACCTACAAATATCATACGAACTCGCTCGTGCATTCAAATCACCAAAATAACATCAACAACTTATGAATTTAGCCTCAAAATCATAGAATTTCTTAAGAACTTCAAATTTGCCAAATTTCTCAAATAAGGTCCGATTCACATCATTTTAAATCTGTTTCTTACCAATTTTCACAAGCTCGACTCAAATCATATATAAGACCTGTATCAGGATCTGGAACCAAAATACGGGCCCGATACCAATGGTTTCAAACACATTTCACTTTCAAAACTCATAATTAATTCCGCAAAACAATTTCTTTCAAAAATTCATTTCTCGGGCTTGGGACATCGTAATTCGATTCTGGGCATATGCCCAAGTCCCATATTTTCCTACGGACTCTCCGGGATCGTCAAATCACAGGTTCGGATCCGGGTCCATTTACCCAAAATATTGTCCGAAGTCAAATTAACTCATTTTAAAGTCAAAATTCATCATTTTCACAGATTTTTAAATATTGGCTTTCCGGCTAGGCGCCCAGATTGCACACGTAAATCAAGGTAATTCTGAAAGAGTTTTTGTAAGGCCTCGGAATGCAGAATTCATTTCTAAAATAAGTGATGACCTTTTGGGTCATCACATTCTCCACCTTTAAAACAACCGTTCGTCCTCGAACGGACAGAAGAAGGAAGTACCTGAGTCGGGGAAAAGATGGAGATAACGGCTCTGCATATCGGACTCAGACTCCCAGGTCGATGCGTCAGCGGGCTGACCTCTCCACTGAACACGAACAGAAGGAAAACTCTTCGATCTCAACTGACGAACCTGCCGGTCTAGAATAGCTACCGGCTTCTCCTCATAAGACAAGTCCTTGTCCAACTGGACAGTGTTGAAATCTAACACGTGGGATGGATCGCCGTGATATTTCCGAAGCGTGGACACATGAAACACTGGATGCACGGCTGATAAGCTTGGCGACAACACAAGTCTGTAAGCCACCCTTCCCACTCGATCAAGAATCTCAAACGGGCCAATGAACCTAGGGCTAAGCTTGCCCTTCTTCCCAAATCTCATCACGCCCTTCATAGGTGACACTCAAAGCAATACCCGCTCACCGATCATGAAAGCCAAATCACGAACCTTACGATCGGCATAACTCTTTTGCCTGGACTGGGTTTTACGAAGCCTATCCTGAATAATCCTGACCTTGTCCAAGGCATCCCGAACTAGATCTGTACCCAACAACTGAGCCTCTCTCAGATCAAATCATCCAACCGGTGACCGACACCGCCTACCATACAAAGCCTCGTAAGGAGCCATCTGGATACTCGATTGGTAGTTGCTGTTGTAGGCAAACTCTGCTAAAGGCAAAAACTGATCCCACGAGCCTCCAAAGTCAATGACACAAGCTCAGAGAATATCCTCCAAAATCTGAATAGTCCGCTCGGACTGCCCCGTCCGTCTGAGGATGAGCTGCTTAGCTCAACTCAACCCGTGTGCCCAACTCTTGCTGAACTGCTCTCCAGAAATGGGAGGTAAACTACGTACCTCGATCCGAAATGATAGACTCGGGCACACCATGAAGACGAACGATCTCCTGGATATAGATCTCAGCTAACCTCTCGGAAGAGTAGGAGACTACCACAGGAATGAAATGTGCTGACTTGGTCAACCTATCAACAATAACCCACACTGCGTCGAACTTCCTTTGAGTCTGTGGGAGTCCAACAACGAAGTCCATAGTGATCTGCTCCCACTTCCACTCGGGAAGCTCAATCCTCTGAAACAAACCACCAGGTCTCTGATGCTCGTACTTAACCTGCTGACAATTCAAACACCGAGCCACATACGCAACGATATCCTTCTTCATTCTCCTCCACTAATAATGCTGCCGCAAATCCTGATACATTTTAGCGGCGCCCGGATGAATAGAGTACCGGGAACTATGGGCCTCCTCTAAAATCAACTCTTGGATTCCATCCACATTAGGCACACAAACTCGACCCTGCAATCTCAAGACTCCATCATCACCTAAGGTAACCTGCTTGGCACCTCTGTGCTGCACCGTATCTCTAAGGAAATACAAATGAGGATCATCATACTGCCGATCTCGGATATGCTCCAATAAAGAAGAATGAGCGACTGTGCAAGCTAACATACGGCTGGGCTCAGAAACATCCAACCTCACAAACTGATTGGCCAAAGCCTGAACATCCAAAGCAAGCGGCCTGTCACCGACCGGAATATAAGCAAGACTGCCCATACTGGCTGACTTCCTATTCAAAGCATCGGCCACCACATTGGCCTTTCCCGGATGATATAAGATGGTGATAACATAGTCCTTTAATAGCTCCAACTACCTTCTCTGCCTCAAATTTAGCTCCTTCTGCTTGAACAAATACTGCAGACTCTTGTGATCCGTGAACACCTCACATGCCACGCCATACAGATAATGCCTCCAAATCTTCAACGTGTGAACGATGGCTGCTAACTCCAAATCATGAATCAGATAGTTCTTCTCATGAATCTTCAATTGCCGTGAAGCATATGCAATGACCTTGCCATCCTGCATCAACATTGTACCAAGTCCAATACGAGATGCATCACAATAAACTGTATAAGGCCCTGAACCTGTGGGCAAAACCAACACCAGTGTCGTAGTCAAAGTTGTATTGAGCTTCTGAAAGCTCGCCTCACACTCGTCTGACCACCTGAACTGGGCACCCTTCTGGGTCAACCTGGTCATCGGGGCTACGATAGATGAAAACCCCTCCACAAACCGACGATAGTAGCCCACCAATCCCAAAAAACTCCAGATCTCTGTAGCTGATGCTGGTTTAGGCCACTTCTTAACTGCCTCAATCTTCTTCGGATCAACTTGAATACCCTCCGTTGCTACCATATGACCCAGGAATGCAACTGAACTCAACCATAACTCATGTTTTGAAAACTTGGCATACAACTGACTATCCCTCAAAGTCTGAAGAACCACTCTAAGATGCTGCTCGTGCTCCTCCCGACTACGGGAATAGATCAAAATATCATCAATGAAGACTATCACTAATGAATCCAAGTAAGGCCTGAATACTCGATTCATCAAATCCATAAAAGTTGTTGGGGCATTTGTTAACCCGAATGACATCACCAAGAACTCATAATGCCCGTACCGAGTGCGGAAAGCGGTCTTAGGGACATCGGATGCCCTAATCCTCAACTGATGGTAGCCAGATCTTAAATCAATCTTCGAAAATATCTTAGCACCCTGAAGCTGATCAAACAAATCATCAATCCTCGGCAATGGATACTTATTGTTGATTGTAACCTTGTTCAACTACCGGTAATCAATACACATGCTCATCGATCCGTCCTTCTTCTTAACAAACAACACCGACGCACCCCAAGGAGAAACACTCGGTCTAATGAAACCTTTCTCAAGCAAGTCTTGCAACTGCTCTTTCAACTCTTTCAACTCAGGCGGGACCATACGATACGGCGGGATAGAAATGGGCTGAGTACCCGGAGCCAAATCAATGCAAAAGTCAATATCCCTGTCGGATGGCATATCCGACAGGTCTAAAGGGAATACCTCAGGAAACTCACGAACAACGGGCACATAATTAATAGAAGGGAGAAATTCAAAAATAGCAAGATTTACAATTGGTCGTTCAAAAATAGCCCAGTTTCAAAAGTAATCGAAATTTAGCCACTTTTTATGTAAAGATAAATCTGAGCGAAAACACTATTCAAAACCCGAAAAATATGCCAGTATATTATACTGGAGTTCCAGCATAAGTATGCTTGAACTCCAGCATAATATGATGGAGTTCCAGCATAAGTACACTAGAACTCCAACATAATATACTGGAGTTCCAGCAAGTATAATTGTCCAGTATAATATACTGGAGTTTGGAGCACCGGTGCTCCAGTCTCCAGTATATTATACTGGAGTCAGCAAAGTATATCGGTCCAGCATAATATGCTGGAGTTTATACACAGGTGCACCGAACTCCAGTATATTATGCTGGACCGGTCTCTGTTGCAGCAAAATAGTGGCTATTTTTTATTGACTTCGTAAAAACTGGCTATTTTTCAATGACCAGTCCGAAAACTGGCTATACCATGCTATTTTACTTAATAGAAGGAATCTCAACACTAGAATCACGAACATAGGCCAAATAGGCCAAACATCCCTTCTCGACCATACGCCGAGCCTTCATATAAGAGATAATACTACGGGTAGAATGACTCAGAGTCCCTTTCCACTATAAATGAGGTAAACCTGGCAAGACTAAGGTCACAGTCTTAGCATGACAGTCCAAGATAGCATGGTAAGGTGATAACCAGTCCATCCCCAGTACGACAACGAAATCAACCATGTCCAGTGTCACACCTCCTTTTTTCGCCCCCGCGAGGGTATAAGGAGTTTTTTCCAATTAAAGGACAATCGAAACGGGATTTATTTATTTATTTCAGAGTCGCCACTTGGGAGATTTAGGGTGTCCCAAGTCACCAATTTAATCCCGAATCGAGGAAAAGAATGACTCCATATTACAGTCTGCGAACCAGAAATCCGGATAAGGAATTCTGTTAACCCGGGAGAAGGTGTTAGGTATTCCCGAATTCCGTGGTTCTAGCACGGTCGCTCAACTGTCATATTCGGCTTGTTTATCTGATTTTTTTAAACAATTAAGAACTTATATGCAAATTTAGCATTAAACCGCTTTTATCATTATTCTTATTATTATTTTATACAAGAATTGCAACGTCGTGAAAATGCATCTCGAACCACGTCACAACCAGTGTACACGTGATTTGTTGACGCATTTTGACTTCGTCAAGATCGGGATTTGGGTTACATAAATGCACACCCATATTTAAGAAAATAACCTTATTAAATATGCGCCAAAAGACTACGCGTTATTATACTTTTAGGTAGGACCGTGAAATTTACTAAACGGCCCATCCCGGGATCTAAGTATTATTTTCTTTTTTAAAAATAAATAAATAAATAAGATTGAAGAACCCTGCAAATTTTTGTATTGTTTACATTTATTTATTTTTAGCGAAATCCTCCCTTATTTTATGAATATCTTTTAATGACTACATTTTATTATTACTAAGTTTGTCTATAAATATAAAATCAATCTCTACATACTTAAAAATAACATATTAAATACTAGTTTAAAACAAATATTAACGGAAAGTAATATTACTAAAATTATAATTATAAATACAACATGGAATTGTCAAATAATTTTTTTTAAAAAAACTAATTATCCCATAGTCGGATTAAAAATCATATTGTTAGATGACTTGAGCTATTGAAATTATTATTTACAAATACTGAAAATTAGAAATAATCTTGATTACTAAACTGTATTTCTAAAAAAAAAAATTAAATAATTTAACCTTAACTAACCTTGTTTTAATTCAAATCATGTCCAAATACTTGATTCGCAAAATTAATTCATGTTTTAACTGAATTTAGCTACATGATTCCGATTAACTTAACGTTGGTGATACTAAAACCCTTATGAATAAGGAACTTAATCAATTTTGCCAAACTGATTTAATAAAGCCATTTTTACGTTATTTTCTTCTATTTTAATTATTTGACAGTTTAATCAGTAATGAACATGCTTAAATATATACTACCTAATAATTAGATTAAAGCAAAGCATTATTTAATACATCGCTACAATATGCCTAATTATGAAAAACGACGGCGATTTACAGAATAATAATACATGAAATAACCTAAATGCAATTAACAAAAAAAAACTAAATTTAAAATTTAAAATTCCATTCTTCATTTCAGCTTACAAAAGGCCAAAATTACAGTTGTGTATCTGGTATTGTCAATATAAGAAGAAGAAAGTCAGTCACGTAGTACGTAACACAACAACAACAATAATAACCAGCAATCCAGTCAACAGAAATCCCAGTGACAGATTTGAAAATCAAAATAAATTCCAAAAACACCGACAACAAACAACGGACAGAAACCAAGGAAATTTTCAGATTTGAAAGGCTAATTAATGTTTAACCCTTAATTTCTAAACCCGTATATCAGAATATTTATCAGGTGTGTACTACTCTCTCTTCTAATTTCCAGCTCCTTTTTTATTTGTATTTTTTCTTTTCTTTTTTTTTCTTGAAAGTTTTAATATTTTTCGGAATTTTTCTTTCTCTCTTAAATATTCAGCTCTTTTTTTTCTCTTTCTCTCTATCTGTCCGTCTTGTGTATTCTCTTCTTCCAAAATCTGATCAAGTCCTTCCTTTTATTAACATTTTTCAGCATTAAAAAAAATTAAAACTCACTATCTTCCACTCATCCCACTTTTAATCCCACTACCTAATGTTTTGTCCCCCACTTTATTAAACAATACCCTATTATATCTTGTCCCCCATGCTTATATTAAACAATTGCATTATTCGCCACCATTATATCTTGTCCCCCATTATTGATTATTTTAAATATTATCTTAATTTAATGGAAAGAACACTCAAAATAAATAATTATTCAGAATTTTAATTCCAAAAATACCCCTCTTTACTGAAATTATCATTTTACCCCTGAACGTACTGCAAATTACCAAACTACCCCCATCAGCTATAACCAATTCACCTAATCAATTTCAACCAAAATACAGCAAATATGACCAATTTCTAAACAAATTTTTAACAACAAATTCAAACTAAATGATGAAAAATAAAGAAACAACTAAAATTATCTTGATTGAACAATATTTTTAACAACAAACAAACCTACTTTCAGATTCAACAACAACAAACATGTATATTCAGATTTCTACATTCAATAATCATTTGAACTTAAAATTAAATCTAACAACATTATAACCAACAATTTCTATATTAAAACTAAACAAGATCATGAAGCAAACTGAAGAAATAATCATAAATGATAAACAACAAACAAGAAAATCAAACTTATACTAATTTCGGATTCAAGAACAATCAAACAAAGTATGAACATAAATGAAAAGTTTCAACAACAATAACAAGCAAGTTTTATTCAAATTCGAATTAAGCTTAAACAAAACAAATAAACATATTCAAATCACTAAACTTCAAATAATCAATTGATCTTTTTAATTAACTCCAATAAAATTATAACAAAGATACATGATTCAAAAAAAATTAAAAACCAAAACATAACTTCTCATTAAATCACTAAATTAAAGACGAACTTTAAACAAAATGAACACGAATTTAATCTACAACAAACAACGGATTCAAACGATTTAAACTAACATTCTTTTATATTAACATTAAATCCTTTTAAATTAATAAAACAAACTGAAAAATAATTAATTGAATCTTCAACTTAGATCTAACAACAATATAATTAAACTAACCATTTTTATCTAAAAATAAAAAAGAAAAATAAAATAAACTTATACTAATTTCAAATCTGAAAATATCAAACAAATTACGGACGAAATAAAACTTAAACCAACTAACCGTAAATGACCAACGACGAACATCGAACGCACTTTAAACGAAACCAACGAAACTTTGACATAAACGGACTTGAAGACGACGAAGCGACAAGCTGCGATGGCAGCCATGGCGAAAGAAACGAAGATGAAGGAGCAGCAGCAGCACAAAACAGTAGCAGCAGCATGGAATGGAGAAGATGCAGCGGGCAGCAGCTGAAGAAGAAGACGATGAGCAGCAGTACGAAGCTGCCATGGGCAGCAGCTGAAGAAGAAGACGACGCAGCCATGGGTGTCGAGCTCAAGCTCGAGCTTGACGAAGAAGATGAAGGCGGAAGCAGCAAGGTCTGTTTGGACGACACAGGCAGCAGCACAAGCAGTAACACGAAGCAGTAGCAGCAACACGAATGGAGAAGACGACACAACAGCAGGAGGAGAAGCAGCTACGGGCAACAATGGTGGCGGAGAGGTTGCTCGACGAACTTGAAAACGCAGCCATGGCAGCGAGGGGATGTCGTGGGGGTGAGGGTGGCTATGTTGTGTATGTGTGTTGACGTGAGGGGGCAGGGGTGTGAGGGGGAAGGGCTGCCATGGGAGTAGCTTGAGGTAGGAGGAGAAAGAGAGGAAGAAGAAGAGGGGGGGGGGGATGGTTAGTTTTTAGGTTTTAGGGTTTTTTTTTTGTTTTTGTTTTTATTTTCTTTTGTGAAATGTAAGATAATAGGGGTGTTGGGTTATGGACTGGGTCGACTCGATTTAAAATGGACCGGGTCATGGGGAATGTTGGGTATTTTTTGGGCCTCGGGTTGAAATTTGAAGAAGTGGCCCAATCCGATTTTTTTTTTTGTATTTTTGCTTTCTTTTCTTTTACTTCCTAATTAATAAAAACTAAAATTCTAAATTAAATTATAAACTAAATTATCTTATATAAAAAACTAATTAACTCTAAAAATAATTATCGCACATTTAAATAGCAATTAACGACAAAATCGCACAATTTAGATGTTTGAATGCTAAAAATGCAACGTACATTTATTTTTATGATTTTCTCATTTTTGTAAACAAACTTAAATAAATACTAAAACGGAAATGTGACATATTTTAATATTTTTATTAATTTAAACAAATAAACATGCGCAGACAAATACAAATAATTATCCAAAATGTCACAAAATTCTCAAAATTGCACGCAAAGAAAAATTATTTTATTTTGGATTTTTTGGGAGTGATTCTCATATAGGGCAAAAATCACGTGCTCACAGCTGCCCCTCTTTGTCCGAAAACACGAAGGGTTTTCGTGCAAAGATAAAGTGAGCGGATACGAGCGATTTTTGCCCGTTCGAGCACTCCGTGTGAAGCATTTTTTGAAAGATTTGACCGAACCTTTGCTTCAGAGGTTTCCTACATATCATGGACTGAACAGGAATCAGGTCAATGTAGTTCGGGAAGTTTCGGTAGCTGGAGCTACCATGGGACTGTAATTTTGCCGTTACTGTTGTTGTATGCTGTTACTACTCCTTACCGATCTCCTTATTACACCGTGCTAAAAGGAAAATGAGAAGCTAGGCTAGACTAAAGATTACAAGATCTTATCTATCTTAAACTTGCTTTCTGGTTGGCTTGTGTTTCTTCCTGACTTGACTTATAGTCTTGCTTTTGATTTCTGTAGTGGAATTTATGGTGGGGGTATTTTGTTGTAACCCTCTGCTTTACTGCCTTCTGACTTGATCTTGAAATGTATTCCTCTGTTGTATGGGCGGGCTCCCAGCTTCAACACTCGAAACGAAAAGACTGAAATGTATTCTTCTGTTCTTATGGGCGGGCTCCCAACTTCAACGCTTGAAATGAAAAGACTGAAAGGTATTCCTCTGTTCTATGGGCGGGCTCCCAACTTCAATACTTGAAATTTAAAGACTGAAACGTATTCCTCTGTTATATGGGCGGGCTCCCAACTTCAATGCTTGAAATGTAATACGGAAATGTATTCCTCTGTTTTATGGGCGGGCTCCCAACTTCAACGCTTGAAATGTAAAGACTGAAACGTATTACTCTGTTATATGGGCGAGCTCCCAACTTCAACGCTTGAAATGAAAAGACTGAAATATATTCCTCTGTTCTATGGGAGGGCTCCCAACTTCAATACTTGAAATGTAAAGACTGAAACGTATTCCTCTGTTATATGGGCGGGCTCCCAACTTCAACACTCGAAATGAAAAGACTGAATGTATTCCTCTGTTCTTATGGGCGGGCTCCCAACTTCAATACTTGAAAAGTAATACTGAAATGTATTCCTCTGTTGTATGGGCGGGCTCCCAACTTCAACAATTGAAATGAAAAGACTGAAATGTATTCCTCTGTTCTATGGGCGGGCTCCCAACTTCAACGCTTGAAATGAAAAGACTGAAATGTATTCCTCTGTTCTATGGGCGGGCTCCCAACTTCAACACTTGAAATGAAAAGACTGAAATGTATTCCTCTGTTCTATGGGCGGGCTCCCAACTTCAACGCTTGAAATGAAAAGACTGAAATATATTCCTTTGTTCTATGGGCGGGCTCCCAACTTCAACACTTGAAATGAAAAGACTGAAATGTATTCCTCTGTTCTATGGGCGGGCTCCCAACTTCAACGCTTGAAATGAAAAGACTGAAATGTATTCCTCTGTTCTATGGGCGGGCTCCCAACTTCAAACTTAGGAGGAAATGGCTCTCCTATGGGTAAAACTAAACTTAGGAGGAAATGTCTCTCCTATGGGGTAAAAATAAACTTTAGGAGGAAATGCCTCTCCTATGGGTAAAACTAAACTTAGGAGGAAATGCTTCTCCTATGGGTAAAACTAAACTTTAGGAGGAAATACATCTCCTATGGGTAAAAAATAAACTTAGGAGAAAATGCCTCTCCTATGGGGTAAAAATAAACTTAGGAGGAAATGCCTCTCCTATGGGTAAAACTAAACTTAGGAGGAAATGCCTCTCCTATGGGTGAAACTAAACTTAGGAGGAAATGCCTCTCCTGTGGGTAAAAACAAACTTAGGAGTAAATGCCTCTCCTATGGGTAAAAACAAACTTAGGAGGAAATGCATCTCCTATGGGTAAAAAAACAAACTTAGGAGGAAATGCCTCTCCTATGGGTAAAACTAAACTTTAGGAGGAAATGCATCTCCTATGGGTAAAACTAAACTTTAGGAGGAAATGCATCTCTTATGGGTGGAATTTTAATGATTTCGGACTAGGAAGTGCATCTCCTACTAATGAAAACTTAATTCAGGAAGTGCGTTTCCTATGCATGAAATTAAACTTAGGAAGTGCGTCTCCTAGGGGTAAAACTAAACTTAGGAAGTGCGTCTCCTATGGGCAAAACTAAACTTAGGAAGTGCGTCTCCTATTGGTAAAACTAAACTTAGGAAGTGCGTCTCCTATTGGTAAAACTAAACTTAGGAAGTGCGTCTCCTAGGGGTAAAACTAAACTTAGGAAGTGCGTCTCCTATTGGTAAAATGAACTTAGGAAGTGCGTCTCCTATCGGTAAAACTAAACTTAGGAAGTGCGTCTCCTATTGGTAAAACTAAACTTAGGAAGTGCGTCTCCTATTGGTAAAACTAAACTTAGGAAGTGCGTCTCCTATTGGTAAAATGAACTTAGGAAGTGCGTCTCCTATTGGTAAAAACAACTTAGGAGGAAATGCCTCTCCTATGGGTAAAACTAAACTTAGGAGGAAATGCATCTCCTATGGGTAAAATAAACTTTAGGAGGAAATGCATCTCATATGGGTAAAAAATAAACTTAGGAAGTGCGTCTCCTAGGGGTAAACCATTTCCTTAACTTACCTGTGTTGTCTTCCCTCGAAACTGCTGGGGATTATTTTGCTGGGGATGAATTTTCCTTTTCTTCCTTACCCACTCTGGGTTGTCCGACCCTCTTGAAACTTGGTCGAAACTCTGTCGAGGATGCTTCTACATCTCGATGATCCGCTGGGGATAACACTGCTGAGGATAACTCTGCTGAGTAAATATGTTATCTTACTCCTTCCAAAATTACTTCCTTTTAAGTAGGATGTTTCATTCCTCTACAAACTACTTCCCTTTTTTTTCTCTTTTTTTTTCTCTTTTTTTTTCTTTTTTTTTGCATAGCTTCTTCCTTCGAAGATTACCTCCCTTAAGACTCATTTTGCCTTTCCCCGAAAGGAACCGCTGAGGATACCGATTTTCACCAAACTTGTGTTGGACTCCTCGAAACTGCTGGGGATAACACTGTTGGGGAATTATTTACTTACCTGTTGGGGGATAAAATGTTATCAGCTGGGGATAACGCTGTCGAGGATAACACTGCTGGGGGATTCTGATTCCTTCAGAACTAGTGCTTCACTCTTCAGAAGGCTGTCGGGAATGATACTGGCCTTTTGCTTTTCTGAGCACAAGTTTCATTCCTTTGTTCTGTCTGATAGGGAACAACTTCCTCCATTGAAACTTATTATGTTTGGGGCAACACTGGTTCAAAGATTACTTCCCTTGAGACTGGTGTTATCTTTATTCTTCTCCAAATGGGTACCTGACTTCTAGAAAATTTTCTAAATGGAAAGAAAATTTTCTGCCCCAGTTTGATAATATCCCTTGTGGCATGCATTTCTGGTATCAATGCCATTTCCTTTACCTGTTTCAAATCAAACAAAATTTGTTAGTTTAAAACGCGGTGGTTGGTTGTGATACTCCTACTGGGATGGTTTTCCCTTTCTCCTTCCTTGCTCTGCGTTCCACAACTTGTTGGGGATGATATTATTTGCTGGGGATAATCCCTTTCTGCTGGGGATATCCCTCTTCTTTTGTGGCATAGCTCGGAAACTGGCATTTCCCCGACCTTTAGTCTAGTATGAATTTCCCCAAATCATGCTCACTGCTCTCCTTTCTTTGTCCACGGGCCTCGGCCTTGAGGTTTAATAACCTTCGATTTCGGCTAGGATATCCCTCTTGACACTCGTCAATCCTTTTGTCAATTCCCTTTTGCTAGGGATATCTTTCTTGACACTGACCTCGCGCTTGTTCCTTGCTGATTACACCACTTGGATGTACTAGCCAGATCTCATCTTGCATAATTGTAAAGCTGATGGCATATTTTGAAGTCAATTCTCACTTGTTCTGACCAAACAGACTCTACTGGGGAATTTTTCTATGAAAGGAAAAGATAAAAGGGAACAGAATAAAAAAGACAAAGGAAAAAGATGACTCTTTAACAAAAGAAACTATAAATAAAAACCTATCAAACGCATATACCGACTCTAATGGTCATGACATGCACATGTGGCCTATCCTCCGCCGTCAATCGTCTTTCAAGACCTTCAATTGGCAATTCCCCCTCTGATTCTCAATCTCATTTGACTTGTAGTGCCCGAAGGGTTTTCACTATCAAGCCTCTCTCATTTTGGTTTTTCTCTCAGCTTTCATCGCCTTATTGTGTCCGTGAAGATTTTCACCGACAAGACTCTCTCATTTGTATCACTTTCCAGCTGGGGATTTGGAGTGTTACCGGTATGACTCTCTCTGCTGGAGATTAGAGTCCTTTCTGCTGTGGAACAGAATGTTATGTTCGCCGGTAAGACTCTCATTTGTCTGACTTGGCATCTTTTGAAGACTGATCAGAAGGTCTTTCTTTGGACCGTAATGTGGGTTTTTGGATAGGGCTAGAAAGAAAGGGTATTAAAGGCTCGACAAAAATCAAAATAAATTTGGGGTTCAAAATTACAACCTTCGGAACCATATTTGCTTACAACAAGCGCAACCCTTGCCCCAGTTTCTTGCTTGGGGATTATTTATTATTATTATTTTTTTTACTTTTTATTACACCATGCACACCATGCACACTATGCACACTATGCACCCTATGACCGAGCCGTGAAGCGCCTACGTATCCTCTTTGAGAAATCAGGTCAAACGTAGTTCCCAATTCCTCTGTTTTCTTCTGACTTTCTTTTGTGTTTTGTTTGTTTTCATTTTTCTTTTCTTTTTTCTTTCTTTTCTCTTTTTTTCGTTTTGTTGTTTTCTTTTTCTTCCTTTTTTTTGGTTACCTGCCATGCTTGCGTTTTCTAGTCGTTGCTACTGATTCCGAACGAGGGGTATGAAAGAAAAATAAATAAGGCTCGAAAGGGGTAACGAAGGATAAAGTGTTTAGATAGCAGAACAAAATGCCTTCGTCATTCCAGTCTTCAAACATGCCAAGTGCAAACAACACAATTGAACATAGATTTATAGTCTCTTCTGATGGTGCTGGACTTGACAATTATATTCAACATTTGCTTTTCATTTGTCATTTCTAAAGCACCGTTGGGCGACACTCTCACTCTCATTATCATGAACGACCCTCATGCCAATTTGGCGAATCTTGCTTTTAAACGGTTTTCTTTGTGTTTTACTTGCCCTAGTTCCATATGACTCGAGCTCCGAATAATCTCAACCGTCCTTATTTCCTTTAAATGGTCTGATCACCTTTCCGGGGTTTTATGATTAACTTTTAAGATTAGGCCCAAACTGTGTGCGCATGTCATGTCACTAGAATAGGCGCTGGACAATAATGATAAAAGGACTAAACAAAAAGATGAATGGAAATAATAAAAGACCGGATTTTGTATTAGACTACCGGTGAAATGGTTTGAATAACAAAAACAAACAAAACAGACCAGAATAAAATCCTAAAACACACTGGACAAAACATAAACAAATCGCTATGACAAAAATGGACAGATAGGAAGGTTTGACACAAGACAACATCCGTATTACAATCCTAAGAATAATCCGGACAATAGAAATGACAACAAAATAAGCCACCACAAGCTTCTCTCTTGCTAACCAAGGAACGGAGCGCCCTCCCACTTTATCAAAACTAACATCTTAGCCACTGAGCTTCGCATCAATACTGCCAAGACCATTACCAGCTTCAATATCATCAACCTTAGTCAACAAGTCCCCCATAGGATTTGAGTGCTTCTGCTATCAGGCCTGATCCCCGCAAAGTGTGCATCATGATGTGCGGGTAAAAGATTCTGCGCGATGTTCTGGGTGTCATTGTCCGGCTTACCACAAACCAACCACCTTAACTTTCCTTGCGATTCAAAACAAAACAGGTTAGAATGGACTCAGTCGGTCCCCATTATTAACAACATCTTTTTTCCTTTTTTTTTTCTTTTTTTTCTTTTTTTTTTTCATTTTTTTCATTTTTTTTCCATTCTTTTTTCATTTTTTTTTCATTTTTTTTTCATTTTTTTTTCTTTTTGTCGTGGTCGAATCTTATGGAGATTGTCTACGTATCATGACCCCACATGAATCAGACCTTGCGTAGTTCGGACAAAATGAAAGGTAACAGCAATGAAACATTTTTTTCTTTATCAATTTTCATAATAAAACAAACTGGGTTTCAAAGGTTTAAAGATGACCTACAAACTCGAAAATCAAACAACCCACATATTCTAATCAAAAGATTTACAAACTCAAAAACAAAAGGCCAGCTCCCTTTCTCCGTTTGACGAATGCAACCAAACGGTTATTTTTGCAAATGTGGCCCCTTCCAAATTTCACATGAATTTTGAGGCCGGGGAGGATTATTTTATGACACTTTACAAACCTGTCCGTTCTTTTACGAAAATAGCCTTTCAACAACTGAAAGATACTCTAAGGCTGTCTCGGCAAGAACGGTTTAATACATTGCCGAAGCTGGCTCGGCTTATTTTGACCAAAATCCAATCGGCATTCACTTGCATGCTGACTTTTTCTCAAAAATGAAATAAGAGACCTGGTTTTGCAAACACGGCCTTTCAGCGCCTCGGGGACGCAAATTTTAAGGCTGTGTGGGTCAATCGGTCAAAAATCTAAAAAATGACCCAAAGGTGGCTGTTTATGCAAAGTCAGCCTTCCGGCGTCCCATTCGGGAACATTCGTCTATGTGTTGACAAAAGCGGCATCACCCGACTCATTTATGACAAAAATTAAGATTTTGACACTTTTTTTTCAAATTAAAATAAAAATCCGATATTGCAAACACGGCCTTTCAGCGCCTCAGGGACGAAGCTTCGAAGGCTGTGTGGGTCAACTGGACCAAATCTAAAAAATGACACAAAGGTGGTTGTTTATGCAAAGTCAGCCTTCCGGCATCCCTTTCGGGAACATCCGACTATGTTTTGACAAAACAACGTCACCCGACTTCTTTTGACACATTTTTTTAGACTATTTTAGCAAAAGGAGAGGTTGGACCCGATGAGGGTTGCCTACGTATCTCACATCCGGTGAGAATCAAACCCGCGTAGTTCGGGATATTAACTGAACTATTTTAAAACATGATTTTTTTTTTCATTTTCAGTAGCAAATAACAAAACCACTTTCAAAGCACGACTCTTTTCATTTTCATTTTGGCATTTTCAGAAACAAATAAAAAACTATTTTAAAAGTAAGACTCTTTTTCATTGTCATTTTTCGGGGGAAGACAAACTATTTTTCTTTTCTATTTTTTTTTTGAAAAATAAGACAGAACAACGACTCTTTTTTTTCTATTTTTCCTTCGCTTTTAATAAAACTAACTAATAAGACATTTTTTTCATTTTCTCAAAATTTCGGCAAAGTTTTGACGGTATTCGGGCATTGGATTTTTTTCAAAAATAAACAATCAATTCCCTAACCGCTATTTCTTTTTTTCTTCAATTTCACAATATTCCTGATATTCAAAAGTCGGTCAGCACACAAGTCTGAATCAAATAAATGCGCAAGTAGCAGCAAGTAAGATGCATCAGGATGATCATTTTCATTTTTTGGTACACCTGTCCTAAACAGACCCAACCCCTGTGTTGAGCCTCCAAAGTCAAATGCACGTGATGAAAACAAACGTTCCTACTAGGGATCCGACATGAAGCTGAGTTATTCTAGGTTCATAACCTGGGTATTTGTTCTAGACTGTGTACCCGAGCGGACAACTCAAGTCGAAGGAGGGGGCTACGTACCGGGGACCCGCGGGATCGTCCGGCTTTGTAACTTGTCCGACCTCTTTCTTATTTCAGGTATTGACACTAACAGAATAGGGAGTCTCGACCAGCGAGCACATCCCCGGAGGTGAAGAGAGAAGGGTTCGGCACAGTTTATATATACAGTCAAATAATATCAAAGCGGTAAAAGCAGCATTTAACACATTAGGCTCAAACATGTAAAAATCAGATAAAGCTAAACATAACAATTTATTATAAGCTCGATTTCTAACCCTGAACCAGTGGTTCTGGGTTTGAGTCCCCAGCAGAGTCGCCAGAGTTGTCACACCTCCTTTTTCCGCCCCCGCGTGGGTATAAGGAGTTTTTTCCAATTAAAGGACAATCGAAACGGGATTTATTTATTTATTTCAGAGTCGCCACTTGGGAGATTTAGGGTGTCCCAAGTCACCAATTTAATCCCGAATCGAGGAAAAGAATGACTCCATATTACAGTCTGCGAACCAAAAATCCGGATAAGGAATTCTGTTAACCTAGGAGAAGGTGTTAGGCATTCCCGAATTCCATGGTTCTAGCACGGTCGCTCAACTGTCATATTCGGCTTGTTTATCTGATTTTTTTAAACAAATAAGAACTTATATGCAAATTTAGCATTAAACCGCTTTTATCATTATTCTTATTATTATTTTATACAAGAATTGCAACGTCGTGAAAATGCATCTCGAACCACGTCACAACCAGTGTACACGTGATTTGTTGACGCATTTTGACTTCGTCAAGATCGGGATTTGGGCTACATAAATGCACACCCATATTTAAGAAAATAACCTTATTAAATATGCGCCAAAAGACTACGCGTTATTATACTTTTAGGTAGGACCGTGAAATTTACTAAACGGCCCATCCCGGGATCTAAGTATTATTTTCTTTTTAAAAAATAAATAAATAAATAAGATTGGAGAACCCTGCAAATTTTTGTATTGTTTACATTTATTTATTTTTAGCGAAATCCTCCCTTATTTTATGAATATCTTTTAATGACTACATTTTATTATTACTAAGTTTGTCTATAAATATAAAATCAATCTCTACATACTTAAAAATAACATATTAAATACTAGTTTAAAACAAATATTAACGGAAAGTAATATTACTAAAATTATAATTATAAATACAACATGGAATTGTCAAATAATTTTTTTTTATTTAAAAAAACTAATTATCCCATAGTCGGATTAAAAATCATATTGTTAGATGACTTGAGCTATTGAAATTAATTATTTACAAATACTGAAAATTAGAAATAATCTTGATTACTAAACCGTATTTCTAAAAAAAAATTAAATAATTTTACCTTAACTAACCTTGTTTTAATTCAAATCATGTCCTAATACTTGATTCGCAAAATTAATTCATGTTTTAACTGAATTTAGCTACATGATTCCGATTAACTTAACGTTGGTGATACTAAAACCCTTATGAATAAGGAACTTAATCAATTTTGCCAAACTGATTTAATAAAGCCATTTTTACGTTATTTTCTTCTATTTTAATTATTTGACAGTTTAATCAGTAATGAACATGCTTAAATATATACTACCTAATAATTAGGTTAAAGCAAAACATTATTTAATACATCGCTACAATATGCCTAATTATGAAAAACGACGGCGATTTACAGAATAATAATACATGAAATAACCTAAATGCAATTAATAAAAAAAACTAAATTTAAAATTTAAAATTCCATTCTTCATTTCAGCTTACAAAAGGCCAAAATTACAGTTGTGTATCTGGTATTGTCAATATAAGAAGAAGAAAGTCAGCCACGTAGTACATAACACAACAACAACAATAATAACCAGCAATCCAGTCAACAGAAATCCCAGTGACATATTTGAAAATCGAAATAAAATCCAGAAACACCGACAACAAACAACGGACATAAACCAAGGGAATTTTCAGATTTGAAAGGCTAATTAATGTTTAACCCTTAATTTCTAAACCCGTATATCAGAATATTTATCAGGTGTGTACTACTCTCTCTTCTAATTTCCAGCTCCTTTTTTATTTGTATTTTTTCTTTTCTTTTTTTTGAAAGTTTTAATATTTTTCGGAATTTTTCTTTCTCTCTTAAATATTCAGCTCTTTTTTTTCTCTCTCTATCTGTCCGTCTTGTGTATTATCTTCTTCCAAAATCTGATCAAGTCCTTCCTTTTATTAACATCTTTCAGCATTAAAAAAAATTAAAACTCACTATCTTCCACTCATCCCCCTTTTAATCCCACTACCTAGTGTTTTGTCCCCCACTTTATTAAACAAATACCCCATTATATCTTGTCCCCCATGCTTATATTAAACAATTGCATTATTCCCCACCATTATATCTTGTCCCCCCATTATTGATTATTTTAAAAATTATCTTAATTTAATGGAAAGAACACTCAAAATAAATAATTATTCAAATGTTTAATTCCAAAAATACCCCTCCGACCTTACTGAAATTACCAATTTACCCCTGAACGTACTGCAAATTACCAAACTACCCCCATCAGCTATAACCAATTCACCTAATCAATTTCAACCAAAATACAGCAAATATGACCAATTTCTAAACAATTTTCAACAACAAATTCAAACTAAATGATGAACAACAAAGAAACAACTAAAATTATTTTGATTGAACAATATTTTTTAACAACAAACAAACCTACTTTCAGATTCAACAACAACAACAACAAACAAGTATATTCAGATTTCTAAATTCAATAATCATTTGAACTTAAAATTAAATCTAACAACATTACAACCAACAATTTCTATATTAAAACTAAACAAGATCATGAAGCAAACTGAAGAAATAATCATAAATGATAAACAACAAACAAGAAAATCAAACTTATACTAATTTCGGATTCAAGAACAATCAAACAAAGTATGAACATAAATGAAAAGTTTCAACAACAATAACAAGCAAGTTTTATTCAAATTCGAATTAAGCTTAAACAAAACAAATAAACATATTCAAATCACTAAACTTCAAATAATCAATTGATCTTTTTAATTAACTCCAATAAAATTATAACAAAGATACATGATTCAAAAAAAATTAAAAACCAAAACATAACTTCTCATTAAATCACTAAATTAAAGACGAACTTTAAACAAAATGAACACGAATTTAATCTACAACAAACAACGGATTCAAACGATTTAAACTAACATTCTTTTATATTAACATTAAATCCTTTTAAATTAATAAAACAAACTGAAAAATAATTAATTGAATCATCAACTTAGATCTAACAACAATATAATTAAACTAACCATTTTTATCTAACAATAAATAAGAAAAATAAAACAAACTTATACTAATTTCAAATCTGAAAATATCAAACAAATTACGGACGAAATAAAACTTAAACCAACTAACCATAAATGACCAACGACGAACATCGAACGAACTTTAAACGAAACCAACAAAACTTTGACATAAACGGACTTGAAGACGACGAAGCGACAAGCTGCGATGGCAGCCATGGCGAAAGAAACGAAGATGAAGGAGCAGCAGCACAAAACAGTAGCAGCAGCACGGAATGGAGAAGATGCAGCGAGCAGCAGCTGAAGAAGAAGACGATGAGCAGCAGTACGAAGCTGCCATGGGCAGCAGCTGAAGAAGAAGACGACACAGCCATGGGTGTCGAGCTCAAGCTCGAGCTTGACGAAGAAGATGAAGGCGGAAGCAGCGAGGTCTGTTTGGACGACACATGTAGCAGCATAAGCAGCAACACGAAGCAGTAGCAGCAACACGAATGGAGAAGACGACGCAACAACAGGAGGAGAAGCAGCTACGAGCAACAATGGTGGCGGAGAGGTTGCTCGACGAACTTGAAAACGCAGCCATGGCAGCGAGGGGATGTCGTGGGGGTGAGGGTGGCTGTGTTGTGTGTGTGTTAATGTGAGGGGGCAGGGGTGTGAGGGGGAAGGACTGCCATGGGAGGAGCTTGGGGTAGGAGGAGAAAGAGAGGAAGAAGAAGAGGGGGGGGGGGATGGTTAGTTTTTAGGTTTTAGGGTTTTTTTTGTTTTTGTTTTTATTTTTTTTTGTGAAATGTAAGATAATAGGGGTGTTGGGTTATGGACTGGGTCGACCTGGTTTAAAATGGACCGGGTCATGGGGAAGGTTGGGTATTTTTTGGGCCTGGGGTTGAAATTTGAAGAAGTGGCCCAATCCGATTTTTTTTTGTTGTATTTTTGCTCTCTTTTCTTTTACTTCCTAATTAATAAAAACTAAAATTCTAAATTAAATTATAAACTAAATTATCTTATATAAAAAAACTAATTAACTATAAAAATAATTATCGCACATTTAAATAGCAATTAACGACAAAATCACACAATTTAGACGTTTGAATGCTAAAAATGCAACGTACATTTATTTTTATGATTTTCTCATTTTTGTAAACAAACTTAAATAAATACTAAAACAGAAATGCGACATATTTTAATATTTTTATTAATTTAAACAAATAAACATGCACAGACAAATACAAATAATTATCCAAAATGTCACAAAATTCTCAAAATTGCACGCAAAGAAAAATTATTTTATTTTGGATTTTTTGGGAGTGATTCTCATATAGAGCAAAAATCACGTGCTTACATCCAGAAGAAGCAAATCTACACGAGTCTCAAGACCCCCAATCACAACTACACATGAATGATAAACTCGATCTACCACAATAGAATCACCCACCGGTGTAGACACATAAACATGAGTGCTCAAAGAATCACTAGGCATGACCAGATACGGTGCAAAATAAGATGACATATAGGAGTACGTAGAGCCTGGATCAAATAAAACTGAAGCATCTCTACTACAAACCAGAACAATACATGTGATAACTGCATCAGAAGTCTCAGCCTCGGGCCTGGCTGGAAGAGCATAACATCGGGGCTGGGCCCTACCACCCAGAACTACATTTCTAGGACGACCTACTACTGGCTGGCCTCCACCTCTAGTGGCCTGAGCTCCACCTCTAATACCTCTACCTCCACCTCTAGCACCTCTACCCCCACCTCTAGCTGGCTGGGCGGGTTGTGGAACACTCGGTGCCTGAACCATGGCACGGGAACCCTGCTGCTGAGAACTACTCGGTGCTCGAGGGCAATATCTAGCAATGTGACTCGTGTCGCCACAAGTAAAACAAGCCCTCGGCTGCTGGGGTTGACGACCCTGGAAACTCTGAAGTGGCGGTGCACTGATAGGAGCTGGTGGTGCACTGTAGGTCTGCTGATTAGAATACTGCATATGAGAACCACGGCCGCCTGAAGCACCGTGAGAAACCTGAAGTGCTGACTAAAAATGCCTAGAAGGATGGCCTCTACCATACGAATCCCTGCCTCCAAACGATCTACCACTAAATCTTCTTGAATGACGAGGCCTCTTGTCAGACCCCTGACCGCCTCCTTACGATAGAACCATCTCAACTCTCCTGGCCACATTGGCCGCCTCCTGAAAAGAAATCTCACTCCCCGTCTCCTTGGCCATTTGAAGTCAAACAGGATGGATAAGTCCCTCAATGAACCTCCTCACCCTATTTCTCTCGGTGGGAAGTATGATAAGAGCATGATGGGCCAAGTCGATGAATCTGGTCTCATACTGAGTAACAGTCATAGAACCCTGCTGGAGAAGCTCAAACTGCCTCCGATAGATCTCTCTCTGAGTGATGGGGAGAAACTTCTCCAGAAATAGCTGAGTAAACTGCTCCGAAGTCAAAGCTGGTGATCCGGCTGGTCTAGACAAGCAATAATCTCTCCACCAAGTCTTGGCGGATCCAGACAAGCGAAAAGTAGCAAAATCGAACCCATTGGTCTCCACTATCCCCATGTTCCTGAGAACCTCATGACAACTGTCTAGATAATCTTGGGGATCCTCAGAAGATGCACCGCTGAAAGTGGTAGCGAAGAGCTTGGTGAAACCTATCCAACCTCCATAAAGCCTTCGAAAATGTAGCTGATCTAACACCGGTCTGTGCTGCTGTTCGGCTGAGAAGCGGTACGTGACCTCGCCACTAGTGAAAGGACAAGAGTAGAGGTTTCAATTTAGCATTGAGAGAACAAAATCGCACGACAGGAAAGAATAGATGTGAAGTTTTTCCTAACTCTGTAGCCTCTGGGGGATAAATACAAACGTCTCCGTACCGATCCCCTAGACTCTACTAAGCTTGTCTGTGAACTGTGAGACCCATGTAACCTAGAGCTCTGATACCAACTTGTCACGACCCAGATTTTTCACCCTCGAAAGCCGTGATGGCGCCTACTGGTGAAAGCTAGGCACGCCAAATTATTCTAATTATTTAACCTTTTTGTAGTTTTAAACCATTATCAATGATGAGTAGATATCATGCCAATAGCGGAAATAATTAAGCGGGAGACAAAATCTGATAATTACTCTTAATACAAACTACGGAAGTCTAAATATAACTCTACCCAGAATTTGGTGTCACAGTTTTACAGACGGTCTAAGAATACTACATACAAAGTCTGAAGAAAAGAAAAGATCACTGTCTCTGAAATAAGTAAAAGAAACAGGATAAAGGAAAGATAGGAGGTGACGCCGAGGCCCGCGGATGCCTGCAGGACTACCTCGGGTCGCTTGTTGGACTGAAGGCAGCAACCTCACTACGGTCCGAAGGCTACAACACTGGGAACTGCACAAAAGAGTGCAGAGTGTAGTATCAACACAACCGACCCCATGTGCTGGTAAGTGCCTAGCCTAACCTCGGCGAAGTAGTGACGAGGCTAGGACCAGACTACCAAATAAACATGTGCAGTTAAATTATATACATCGGAAATAAAAGCAGATAATCATAATTGAAATTGGGGGGGGGGGAATATGCTGCGGAGAGTAACAGATAACAACAAAATATCAAGAGGAACATAAATAAACCAAAATCTAATTACTAACAAGGATAGGGAAAACAAATGCAGAGTTCACTTTCATTTCACATCTCGTTGCAGGCATGCAACCCGATCCCATTTCATGTATCTCATTGCAGGTGTGCAACCCGATCCCATTTCATATATCTCGTTGCAGGCGTGCAACCCGATCCCATTTCACATATCTCGTTGCAGGCGTGCAGCCCGCTCCCATTTCACATATCTCGTTGCAGGCGAGCAGCCCGCTCCCATTTCATATATCTCGTTGCAGGCGTGCAACCTGCTCCCATTTCATATATCTTGTTGCAGGCGTGCAACCCGCTCCCATTTCATATATTTCCGTGGCGGCGTGCTACCCGATCCCACTTACAAATCAACAACAATCATAAAAGAATCCCGACAAGGGAATAATTATATTTCAATAATATCCCGGCAAGGGAACAATAATATCAAGACAACATCCCGGCAAGGGAACAATAATGATAATAACATCTCGGCAAGGGAACAATAATGATAATAACATCCCGGCAAGGGAACAATAATGATAATAACATATGAAGCGCGATAACTACAACGGAGTCATAACAATTACAATACAAGACTCACAGGCATGCTTGACACCATTGTATAGATACTCGTCACCATGCCTATACGTCGTACTCCACAATTAACACGTAACAAATAAGACACAACTCCTAATCCCTCAAGCTAAAGTTAGACCAAACACTTACCTCGATGCCACGAACACAGTTCAAGTCTCTACTATCACTTTACCTCTTGATTCCACCACCAATTCGCTCGTATCTAGCCACAAGTTACTTAATTACATCAATAAACGCTAAATGAATCAATTTTAATGCATGAAAATGAGTTTTTCAAAGTTTTACCCAAAAGTCAAAAATTGCCCCCGGGCCCACATGGTCAAAATCCGAGGTTCGAACCGAAACCCGATTACCCATTCCCCCACGAACACAAATATATAATTTGTTTTGAAATCGGACCTCAAATCGAGGTCCAAATCCCCAATTTTTGAAAAACCTAGGTTCTACCCAAAACACCCAATTTCCCCCATGAAAACCATTGATTTTGAGTTGAAATCATGTGAAAAGATGTTAATGATTGAAGAAAACGAGTTAAAATTGACTTACAATCGATTTGGAAGAAGAGTTGTCTTTGAAAAATCGCCCAAGAGTGTTTTGGTTTTGAAAGAGTTTGAAAAATGAAAGATTTTCGGCTAAGTTATAAAATTGCAGGTTGCAGATGTCGCAATTGCGAAATCAGACTTCTGCTAAGTTCGCATTTGCGAAGTAGGAATTGCGAACAATGTGTCATTTGCGACGTCTGGCTAAAACTGGGGGATCGCATTTGCGATCAATCCCTCGCAAAAATGTATGAAAGATGGAAGTAACTTACCTTACTTGTTGGATAACTCAGCCCTTCCCTTGGTTCTTCAAACTCTAGGTTTTACCTTCAAATAGAACTTGAAAGAGAGGGAAAATCGATTAGGGTTTGTGTGGGATTTTTGGGGAGGAGTTGCAGGGGTTAACTTTGGTTTTGAGGGTCTGAAATATGGATGAAATAACTGAGTTCATAACCCCTTAAAAGTCCTCTCTTGGCCGACTTAGGTCTTTTAATTTTGTCCTATCATTTTGGCAAGTAGGTGATGCACCTACTTGTCATCTACCAATCTGCGCAGGCTTGCGAAAATATGAATATCTCTATACTCCAAGATCGTCTTGACAAATGGTTTAATGTGTTGGAAACTAGACTCGTAGATCTTTAATTTTGTGGGTAGATCACCCCGTAATTCCTTGTAAATTAGGAGAAAATCTTAGAAACATTTAACCTAATGTTTAAGTAAAATTATGAACCTAAGTTGCGACAACGTTTGTCGACTTTTGTTTCATAACTCGTTTGACTTCAAGACTTATGATACGGATATTATATGATTCAAACACTTTAATACATGACCTTGAGTGTATTAAGAACCTCTAGGTTTACCTGAAAATACGAGTTACAACATCCTTGATTCGTTTAACTTCTAATACTTGTTAATTTGCGATGTAAGCTAGCTTGGGCTATTGTTCGCATTTACGACAAAGCCTTCACATTTGCGAGCCACGCTTCGCAAATGCGAAGCCTGCAGGCCTGCAATGCAACAACTGAAGTCTGCAATTTCTCAAGTCCAAATTCCACCCCGTGGCCTATCCAAAACTCACCCGAGCCCTCGGGGCTTTAAACCAAACATGCACACCAACCTAAAAACATCATACGGACTCTTCGTGCATTCAAATCACCAAAATAACATCAACAACTTATGAATTTAGCATCAAAATCATGGAATTTCTTAAGAACTTCAAATTTGCCAAATTTCTCAAATAGGGTCCGATTCACATCATTTCAAATCCGTTTCTTACCAATTTTCACAGGCTCGACTCAAATCATATATAAGACCTGTACCGGGCCCTGGAACCAAAATACGGGCCCGATACCAATGGTTTCAAACACATTTCACTTTCAAAACTCATAATTAATTCAGCAAAATAATTTCTTTCAAAAATTTATTTCTCGGGCGTAGGACCTCGGAATTCGATTCCGGACATACACCCAAGTCCCATATTTTCCTACGGACCCTCTAGGACTTTCAAATCAAGGGTCCGGGTCCGTTTATCCAAAATATTGATCGAAGTCAAATTAATTCATTTTAAAGTCAAAATTCATCATTTTTCACAGATTTTCACATATTAGCTTTTCGGCTACGCGCCCGGACTGTACCACAAATCGAGGTGATATTGAAAGAGGTTTTTAATTCCTCAAAACGCAGAATTCATTTCTAAAATAAGTGATGACCTTTTGGGTCATCATAGAAGTATACTATTATAGTATATTATATTGTGAAAGTATACTATTATAGTATAATGTATACTATTACTATATACTGTTACAGTATATTGCATATTATTATAGTATATCGTTACGTTATATTATATACTATAACAGTATACTGTTGCAGAATTACTATATACTCCTACAATATATTGTATACCGTAGTGGTATACTGTTAGGTAATTGTGTTCTTCTTCGATTATTATGGTATACAGTTGAAGTATATTGTATACTATAGCATACTATTGCAATATATCTATATACTCCTATAGAATATTGTATACCATATCGATATATTGTTGGGTAACTGTGTTCTTCTTTGATTTTCAGCTGAAAAATTCGATATCATTAAGCTCCAACTACGATCAAATTTTAGTATGAATTTTCAGAAGGTGCTATAAGCAATACTTAATAACACCCACTTTAAATCAAACAAGAAATCATCAAAATAAAAATTTTAAATGCAAGGGCTTCTAGCCCAACAATGGTGGATATTCAACTACATATAAAAATTCAACTCCAGAAAGCTTACTCGAATGTACTATAAGCAATATTTTATTGCACCCACATCAAATCAAAAAATAAATCTTCAAAACAAAATTTCAAATTAAGGAACTTCAAGCTCAACAATGTTGGGTCTTCATACACACATAAAAGTCAGATCTCGTAAACTTAGTATATTTAGTAATCGTATGTGCTACTTAAATAAAGAAAGATCAAATTATTTAGTTATCAGATTGTAATAGCTACCAAGTAACTTTGCAAAAATGTAGCTGAATGTTTTAACATTCTGTACTTCAAATGTGAAGATAAATAGCTAATAAGTGGGCCGGATAAATAGTCTGAACCGCATATATAAGAAAAGTAAATAGTTTAGGCTTAAGTATTATAAGTTAAATAGTTTGGGCTTAATGAATATAAAGTGAGATTTTCCCTTTCTTGCTTGGATAGGCGGGAAAGGAAAGTACAACTATTTTTTATATTTTGTTGTAGTAGGGGAGGAACCAACTTTCATTTTTTTTTCCTTTTCATTTCTACACAAGACAAGCCAAATAGGAGAATAAGTAAAACTTAATACAGTTTAAAACTTTTAACAAGGAGTACCATGTATTTAAGTAGTAAGTTCGTACGCATTATGTTGAAATTTTCTTTCTTACAAATTGATCCATTTGACATTTTGAGCTTTTGGTCATGAAATTTTTTTCACTTTTTTTTCGAAATCAATGTTTGGCCAGAAAATTTTAATTTTTCACTTGAAGATGAATTTTGAAATTTTTCAAAAATTTGAAAAATTTTAAAAAGTTGTTTCTCAAAATTTTCATTGAGATCATTCACAAAAATTCAAAAACAACCCCTTATATTTATGTCCAAACACAACTCTAATTTTCAAATGTTATTGTCACTTGAATTTTTTTTTTTTTTTTTTTCGGAATTTTACAAGTCTTATTTATCTGGAAGTAGGTTCATTAGAATCTAGTTTTAACATCCCTTTTTCGTTAGTCTTGGAGTTATTATAATGTGAGGGACTCAAAATAGAAAAGAAAGTCGAAGCAAGACCAGGAAATTAAAACCTATTCTTGGCTTTGTAAATTGTAATATATGCTGCATGGTGAACTTATGTTAGTTGTTACCATTAAAAGTCCATATTTTTCACTTCCAATTTCATAGTAGTAGTCATGATCAGTTAATAATGGCAATAAAATAACACGTGCCTCAATTGTGTGAAAACTTGTTTTTGCATACTAAATTAAATATGATGGAAAATTTAAAACCTCACACCACTCATTTTTTTTTATCAAAACAATACTGATTATATTAATCTTCAGTTTATATATATTTAGTACTTTTACACTTAATTAATTATATAACCAGAGGCGGAGCGAGGATTTGAAGCTTATGAGTTCAGGTTTCTAATCATTTTAAGTTACTAGGTTCTAAATTAATAATTTGTACATATCCAATAAATTTTTAAGACAAATACATGAATTGGACCAAAGCGACCGGGTTCAGCTGAACCCGTACTCGATTGGCTAGCTCCACCCCTAATTATCTTGAGTTAGCTGCAAACACGAACTGTGAGCATAATAAGATAGGTAAACTTTTGAATTGATTTGATATATTACATTTTCAAACCTCCATAGATTATGAGCAGATTTTGTGAATTATAGCACGAACCACCAAATACGCAAGTATTGTGGTGGATGGATAAGATTCTTATATTCTTAATTAGATTTTATGATTATCGAGTTCTCCAGTTGTTAAACCAAACAGGAGATCTTAAACAAGTTACTTTACGATATGGACAAACATTTCCAACAAAAAATGGCTTATAATAATTCACACAAAAAAACCCATCAAATTTCAAAATCCGAAAGATCAGTTCCTGAGTACACTTGATATTTTTTCTTATTTTATGACAACGAAAAGAAAGGACACATCATTCCTCAGAAACACTCTACAAAAAACAATAAACGACAACCTGAAGTACTAAGCTCCGATGTTATACGCAAGATCGATCCGAAAAAAGATCGGATCACATTGGATCTTAACAGTGTTTGGTGCAGAAGCAACGGCGGCGGATGCCCCGGCAATGGCCGGCATGAAAGCCCTCTGTCTGACAAACAGCAGCACAGTTGCTCTTCCTTACACATGGACCCTTGAATCTGTGGCTTTGGGACTCACAAGTCCTTGCGTCAGCCACCATTGTTCCCATCTCTGTACAAATCATCCAAGAAATATCAGTAGCTATGATACATGCAACTGAATTTTTATACTGTATATCACGTTATCTAAAAAAATATCGTTACATAATTATTCATAATATATAAGTGAAATTAATTAGTTGAAAATGAGAAAGACGATCTATTACCACATGTTAAAATACTACTGTGATAATATAAAAATAATTTACACTATGAGTGTAGTGTATATACGTAAATCTTAAAAGAGTTTTACCACTTGTGCGTTTGAAACTTGGCATATTTTTGTACAATTGATAGAAAGCATGACAAAAGAACAGGCCATTTTCTTTATTCTTGATTTTATAAAGTACTTACAAAAATTATACACTCTATGACACCTTTTTTTTTGTTCTGTTTCAAGAAAAAATGACACATTTATGAATTTTTTTAGTTTGGTTCAAATAGATTCTTTTTTTATCCTAACAACACATCTTCTTAAACCACAAGTTATAAGAATATTTTTATATGTGTTAATTAAAAGTCTTTAGCTCTTTGTTAAATTCCGTATTTTATCAAAATACCATCATATGAAATATAGTACCTATTTTTAGTAAATCTAGCTAGCTATCTAAACATCACTACGACAAACATTTCTGAGCCAATATATATATAACCTAATTCTAAAATAAAAAACCAAACAAGAAGTAAAAGAAAATACCAGTGGCAAAAACCAGCATCAGCACAAGGAAAACAGTTGCAAACAATTTCTTAAAGCCAGCCATCTCTTTGTATTATGGGTCACTGTGTACTTAGAGAGAGGGAGATGATCAAGATCACTGGAAATTAAGAGTGAAGAGACCACTAATAAACTAGGTCTATATATAGTATTGTTATTGAACCGCGGGGGGGGGGGGGGGTTACTTTGAATGATCTAGAATAAAGGAAGAAAACACATACACCTGTGATTTATGAATGTCATGACAACTTTATAGCTTTATAAAATATTTGGGGATTGAATAATTGCATTTTATATAGCATAATTCTTCCTTTATCACCAAAAGGAAAACCAGGAACGTGAGAATATTCACTTTAGAAGGCCAATCTTTCTTTTTCCCCCTTTTCTGAATGCTTGTAAAGTTATGGGATCGGATCTGCATGTTTGATATGATGTAATTGTCGGAGGCGGATCAAATTTTTTTATTTTATGGGTTTAACTTTTAAAGTTTTTAGCATTAAATTCATTATATTTTTAAAGTTATGGGTTCATATTCTATTCTTTTTGTAATTTTAATGAATTTTTACACATAAATTTCTGTTCTGCGTCAAAAGTTATGAATTTAATTAAACCTGATAATACTACATTACCTCCAACAACCGTGCTTATGATTATAGCTTTACAAAGTGTGAAATAGGCGTTCCTCTTTGGTACTCGTAAAAGCTTCTCCCTATCGATCGTGACTCATGAGATTAATTTGGCTAGGGCCGCATGGACGGAGCTAGAGATCCGAACCCTTTTTTTGGGGAAAATACATTGCATTTATGAGGTCAAAAATGTACTATTTTTTTTTTATGTATATAGTATAGGTTGAATCTCTTTGGTTTTTGTGTGCATTCACTTCTTTATATTTTGAATGGCAAAATACCTTAAACCGCCCCTAAACTTGACTCAAATTATTATTATCCTTTCCAAACTATGTTCGGTCTTAATTACTCCCCTCAACTTGGCCTTTTTAGGGTCATTAACCCCCTAAAAGCTAGTGTGACAAAAATTATGGGTGCACTCGCCTGCCATGTGGATTTTCTGTCTATGTGACATTTTTTTGAAAAATAAAATATTTTTTTTTTACTTTTTTAAGAATATTATTTTTTTACATAATTTTTTTCGAATAAAATTTATAATAAAACATGGATATAACTACACTATTTAGGCTAAATATTTTTATTTGGCCAAAAATAATAAAATTTTAGTTAATCTTTTTTTTTTTGAATTTGACCTGATATAAAAATTTATATAATTGAAGTAAATAGTCAAGGCATCTAAACAGTTATAAAAAATACATAGTTGAAATAAATAGTCATTGCATCAAAAGAATAAATAAAAAGAGTGTATAATTGCACTTTTAATTGCTTGCAATTGTACACTCTTTTTATTTCTTCTTTTGATGCAATGACTATTTATTTCAACTTTGTATTTTTACCTTTTCAGGTAAAATCTGTAAAAATAAAAAATAAAAAAATTAGAGCACCGTAATTTAGAGCTATATAAAAAATTATAGCCAAAATAATTAATTTCAAATTATTTATTTTTTATAACTTTTTAGATGCCTTGACTATTTATTTCAATTGTATAAATCTTTATTTTCAAGTCAAATTCAAAAAACGATTAACTAAAACTTTATTATTTTTGGCCAAATAAAAATATATATCCTAAATAATATTGTTCTATCCAAGTCTTATTATAAATTGTATTCGAAAATTTTTATCTAAAAAGTAATATTCTTAAAATGTTAAAAACATATTTTATTTTTCAAAAAAATGCCACATAGACAAAATAATCCACGTGGCAGGTGAGTGCTGTAACGACCCGACTGGTCGTTTTGAGCAATTGCGCTCGATTCGGTAGTTTGAGGTCTTGATCAGCTTCACATTATGTATATCGACTTGTGGGCATGGTTGGATTCAGTTTCCGGATGAATCGGAGTTGAATTGGATGAAGGAACCTAGTTTTGGAAGTTTAAATAGTGAAAATTTGACTGGAATTGGACTTTGGAGTAAACGGCCCCGGAATGGGTCGTAGGTGATCTCAACAGCTTCGTATGGTGATTTTCGACTTAGGCGCGTGTTCGGATTTGGAGGTCCGTAGGCTAATTTGAGGTGTTTCGACGAAAGTTGGAAAAGTTGAAGTTTGGAAAATGGAGAGGTTTGACTCACAGTGGACTTTGGTGATATCAGAGTCGGAATGCGATTATGAGGGTTGGAACAGCTTCGTTATGTCATTTTAGACTTGTTTGCAAAATTTGGCATCATTCCGGGTCGATTTGATAGGTTTCGGCACGAGTTTTGGAAGTTGGAAGGTTCCTAAGTTCGATTCGTGGTGTAATTCGTTGTTTCGGCATTGTTTGATGTGATTTGAGACCTCGAGCGAGTCCGTGTTAGGTTATATGACTTGTTTGTATGTTTGGAGGGGGTCCCGGGGCCTCGGATGTGTTCTGGGTCATTTCCCTTGTTTTTGAACTATTGTTTTCTGCTTCTGGTATTCTCTTTCGTGATCACGAACAGCCTTTCGCGTTCGCGAAGCTTTGTTGCAGACCACCTGTAAATTCTTCTTCGCATTCGCGTAACACTCTTCGCGTTCACGAAGCTCTGGCACATCCTTCTTCGCGTTTGCGTCACCTTCTCCGCGTTCGCATAAGCATCTGTTCCTTACTCTCCGCGTTCGCGTCCCATAGCTCACGTTCGTGATGGCTTTTCTTGGCAGCTTCAGTTTCCCTTCTTCGCAAATGCGATTTTCCTTTAGCGTTCGCGATGCACAAAATCTGGGCGGACAGAATATAATTTCCACATCGAGGGTTACACCATTTTACCATTTTTGGAGTTTTAGAGCTCGGTTTTGGGCGATTCTTTATGGGTTTTTAAGAAAAACGATTCGGTAAGTGTTCTTCACTTAGAATAGATTATATTCCATGAATTTGTCCTCATTTTATCATTTAATTTGTGATTTGGGTTGAGTAAAATGTTGGTTTTTGAAGAAAATTCCTAAAATGAAAAATCGTGATTTGAGGGGCCAAATGGTATCGGAATTTAATAAATTTTATATGGTTGAACTCATATTGGAATGACTATTCAGATTTTGTAAGATTTATCGGGTTCTGAGGTGCGGGTCTGGGGGTCAACTTTTGGACCAATTTTTGGATTTTGTTAAAGATTGAGACTGCATGATCCGGAATAGTTTCTTATGTGTTTTATTTGTACTTTGAAGTTAATTTGGTTAGATTTGAGCCATCAGGAGGTCTTTTCACCCGAGAAGTGCATTTTAGAGTATCGGTTTGTTGTCTTTGAGGTAAGTATCTTGCCTAACCTTGTGTGGGGGACTTCTCCTTAGGATTAAGTCTTCTTTGCTAATTGTAGTCTGTGCACGCGAGGTGACGAGTGTGTGCTCGGACTTATTTGTGAGAAATATGCTCTAGGGTTTTTAGGTCCTTATGTTCAATATGTGGAAAATATGTTGTTATGATTGGGTTTAATAATTGCTTAAATTGTCTCTATATGCTCCATATGATGTTGTTAGCTTTCCTCTAATTCTTACGTGTTGCATTGATCCTTAATTGCCTTAATTGAAGTGATTGCCTTCCTTATTGTTTTGATACTTCTTGATTGTGAGTTCCTCTATGACTTCGTGCAAATAGGTTACATGTCCAATTGTTGTGGTTCTCGGTGTAGTTATCACGTGCTTATTATGTCTTGTGGTTTAGTTGAGGTTTCATTGTGAAGTTAATTATTGGTAAAAGTTTGGTTATAGTTGATTCCCTTGTCGGAACATATTTAATTCTTACTGTTGGTTCCCTTGCCGGGATATGATTGTCTCCTTATTATTCCATTACCGAGATTGTTTTGTGATTGGTGTTGATTTGTATATTGGGATCGGGTTGCACGCTACAACAATATTATATGATTTGTATCGGGTTGCACACCACAACAATATTATATGATTTGGATCGGGTTGCACGCCGCAACAATATTATATGATTTAGATCGGGTTGCACACCGCAACAATATTATATGATTTGGATCGGGTTGCACGCCGCAACATCCTTATATGATATGGATCAGGTTGCACGCCGCAACAATACTATATGATTGGGATCAAGTTGCACGCCGCAACAAGAAAGAATAAAAGTGAATATTGACTCTTATGGTGAGAATGAGAGTAAAAGCACGAAGGATGATGCCCTGCACTTTCTGTTGCTGTGTTTATTTGTTGTTATCAATTCAAGTATTTAAACCATTTAAATTCCTTTATTGTTGTGATCCTTTGTATTAGAACCTACAATGTTTTCATTACCTCACCATATTAATGTATATATATATACTTCAATACTTCAAACTTCAATAATTGTTACAGCCTTAATTCAATTCGATTCTTAATTATACCCCCTTAAACTGTCTGAGGTTGTATTTTACTTAAAAAGGAATTTCTACTAAGTTTTAAGTTATTAAATCTCATGTTAAAGGTAATAATCCATTCAATGTTGTATTTTTAAATTAAAAGGGGTACTTTCTTTACTCAAATAATTTCAAAAGAAACAACTTCATCTTTTCTCGCTGGCTTTCCCAATTAGTTTAGAAATTGTAATTTTACTTATATTAGGTAAATGGGACTTCTTGGACATATTGAATGCATTGTACGGACTTTATGTATTGTATAGCATGTGGATTCTGTTGTTAAAAGTGAGATGGAAAAGATGGGGGCATAAGGTTCCATGTGTGCGGAAGGTTCGGAAGCTAAGATTATGATACGAGAAACCGAGGATTGAGATGGTCGAGATTGTGTATTAGACATGATGTGATTGATTGAGTGGGAATTTCCTTCTTTAATTGAATACATTCTTACTTGTCTCTGTTTATGTTTTGTCAGTGTTGATTTACTTGGTTATCGTTCGTTACTACCCGCGTTCTCCTTTATTGTTCTTACTGTTTTGTATTTTGATTTCTTTCTGCTGTTGATATTACCTCGTTATCTTTATCACAATATTTTATTATCATATCCTGTTCATTTCATTTGATCAGTAGGTGTCTTGACTGTTCCTCGTCACTACCCCACCGAGGTTAGTTTTAATACTTACTGGACACCGCCGTGATGTGCTTATACTACACTTCTATACATTTTTGTGTACAAATCTAGTTGTTGATCGATAGTAGCTGTGTGGGTCGTCGCGGCGGAGACTCACGGTAACCTGTTGTTGCATTCGCAGGCCTAGAAGTCACCTTCATTTGTATTTACGTTCCATTGATTCCTTCTCATTCTAGAACAGTGTTGTATTTAATTTATATAACTACTCTTAGAAAGTCTTATGACTTGTACCACCGGTTTTGGGAATTATGATTTATTGAGAGTTATTTAATTTGAAGTTAGTAAATATTAATGTTATTTCTATAAATATTAGGCTTACCTAGTTTGGAGACTAGGTGCCATCACGACTCCTTTGGAGGGATTTTGGTTTGTGACAAGTTGGTATCAGAGCTCTTGGTTCATAGGTTATATGAGTTATGAGCAGGTTTAGTAGAGTCTTGCAGATCGGTACGGAGACGTCTGTACTTATCTTCGAGAGGCTACAGAACTGTTAGGAAATTCCACTTCTTTCATTCCCTATCGTGCGATATTGATGCATCTCGAAGTATATGACTTATGTCCCTCTACATATACTCGTGTATAATATTAGCCCTCAGCATCCGCTATGCGCCAGTGGTCCGTGATGCTATAGACGGTCTACGAAGGGGTCAGGGATGCTCAGACATTGTCTCAACGTGCTGTCTAGGCTGAAGATATAGAGGTATTGAGAGGTTATTCAGTTGTTCATATGGAGGTGCAGCGGTTTCCGGCATCTGGTTGATGAGTGCGAGCTTGGAAAGGTTTAATTGGTTGACTAGTCGTCGCGATCGTGGCAAGGTCACGAGGTGGGTGTTGATTGGGAATAGTTGGTGGTGTTGGAGTACCTTGTGATTTGTGTTGTGCGAGTCGTAAAGGTTAGTTTTGTGGATTATCAGACATTTTTTTCTATGGCTTTGCGCCAAGTAGAGGAGTCCAATAGTGGCATTCAGATTGCAGAGTCAGAATTGTATCAGTTTTAGCCTGAGGTAGGTATATCTGTGGTATTGGTAGGTTCCCGTATTTGGGGTATGACCAAGGTCTGAGATCTCGAACGGGATGATGTTGGGGATTACAGTATTCTACGTCAATAAGGGATCTACATATCAACATCAAGGGGAGTCGGAGGAATAACATCAGATTCACAGGAGGTCTATTCAGCGTATGTATTGTGGTTGCGGTAGAACGGGATGCTTCAGAGGTAATGCGGTGGTTTATGGGTTTCTTGCAATGTGGTTCATGCTAGAGTCATTTGTATGTGTGGATTTGATGGGAGTTATTGCATATTGACTATCCGAAGAAATGAATCAGTTCAGTAGTGTTGGGACAGCATAGCCATGGAAGTAAATGGTCCTTTAGAATGGGAATTCTCTACTGGCATTTGTGGCAGCACTTTTGGATTGGACGGTTTGTGTGACTCGGTTGAGTTGGGGAGGTGTAGTCCTGATGGCTTAGTTACGTGCGGGCGGATCTCGGTGGGTTCTTAATGATTTGACAATGGCTTGAGTTGGGTGTCTTCTATGGGCATAAAGAATATGTGGTACATTGCAGTTTTCTCCTGAATCGATATCTGAAATTAAAAGAGTGTTGGCATTATTGGCTATTATATGTGAAGAGTGTGCATTTGTGAAAAGACCTTGAGGTTTAGTTTGCGGGTGCGTGGCTGGTGGCATGGTGATTACTGGGTTCGAGTCCTTCGAGGTTCATGTTCTGTTACGCGGTCAGAAACTCTATATGATCGCTTCAACAGAATGATAGGGTGTGAGTGATGTATTAGTCATTTGATTTACGTAGTTGAGTTCGGGTATGGAAATTTTGGTATTCCTAAGGTTTTGGGGCTAGATGCCCTCATATATGGACTATTTCCTGTTCGCGGATTGTGAAGAAACGTCGAGGATGAGATAGTTAATAGCATGAATGATTGCTAGGTCTTTGTGGATTTTTGGAAAGGATATTTACCTATTTGAAAATAATCAGGATTTGGTTGGGGGATATTTGAAAGCTCAATGAGAATATGTATCCCGTATCAGATCATGTTTGAGTGCTCCTATGAGATCGTCATTTTGGTTATGTTATCAGGAAGAATGGATATTATTGGTGTCCCTAGCCTATGATATGTGCTACTCTTTTATGTTGTGTTAGACGGTGAGGGTGTATGATTATTTCCCCCGCAGGTAGTAATTCTGTTCAGGCCTTAGGGCGATGCGGGCAAGATAGCCCTCGTGATGTTGATTTGCTTATTGCACCTTAGTCGTGCTTGCTTCTTTCATGTGTTAACACTTTCATTTATTTTCCCACAATTTTATTTGTGCCCTTTGTTATACTTGATATTAGTATTCATATGTTCAGTGAGCTTGAGCATTTTGGCTTGATGAGTATTTGAGAGCGGGCTGCACGCCGCGACGGATGTTATGTGGGATACCCTTTGCTTGTGTTTATTTCGTGTTGTGTTTTCCCTATGTGGGATGATTTGATGAAGAATTACACTTTTGTTGTTATACGTGTTGTACTCGTTAGATAATTCTTATACCCTCCTTTCCTTTACTTGTGTTGTGTAATTGATTATTGTTGGTTTGGTGTACGAATTGTGTAATGTGAGAGTCCCTGTGGTTCTGTGATGAGCTGTTAGTCGTGCTGCTTGTATTGGATGTGATGAGGTTCTTAGACCTGAGATTAGTACTATGGTATCGGGGGTGAGGAGTGTTTGGAAGTATAAGGGTGTTTCTTCTAAGATTTGGGTGATGGCCCTTGGCGGGGCGAGAGAGCTTCTTGACTTGTTGTCTTTATGTGCAGATACGAGTTCCCGCATGTTTCTTTATCATAAGCAGTGATGTGGAGGTCTGAAATAAGGTTGTATTCAATGTGGAGTATATTGCCGGCATCCAGGATGGTATTTGAGCAGCTAAGGTGGTCAGATGTTATTGCTTCGGGCATTTGAGTTGTGTGGAGCAGCGTGTGATTGTATTCTGGATTGGAATTTGGCTTGATTCAACTTGTTAAGGCCCATTCAATGTGATGATGTGGAATTCGGGTCCGATGATGAATTTCAGATGTTGAGGTTTGGGTTCTATTCTAAGGTTATGGGCTAAGGAGGAGATGGGATCTTCAGTTAAGTTGCATTGTTAGTTCTACTTAGGTTGGGTGATAGGGAATCACCCCCGGGTGTATGTATGGTGAGCTCATGCAGTGGTTCGATGGCTTTGGAACGACTCCGGGCACGTTCGAGGACGAACGTATGTTTAAGTGGAGGAGGATGTAACGACCTGACTGGTTGTTTTGAGCAATTGCGTTCGATTTGGTAGTTTGATGTCTTGAGAAGCTTCACATTATGTTTATCGACTTGTGTGCATGGTTGGATTCAGTTTCCGGATGAATCGGAGTTGAATTGGAAGAAGGAACCTAGTTTTGGAAGTTTAAATAGTGAAAATTTGACCGGAATTAAACTTTGGAGTAAACAGCCCCGGAATGGGTTGTGGGTGATCTCAACAGCTTCGTATGGTGATTTTGGACTTAGGCACGTGTCCGGATTCAGATTCGGATTTGGAGGTCCGTAGGGTAATTTTAGGTATTTCGGCGAAAGTTGGAAAAGTTGAAGTTTGAAAAATGGAGAGGTTTGACTCATAGTGGACTTTGGTGATATCGGAGTTGGAATGCAATTCCGAGAGTTGGAACAGCTCCGTTATGTCATTTTGGACTTGTCTGCAAAATTTGGCGTCAATCCGGGTTGATTTGATAGGTTTCGACACAAGTTTTGGAAGTTAGAAGGTTCCTAAGTTTGATTCGTGGTGTGATTCGTTGTTTCAGCATTGTTTGATATGACTTGAGACCTCGAGCGAGTCCGTATTAGGTTATATGACTTGTTTGTGTGTTTGGATGGGGTCCCGGGGGCTTCGGGTGTGTTCCGGGTGGGCTACAGATCATTTTTCCTTATTTTTGAACTGCTGTTTTCTGCTTCTGGTATCCTCTTTTACGATCGTGAACAGCCTTTCGTGTTCACGAAGCTTTGTTGCTGACCACCTGGAATTCTTCTTCGCGTTCGCGTAACACTCTTCGCGTTTGCGAAGCTCTGCCATATCCTTCTTCGCGTTCACGTCACCTTCTCCGCATACGCGTAAGCATCTGTTCCTTACTCTCTGCGTTCGCGTCCCATAGCTCGTGTTCGCGATGGCTTTTCTTGGCAGCTTCAGTTTCCCTTCTTCGCGAATGCAATTTTCCTTCCGCGTTCGCGATGCACAAAATCTGGGTGGGCAGAATACAATTTCCAGATCGAGGGTTACACCATTTTCACCATTTTTGGAGTTCTAGAGCTCGGTTTTGGGCGATTCTTTGTGGGTTTTCAAGCAAAATGATTGGGTAAGTGTTCTTCACTTAGAATAGATTATATTCCATGAATTTGTCCTCATTTTTATCATTTAATTTGTGATTTGGGTTGACTAAAATGTTGATTTTTGAAGAAAATTCCTAAAATGAAAAATCGTTTGAGGGGTCAAATGGTATCGAAATTTAATAAATTTTGTATGGTTGAACTCATATTGGACTTTGTATTCGGATTTTGTAAAATTTGTCGGGTTCCGAGGCGCGGGCTCGGGGGGGGGGGGCGACTTTTGGACCAATTTTTGGATTTTGTTAAAGATTTGGACTTCATGATCCGGAATAGTTTCTTATGTGTTTTATTTGAGCTTTGAAGTTAATTTGGTTAGATTTGAACAGTTCGGAGGTCTTTTCACCCGAGAAGTGCATTTTAGAGTATCGGTTTATCATCTTTGAGGTAAGTATCTTGCCTAACCTTGTGTGGGGGACTTCCCCTTAGGATTGAATCTTCTTTGCTAAGTGTAGTCCGTGCACGTGAGGTGACGAGTGTGTGCTCGGACTTATTTGTGGGAAATATGCTCTAGGGTTCTTATGTCCTTATGTTCAATATGTGGAAAATATGCTGTTATGATTGGGTTTAATAATTACTTAAATTGTCTCTATATGCTCCATATGATGTTGTTAGCTTTCCTCTAATTCTTATGTGTTGCATTAACCCTTAATTGTCTTAATTGAAGTGATTGTCTTCCTTATTGTTTTGATACTTCTTGATTGTGAGTTTCTCTATGACTTCATGCAAATAGGTTACATTCCAATTGTTGTAGTTTTCGGTGTAGTTATCACGTGCTTATTATGTCTTGTGGTTTAGTTGAGGTTTCATTGTGAAGTTAATTGTTGGTACAAGTTTGGTTATAGCTGATTCCCTTGTCGGGAAATATTTAATTCTTACTGTTGGTTCCCTTGAAGTGATGTGGTTGTTTCCTTATTGTTCCCTTGCCATGATTCTTTTGTGATTGGTGTTGATTTGTATATTGGGATCGGGTTGCACGCCGCAATAATATTATATGATTTGGATTGGGTTGCACGCCGCAACATCCTTATATGATATGGATCGGGTTGCACGCCGCAACAGTACTATATGATTGGGATCGGGTTGCACGCCGCAACAAGAAAGAATAAAAGTGAATATTGACTCTTATGGTGAGAACGAGAGTAAAAGCACTAAGGGTGATGCCGTGCACTTTCTGCTACTGTTTATTTGTTGTTATCAATTCAAGTGTTTAAACCATTTAAATTCCTTTATTGCTGTGATCCTTTGTGTTAGAACCTACAATATTTTCAATGCCTCACCATATTTATGTATATATATATACTCCAGTACTTCAAATTTCAATAATTGTTATAGCCTTAATTCAATTAGATTCTCAATTATACCCCCTTAAACCATCTGAGGTTGTATTTTACTTAAAAAGGAATTTCTACTAAGTTTTAAGTTATTAAATCTCATGTTAAAGGTAACAATCCATTTGATGTTGTATTTTTAAATTAAAAGGAGTACTTTCTTTACTCAAATGATTTTGAAATAAACAACTTCATCTTTTCTCGCTGGCTTTTCCAATTAGTTTAGAAATTGTAATTTTACTTATAATAGGTAAATGAGACTTCTTGGACATATTGGGTGCATTGTACGGACTTTATGTATTGTGTATCATGTGTATTCTGTTGTTAAAAGTGAGATGAAAAAAATGGGGGCACAAGGTGTCATGTGTGCGGAAGGTTCGAAAGTTAAGATTATGATATGAGAAACCGAGGATTGAGATGGTGGGATTGTGTATTAGACATGATGTGATTGATTGCGTGGGCATTTCCTTCTTTAATTGAATACATTCTTACTTGTCTCTGTTCCTGTTATGCCAGTATTGATTTACTTGGTTATCGTTCGTTACTACCCGCGTTCTCCTTTATTGTTCTTACTGTTTTGTATTTTGATTTCTTTCCGCTATTGATATTACCTCGTTATCTTTATCATAATATTTTATTATCATATCCTGCTCATTTCATTTGGCCAGTAGGTGTCTTAATTGTTCCTCGTCACTACCCCACCAAGGTTAGTCTTGATACTTACTGGGCACCGCCATGGTGTGCTCATACTATACTTCTGTACATTTTTGTGTACAGATCCAAGTATTGATCGATAGTAGCTGTGCGGGTCGTCGCGGCGGAGACTCATGGCAACCTGTTGTTCCGTTCGCAGGCCTCAGAGTCACCTTCGTTTGTATTACGTTCCATTGATTCCTTCTCGTTCTGGAATAGTGTTGTATTTAATTTCTATAACTACTCTTAGAAAGACTTATGACTTGTACCACCAATTTTGGGAATTGTGATTTATTGAGAGTTATTTAATTTGAAGTCAGTAAATGTTAATGTTATTTCTATAAATGTTAGGCTTACCTAGTTTAGAGACTAGGTGCCATCACGATTCCTTCGGAGGGATTTTGGGTCGTGACAAGTGCACCTACACATTTTCCACATCAGCGTCTAGGGGAGTAATGACTCTCAAAAGTCCAAGTTGAGAGAGGTAATTAAGATCGGGCATAGTTCGAGAAGGATACTAATAATCTGAGCCAAATTTAGGGGTGGTTTAAGGTATTTTGCCTTTTTTGAATCCCAATAAACACATTTGAAGGTATATCTCATGAAGTGAATTTTATACTTTGAAAAATATATTAATTTATGTTCAACGTTAATCTTGTAGGTGTGCACTGGTAATCTCGTCTCTTGCCTTAAATGTCCGCGTCATACCTTCGCCTGACTGTTACTTTGAAGAAATTAAAATGGTCAACGCAATCCTAGAACTCATTCTTCCTATTTGAGTTGAAGTCAAAAGTTGTATATAAACTTGGAATTTTTATCTCCTATAGCAAAGATTGATACCTTATTTATTTTAAATAAATACATTTTTAAAAATTATATTCCACAGCTATCTTTTGATTTTTATAGCCAAATATCTATTTATGGTTATCTTCTACCCTTATGCCATAAAATACTCTTAATTAATTGCACTAACCTTCTAGCCTCGTATTGGCTAGCCTAAGTCAGAATCCTATGGAGAAGGTCTTGTTCACCTGCTTCTCGAGTTTATCCCTTCACTCCCAAGTTATTCAAGGGCTTGTTTGTATAATCATGAGTTCTTTATCCCTGTGAAGTGTATTGTTTAGGTCTCTCATTCTTTCAGATGGACGTTAGAAATCAAAGCAACGACCATCAAAATCAAAGCAACGACCATGGAAATCAAGCCCGAGGAGTGGAAAGGCCTCATCAAAATCAACGGCGTTCCGATCCCGTTAGTCCAGCCTGAAATTCTCTGTTACAAAGCTTTTGAACCAATTCTCCTCTTAGGCTGCTATAGATTCGCCGGAGTGGACAAAGACGACGGAGTTGGGGGCTGAGCAACTTGAATTTCTGTTAATATATTTCAATGTATTTCAATGTATCTCGCTGTATTTTCATGTATTTCATTGTATTCATTGTCTTTTTTTCATTATATTTCAATGTATCTCGTTGTATTATATGTATTTCATTATATTCATTATCTTTTTTTCATTGTCTTTCAATATATCCCGCTGTATTCTATGTATTTCATTGTATTCACGGTCTCGCTATATTCCACGAATGTATTCATATGTTTTTTTATAATTAATGTAATTTATGTATTCAGATGAATTATATAATTTTTCTGAAGATTGCTATATTTTTTGGAGTATTTTTCGGTTGAGAATCTTTTTTATAACTGAAAATACAAAATTTGTGTGTTATAATTGAGTTTGTTGAGTTATATTAGGAGTCTATTATGTTAATTGATTCACTTTTCTTTTAAAAATAGTGTAATCCCATGTTTCACGCCATGAATACAGTCGAATACAATAATCTATCCAGTTGTAATCCCATGTTTTACGCCATAAATACAGTCGAATACACTCGAATACAAAAATCCGTCTAGCTGTAATCCCCTATTTTACGCCTAGGAATGCTACTGTATTCATGAATACAGTAGCTTAAATACATCGAATACACTCTAAAAAATATGAAAACATAGCTATAGGAAGTAATATAGTAAATGGTAACTACAACTAGCTAATAACCACTAAAAGATAGTGGTTTCTGAAAGTTTCTCTACAAACTTTGTTAGAGTTATGCCAAATCCTATGATTGGACCTTTATATTTGTGATTGTCAACTGTAGCCCAATACTAAAAAATGTGTGGGCTATCAATGTATTGGGCCATGCCTTTTTTTCAAAAGGGATTTTTACCTAGTTATAGAAACTTATTTACCACATTTATTTAGGTTCCTTATTAAATACTTTGTATATTTATATTTACAAGTTTTATACAATAATAACAACAACATACCTAGTATTATCCCACATCATGGGGTCTGGGGAGGGTAGCGAGTACGCAGACCTTACCCCTACCTTGTGATGATAGAGAGACTGTTTCCAATAGACCCTCGGCTCAGGATAACATAAACAAGTTTTATACAAAATCATAAAAAATAAAAAAATTCAATATCCCTTATTTTTAGCTTGTCAGTTACACGACACCCACCTCCCCATTTCTCATAATCCCCTACATTTAAGAATTTGTTTCTTTTCCAAAAGATGTCAAAATATTTTCTCTCTTTCTTAATAATCACCCAAATCTCTCTTTCAAACACAATTTCTCTCTTTATTACTAATCACCCAAAATCTTTATTTCTTATAACACAATGCAGACGAAATTCGGAATATTGCTCTAGAATCAAGCTATCGGTAATTTTTGAATCTTGTTTTCTTTCTTTCTAAAATCTTTATCGTATGTACTTGTATCTGATACAACAATACCCAAAACAATACTTGATACAATACTAATATAATTATAATACGAATAGATTAGATTTTTAGTGTAGAGTTGTGATTGAAACTTGAAGAAGATGAAGATCATAATTGTATCACAAATTTTTCAGAAATGTATCGCGATTTTATTGTAATTGTATATGTATCATAATTGTTAAAGTAATTGTATTGCAAAATGTATGATAATTGTATATTCATTGTATATTGTTATGAGTAGCTGTGAATTTGTGACGAATTTCACTATTTGTATCACAAATATATGTTAATTTGTATATTAATTTATTAATATTATATCAAGTATTATTTTGTGTATTAATGTACCATATATGAGTTAGATACAATTGTGATACAAATATGATACAATTATGTTTTAGACATTGATGTATCTGCTACAACGTAAGTACAATAACGATACAATTATCATACAATTATAATACTATTTCTGAATATTTCTTTATTTTCAGTGTTGTCCAGTCTCCCAGCAAAGAACGATGCAATTGGAAATTTTTTAATAATATAAAGCTGTCGGGGATGGTGGGAAGAGAGAAGATGGAGATTCTGAGCGTAGATTAAGGGATTTTTATGTTTAAAAAAAAGAAGGAGAGAAATAAGGAGAGGAAAAAAAAGGGAAAGGATGTAATTGAATCCCTTAATTGAAGGCACCAATAATGGGATGTGAGCATTTTAAGGAACAATTTATTCATTTTGTAAGTAAAACCTAGATACTTATTAAAAACTACAAAACACAAAGAATATAGGTGAATAAGTTTCTAATATAGCATAGCTAGGTAAAAATCCCTTTTCAAAAAATCTCAATCCACTTTTTTACTCCTCAAAACAGATAACCCTTCTTGGAAAATGAGATTTTTACTTTCATATACTATATATAAAATTTAATTCCCTTTCTAATCAAGTTTTAACTTAATTGCATGGTCATATACAATTTATCAATTATATACAACTAAGTTTTAAATGAGTATCCCTTTATATTAGGAATTGAATAAGGAATATTAGTTATTTCCCCATCCCTTTATACCTGCCCTCTCTCTCTCTCTCTTATATATATATATATATATATGTGTGTGTGTGTGTGTGTGAGAGAGAGAGAGAGAGAGAGAGAGAGAGAGAGATCTTTGTCTCTCTATCTCTCATTTTCTGTTTTTTTCCCCAATTTTTCTTCCTTTGATGTTCTCTATTTTTATGTTTTCTTGTGGATTTCAATCATTTTACTATAGAGTTTTAACTTAGCAATTTCCTTTCATGCTGCATAATTGATGTTCGAATTAAAATTTTCAATCAATAAATTTTGAAGGTGTTTGATTCTCCATCATTGTGTGATGACCCGATAGGTCATCTTATGTTTGTGAACCTAATTTTGTGTATTGAAGCCTTACAAACATCATCTTAGACCACCTCGATTTACGTGCATAGTCCGGGTGTCTTTTCGGAAAGCTTTTATGTTAAAAACTGAGAAAATATTAAAATTTTGCCTTAAAATCTATTTGAGTTGACTTCAGTCAACGTTTTGAGAAACGGACCCGAATTCGTATTTTGACGGTCTCAGTGGGTCTGTATCGTAAATTGGGACTTGGGCGTATGCCCGTAATCGAATTTGGAAGTCCCTAGCCCGAGTTATCGGACTTTGTTGAAATTTGAAAGTTTAAAAGCTTAATGACTTTTAAAGTTTGACTAATGTTTGAACTTATTGATATCAGGTCTGTATTTTTGTTCCAGAACCTGGTATAGGTCCTTTACCATATTTATGACTTGTCTGACGAATATGGTGAGAAACGAAGTTGGTTTGACGTGATTTGAACGTCCGGTTGTGAAATTAGAAGTTCATGAGTTTTCTTGAATATTTCCTTTGATTTGATGCTCAATTCGTAGTTCTAGGTGTTATTTTGGCGATTTGATCATGTGAGCAAGTTCGTATGATATTTTTCGACTTGTGTGCTTATTTGGTTTAAAGCCCCGAGGGTTTGGGTGAGTATCGGATGGGCTACCCAGTGAAATTTGGACTTAAGAATGTGCTGGTGTGTTACAGATCTGGTGCAGGCCTTAGACCTCGCAAATGTGAGGTCGGGCATCGCGTTTGCAACCTCTGATGGATTCACATTTTTGATCAACTCATCACATTTGCGAAGAGCAGCTGGGCACCTCAAGTTTGCATTTGCGAATAAAACTTTGCATTTGCGAAGTTTGACTACGGGGTACAGTGATCGCAATTCCGATCAAAAGGTCGCATTTGTGGGAGATCAAAGTTCGCATTTGCGAACCAATCATCACAAATGCGATGACAGTAGAAATGAGAGAACTTTGCATTTACGATTGTTTCTTTGCATTTGCAGGGCTCGCATTTGCGAACCCCTGGTCGCAAATGTGACATCTGCAACTAATCAAAATGGGAGTTGGACGGGATTTTGTTCATTCTTCAAATTTTCAAAACAAGAAAACCCTAGAGGCGATTTTTCAAAGAACTCTTCTTCCCTAAATCATTGGTATATTTTTTTTCAATCTTTCATTACATTTCCTATGATTTCAACCTAGAATCGTGTGATTTTATGGTGGAAATTGGGGGTTTGGGTAGAATTAGGGATTTTTGTAAAATGGGGATTTAGACCTCAAATTAAGGTTGGATTTCAAAATAAATTACATAATCGGGCTCGAGGGTGAATGAGTAATCGGGTTTTGGTCAGAATTTCGGATTTGGACCAAGCGGGCCCGGGAGTTTACTTTTGTTGACTTTTCAATAATGACCTAAATTGAATGCTTTGCAATCGTAGGTAGTTCCAAAGGCTTAATTTGAATTGTTTGGTTGGTAATTTGCTAGATTCTATTGGTTCGGAGGCTTGTTTGAAAGGCAAAGCCATGGTTGAGCTTTGAATTGATCCTTTGGAGAAAGGTAAGTGTGATGGTTAACCTTGACTTGGGGGATTAGGACTTGTTTGTCTATTTGCTATATGTTTAGATGTTAGGTACAACGTATATGTGAGGTGGCGAGTACTTGTGCGTTATTGTCGTGTTCAAGCATGCGGGTGTGACTTGTTCCTTGCAATTATTGCTTACTTTAATCATGTTATCCATGCTTAGACTAGTTATTTGTTAAATTGATTGTTCTTATCATATTTATGGGTTTTGTGATAATTGAGTATTGATTCCAAAGTTGGGATTGGTATTGTCGAACCATTGCTGAAGTAAGGCTTGTTTTTGTTATTCTATCTCCCTGTTGATACTTGATCATTGTTATATGGTAAGGGAGAGTGATAATGTGTGAAGGGTGATGCCGTGCCATTTGTGAGTGTTAATGCACGAAGGGTGATGATGTGCCATATTGTGAGTGTTAATATACGAAGGGTGATACCGTACCATGTTATGAGAGTTAATGCACGAAGGGTAATGCCGTGCCGTTTTTATTGATTTATACTATGAGTGAGAGTAAAAGCACGAAGGGTGATACTATGTAGTGTCATTGTTTCATTGTGAGGTTGAGAGTAAAAACACAAAGTGTGATGCCCTACAATTTTCTTCATTGTGCTTAATTGTTTTTACTGGTTAAAGGCATATTGACAGTTCTGATTTTCATTTCCGTTGTATCTCTCGTATCTTGTATCCCCTTTAGTATGTCCCCCTCCTAATAGTACATGTTTAGCTTTTATTGTTGTTATCTTGTACATATACTGTTATCTACACATGTTTATTATGTGGGTGTCTTGTCATAGCCTCATCACTACTTCGTCGAGGTTACGCTTGACACTTACGAGTACATGAGGTCGATTGTACTCATACTATACTCTGCACTTTTTGTGCAAACTTTGTTACCGGCCCTAGCTGTTCGTGAGGCGTAGCAGCTTGGACTTGCTCTTTTGGAGACTCGAGGTAGATCTGCTGGCATCAGCAGACCTTGGAGTACCCTTCTATTTCCCTATTTTAGTGGTTTTTCATATAATAAAGTTGTTTTTCCTTTCAGACTTTGTTTGTAAAAAATCTTAGAAGGTCGTGAGTTGTGACACCAGATCCGGATTGTATTAGATATTATGGGTTTTATGTTATTCCGCACTCAGTTTTAGTTTCTATTTTGCTTAATTGATCCTGTTATTGAAATTGACTAAAGTTGGCTTAATGAATCCTCTAACGTTAGCTTGCCTAGCAAGTGAAATGTTAGGCACCATCACGGTCCCGAAAGTGAGAATTTCGGATCGTTACAAGTTGGTATCAAAGCATTAGATTGCCCAGGTCTTACAATTCATGAGCAGGCTTGTAAAGTCTGGAGGATCAGTATAGAGACATCTGTACTTATCTTCCAGAGGCTATGAAGTTTAGGAACAAATTTCACTTATATTTTTCTCCTTGTGAGATTTTGTTCTCTCATTGCTAATTGAACTCTTCTACTCTTGTTCTCTCGCAGATGGAGAGAGCACGTACCACATCTTCAGTTGAGCAGCAGCCAAAGCCCCCAGTGGTAGCTCCTACGAGGGGTAAGGGTCGAGGCCGAGGCCGTGCCAGAGGCCGAGGCAGGGGTAGTGTAACGACCCGGCCGGTCATTTTAAGAATTTACACCCCGATCCCATATTAACTGCTTTTCCCATGTTTGTTTCTGCTATTGTGAGTTGCCGGGAGGAATTATTTAGAGTTTCGGAGAGTTTGGGGACACTTAGTCCCTAAATGAGAGCTTAAGTTTTGGAAATTTAACCGTGGTTGGAACAGTGTGAAGACGACCTCGAAATGGAATTCCAATGGTTCCGATAGCTCCGTTGGGTGATTTCGGATTTAGGGGCATGTTTAGATTGTGTTTTGGAGGTCCGTAGCTAATTTAGGCTTGAAATGCCGAAAGTTGCATTTTTTTGAAGTTTTCGGTTCGATAGTGAGATTTTGATCCGAGGGTTGGAATGGAACTCCGGAAGCTAGGGTAGCTCCGTAGTGTTGAATGTGATGTGTGTGCAAAATTTAAGGTCATTCGGATGAGGTTGGATAGACTTTTTGATCGAAAACGTATTTTGAGAGTTTTTGAAGTTCTTAGGCTTGAATCCGATGCTAATTGGTTGGTTTGATATTGTTTGAGGTGTTGTAGAGATTTGTATAAGTTTGGACAATGGTATATGACTGGTCTGTGTTTTTGGTTGAGGTCCCTGGGGCCTCAGGATGATTTCGGGTGGTTAACGGGAAGTTGGGACTTGAGAGTTTGCACCTGAAGTTTCAAATCTGCTGTCATAACCGCACCTGCGGCTTGAGAACCACAGGTGCGGGACCGCAGAAGCGATTTGAGTCAAAAAGGGAGTTGACCGCAGATACGGTCAGGGCACCGCAGAAGCGGCCCACATCTGCGATAATGAAGTCGCAGGTGCGGAAAATCCCCCTTTAATGAAATGTCGCAGATGCGACTGGGTCTTTGAATAAGCGGGTTTAGTTCCCAGGACCGCAGATGTGGTTTCACTGGTCAAAAAAGGGACAGAATCGAGGGTTTAGTTCAAAACTTGGAAAAATCAAATTGGAGCTCGGGAGAGGGCGATTTTGGGAGGAATTTGAAGAGGAAATCATTGACTAACAATTTCTTAACCCTTTATAGTTGTATTCCATTAATCTATTGTTAGTTTTGTCATTTAATTTCGGATTGGAGGTAAAAACTTGGGAAAACTTGGAAGAAAGTTCTTAGACCTTGAATTCGAATTTTGATTGGGAATTTGACCTTGGATTTGGATAATTTTGGTATGCCTGAACTCGTGAGAGTATGAGAATTCTGAAAATATAAATTTTACCTGATTCTTAGACATGGGCCCGAGGGGCATTTTGGTCATTTTATCTAATTTCGTGTATTAGCTTAGAATTAATTGTAGAATCATTTACTTGAAGTGTTATTTATATTATGCAATTGGATTGAACAGATTCGTACCATTTAGAGTCGAGTACTCGTGGCAAGAGCGTGGTTTCAGATTGATTTTGAGCTGGTTCGAGGTAAGTGACTTGCCTAACCTTGTGTGTGGGACATTCCCCTTAGGATTGGTATTGTGATAATTGAAATGCCTTGTACATGAGGTGACGAGTGCGTACTTGTGCTAATTATTGAAAACCCTGTTTTCACGAAAGTAGCTTTAATTGTGTTTTTCCTTTCCTGCTTACATTACTTGAAACTCTAGCCTGCTGCTAGCTTAGAGAAGTTTGTCTAATTGACTTAACTGCTTTATTTGCTTAAACTGCCTTATTTGTATTATGTGAAACATGCTAGGATAGAATTACCTGTTTTACCTTGGTATGAAGTTGAGTTTAATTGAGTATTCTTTGTGTTATTGCTGTGTGTTTTACTTTGGGACTACGAGACGACATCTTAGGAGATCCCTTGTACGTATTTGATTTGGATTGAAGTGCGGGATACCAAGAGATACCTAGTCTATATTGAGGATACCAAGAGATCCTCGGGATACCAAGAGATCCCTAGTATATATTGAGGATACCAAGAGATCCTCGGGATACCAAGAGATCCCTAGTATATATTGAGGATACCAAGAGATCCTCGGGATACTAAGAGATCCCCAGCTATTATCCTTGTGAAGAGTGATATTTCCTTGTGATTGTTTTTTTGTCTATGTTTCAGTTGTTATTATCCTTAATATCCTGTATTAATTCTTACTGTTAGTTTTTAACTGTACTGCTTATCTTATTTTGTTATACCTTATATTTTATTTAATCTTAGTAGGGCCCTGACATTCCTCGTCACTACCCGACCGAGGTTAGACTTGGCACTTATTGAGTATCGTTGTGGCGTACTTATGCCCTTTCTGTGCATGTTTTTCATGTGCAGATCCAGGTACCTCCATTCGGACTTTTCACTATTGAGACGAGGCACTTGTAGAGACTCCGAGGTATATATGCCACGTCCGCAGACCGAAGAGTCCCTTTATACTATCCCCTTTTGTATTAGCCCTTCTGTACTTTCATTTTCCTTGTTATATATTCTGGAGTTAGATGCTTGTAGACATTCAACGGCTTGTAATCATGAGATTCCGGGTTTTGGGAAATGTTATTAGTTTTCGAGAGTTGATATTGTGATTCCAAGCGGCAGTTTAAAATAGTGTTTTATTTCACTATTTCGGTTTTTAAGTACTTCTTCCGTAAGTTGGTTTATTTTTTGCATTGTTAGGCTTACCTAGACGTAGAGACTAGGTGCCGTCATGATGGTTCACAAAGGGCGAACCAGGGTCGTAACAAGTTGGTATCAGAGCTCTAGGTTCATAGGAGTCATGAATCACAAGCCGGTTTATTAGAGTCTCGCGGATCGGTACGGAGACGTTTGTACTTATATACGAGAGGCTATGTAACTATTAGGAAAATTCCACTTCATTTGATTTCCTTGTCGTGCGAGATTTTGACATCACAATTCTAAACTTCTATCTTCTATTTTCTCACAGATGGTGAGGACATGTGCTACCAAAGATGACCAGGCACCCACACCCCTTACTGCAGCTGTTAGAGGTCGGGGCCTGGGTAGAGGCCGATGACGCGCATGTGGTGCAGCCAAAGCACCCACGTGAGCTGCTACCGAGGTACAACCAGCAGTTCCAGCCAGAGTCTAGGCATTCAATACGCCTACTGCTACCACCACGCCAGCACTTCAGGAGACTCTGACACAGTTCATGAGCATGTACACCACTTTGGCTCAGGCAAGGTTGCTTCCCCTTGCTGTAGCTATATCCCAGGCCAGGGGAGGAGCACAGACTCCCGCCGCCCGCACTCCTGAGCAGCGAGTGCATGTTGATCAGGTATCAGATATTATTCCTGTACTGCTTGTAGCCCAGGTCAGCCTGAGGATAGGGCATTGGTTTCAGAGGATGAGCAGCGGAGATTTGAGAGGTTCAAGAAGTATTATCCTTATGTATTTAGTGGGTTAGCTTTAGATGATGTCTTGGGATTTCTGGAGGAGTGTCACCATATCCTCCGCACTATGAGTATATCAGGATCGAGTGGGGTTTCTTTCACTACCTTCCAGATTTGAGGAGCTACCTATGAGTGGTGGCGTACCTATGAGTTAGACAATCTGGATGAGGCAACTTCACTGACTTGGACTCAGTTTTCAGATATGTTCCTGAGGGAGTTTGTGCGTCAGAGCCTCAAAGACGCATGACGCGTAGAGTTTGAGCATTTGCGCTAGGGTACTATGACTGTCTCGGAGTATGCTGTCCGTTACACTAGCTTGGCTAGACATGCCCCAACCTTGGTTTCTACTATTCGCGAGAGGGTTCGCCGGTTTATTGAGGGGCTTATTCCCAACATCAGGTCTAGCATGGCTTGTGAGTTGGAGATAAATATTTCTTATCAGCAGGTAGTGAGAATTGCTAGGAGGATTGAGGGTATGCATGATAGGGAGAGAGAGGAGAGGGAGACCAAGAGGTCTCGAGAGTCAGGCCATTATTCTGGTGCCTGTGCTCCAGCTGCAGGTTGTCATGGTAGGGGTCATATGAGTCTCTCTGTTCATTCAGCTCTTCCAGTAGCCAGTATTATATCTCCTTCTAGGCCTCAGGAGCCTTATTATGCACCTCCAGTATCTAGTGTGCCTCCTGCACAGGGTGCTTTCAGAGGTTAGTCCAGCAAATCTGGCCTGAGCCAGTCATAGCTGCCACATCCTCCCAGAGCTTGTTTTGAGTGTGGTAACATATGCCATGTGGTGAGGGATTGCCCTAGACTTGGGAGGAGTGCACCTCCATAGACTTCTCAGCCACAACGTACCCCACAGAGTTCCCAGGCTATGGTTACAGCTCTAGCTGCTACCCCACTTGCCCAGCCAGCTAAAGGTGGAGGTCAGAGAGGTAGAGGTCGCCCTAAAGGGGGAGGCCAGGCCTGATATTATGCCTTTTCTGCCCGTACCGAGGCTGTTGCCTCCGTTTCTGTCATCACAGGTATTGTCATGGTTTGTCATAGAGATGCATCAGTTTTATTCGATTCAGGCTCCACTTATTCTTATGTGTCTTCTTATTTTGCTCCGCATTTGGGTATACCTCAGGATTCCTTGAGTTCCCCTGTTTATATTTCTACTCTTGTGGGAGATTCTCTTGTAGTGGATCGCGTTTATCGGTCGTGTTTGGTTGTTCTTAGTGGTTTTGAGACTAGAGTCAATTTATTGTTGCTCAGCATGGTAGATTTTGATATTATCTTGGGCATGGACTGGTTGTCGCCCCATTATGCTATTCTTGATTGTCACGCCAAAAACGTGACGCTGGCTATGCCAGGTGTACTGCGTGTTGAGTGGAGGAGTGCTTTAGATCATACCCCCAGTAGAGTTATTTCTTTCCTTAAGGCTCAGCGTATGGTTGAGAAGGGGTGTGACACATATCTAGCTTATGTGAGAGATGTCAGTATTGATACCCCTTCCATTGATTCAGTCCCAGTAGTACGTGATTTTTCTGATGTGTTTCTAGCTGACCTTCCGGGCACGCCGCCCGACAGATATATTGATTTTGTCATTGATCTGTTGCCGGGCACTCAGCCCATTTCTATTCCTCCGTATTATATGGCTCATTCTGAGTTGAAGGAGTTGAAGGAACAATTACAGGAATTGCTTGATAAGGGTTTTATTCTTCCAATTGTATCACCTTGGGGGTGCTCCTATCTTGTTTGTGAAGAAGAAGGATGGTTCTATGCGTATGTGCATTGATTATCGCCAGTTGAACAAAGTTACAGTGAAGAACCGTTATCCTTTGCCTCGTATTGATGATTTGTTTGACTAGATACAGGGTGCACGAGTGTTTTCTAAGATTGACTGCATTCAGGTTACCATCAATTAAAGATGCGGGAACCAGATATCCTGAAGACTACTTTCAGGGCTCGGTATGGTCATTACGAGTTCCTTGTTATGTCATTTGGGCTGACCAATGCCCCAGCAACCTTTATGCATTTGATGCATAGTGTGTTCCGGCCGTATCTTGGCTCGTTCATCATTGTCTTTATTGATGATATTCTGGTGTATTCCCGGAGACGGGAAGATCATGAGCATCTCCTGAGGACAGTGTTTCAGACCTTAAGAAAAAATAAGTTATATGCTAAGTTCTAGTAATGTGAGTTTTGGTTGGATTCCGTGGCATTCTTAGGCCACATGGTGTCGAGTAAGGATATTTAGGTGGATCCGAAGAAAGTAGAGGTAGTGCAGAGTTGGCCTAGACCATCCTCATCTATAGAGATCCGCATTTTTCTTGGCTTGGCGTGTTACTACCGTCATTTTGTTGAGGGGTTTTCATCGATTGTAGCCCCTATGACTAGGCTGAAACAGAAGGGTGCTCCATTCTAGTGGACGGAAAATTCTGAGGCGAGCTTTCAGAAGCTCAAGACAGCTTTGACTACAGCCCCAGTTTTGATATTGCCTACGGGTTCAAGGTCTTATGTGGTCTATTGTGATGCCTCGAGGATTGGTCTTGGAGCGGTGTTGATGCAGGACGGTAGGATGATTGCCTACGCATCCAGACAGTTGAAGGTACCTGAGAAGAATTACCCTGTCCATGATCTCGAGTTAGCTGCCATTGTTCATCCCTTGAATATCTGGCGTCATTATTTGTATGGTGTGCCTTGTGAGATTTATACTGACCATCGAAGCTTGCATCACCTTTTCAAACAAAAGGATCTTAATTTGGGCCAGAGGAGGTGGTTAGAGTTGCTGAAGGACTATGATATCACTATTTTGTATCAACCGGGCAAGGCCAATGTGGTGGCGATGCCTTGAGTCACCAGGTAGAGAGTTTGGGGAGTTTTGCTTATTTACCAACATCGGAGAGGCCTATGGCGATGGATGTTCAGGATTTAGCCAGCTAGTTTGTGAGATTGGATCTTTCGCAGCCCAGTCGGGTTCTAGCTTGCGTGGTTTCTCGGTCTTCCTTATTGGATTGTATCAGGGAGCGTCAGTATTATGACCCTTATTTGCTTGTCCTCAAGGACAAGGTTCAGCAGGGTGATGCCAGAGATGTGACTATTGGTGATGACAGGGTATTGAGGATGCAAGGTCGGATTTGTGTACCCAATGTTGATGGGCTTCAGGAGTTGATTTTAGAGGAGGCCCATAGCTCGCGGTATTTCATTCATCCGGGCGTCGCGAAGATGTATCATCATTTAAGATAGCACTATTGGTGGAGGCGGATGCAGAAAGACATAGTTGGGTTTGTAGCTCGGTGCCTCAATTATCAGCAGGTGAAGTATGAACACCAGGGACCAGGTGGGTTGCTTCAGCAGATAGAGATTCGTGAGTGGAAGTGGGAGCGGATCACCATGGACTTTGTAGTTGGGCTCCCACGGACTTTGAGGAAGTTTGATTCCATTTGGGTGATTGTTGATCGGCTGACTAAGTCCGCGCACTTCATTCCTATGTGTACTACATATTGTTTGGAGCATCTAGCGGAGATTTATTTTCGGGAGATTGTTCGTCTGCATGGTATTCCAGTTTCCATCATTTCAGATAGAGGCACTCAGTTCACATCACGGTTCTGGAGGGTCGTTCAGCATGAGTTGGGCACTCGGGTGGAGTTGAGTACAACATTTCACCCTCAGACGGACGGACAGCCTGAGCGCACTATTCAGATTCTTGAGGATATGCTCCCTGCGTGTGTGATTGAGTTTGGAGGGTCTTGGGATCAGTTCTTGCCATTGGCGGAGTTTGCCTACAACAACAGCTATTGTGATCACGTGATTTTTTCCCTATGTGAATTATTCCCATAAATTCAAACAAAAATAAATTTTTCCCATTGTTTGCAATTTCGTGGATTTTTGTAGCATCTTTTATTAAGTGCTTGCATTTGTCTGTGCAAGTTTATTTTATTTAATTCATGAAAAATACAAAAATACATTGCATTTGCATTTTTAAATTAATTAGTAATTTAATTGTGTTACAAAAATAGAAAAATCACAAAAAATAACTCATTTTTGCACATAGCTTCGAATTTTGTGGTTTTCTTTTTAATTTAGTAATTAATTAGTTGTGGTAAGTATTATTTTGAGTAATTAATCTAATTGCGTAGGATAATTCGGTTTAGGAATTGTGTCCGATTTTAATTTTTGAAAAAAAAGAAAAAGAATTTCTAAAAATAAAAATTGAAAAGAAAGGAAGAGAGTTGAAGAAGATCAGAATTTGGGCTTTTTGTATAATTTTTCCCCAAGCCCAATTAATATATACACAATATCCGGTTGACCCAGCCCAAACCCACTCCAAAAAACCGGTCCAATCCCACAATATTCAAAACGACCCTGTTTCAGTCATCTTCCATCTGGACCGTTGATCTCAGTTGATCAAACGGTCCAGAACTGAGCCCCCAATCGTATAAAACTGTCCGAACTCTAACCCCCCCTCTCGTCTCATCTCTCAAACTCACCCTCTTTAGAGACTCACTAAAGAAACCTAGAAGCCGCCCTAGTTTTCACCGCCTCAAGCCCCGCGGCGCCGGTCCCAAACCACCCCAAAACAACACCCCGTAACCCCCTTTACCTCCTCATACCTAATCCATTGTTGTTTTCCCTCGAATTTGCCCAGAGTTCCTCGAATATTAGATCCGAATTTGAGCCCTAAAAGTTCAAAACCAATTCCTGACGAACTTGGTGGCATGCATCGACCCAGGCTTGTTCTTCTCACGTTTAGAGGATTGATTCATTACAAAACTGATGCCGTTCATTCTTTCTTGACAGAGAAAAGCGACTAGCATCAGTTTTGTGTGAGTCAGATTATCATGAGTAATTTCAAGTTTAATCGGTGAGTTTCATTTCATTTTGGGTTTGTTTTTGGTTTCATTTCACCTTTTATTCCTTTTCTTTTCTTCACTTTTTCCTTATTTGAAACTTGACCAATTTTCTGAGTGTGAGTGTTTTTCTGTTTGTTTGTTCCCTCTATTCCTTTTTCAAAATCGTAAAAAGTTTGTTTTCCTATGTTTCTTGGCCTGTTGGGTTTTATCAATGTCATAGTTAAGCTTCTGATTTTCCCCTCTTTTATGTTAGTATCTTTAATTTAGTTTAATTAGGTGATTTTGATTTACTAATTTAATTAATTCCCAACCTGGTTGTGTTAATTGATCAGTTATCTAGTTTGGATTGTTCTTGAAATCATTTCATCCTGGCTTGCAGATTTTCTCTTCAATTAGATAAGTGTTAGTTTTAGGCTTTGGACTGTCTCTGATCTATTTGGCAAAGAGCAGCCCGTCTAAATTGGTTTAGGATATTGGGTCAAGTTTGACCCATTTTTGGTCTGGTTTTCAGAAGTAAATAACATGGCTTAAGGGGGGTAATTTAGGAACTCTAAGTAGGGGAATTTCATGTAATAGACTAGGGAAGCTTCTAGGAAGCTGGGATTGGGTTTATTTTGAAAGACTGATCTTTAAATTAAGGGTATCTAAGCAAGAATGAAAAGATCAAAAGGGTAGAAGTGAAAATCTGAATTCTTTTATGCTGCCTTAATACCTTGCCTATAAAGGCACCTTTTCTTCTAGCTCGGGAGGGGGGGGATGAAAAAAAAACCTTAAAAATTGAGCTGCTGAGTCTGAAAGAAACACTGAATTTTTTTGCATTTCTTGGTTTAAAAACTACTAGAAATTCTTTTCAGTTTTGGTCTGCTGATCTTCCTTTAGTCAGAACTTTTGAAACCTCAAATTCCTGCACCTGTTTGAAGAAATGGTTTGATTTTGGGACTTGAAAATCTGGGTTTAAGCTTTGCTGTTGCTGTTACTATTTCATTGCTGCTTCTACTCTTACTGTTTCATTTTTCAGCTCACTTCACTTGTTCCATTTGCTGTAATCAGGTACATGATCTTTGGTTCTACCTCATGTGAAGCTTGAATTGAATAATGAAATGGAAAACTAGAGTTCAAACATATTGTCAATTTTGTTTTACGATTTCAGTTCTATCTCTTTATTGTATGGTGTTTTTATAGCTTTAGTTCATTGTCTTCCTAATTAATTTCTAGTTTAGCTGGTGGAATTTGTGTTCTTGTATTTAATTTGGGACTGTTAAGATGCTGCTTCAAAAATGATGATTAGTAGTGAGATATCCATGTAGTAATTACATATCTGCTTTCAGCTTTCTCATTTTGTCTTCATGTGTTAAAGGAACAAGTCCATGTGATTGAGAATCTGAGTGTGATTTTGAGCTTCAAGTAATTTGCATGCTAGTTTTCTGGGGTTCTGTTAGTATTGGAAAGATGTTTGTTGAAGTTTAGGTTTATTAAGTAGTAGATAGTGTAAAATGCATGTGAAAAGAAAAAGGGAAAATGGTCGAGATTGCTTTTTAAGGTAAAGGCATGCAATGGTTTACTTTGGTTAGCATATGAACATTTTTATGTTAAAATTGGTATCTGAATTTCAGAATGCTTGGTTAGTCTATTTGGGATTTAATTAGTTAAAGATGCAGAGGTAAAATGTCATATCCAGTAGCATGTTTCATATATTCTTGTTGGATTTGCACTCCAAGTGGCTTGGTACCATTGTTTGGTTCTGAACATTGGGCCTAGTGCTGACCCAATTGTTAAAAGTCCCACTTCAGGCACATGTGCCATGCCATGGGCGCCCTTGCTCTATCAAAAAATTGGGTTCATTTGAGCCCAAATCTGAATGTATTTACAAATGGATCATTTTACCTTTTGGACTTGTTTCGTTTCAACAAAAATGCAGTTCTTTCATTTATTTGGGTTCTGGGGTAGGTGCAATTTTTAGGCGATTGGTTACTTGCTACGGCCCCTGTTAGTTTCTATGTAGATTCAAATAATCAATTGGATTCCCTTTAGTTCTTTTGTTTTTCCTTTAATTAACTAGTTTCTTAAAATTAGTTTGAGGTGTGTCATATTAGCCAAACGTACAATTTATGGCCCTCAAAAGCTTAATTTCGAATTTCCTTTAAGAATTGGGATCGAGGTGTGCCGTGCTAAATAAAATCTTGAAATGCATGGCCCTCACTTAATTAATACTTGAATCCTTAGAAATCGAGGCGCGTCATTTAGTTAAATTTTTCATGGCCCTCGCAAAGTTGAAAATTCGTAGTTGCTTTAGGCGCGCTATTTAAAAATTACTTTCCTAAAACTCGGGTGCGCATTTATGTGACCCAAATCCAAGTCTCAACAATGTTAGATAAAATGTGTTGTGGATTGCGGGTGCATTTATGTGACGTGGTTCAAGACGCGTTTTATGTGACGTTGAATCTTCCTAAAAAGAATATTTAAATAAAAGCGGTTATAAAATTAAAATTGAACCATAGGTTAAAACATGTATTAAAATCAGATAATAGGCTAGTTATAACAGTTGAGCGACCGTGCTACAACCACGGAACTCGGGAATGCCTAACACCTTCTCCCGGGTTAACAGAATTCCTTACCCGGATTTCTGTGTTCGCGGACTGTAATACAGAGTCAATTTTTCCTCAATTCGGGATTCTAAACCGGTGACTTGGGACACCATAAATTATCCCAAGTGGCGACTCTTAATAAATGAATAAATCCCGTTTCGATTGTCACTTTAATTGGAAAAAACTCCCATGTACACACTTATATCCCTCTCGAGGGTAGTAAAAAAGAGGTGTGATAGCTCTGACGACTCTGCAGGGGACAAGAACCCAAAATCTCTCGTTCAGGGTTCAAGAATTCGAGCTTAGAATAATTGTTATAATTGGTTTTGTTTATTATCTGGTTTTATTACATGTTTGGGCCTAATGTGCTAAATGCTGCTTTTTACCGCTTTGATACTATTTGAACTGTACATAAACTGCTATGAAACCCTTCTCTTCTCATCTTTGGGGATGTGCATGCTGGCGTGACTCCCTATTTTGTTAGTGTCATATCTTGAAATAAGAAAGAGGCTCGGATAAGTTACAAAGCCGGATGGCCTTTTGGTCCCTAGTACGTAGACCCCTCCTCAAATCTAGTTGTCCGCTCGGGTGCACAAGTCTAGAACAGTATAGCCAGCTTTTATACTAAAAATAACTCAGCCTCATGCTGGATCCTTAGTAGGAACGTTTGTTTGCATCATGTGCATTTGACTTTGGAGACTCAACATAAGGGTTGGGTCTGTCTAGGACAGGTGTACCCAAAATGAAAAGATCATCCTGATGCATCCTACTTTCTACTTGCGCATTTATTTGCTTCGGATTTGCATGTTGTCCGGCTCATCGAATAATAGGAAAACAAGTAGAGAAGAAGAAAGTCAATGTGAGGGCTGAGAGAGATAATTGCCTGTTTTTGAAAAACCGATGTCCAAAATATACTGAAACTCTACCGAAATATTGAAAAAAAGGAAAAAGAAAAGTTTTGTTTTTTTTGAAAAATAATATAGTTGGTTTTTGTTTTGTCAAAACTGCCCGAACTACGCCAGTTTGATTCTCACCGGATGTGGGATACGTAGGCAACCATCATTGGGTCCAACTTCCTTTTTTGCATAAATAGCCCCAAAAAGAACCAAATTTTATTGCTTTGTTATAAATAAGTAAGGTGATGCCATTCTTGTCAAAAATAGCCGAATGTCCCCCAAAAGGACGTCGGAGGGCCGTTTTTGCAAGAACAACCACCTTTGGTCTCTTTTTTAAACTTTTGACTAGTTAGCAAGTACGGCCTTAAGATCTTTTCCCCGAAGTGCTGAAAAGACGTATTTGCAAATAGTGTTAACTTTTTCTTGAGTCAAATGAGTCATGATTTTGCTTAATTGAATCACCCTAATAAATGTGCGGAATGAGCATGAGTCAAAATTTGCCAATAACAGTCATGTCCAAGATTCCTTTGGAGCTGTATATGTGGTGGGAAGACTTAAGTAAATCAGGACAAGATAGGGTCAATATTTACTTAGGAGGTCTCACCGGGTTATTGAAGATCAGGCCTAGAGGAGACATCATAAAGGCGTTGGTTACGTTCTAGGACCCATCTCACAACGTGTTTCATTTCTCGGATTTTGAACTTACACCCACTCTGGAAGAAATAGCCGGATATATTGGGAGCACTGAAGCTCCTTTGAGGCACAAGTATTTTATTGCTTCAAGAGTCGTCGCTGCACACAAGTTCCTAAATTTCTTAAAGATAAGCAGGGGTCCATTACCCAGATTTGGCAGCTGGTTTTTCCACTCCGCAGTTTATATACCAGCGATATGGACACATAGGGGGGGGGGGTTTAACAATCCAGAAAGTAAAATCTGCAGCAAAGGGAATCGCCTAAAATGGGAAGAACACATGTTCTTTGCTTTTATGGTGGTATTTTTGGGTCTTCTAGTGTTTCCCAGGAAAGATAGGAATATCGATATATGGATAGCTGGGGTCGTCAGCACTTTGCTTACTCAGGCCAAAAGCACCCTCGCACCCATGATAGTGTCTGAAATCTTCCGAGCTCTCACAACCTGCAAAGCCGGAGGAGACTTTTTTAAGGGTGCAACTTGTTGCTACAAATGTGGATGATTGAACATCTATGTCATCGTCCTCAATATATGAACTATGGGTCGACAGAGAAAAGTTGCATAGAGGAGTTTTATACAAGGGTAGATGGGTTTAGCATGCCAGAAGGGGTCACAGAATGGATATCACGTTTCCGTTCCGTCACTGCAAATCAAATAGAATAGACGTTCGGGTGGCTTCTTCTAGATGAAATCATATACATGCCAGCTACCAGGCCTCACTTCCTCCTGATGGGTCTCAGAAGTATCCAACCTTATGCCCCATACCGGGTTTTGAGGCAGTTGGGGAGATTTCAAATAGTTCCAAAGGATGAAGACCTTAGCAATCAGGTAGTCGAGATTGGTTCTAACGGTCAGTTTCATGAAGCAGCAGTTCGCCAGATCTGGAGCGAATGTTAGTACTTCACAGCAAGCACCCAAGTGCGTGATCTATCCAAGGGTGAATCTCTCCCGGTTACCTCGCATGGTACCAAAAAGTGTTGAGTTTGGGAGACCAGCCAAAAAACCCCATCTTCAAGAATTTGTCGAGGTGTCACAAGCGCAATGAGATTGGTTGGCCAAAGAAAATGAATATAGGGCTACCATAAGCAAGCTGGAAAAACAAGTCAAGGATATTCAATTTGAGAATGGTTTGCAAGCCGCCGCAGATGAGGGTGAGAAGAAAGGGCTAGCCAGGGAAAATGATGCCATGCGAGCCCAAATTCGGGAAATGAAAATAGCGGCCAAAAATCCTGCCAGAAGTGCAAAAGATGGAAAGCTTATAGATAACCTTAGGCGAAAGGTGAGTGACTATGGTTTTGATCTGAACAAGGCAGAGGGTGAATTAGCAAGGGCTCGAATAGAATTGGCCAAGAATGAGGAGGAACGAGCGCGCTTGGTTAAACAGTTAAAAGAGAAATGTGACAATGAGGTTGTGGGGTTGAAGAAAAGGGTCATAATCTTTGAGAATAAAATGATCAAGCATGCAAAAGACTTTAAGGTAGAAAGAGAACACTGTTATGCAGTGATGACACAGTTAGAACAAGATCTGCAACAACTTCAAGAACAGAATCATATAGCTGAACAAACTTTGGAAGCTAAGGCCCAGGAGATTGGGCGTTTGTTGCAAGAAAAGGGCGTCATAAGAGAAAGGGTCAGAAGGATCGCCGACTACATCACAATGAAGTGCAGTAAGTGTGAAGACATGACCAGATCCATGTTTTTCGCCACGGTAATGACCTTTGTCCGCCAGATAATGGAGGATCTTTATCATCTCCAAGGGGATTTGGTGCATAGGCCCACCGCGAAACCGACTGATATTCCACGGGCCCCAGGAGCAGTTGAGGCATTAATGTATTCATGATTTTTACTCAAGTCTATATTTTCGTCTTTCTGTTAGAGTCTGTTAGTCTATTTTCGAGTCTATGTTTTTATCTTTCTGTTGAAATCTGTTAGTTTCCCTTTTCGAGTCTGTTAGTTTTTATGATTAAATTTGATAGAGGAGTCGTTGTAATCAAAACGTTTTCGTTTGATGGAAAATTTGAAAATTCCAAAATATTTTATTATTTATTTTACATTTATCCCCCAGAACTATGCTTGGTCTGATTCATGCGGCATCATGATACGTAGGCAATCCCCATAAGATTCGATCAAAAAAAGAAAAAAAGAGAAAAGAAGAAAAAGAATAGAGAGAAAACAAGAAACGGTGGGAAGGAAACAATGGCAAAACAAGAGGGGAAAATGAGGGAATAAAGAACAACGAGAAATCAAACAAAGAAAAGCAGGCGTGGAAAAGAGAGAAGTTGAAAATGAATATTAGGGAAAGTCAGGATGATGCAAACAACCGATCAAATGTATAATAGAAATGGTTAACTGCTTAGGTGCATTGCATCCCCAATGTGCGATTGCCTATCTATTAAGCTCTAATCGCTAACAAGTTTGTTGTTGAAAATCAGTACAGACAGGTGGTTAGTTTGTTTGGGATTCTAGCAACTCATCCATACAATACCAGGTCCAAAAACAAGTTGATCATGACTACCAAAAGAACTGGATGCAAGTGTTATTGATCCGTCGAGAGAGGGGGAAGAGGCTGATGTTAATCTGAAAGAGGAAGTGTATAAACTGAAACAACAGATGGCAGAGATGTACCAGGCATGGGTAAAAGGGCATCCACCACCATCCTACCCCGCCAACCCTGATTTCATCCCGTGGTTGGCTCAATCCCAGGAACCTCCCACTGTTGATTCATCTCCAAGCTTTCCCATTTACCACCACTCCCATGGCACCACTTCCCAAACACCACAAGCCCCACCACCCAAACCAGTTCTATACCCTCCTCCACCAGCCACCCCTGTTTTCGTGGCACCCCCACCCGCTACACTTCACCAATTCTCCAGTGAGCCTTTATTCCAAACCCAAGATAACTAATACTATCCCCCGGAGCCTACTTTCAAGGCCCCAGAACCTTACTCTTATACTTCTCGTTTCGACCTCCCCGTTGAAACTGAGAAGTCACCTAAAAATCCAGAATAAGAGGAGATGTTCAAAAAGGTTAAAAGCTTGGAGCATTCATTTAGAAACATACAGGGATTGGGAGGCCAGGTGAGCGTGGCTTACAAGGATCTATGCCTATTTCCCGATGTTCAACTGCCAGTAGGATTCAAAATGCCCAAATTTGATCTGTATGACGGGCAAGGAGACCCGGTAGCCCATTTGAGGGGATTCTACAGTAAAATGAGAGGAGCCGGTGGGAAAGAAGAGCTGTTGATGGCATACTTCAGTCTGAGTCTAAGCGGTGCATCATTGGAGTGGTACACTCATCAGGATCACAACAGATAGTATACATGGGATGATTTGGCCCAAGCATTCGCTTGTCACTTTCAATACAACCTCGAGATTGTTCCAGATCATTTGTCTCTGAATAAGATTGAGAAGAAGCCTAGTGAAAGTTTCAGGGAGTATGGTTTTCGTTGGAGAGAACAAGCGGCAAGGGTTGACCCTCCGATGAAAGAAAGCGAAATGGTGGATTACTTTCTACAGGCCCTAGAGCCCACTTACTACGACCATCTGGTATCGGCCATAGGCAAGTCCTTCAACGAGATAGTGAAGATGGGTGGCATGGTAGAAGCAGGGCTTAAGTCCAACAAAATCCTACGTTACTCGGCTATTAAGGCAACTACCCAAGCTATTCAAAACGGTACGGGGGGAGTAATCGGAAAGAAGAAGAAAGAAGATGTGGCAACAATTGATTCACGATCATGGTTTGGACTTAGGGGCCCGCCACACCATTATACTCAGCCTCAACCCTACCATTAAACCTACACACAAACCCCGTATAATTCACCCCAGCATTACTTACCATCACCGGACCCTCATTTTTCTATCCACCACGCACAATGGTGTGCGCCAGCCCCACAAAACACCTATCCAGCTCCACAAAATGCTTACCAACCCCCACGAGCCTACCGAAACCCTGCCGGCCTAGGTTTCCAACCCAATCAAGCATTTAAAAACGAGAGGTTGCAGTGGAAGAAAACCTTCACCCCATTGGGAGAATCCTATACTAGTTTGTTCCACTAGCTGAGGCAATTGGATATGCTGAGGCCAATCGAGTCAAAATTGCCAAATCCTCCTCCGAAGAATCTAGATTACTCTGTAAGCTGTGAATATTGTTCTGGTACTCTGGGGCATGATACAGAGAAATGCTGGCACTTGAAAAATGCTATCAAGGAGCTCATTGATACAAACCGAATTGAAGTCCAAGCTCCAGAGGCACCCAGTATCAACCAGAAGCCACTGCCAACCCATCAGGAAACAAACATGATCGAGATAGTACATAACGGAGGGGAGCCCAAGAAACCTTCACAGACCGTCATGATGATTCGGTCCACTGAGGTCAAGCCAGTTAAAAAACCAACAGTTGAGAGATCAGTGAGTAAGTTGATTGGTACAAACGATGAACCATCTGCGATAGTCAATAAAGGGTCCCCAAGTGATGTTGTAGCAAAACAAGAAAAGTCAAAAGTGGTTGTGCCAAGAGTGGCAAACAAGCCTATCATAATTGTAGAGGGTGCCCGTACAGATCCTGTCATCATCAAGCCTGTAACCCAGTTGCCGATAGTCGACAGCAAGGCTATCCCGTGGAACTATGAACGGGTGATCGTGACCTATACGGGAAAGGAAGTGAAAGAATAAGTCTATGAGGCCCATGGATTAACTCGTTCGGGGAGATGCTTTGCCTCGGAAGAGTTAAGGAAAGCTAAAACCTCCAAAGATAACCTAGTTCTAGTGGAAAAAGCGGTAATTGAAGAAGAGGCAGAGGAGTTTTTGAGAAAAATGAAGGTATAAGACTATTCCATCTTGGAGCAGTTGAGAAAGACGCCTGCTGAGATTTCATTGTTGTCATTGTTAATCCACTCAGACGAGCATCGTCGTGCCTTGATGAAAATCCTGAATGAGGCTCACGTTCCCGACAAAATCTCAGTGAACCATCTGGAAATGATCTCCAACAAAATATTTGAGGTGAACAGAGTCACTTTATCTGATGACGAGTTGCATGTAGAAGGTACTAAGCACAACAGAGCCCTCTATCTTACGGTGAAATATGAAGATTCCGTAGTTATCAGGGTATTGGTTGACAATGGTTCCAATGCAAACATTTTCCCTCTCTCTACTCTGAACAAGTTGAAAGCGGATGATGAGAGGATTCACAAGAACAATATCTGCGTTCTGGGATTTGACGGCAGAGGGAAAGATTTAGTTAGTGATATAGTGCTTGAGTTGACAATAGGACTGGTTGAATTCACCATGGAGTTACAGGTGCTGGATGTAGCCGTTTCCTACAATCTGCTGTTGGGTCGACCTTGGATTCATGCCGCCAAAGCAGTCCCGTCCACTCTGCACCAGATGGTCAAGTTCGAATGTGATAAATAGGAAATCGTTGTGCATGGCAAGGATAATTTGTGTACTCACAATGATGCCATTGTCCCCTTCATTGAGGTTGAAGATGACAAAGGGCCTTGGGTCTATCAGGTTTTTGAAACAGTGTCGGTCGAGAAAATTCCAGAAGGGAAATGCATTCCAATTCCAAAGGTAATCGCCGCATCAGTCATGGTGGCCTTTGAAATGCTGAAAAATGGTTTTGTACCTGGTAAGGGTTCGGGTGCATCTCTACAGGGTATCATACAGCCAGTGTATCTCCCTAAAAACTTGGGTACATTTGGTCTGGGATTCAAACCCACAGCCGCAGATGTGAAAAAGGCTAGAAAGTTGAAACAGAGGGCGTGGGCACTGCCAAAGCCTATCCCACGTCTCTTCAGGTCATTTGTCAAGCCTGGTGCCAGGAAACGCCCAGTGACAACAGGTCCCAGTTCTGTGGTTGGCGTTGATGAAGAGTTAATTGAAAGGTTCGAGAGGTTGTTCGACGATGTGAACATGGTGGAAGTTGGAGCAGGTTCTAGCAAAGCAGATGTGCAGTTTGTTGGGCCGAGTGCAAAGATTAACAATTGGAAGGCTACTCCTCTCCCTGCCTGGAAGGAGTTTTGGTAGTTTGCTTTGATTTTCTTTTAGTTTATCTAGATTATTCCAGGGTTGTAATTCAGATTCTATGTTCCGCCCATTTGGATGTATAAACCTTGTTATCTTTTAATTTCAATAAAATGCAATTTCCCTTTTTCATCATTCCTGATAGTTTTATTTTTGTTTTTTCTTTTCTTCCCTGTACAGTTCTTTTTATGCTGGTTTCAATGACATGACATGCATAAGGAATCTTCGGCCCAGTCTTAAAAGTCAATCTAATTCTGAAATAATAATCCAAGAAATAAAGTGCGATGATGGATCAGAATATGATGAGGATGAGGCCTTTGAAGAGATTAGTAAAGAACTAAGTCATTTTGAGGAAAAAACCAAGCCTAACCTGAATGATACGGAAGCAATCAATTTAAAGGACCCAGATAATGTTAGAGAAACTAAGATAAGTGTCTATCTTGAACCGCAAATCAGGGAAGAGATAATTAAAGCATTGTTTGAATACAAAGATATTTTCGCATGGTCATATGACGACATGCCGGGCCTAAGCACTGACTTGGTGGTTCATAAATTGCCCACTGACCCGGCATTTCCTCCTGTCAAGCAGAAGTTGAGAAAGTTCAAAACTAACATGAGTGTGAAGATTAAAGAAGAGGTCACAAAGCAGTTTGATGCAAAGGTCATTCGAGTCACGCGGTATCCCACTTGGTTAGCCAATGTTGTACCTGTGCCAAAGAAGGATGGTAAGACCAGAGTGTGTGTTGATTATCGTGATCTCAACAAAGCAAGTCCAAATGACAACTTTCCACTTCCAAATATCCACATTTTGATTGATAATTGTGCCAAGCATGAGATTGGATCTTTTGTGGATTGCTATGCGGGCTATCATCAGATCTTAATGGATGAGGAAGACACAAAAAAGACGGCATTCATCATGCCATGGGGGATATATTGCTACCGGGTAATGCCATTTGGTTTTAAAAATGCTGGGGCAACGTACATGAGGGCAATAACGACCATATTCCACGAGATGATACACAAGGAGATCGAGGTTTATATGGATGATGTGATCATAAAGTCCAGGAAACAGTTTGACCACATCAGAGATTTGAGAAAGTTCTTCCAAAGGCTCCTCAGGTGCAACCTTAAGCTCAATCCTACAAAGTGCGCATTCGGTGTGCCATCTGGAAAACTGTTAGGATTCATAGTCAGCCGTCGAGGCATCGAGTTGGACCCGTCAAAAATCAAAGCTATCCAAGAATTGCCGCTCCAATGAACAAGACTGAGGTGATGAGTCTGTTAGGGAGGCTGAACTACATCAGCATGTTTATTTCTCAGCTCACGACAACTTGTGAGCCTATCTTTAAGTTGCTGAAGAAGGATTCTGCGGTCAAGTGGATAGATGAGTGTCAAAAAGCATTCGATAAGATAAAGGGGTACCTATCAAACCCGCCGGTGTTGGTCCCTCCAGAACCGGAGAGACCTTTGATTCTGTATTTGACAGTTTTGGACAATTCATTTGGTTGTGTGTTGGGTCAGAATGATATCACCGGTAGGAAGGAGCAAGCCATCTATTATCTTAGCAAGAAGTTCACATCTTATGAGGTTAAGTACACTCACCTTGAAAGGACATGTTGCGCCCTAACTTGGGTAGCGCAGAAGTTGAAGCATTATTTGTCATCTTACACTACTTACCTCATCTCTCATTTGGATCCGTTAAAGTATATCTTTTAGAAGCCTATGCCCACAGTGAGACTTGCGAAGTGGCAAATTTTGCTCACGGAATTTGACATTATCTATGTGACTCTGACCGCGATGAAGGCCCAAGCATTGACCGATCATTTGGCCGAGAACCCAGTTGATGAATAATATGAACCATTGAGAACTTATTTTCCCCATGAAGAGGTGATGCATATTGACGAGATGGAGCAGATTGAAAAACCAGGTTGGAAACGTTTCTTTGATGGGGCTGCAAACATGAAAGGAGTCGGAGTAGGGGCCGTGCTTATTTCTGAAACAGGGCACCATTACCCTGTTATGGCTCAACTTCATTTCTATTGTACCAACAACATGGCCGAGTACGAGGCATGCATTTTGGGTTTGAGGTTAGCTGTAGACATGGGTGTCCAGGAAGTCTTGGTCTTGGGAGACTCAGACCTTTTGGTGCACCAGATTAAAGGAGAATGGGAAATGCGGGATTTAAAACTCATATCGTACCGACAATATTTGCATGATCTTTGTCAATGGTTATGATCAGTAGAGTTCAGGTATATTCCAAGTATCCATAATGAGGTTGCCAATGCTTTGGCTACTCTAGCGTCAATGTTACATCATCCAGATAAGGCTTATGTTGACCCTTTGCATATTCAGGTCCGTGATCAGCATGCTTACTGTAACATGGTGGAAGATGAACTTGATGGTGAGCTCTGATTCCACGATATCAGGGAGTATATTAGGATGTGGGTGTATCCAATACAAGCCACAGGTGATCAAAAGAGAACAATTCGTCGTTTGGCAAGTGGATTTTTCTTTAGTGGAGGAGTCTTGTACAAAAGAACTCCAGATCTTGGATTGTTAAGATGCGTAGATGCTAGACAGGCCACGACTATCATGACCGAAGTAAATTCCGGAGTCTGTGGACCGCACATGAGTGGTTATGTTATAGCAAAGAAGATTCTCCGACCACGTTATTATTGGCTCACCATAGAGCGAGATTGTATCTGTTTTGCGCGCAACTATCATCAATGCCAAGTACATGGAGTTTTGATTCATTCTTGGCCATCTAAATTACACACAATGTCCGCACCATAGCCCTTAATTGCTTGGGGCATGGATGTCGTTGGACCAATTGAGCCAGCAGCATCCAATGGGCACAGGTTCATCTTGGTAGCCATTGATTATTTCTCAAGTGGGTTGAAGCTAAAACTTTCAAGTCTGTGACCAAGAAAGCAGTGGTCGATTTTGTTCACTCAAATATCATTTGTCGGTTCGGGATACCAAAGGTAATCATCAAAGATAATGGTGCTAATCTCAACAGTCATTTGATGAAAGAGGCATGTCAACAGTTTAAGATTACGCATCACAATTTCACCCCATACCGCCCCAAGGTGAATGGAGCAGTCGAGGCAGCCAACAAGAACATAAAGAAGATACTTTGGAAAATGGTGGAAGGTTCTAGGCAATGGCATGAAAAGTCAAACTTTGCGTTGTTGGATTATCGCACTACTGTTCGTACTTCAGTGGGTGCGACTCCTTATCTGTTGGTACATGGCACAGAAGTAGTGATACCCACGGAAGTTGAAATCCCATCCCTCCGGATTGTTGGTGAAGCCGAAATTAACAATAATGAGTGGGTCAAAACCCGCCTGGAGCAATTGAGTTTGATCGACGAGAAAAAATTGGCAGCAGTGTGTCATGGCTAGTTGTATCAAAAGAGAATGACTAGAGCATACAACAAGAAGGTGCGTCCCCAAAAATTTGAAGTGGGCCAGCAAGTATTGAAATGCATCCTTCCACATCAGGCTGAAGTAAAAGGCAAGTTCGCCCCAAATTGGCAAGGGCCGTTCAAAATAACAAGAGTGTTGTCCAATGTTTGTATTTAACAGATATAGAAGGCAAATGTATAGATATGGCTATCAATTCTGATGTAGTTAAAAGATATTATGTATGATTTCTTTGATTTAAATTATGTTTGTTTGTATTTGGCATGTTTTGAAGATTGGAATGACGCAGACATTTTATTCTGTTATCTAAACACTTTATCCTTTGTTACCCCTTTAAGCCTTATTTATTTCCTTTCATACCACTCTTTTGGAATCAGTAACAACATTCAGAAACATGAACGCACAATATAAGTATGAAAAAGAGTGAAAAGAAAAAAAAAGAAGAGAAATAAAAGAAAAAGAGAAGAAAAGAAAAGAAAAGAAAAAAGATAAGAAAAGAGAAAAATCACAACATCAAGGTAATTCATATGTCATGAACTACGTCCCACCTGATTCCTTTAAAGGATATGTAGGCAGCCTCATGGTTCGGTCCCATCAAATAAAAATTCAAAAGCCCCCCACAAATAAAGAAACTGGGGCATAAGTTGTGGTTATTATAAGAAATCAGATTCCAAATGTTGTAATTTTTGAACCCAGTTGAGTTATTTTGAGCCTTTTGATACCCTTTCTTTCTAACCCCATCCAAAAGCCCACATTATGGTCCAAAGAAAGACCTTCCGATCAGTCTTCGATAGATGCCGAGTCGAGCAAGTAGAGGAGATTCATATCAGGGACAACACTTCGGTCCAAGTAGGATAAATAAAAATGAGAAAGTCTTATTGGTGAAAACTCTCATGGGCACCGTAAGGCGACAGTGAGTTGAGATATGATTAAATGAGAGAGGTTTGTTGGTAAAAACCCTTCAGGGCACCGCAGGCTGAACAAAGTCAGTGATTTGGTGAAAGAAATTGGGTTTTGAAGATCTCGGGGCATAAAGTATGACAACTGAAATTAGATTGGTTGGATAGACTGGGCTGACTAATCCGAAATGCATGTCGTGATCATTGGTACCAGCTGCTCCACTCAGATAAGTCTTTTTTCTTTTTCCCCTTCAAACAGTCATCCATGTTTTAGATTTTCCTTCCTTACTCCTAACTCTCAAAGTCATAGCATTTCATTTCTTTCGGTTTTATTTCTATAAGCTGTTTTCAATGTCAGTTGTGTTTAAGCAAATAAGAAAGGATTTCAAAGCTTACTACCAACTTCTAATTGCACAAAGCAAAGGGCGGCCAAAACATATCAAAGATAGCATGATGTAAAGTGGGAAACAAGGTGTCAGTGAAAATTCCATTGGTCGAAGGGTTTAGTAATCTTGTGGGAGATACAGAGGTTCAGGCAGAAAGGTCAGAAATGTAAAACAACGGTTTGGGTATAGAGCACTCGGGTCATCCAGGGTCCTACGGTTCAGGATCAGTTAGAAGGTCAAAACAATTCTTGGCCAGTTCAAGGCAGCCAATCAAAGCAAAATATGGAAAGGGAAGATCCACCTTCAACAAGAATGCCACAAGCTAACTACCCCATTTTTTAAACTGACAAGATTTCTCTTTGATTTGAAACAGGGGCAGAGAATTTTGTTTGTTTTGGAGAAACCCTCCGTAAGGAAAAGCAAGCACCAGACAGGTTTGACCATAAATTCTCAGGACCCTCCTAGATAATGGGACCTAGTTTAAAATTCAAAACATTCATGAGTAACAAGATTTAGCATAAGTGTACCCCAAAGAAATATAAGTCGGCTTCAAAGTTTTTATTCTTAGGATAGGATTCAATTCGAAATTTTCAGGACCCTCCTGAATAATGGGACTTAGCTTTAAGACCTCCATTAGATAACAATATTTAGTGTAAGTTCTGCCGTAGGGAAGTATAATTTAGACTTAAAAGTTGTAACTCTTAATATAAGACTTGATTTTTATTTTCAGGACCCTCCCGGATAATTAAATTTAGTTTTAAGACCTTCATAGATAATGAGATTTAGCAAAAGTCATACCTTTAGGAAGCATAATTCAGCTTTAAGACTATCATTTAACTAGGAATTCTCAGGACCCTCCTGGATAATGGGATTTAGCTTTTAAATTCTTAGAGCTTTTGGGTACTATGATTCGATTAACACTCACAGATGTTCCTGATATCAAACTGGGGCAGAAAACTTCCTTTTGTTTTGTTTGTTTTGTTGCAATCTGGTTCACAAGCAGTAGTTTCAGAGGAGTCAGTTCAAGTGTTGGAAATTAGGCGCCCACCTGAAGAACGAAGGCAAGCATCAAGTCAAGTGTTGGTAATTAGGAGCCCACCTGAAGAACGAAGGGAAGCAGCAAGTCAAGTGTTAGTAATCAGGAGCCCACCTGGAGAACAAAGCAATTCAAGTGTTGGTAATCAGGAGCCCACCTAGAGAACAAAGCAATTCAAATATTGGTGTCACACCTCCTTTTTGCGCGCCCGTCCCCGAGGGGTTAAATGCGCGAGGGAGTTTTTCCAATTTAAGTGACAATATTCGAAATGGGATTATTTATTTAATTCAGAGTCGCCACTTGGGAAAGGTTTAGCTTTTGGTGTCCCAAGTCACCGGTTTATCTTGAATCCCAAATCGAGGAAATTTTCGACTTTTCCAAATGAAGTCTGCGAACCAGAAATTCTAAGTAAGGAATTCTGTTGACCCGAGGGAAGGTGTTAGGCACCCTCGAATCCCGTGGTTCTAGCACGGTCGCTTAAATTGTTATAATGGCTAAATATCTGATTTAAATACATGTTGTGACTTATGTGCTTTTATTAAGTTTTAACCGCTTTTATTATTATCATTTATTTTACAGAATTGCAACATCGTGAAAATGCATCTCGAACCACGTCACAATCAATGCACCCGTGATTGTCGACACATTTGGACTTCATTGAGATTTGGATTTGGGTCACATCAATGTGCACCCGAATTTAAGAATGTGATTTGATTAAGCCGCGCCAATAGAGTCTAACGCGTTATTATCTTTGTAGAAGGCCATGAAATTTATTAAATGGCCTATCTTGAATTCTAAATAATTATCATCAGTTGTTGAGGGCCCCGCAATTGTTTTTTTTATTTGGCGAGGCTTGTCTTATTATTTTTAGAAGGGTATCCTACAGTGACTACATTTCTATTATTTTTATTTCCAGAGATAGAAGAAAGGAAAGTGTGTGTGCTAATTGAAGTATATACTTCAGCTTAAACCAAACTCCTGTCAATTTTGATTGATTACTTTTAAAGTAAAAAAACGTCATGCCTTTTACAAAAATGATTTGGTCGAATAAAAGATTACATATGAGATAGATGAAATGCAATACTTAATCCGAACATTTCTTAATTTGAACTTAACTGAACTTATTTGAACTAGGTTAAAGGATAACTGGCGAAGTAAAATGCTTTAATTTGACAAGGAATCATATACGAGTTAGCGAAATACAACGTTTAGTCTGAGCATTTCTTGTATTGAACTTAACCAAACTTATATGGACTAGTCTTACTAAAAAAAACTAAATGAAACAGAAAACAGTATTGTGTAAAGTCGAAATATGCATACTTATACTAACAGACAATTGTCGAGCTCAAATACAAAGGGGTGAAACTCAGTCGGCTATCAGTATACTCTTTTGAACTATTGAAACATAAGCTAAATCAATTTCCACAAGGCCTGTTAATGTACTATGAATATTACAGCAAATGCTTGAACTTCTTCAACCTTTTTCATTTCATGCTTTCAAACTGTTTAGGTTACACCAATATGGGGACTCGAATGTGTACCTGGAGAACACTGAATATTGAAATGCAAAGAAGAAGTGAAGCAGAAAGGTCAGCAGCAACAGGAATCAGAGTAACAGAACAGATGAAACAATTGGGGTAGAAACTAGATCCCAGCTAGACCAAATCTCAGAATAGACCAACAAACGACCAACAGACTCAGTTGGATTTAGAAGGAATCGGTGTTGGACAACATATCAAGACCAGTGAAATCAAAACAAACAACTAAGAATGCAACTTCTAGTTTTTGTCTGTCTGTGTTATCAAACAGAGTTCTTTCCCAGCTTTTCTGTTTGTGTGTGTATATCTATCTCTCAATGTGTATTCCTCTCCCTCTTTCCAATTCTCCTATATGCTCTGTGTGTATCTGTTTATATGTATTTCAGCTCTCTCTTTCCAGACTCCTCACAGTATGTTTTTCTTTTACACCCTCAAAGCCCAGTCCTCTTTTTTTTTTATCTCTTAATGTGCCTCCCTTTTATAAGCCTCAAACATCAAACCTTTTACAACCTGTTAAATTAATTAGATACCCCTCCCATGTTCCCATCTCTTTTCAGTTTCCACTCAGCTATTTAAGTATTAATCCCATGACATTCCCTTGACAGACTTTAACTTTTAGCAATGTTTTATTATTTCTGAAACTTACAACAGAATATGGGCAGCAGGATGTAGTCTGACAGCACATGCTGTCAAACTATTTTTAAATCAAACAAAAGCCTTTATGCACATGTTGTGCACAAATGCACATGTTGTGCACAAGTGCACATGCCCTCCAATTCTGACTGCAACTAAACAAAACCAAACCTTTTATACTTCTGATTCAGATTAACAAACTATAAGTAGCTGAATTCAATTCCTAACTGATTCAACAATGCTAAACAGAAGCAGATCAATTTGTATGTTGTTCAAACATCTGAAACTAATTGACGACATATGTCGACTCGACTATACTAGTTATAACTCATACAATCGTAACCTAAAATCAGACATTTAACAGTATCGAACACATGATTCGGATTGCACTGACTAAGCAAAATTACATGGGAGGAATCAGTTGGTCAGTTCACCTTTGAAATTCAATTAATTGCACAGCAAATACATACAAATTATCAGAACAATTAGAAGAAAGACTCAATCAAACAACAAAGGTTCAGGCGAGGTGGACAGGGCACAGTTGATAAAATTCAAAGACACAAAATCAAAACAAACATGAACAAACTTTTAGCCAATCACATGGACTAAACAGAAATAAGAAAAGAAAAAGCAAGACTCACCTCATATCTTTGAAAAATCAAAAGATTCCAACTCGGATTCGGACAGACCTTTCTTAAGGCTGAACGGGCTTTAATCGAAGTGTTTCTCAGATGAGAAACACTTCGATTAAGGTCCATTAGACCTTAATCCTTTGGTTTGAACGGATATGGACCAGTGACGAGGACCTTTAAAGTTCCAAAAAATTAGATCCAGGATTCGGGCTTCCCTGGTCAGATTCGGACCAAACCAAGTATGGTTTGGTCACGAGGGGGGTCTGGGGAGTGTCTGGTATGAATTTGAAGCAGATCGGTGTAGATCAGGTTCCGACTCGAATCTTCAAATGAAGATTCGAGAAGGTGGGATAAGATTCGAAGCATGGGGTTGATAGATTTGGGTTCAGGATGGCATGGGGGTTCTATGGTGTTCAGGGGAAGGTCACTGGCGTTCATGCCGCCGGCTTCTATGGTGAAGGATACATGGGCGGCTCTAGGGTTTGATGGGGGATGAGGTTGAAGACGGAGGTCGGGGTATTGGATAGGGGGGGTAGGGTATGTTAAGGGCTTATATATGGAATGAGTAGGCGGATCTCGACCGTTAGATCAATTTAGATCTACGGTCTGGATCTGATGGCTTAAGTGGAACGGTGTCGTTTCGAGGGTAAGGGGTTTGGGTTGGTCCGGGTGGAAACGGGTCGGGTTTGTTGGTGGGTTACGGGGAATGTGATCTTGGCCGTTGATCAATTTGAGATCAACGGCCCAGATCAGACTGCAGTAAAACAGTGTCGTTTGGAAGGCCCCCTGAGGCCAGCTGGTCTGGACCGGGTTTGGGCTGATTTTGTTTTGGGCCAGTTTATTTAATAAATTGGCCCAATCCGGAAGAAGAAAGGGCCCTTTTCTCTTTTTTTTTATATTTCTTTTCTTATTTATTTTAAAAACAAAACTAAGCCAAAAAATCAAATTAAAATTAAATACACACTCAATACAATTATTTGCACACACACTAAAGATATTTCAAACAGGTAAAATCAAACAAAACAAAATTACGGACAAAGGGGCCTGTTTATGCCTTTCTATGTTGCGGTTCAGATTATGCATGACACGTACACATTTTTGAATTTTGTTTTAATAAAGTAAATAAAAAAAATGGGCCAAAGTCGCAAATAAATCAACAAAGTGCCGTACAGAAATCCAAAATTGTACAGCAGGACCAATTTTTATTCTCTTGGAGCGAATGTCGCGCAAAAACAAAAATCACGTGTTCACAGCTGCCCCTCTTTGTTCGGAAACACGAAGAGTTTTCGTGCAAAGATAAAGTGAGCGTGTATGAGCTATTTTGGCCTATGGACCACTCCGTATGAAGCATGTTTTTTTTGAAAGATCTGACCGAATCTTGCTTCAAAGATTTCCTACATATCCTGGGCTAAACAGGAATCAGGTCAATGTAGTTCGAAAAGTTTTGGTAGCTGGGACTACCATGAGACTGTAATGCTTGCTGCTACTGCTGCTGCTGTTGTCACTGCTACGTTACTGACCGCCTTATTACAACCAAATGGAAATTGGAAACTGAGCTAACTACTTATATGTATGTCAACTGCTAGTTACAAGATTCCTATCTATGATTCTTTTACGACTTGATCTTGGGTCTTAGCTGATTCTGCTTGTAGACTCTGATCTGAATCTTGATGCTTGCGAGTTGCGGCGACTTGTGTAACCTCTGGGATACTGAGTGAGACGCGATTGGCAAGGTTCAGGCCTTTAATTAAACGTTGGAGTCAATCCGCCCTCCATTCACTCTGATATCTCGGAATGTCTTCTTTTTGTCTTTTTCTTCTTTGATTCTGAGTTGGGACTCATCTCGTAGGTCATTTCGATCCGTGTGGCTCGAGGTTAAACCTGCGGGAAAAAACAAACAAACGAACGAAATTTTCTGCCCCAGTTTTACTAGGAAAATTTCGTTAATTATTCACCAGGAAATTCATAAAATTGATGAAAGAGGATACGCATGCTCAGTTCAGGGTTGGAGCCCTAACACCGGCTAGCTGGGGAGAGGTTCGGTTTGGGGTTTTAAAACCCTAATGCCGAACAAAAGAAAAGCTCAGTTTAGGGTTTAAAACCCTAATGCTGGCTGGAAGAAAAAGTTCAGTTTAGGGTTTAAAACCCTAATGCTGACTAAATGGAAAATTCAGTTTAGGGTTTAAAACCCTAATGCTGATTGCATGGAAAAGCTCAGTTTAGAGTTTAAAACTCTAATGCTGGCTGAAAGGAAAAAGTTCAGTTTAGGGTTTAAAACCCTAATGCTGACTAAAAGGAAAATTCAGTTTAGGGTTTAAAACCCTAATGCTGATTGCATGGAAAAACTCAGTTTAGAGTTTAAAACTCTAATGCTGGCTGAAAGGAAAATTCAGTTTAGGGTTTTAAAACCCTAATGCTGATTGCATGGAAAAGCTCAGTTTAGAGTTTAAAACTCTAATGCTGGCTGAAAGGAAAATTCAGTTTAGGGTTTAAAACCCTAATGCTGATTGCATGGAAAAGCTCAGTTTAAAGTTTAAAACTCTAATGCTGGCTGAAAGGAAAAAGTTCAGTTTAGGGTTTAAAACCCTAATGCTGACTAAAAGGAAAAGAGTTTTCGGGTTATGCCGAAAAGATTCATCGAGTCATGCTGGGAGGATTCATCGGGTTATGCCGGGAGATTCATCGGGTTATGCCGGGAAGATTTATCGGATTATGCCGAAAAGATTCATCGGGTTATGCCGGGAGGATTTATCGGGTTATGCCAAGGGGATTCATCGGGTTATGCCGGGAAGATTCATCGGGTTATGCCGGGAAGATTCATCGGGTTATGCCGGGAGGATTCATCGGGTTATACCGGGAGGATTCATCGGGTTATGCCGGGAGGATTCATCGGGTTATGCCGGGAGGATTCATCGGGTTATGCCGGGAGGATTCATCGGGTTATGCCGGGAAGATTCATCGGGTTATGCCGGGAGATTCATCGGGTTATGCCCGGGGGATTTATCGGGTTATGCCAGAAGGATTCATCGGGTTATGCCGGGAAGATTCATTGGGTTATGCCGGGAGGATTCATCGAGTTATGCCGGGAAGATTCATCGGGTTATGCCGGGAGAGTTCATCGGGTTATGCCGGGAGGATTCATCGGATCGTGCCGGGAAGGTTTATCGGGTTATGTCGAAAAAAATTCATCGGGTTATGCCGGGAGGATTCATCGGATTATGCCGAAAAGATTCGTCGGGTTATGCCGGGAAGATTCATCGGGTTATGCCGGAAAGATTCATCGGGTTATGCCGGGAGGATTCATCGGGTTATGCCAGGAGGATTCATCGGGTTATGCTGGGAGGATTCATCGGGTTATGCCGGGAGGATTCATCGGGTTATGCCAGGAGGATTCATCGGGTTATGCCGAGGGGATTCATCGGGTTATGCCGGGAGGATTCATCGGGTTATGCCGGGAGGATTCATCGGGTTATGCCGGGAGGATTCATCGGGTTATGCCGGGAGGATTCATCGGGTTATGCCGGGGGTTTTGGGTAGGAAAAGTTCCTTGGGTTATGCCAGGGAGATCCATCAAAATGCATGAAAATATTATGGGAAACTTACCTTTGGTCGTTTTCTGCTGCAGGGTTGTTTCAACGCTTGCGCGCTTTATCTCTTTTGGGCTAAACCTGCTTCTTGCACAGCTGCTTTGTGTCGCACCTGTCTCAATTTCCTTAAACAAAGAAAGATTATTAGTTTGACAAACGGCGGTTGGTTTGGGGGCCTTGATTGTTCCAATTGCTCTGTCTTGGCCCAATTCTTGTTGAGAAACTCTGCTATTGATTGGATTTCACATGCGAAAACCTTTGTACTACTCAGACTTGCGTTTCCAGATTTTGTGATGATTTGTCTTATAAGGCTTTGGCTTTTCTGTCCCTTTCTGCTTGGGGATTTTGGTGGGGATTTTATTAGCGAGACTCTGTGGGGATTTTTTTTTTTTTTTTTTGTAGCAAACTTGCTGGGGATGTGCTGGGGTGGATTTCTTTGGGGAATTGTACAAGGGATAGCTTGTGGGGATTTGTCGGTTTTGGAAGCAAATCAACTATCATGGCCAGTCGGGATGGGACTGACGCGCCACCGAGGTTGTACATTTTATTCGACTCTCGCCAAACGGAGACCTGTAAAACCGGTCCTGCCACCTTTCTTTGCGATTACTACGGAATTAAGAGTTAAGATAAAAAAAAGAACTCAAAGAAAACTATGTAAAGGAGAACATATGAGTTTAAAGAGAAACGCCCCTTTCGGGGAGAAAAGAAGGACTTATCTGGAGTGTATGCCAGTTTCAAACTGACATGACATGTCTTTTGGACTGGATGCCCGACCTCCGAGAACTTGCGTTTCCTCATGAATCAAAACAGATCTATATTTTCAAAAACTGAGAACCTTGCCAGGACTTTCTGAGGTGGAATCATCTTTTTGGCCGACAACGCCCTTTGCGGGTTTTCGCTAGTCGACCTCTCTCATTTCTCTTCTTACTGTCGCCTGCTAGTACTCCTTGCGAGTTTTTACTAAACAAGCTCTCTCATTTCAATTTCTCTTCTCTCGTCGCCTCACGGTGCCCAAAGGTTTTCACCGACAAGACTCTCTCATCTTTATTCTCCTCATTTTGTTGTATCAGACCCAAATAATTCCATCTTCCCATTTTGAAACGCTTTGGTGATTGATCAGAAGGACTTGGACAACGGCTTGGGGTGAAAAGAATGTGGATTGAATTACAACTTTGGAACCTTTTGGGTGGGATTATTGCTGAATCGTTATAACTTCTGCCCCAGTTTTACTTTCGGGGGGAATTCCTGGATTTTATTGTTGGTGTGACTGAACCCCGAGGAGAGGTTGCCTACGTATCCTTTCGGAATCAAGTCAAACGTAGTTCATACACACTTTTGTTTTTTTTTGGATTTTTTTTTTTTGTTTCTGTTTTTGTTTTGTTTCTGTTTTTTTTGTTTTGTTTTTTGTTTTTTTTTCCACTTTATTTTCAACAATATTTTCAGGTTCCAAAGAGGGTAATCAAAGAAGAGTAACCAGCTCAAATGGGTTTTGCAAAGGGTTGATAGTGTTTGGGTAGCGAGAATGAAAGCCTTCGTCATCTCAAACTGTGCAAAGATACCGCCAGAGTGATTTAGACATATCACCGCACCTGCTTTCCAAGCAAGGCTGACGTCGTTTCTTTCGACGTCGCCCAGATACAAATGCTCCATTTGGTAACGTTCTTCAATGACGTATGGACCATTCTTTCTGGGTATAATTTCCCGTGACAAACCGCAGTTATTAAGGTTATCATTCTGTATAGGTCTAAACCCATTTACTCATTATTTGAAGTCTGATCGGAGTTCTCGTGATCCGGGCATGAAGTCCGCAAACATGTCATGTTATTTAAAGCTGCATTTATCAGAATTGAAGAGAACACAAAAGAAAACATAGAAGAAGAAAGTGAGTAATCAAGCATGATTTCATTTCTTGGCATTTTGGGGAAGATAAGGAAAAAGGTCGACATTCAGGAAATTAAAAACATGAAACTGAAGAAAAACATCTGAGTCACCCTCGGGGGTTACTCGTGATGCAGAGAAAGTGGCAAGACAGGTTCATTAGGACTTCCGTTTGATCAAGAATGGTGTAGCCTTCTAGTTTTGAAGCTTGGTGCTTGGCCCCATGTACGATACTTCAACGGTGCTAGTGCCCTCTCCTGGCTGGACCATGTGCATTTCGCATAGCTTTTCCCTTGTTGCCTCACATATTTCCTCACTCTCGTCGAGCGGGGACACCTTATCATCTCCTTCTTTGTTGTATTTTGGTTCCTGTGGTATGCGTCCGACACACACTGGCTCGTTCGGCCGAGGTTGTTTGATCGTCCCCCATACCATGGAGGCCTGCTTGAATATATCACTTATTCCTTTTTCTGGCTCCGGAGTTACCCTGGGTCCTTTTTCTGTATCAGCAATAGCGATTATGGCTTTAAGTGCCGGATCAACTTCCTCGTCTTCACAAATCATCCCAACTATCGGCCCGTTGTTGTGGGCGGGCAACGGATTATTGGTCACATTTGGGATATCCTCGTCTCTCAACACAATCTTCCCTTGGTCTAACAGATTCTCCACAGCTTATTTCAATGTCCAACAGTCGTTGGTGTCGTGCCCTTCTACCCCTGAATGGTATGCACATCTGACACCCCGCTGATATGATGGTGATCCCGGGTTCTGCCCGTTCGGTGGTATGGGCTGCAACAAATTCATTTGGACAAGCTTAGGGAATAGGGTGGAATAGGGTTCACCGATTGGTGTGTAGTTGGGTCTCCTGGGTGGTTCCCGAGGACGGAAATTATTTGGAGGAGGTCGAGGATTGTAGTGGTTTCGGTGAGGAGGCTGATTCCTAGGATGTGGGGCCTGCCCCCGATTGACTGGTTGTGTCCGCTGGATATAAGGCTGGGTGCTCATGACCATGTAGGGCTGAGGAGTGTAGGTCGCATTTTGGTGGGGGAAATACTGTTGCGAGGTTCTTTCCGAAGAACAAAGCCCGGGATTATGATACTCTCCCACCTCTGCCACTGTCATGGATGTTTCCTCTTTTTTCTTCCCTCTTGCCATTCCTCCAGACCCGCTTTGGACGGCTTGGGAGGTTGCCCTTATGGCTGCCTGACTCAAAATCCTTCCCTTTTTTAGACCGTTCTCCACCATCTCTCCAATCTTAATCGCTTCTGCGAAAGGCTTTCCCATTGCCGACATCATGTTTTGGAAATAGTCGGACTCTTGAGCCTGGAGAAAAGTAGTGACCATCTCTATCTCGTCCATGGAAGGTTTTACCCTTGACGCTTGCTCACGCCATTTGATGGCGTATTCTCTGAAACTTTCCGAGGGTTTCTTCTTTAAGTTTGACAAAGCATTTCTGTCTGGCGCGATGTCGATATTATATTGAAACTGCCCTACGAAGTTTCTGGCAAGATCATCCCATATATGCCAGCGAGATATGTCCTGGTCCATATACCATTCCGAAGCGATTCCCACCAATCTTTCTCCAAAATATGCCATTAGCAGCTCTTCTTTTCCGCCGGCTCCCCGCAATTGATTGCAGTATTTTTTAAGATGTGCAATGGGGTCACCGTGCCCATCGTATTTCTCGAACTTGGGGGTCTTGAAACCCGTTGGCAGGTGCACGTGAGGGAACATGCACAGGTCGGCGTAAGAGACGCTCTTTTGTCCGCTCAATCCTTGCATATTCTTCAGACATTGTTCAAGGCTTCTCATTCTCTTGGCAATCTCATTTTGTTCTACAACTTTGGGGTTATGATCCTGCCCTGGTGCGAGCTCGCACTGAGGCGGTAGCGGATTAGTACTGGTAGTGAACCTAGTTGGTTCCATTGAGAATGATGGTGCGTGGAATGTAAAAGAAGAGGAGTCAAAGCTTGGCTTGTATATGGCAGGCTGTGCCGTAGCCGGGCAAGGCGATGCAGTAAAGATGTTCATGCTTGCATCAGTGGCCGACATTCGGGGATGAGGCTCAGAAGGTGATCCGGCAGAGAAGGCGGAGGTGGCTGGGTAACCAAATGGGGTAGCAGGGTAATTTATGGGGACATTAGAAGTCCCACTTGACCTGGAGAATAATTCAGGGAATCCAGGGATGACACTTGGCGGCTCTTTCCCATTATTCCAATCGTGCAGCATTTCCAGCATGCGGAGCCGTAGGATTCTGTTTTCTTCCGCAGTTGCGGACTCAGATGTGAGGACGGCTGAGATCGAGCTTTCCTCGGAAACAGGGATTGTTTGCAATGGAATTTCTGAAGACATTTCCACACTGCCTTTTGACCTGGTGAAGTAAGTGTGAGTACTACTCCTGGTCCTAACAACAGGTAGTTGAACACTTCTCCTCGACCTCGTGAAGTATGAGTGCGAGGCCAGACTTTCACCAAACCAAACGTCTTTCCAAAAGCCCTGGATATACTCATCGACAAGCGCACGGTTAATTTGCAGCAAATAACAGATAGTTAATCTCACGTTGGGCATGATGCACCTATACAGTTAAGTGGATTACTATATGTTTGCTATGAGAGCATGCGTCATTCCGGCATTTTTCCTCTTATCAGTTCTTCCCCCTTTTTATTATTTTTTTTTTGTTTTTCTTTTATTTGCAGTAAAAGAAATGCGACCGGATCCGATGAGGATTGCCTACGTATCACGATGCCTACGTGAATCAGATCATTACGTAGTTCGAAACTAACAAAATAAAGAAGCAAGTGCTCATTTAGCATAGGGCTCAAAAGATTTGGCTATTCTTTGTTTATTTACTTATAATTTTTTTTTTTCATTATTTATATTTTTGAAAGGAATACTCTAAAGAAGAAAGAAAATCTTGTTTATTTTGATTTTTGTTTTATTTTATTATTTTTTTTAAAAGAAAGACTTCTAAAAATTTATTTGTTTTTGAATTGAATTCTGGAAATTTATTAAGAAAAGAAAATATGTTCGGTTGTTTTTTTTTTTTTTTTTTTTTTTTACCTTTTCTACGGAAGTTTATTATGATGTTGCCCCTTAAATTTTGAAAAAGGGACTTTTAAGAAAATGATGTGAAATTCTGAGTTTTATTTATTTACAAAATCACTTCTAAAGAAAAATCCTAATATTTCGAAATTCAAATTTTCAAATATATGTATTTTTTTTTTAATTTAAAAAAAAAAGAACATTTTACAAAAGAGAGACTAAAGCAAAGAGTATTTTTTTTTTGGATTTTTATTGCTGGTTTTTAATTCTTATTATTTCTCATGAAAGACTTCAGAAAGAAAGAGATTATTTTTATTTGGAGTTTAAGAAAACTTCTGAATTATTTTCTGTTTCTTTTCTTTTTATGTTTTCTAAGGAAAAATTTATAAAGAAAGAACTAAAGGGAAATATATATTTTTTGATTTTGAAAATTGGGGCCGGAACCGATGAGGTTTGCCTACGTATCTCACATCCGGTGAGAATCAGACCCGCGTAGTTCGGTCCAATTAACCGAATTATTTTAGAACAAAACTCTTTCCTTTTCAACAAACAACTTTCCAAAAAGACTATTTTTCTATCTTTTGTTGTTTTTTTTTCTTAGTAAATAAAACATTTTCACCTTTTATTATTGCAAAATTTCAACAGCGTTTTGACGGTAATTGGGCATTGCTATTTTTCAAAGTAGAAAATTAGTCCTATACACTGATATATATATTTTTTTTTATTTTCAAATACTCCAAAGTCAGGTAACATGCATGTCCGAGACAAATAAATGCGCGGAAACAAATAGGATGCAACAAGATGGTCTTTTCATTTCAGGTTGCTAGTCCTAGACGGACCCAACCCCTGTGTTGAGTCCCCTAAGTCAAATGCAACATGATGCAAATAAGCGTTCCTACTAGGGATCCGGCATGAAGTCGAGTTATACTAGGTTTAAACCTTGGTATTTGTTCTAGACTGTGTACCCGAGCGGACAACTCGAGTCGAGGAGGGGCAACTTACCGGGAACCAAAAGGCCGTCCGGCTTCGTAACTTATCCGTCCTCTTTCTTATTCCAGGTATCGACACTAACAGAATAAGGAGTCTCGACCAGCGAGCTTCTCCCCGGAGGTGAAGAGAGAAGGGTTCGGCACAGTTTATATGCAGTTCAGATAATATCAAAGCGGTAAAAGACAACATTTAGTATGTTATGTCAAAACATGTAATATATATCAGATAGTGAGGCCAAATACAACAATTATTCTAAGCTCGAATTCTTGAACCCTGAACCAGCGGTTCTGGGTCTAATTCTCCAGCAGCGGTTTTGTTATACTGGGTTTATAACCTGGGTATACGTTCTAGACTGTGTACCCGAGCGGTCAACTCGAGCCGAGGAGGGGGCTACGTACCGAGGACCCGCGAGATCGTCCGGCTTTGTAACTTGTCCGACCTCTTTCTTATTTCAGGTATTGACACTAACAGAATAGGGAGTCTCGACCAGCGAGCTTCTCCCCGGAGGTAAGAAGAGAAGAGTTTCAGCACAGTTTATATACAGTTCAGATAATATCAAAGCGGTAAAAGACAACATTTAGCACATTATGCAAAAACATGTAATAAAGATCAGATAATAAAGCCAAATATAACAATTATTCTAAGCTCGAATTCTTGAACCCTGAACCAGTGGTTCTGGGTACATTTTCCCCAGCGGAGTCGCCAGAGCTGTCACACCTCCTTTTTGAGCGCCCGTCCCCGAGGGGTTAAATGCGCGAGGGAGTTTTTCCAATTTAAGTGACAATATTCGAAATGGGATTATTTATTTAATTCAGAGTCGCCACTTGGGAAAGGTTTAGCTTTTGGTGTCCCAAGTCACCGGTTTATCTTGAATCCCAAATCGAGGAAATTTTCGACTTTTCCAAATGAAGTCTGCGAACCAGAAATTCTAAGTAAGGAATTCTGTTGACCCGAGGGAAGGTGTTAGGCACCCTCGAATCCCGTGGTTCTAGCACGGTCGCTTAAATTGTTATAATGGCTAAATATCTGATTTAAATACATGTTGTGACTTATGTGCTTTTATTAAGTTTTAACCGCTTTTATTATTATCATTTATTTTTATAGAATTGCAACGTCGTGAAAATGTATCTCGAACCACGTCACAATCAATGCACCCGTAATTGTTAATACATTTCGACTCCATTGAGATTTGGATTTGGGTCACATCAATGTGCACCCGAATTTAAGAATGTGATTTGATTAAGCCGCGCCAACAGAGTCTAACGCGTTATTATCTTTGTAGAAGGCCATGAAATTTATTAAATGGCCTATCTTGAATTCTAAATAATTATCATCAGTTGTTGAGGGCCCCGCAATTGTTTTTTTTTATTTGGCGAGGCTTGTCTTATTATTTTTAGAAGGGTATCCTACAGTGACTACATTTCTATTATTTTTATTTCCAGAGATAGAAGAAAGGAAAGTGTGTGTGCTAATTGAAGTATATACTTCAGCTTAAACCAAACTCCTGTCAATTTTGATTGATTACTTTTAAAGTAAAAAAAACGTCATGCCTTTTACAAAAATGATTTGGTCGAATAAAAGATTACATATGAGATAGATGAAATGCAATACTTAATCCGAACATTTCTTAATTTGAACTTAACTGAACTTATTTGAACTAGGTTAAAGGATAACTGGCGAAGTAAAATGCTTTAATTTGACAAGGAATCATATACGAGTTAGCGAAATACAACGTTTAGTCTGAGCATTTCTTGTATTGAACTTAACCAAACTTATATGGACTAGTCTTACTAAAAAAAACTAAATGAAACAGAAAACAGTATTGTGTAAAGTCGAAATATGCATACTTATACTAACAGACAATTGTCGAGCTCAAATACAAAGGGGTGAAACTCAGTCGGCTATCAGTATACTCTTTTGAACTATTGAAACATAAGCTAAATCAATTTCCACAAGGCCTGTTAATGTACTATGAATATTACAGCAAATGCTTGAACTTCTTCAACCTTTTTCATTTCATGCTTTCAAACTGTTTAGGTTACACCAATATGGGGACTCGAATGTGTACCTGGAGAACACTGAATATTGAAATGCAAAGAAGAAGTGAAGCAGAAAGGTCAGCAGCAACAGGAATCAGAGTAACAGAACAGATGAAACAATTGGGGTAGAAACTAGATCCCAGCTAGACCAAATCTCAGAATAGACCAACAAACGACCAACAGACTCAGTTGGATTTAGAAGGAATCGGTGTTGGACAACATATCAAGACCAGTGAAATCAAAACAAACAACTAAGAATGCAACTTCTAGTTTTTGTCTGTCTGTGTTATCAAACAGAGTTCTTTCCCAGCTTTTCTGTTTGTGTGTGTCTATCTATCTCTCAATGTGTATTCCTCTCCCTCTTTCCAATTCTCCTATATGCTCTGTGTGTATCTGTTTATATGTATTTCAGCTCTCTCTTTCCAGACTCCTCACAGTATGTTTTTCTTTTACACCCTCAAAGCCCAGTCCTCTTTTTTTTTTATCTCTTAATGTGCCTCCCTTTTATAAGCCTCAAACACCAAACCTTTTACAGCCTGTTAAATTAATCAGATACCCCTCCCATGTGCCCATCTCTTTTCAGTTTCCACTCAGCTATTTAAGTATTAATCCCATGACATTCCCTTGGCAGGCTTTAACTTTTAGCAATGTTTTATTATTTCTGAAACTTACAACAGAATATGGGCAGCAGGATGTAGTCTGACAGCACATGCTGTCAAACTATTTTTAAATCAAACAAAAGCCTTTATGCACATGTTGTGCACAAATGCACATGTTGTGCACAAGTGCACATGCCCTCCAATTCTGACTGCAACTAAACAAAACCAAACCTTTTATACTTCTGATTCAGATTAACAAACTATAAGTAGCTGAATTCAATTCCTAACTGATTCAACAATGCTAAACAGAAGCAGATCAATTTGTATGTTGTTCAAACATCTGAAACTAATTGACGACATATGTCGACTCGACTATACTAGTTATAACTCATACAATCGTAACCTAAAATCAGACATTTAACAGTATCGAACACATGATTCGGATTGCACTGACTAAGCAAAATTACATGGGAGGAATCAGTTGGTCAGTTCACCTTTGAAATTCAATTAATTGCACAGCAAATACATACAAATTATCAGAACAATTAGAAGAAAGACTCAATCAAACAACAAAGGTTCAGGCGAGGTGGACAGGGCACAGTTGATAAAATTCAAAGACACAAAATCAAAACAAACATGAACAAACTTTTAGCCAATCACATGGACTAAACAGAAATAAGAAAAGAAAAAGCAAGACTCACCTCATATCTTTGAAAAATCAAAAGATTCCAACTCGGATTCGGACAGACCTTTCTTAAGGCTGAACGGGCTTTAATCGAAGTGTTTCTCAGATGAGAAACACTTCGATTAAGGTCCATTAGACCTTAATCCTTTGGTTTGAACGGATATGGACCAGTGACGAGGACCTTTAAAGTTCCAAAAAATTAGATCCAGGATTCGGGCTTCCCTGGTCAGATTCGGACCAAACCAAGTATGGTTTGGTCACGAGGGGGGTCTGGGGAGTGTCTGGTATGAATTTGAAGCAGATCGGTGTAGATCAGGTTCCGACTCGAATCTTCAAATGAAGATTCGAGAAGGTGGGATAAGATTCGAAGCATGGGGTTGATAGATTTGGGTTCAGGATGGCATGGGGGTTCTATGGTGTTCAGGGGAAGGTCACCGGCGTTCATGCCGCCGGCTTCTATGGTGAAGGATACAGGGGAGGCTCTAGGGTTTGATGGGGGATGAGGTTGAAGACGGAGGTCGGGGTATTGGATAGGGGGGGTAGGGTATGTTAAGGGCTTATATATGGAATGAGTAGGCGGATCTCGACCGTTAGATCAATTTAGATCTACGGTCTGGATCTGATGGCTTAAGTGGAACGGTGTCGTTTCGAGGGTAAGGGGTTTGGGTTGGTCCGGGTGGAAACGGGTCGGGTTTGTTGGTGGGTTACGGGGAATGTGATCTTGGCCGTTGATCAATTTGAGATCAACGGCCCAGATCAGACTGCAGTAAAACGGTGTCGTTTGGAAGGCCCCTGAGGCCAGCTGGTCTGGACCGGGTTTGGGCTGATTTTGTTTTGGGCCAATTTATTTAATAAATTGGCCCAATCCGGAAGAAGAAAGGGCCCTTTTCTCTTTTTTTATTTTTATTTTTATTTCTTTTCTTATTTATTTTAAAAACAAAACTAAGCCAAAAAATCATATTAAAATTAAATACACACTCAATACAATTATTTGCACTTACACTAAAGATATTTCAAACAGGTAAAATCAAACAAAACAAAATTACGGACAAAGGGGCCTGTTTATGCCTTTCTATGTTGCGGTTCAGATTATGCATGAAACGTACACATTTTTGAATTTTGTTTTAATAAAGTAAATAAAAAAAATGGGCCAAAGTCGCAAATAAATCAACAAAGTGCCGTACAGAAATCCAAAATTGTACAGCAGGACCAATTTTTATTCTCTTGGAGCGAATGTCGCGCAAAAACAAAAATCACGTGCTCACAATTGGTAATCAGGAGCCCACCTGGGGAACAAAGCAATTCAAGTGTCGGTAATCAGGAGCCCACCTGAAGAACAAAACAATTCAAGTGTCGGTAATCAGGAGTCCACTTGGAGAACAAAGCAATTCAAGTGTCGGTAATCAGGATCCCACCTAGAGAACAAAGTAATTCAAGTATCGGTAATCAGGAGCCCACCTGGAGAACAAAGAAATTCAAGTGTTGGTAATTAGGAGCCCACCTGAAGAACGAAGGGAGCAGCAATGTTCGAAGAGGGATAGTTCAAGTTCAGCAATCAGGCACCCACCTGAAGAAAAGGGAAAGCATCTCAGATTACAATTCAAGCCGGCAACAAAGGAACTTCACCTGGAGAATACAAGTCAGCAAGGCAACAGGAACCGCAAGACCAAGTTTGAGGACATAGATAAGATTTTTGTAATGCATAGATCATAGTTTAGTCTAGCTTCTTTTATTTTGTCACAGTGTTATAAGGAGTTCAGCAAGCAGTAGCAGTAGCAGCAATGGTGAAATCACAGCTTCATGGTAGTCCCAGCTACCGAAACTTCCCGAACTACACTGACCTGATTCCTTTATAGCCAAGGATATGTAGGCAATCTCGGAAGCAGGGTGCGGTCAAATTTTTCAAAAAATGCTTCCTATGGAGTATTCAAGCGGACAAAAATCACTCGTATCTGCTCACTTTATCTTTGCACGAAAACTCTTTGTGTTTCCGAGAAAAGAGGGGCAGCTGTGAGCACGTGATTTTTGCCCTATATGAATTATTCCCATAAATTCAATCAAAAATAAAATTTTCCCATTGTTTGCAATTTTATGGATTTTTGTATCATCTTTTGTTAAGTGCTTGCATTTGTCTGTGCATGTTTATTTTATTTATTTCATAAAAAATACAAAAATACATTGCATTTGCATTTAGGATTTAATCTTGCATTTTTAAATTAATTAGTAATTTAGTTGTGTTACAAATATAGAAAAATTCACAAAAATAACTCTTTTTGCACATAGCGTCGAATTTGTGGTTTTCTTTTTAATTTGGTAATTAATTAGTTGTAGTAAGTATTATTTTGAGTAATTAATCTAATTAGGTATGATAATTAGGTTTAGGAATTGAGTCCGATTTTAGTTTTTGAAAAAAATAAAAAGAATTTCTGAAAATAAAATTGAAAAGAAAGGAAGAGAGTTGAAGAAGATCAGAATTTTGGGGTTTTTGTTTAATTTTTCCCCAAGCCCAATTAATTTATACACAATACCCGGTTGACCCAGCCGAAACCCGCTCCAAAAAATCGGTCCAATCCCATAATATTCAAAACGACCCTGTTTCAGTCATTTTCCATCTGGACCGTTGATCTCAGTTGATCAAACGGTCCAGAACTGAGCCCCTAGTCGTATAAAACTGTCCGAACTCTAACCCCCCTCTCGTCTCATCTCTCAAACTCACCCTCTTCAGGGACTCACCAAAGAACCCTAGAAGTCGCCCTAGTTTTCACCGCCTCAAGCCCGGCGACGCTGGTCCCAAACCACCCCAAAACAACACCCTGTAGCCCCCTTTACCTCCTCATACCTAATCCACCGTTGTTTTCCCTCGAATTTGCCCAGAGTTCCTCGAATCTTAGATCCGAATTCGAGCCCTAAAAGTTTAAAACCAATTCCTGACGAACCTGGTGGAATGCATCGACCCAGGCTTGTTCTTCTCACGTTTAGAGGATTGATTCATTACAAAACTGACGCCGTTCGTTCTTTCTTGACAGAGAAAAATGACTAGCATCAGTTTCGTGTGAGTCAGATTATCATGAGTAATTTCGAGTTTAATCGGTGAGTTTCATTTCATTTTGGGTCTGTTTTTGGTTTCATTTCACCTTTTGTTCCTTTTCTTTTCTTTTCTTTTTCCTCATTTGAAATTTGACCAATTTTCTGAGTGTGAGTGTTTTTCTGTTCGCTTGTTCCCTCTATTACTTTTTCAAAACCGTAAAAAGCTTGTTTTCCGATGTTTCTTGGCCTATTGGGTTTTATCAATGTCATAGTTAAGCTTATGATTTTCTCCTCTTTTATGTTAGTATCTTTAATTTAGTTTAATTAGGTTATTTCAATTTATTAATTTAATTGATTCCCTACCTGGTTGTGTTAATTGATCAGTAATCTAGTTTGGATTGTTCTTGAAATCATTTCATCCTGACTTGCAGATTTTCTCTTCAATTAGATAAGTGTTAGTTTTGGGCTTTGGGCTGTCTCTCATCCATTTGGCAAAGAGCAGCCCGTCCAAATTGGTTTAGGATATTGGGTCAAGTTTGACCTATTTTTGGTCTGGTTTTCAGAAGTAAATAACAGGGCTTAAGGGGGTAATTTAGGAACTCTAAGTAGGGGAATCTCATGTAACAGACTAGGGAAGCTTCTAGGAAGCTGGGATTGGGGTTTATTTTGAAAGTCTGATCTTTAAATTAAGGGTATCTAAGAAAGAATGAAAAGATCAAAAGGGTAGAAGTGCAAATCTGAATTCTTTTATGCTGCCCTCATACCTTTCCTATAAAGGCACCTTTTCTTCTAGCTTGGGGGGGTGGGGGTGGGTGAAAAAAACCCTAAAAACTGAGCTGCTGAATTTGAAAAGAAACACTGAATTTTTTTGCATTTCTTGGTTGAAAAACTACTTGAAATTCTTTTCAGTTTTGGTCTGTTGATCTTCTTTAGTCAGAACTTTTGAAACATCAAATTCCTGCACCTGTTTGAAGAAATGGTTTGATTTTGGGACTTGAATATCTCGGTTTAATCTTTGCTGTTGCTGTTACTGTTTCATTGCTGCTTCTACTCTTGCTGTTTCACTTTTCAGCTTACTTCACTTGTTCCATTTGTTGTAATCAGGTACATGATCTTTGGTTCTACCTCATGTGAAGCTTGAATTGAAGAATGAAATGGAAAACTAGAGTTCAAACATGTTGTCAATTTCGTTTTATGAATTCAGTTCTATCTCTTTATTGTATGGTGTTTTATAGCTTTAGTTCATTGTCTTCCTAATTAATTTCTGGTTTAGCTGGTGGAATTTGTGTTCTTGTATTTAATTTGGGACTGTTAAAATGATGCTTTAAAAATGATGATTAGTAGTGAGATATTCATGCAGTAATTACATATCTTCCTTCAGCTTTCTCATTCTGTCTTCATGTGTTAAAGGAACAAGTCCATGTGATTGAGAATCTGAGTGTGATTTTGAGCTTCAAGTAATTTGCATGCTAGTTTTCTGGGGTTCTGATAGTATTGGAAAGATGTTTGTTGAAGTTTAGGTTTATTAAGTAGTAGATAGTGTAAAATGCATGTGAAAAGAAAAGGGGAAAATGGTGGAGATTGCTTTTTAAGGTAAAGGCATGCAATGGTTTACTTTGGTTAGCATATGAACATTTTTAAGTTAAAATTGGTATCTGAATTTCAGAATGCGTGGTTAGTCTATTTGGGATTTAATTAGTTAAAGATGCAGAGGTAAAATGTCATATCCAGTACCATGTTTCATATATTCTTGTTGGATTTGCATTCCAAGTGGTTTGGTACCATTGTTTGGTTCTGAATATTGGGCCTAGTGCTGACCCAATTGTTTAAAGTCCCACTTCAGGCACATGTGCCATGCCATTGGCGCCCTTGCTCTATCAAAAAATTGAGTTCATTTTAGCCCAAATCTGAATGTATTTGCAAATGGATCCTTTTGCCTTTTGGACTTGTTTCGTTTCAATAAAAATGCAATTCTTTCATTTATTTTGGTTCTGGCCTAGGTGCAATTTTTAGGCGATTGGTTACTTGATATGGCCCCTATTAGTTTCTACGTAGATTCAAATAATCAATTAGAGTCCCTTTAGTTCTTTTTTCCCCTTAATTAACTTGTTTCTTAAAATTAGTTTGAGGTGTGCCATATTAGCCAAACGTACAATTTATGGCCCTCAAAAGCTTAATTTCGAATTTTCTTTAAGAATTGGGATGGAGGTGTGCCATGCCAAATAAAATCTCAAAATGCATGGCCCTCGCTTAATTAATACTTGAATCCTTAGAAATTGAGGCGCGCCATTTAGTTGAATTTTCCATGGCCCTCGCAAAGTTGAAAGTGCGTAGTTGCTTTAGGTGCCCTATTTAAAAATTACTTTCCTAAAACTCGGGTGCACATTTATGTGACCCAAATCTAAGTCTCAACAACGTTAGATAAAATATGTTGTGTACTGTGGGTGCATTTATGTGACGTGGTTCAAGACGCATTTTAGGTGACTTTGAATCTTCCTAATAAAAATATTTAAATAAAAGCGGTTATAAAGTTAAAATTGAACCATAGGTTAAAACATGTATTAAAATCAGATAATAGGCCAGTTATAACAGTTGAGCAATCGAGCTAGAACCACGAAACTCGGGAATGCCTAACACCTTCTCCCGGGTTAAAAAATTCCTTACCCGAATTTCTGTGTTCGCGGACTATAATACAGAGTCAATCTTTCCTCGATTCGGGATTCTAAATCGGTGACTTGGGACACCATAAATTATCCCAAGTGGCGACTCTGAATAAATGAATAAATCCCATTTCGATTGTCACTTTAATTGGAAAAAACTCCCATGTACACCCTTATATCCCTCTCGGGGGTAGTAAAAAGGAGGTGTGATAGCTCTGATGACTCTGCTGGGGACAAGAACCAAAAATCTCTGGTTCAGGTTTCAAGAATTCGAGCTTAGAATAGTTGTTATAATTGGCTTTGTTTATTATCTGGTTTTATTACATGTTTGGGCCTAATGTGCTTAATGCTGCTTTTTAACGCTTTGATACTATTTGAACTGTACATAAACTTCTATGAAACCCTTCTCTTCTTATCTTCGGGGATATGCACACTGGCGTTACTCCCTATTCTGTTAGTGTCATACCTTGAAATAAGAAAGAGGCTCCGACAAGTTACAAAGCCGAATGGCCTTTTGGTCCTTGGTAAATAGCCCCCTCCTCGGCTCGAGTTGTCCGCTTGGGTGCACAAGTCTAGAATAGTATAGCCAGCTTTTATACTTAGAATAACTCAGCCTCATGCCGGATCCTTAGTAGAAACGTTTGTTTGCATCATGTGCATTTGACTTTGGAGACTCAACACAGGGTTGGGTCTGTCTAGGACAGGTGTACCCGAAATGAAAAGACCATCCGGATGCATCCTACTTACTACTTGTGCATTCATTTGCTTCGGATTTGCATGTTGTCTGACTCATCGAATAATAGGAAAAAAAGTTGAGAAGAAGAAAGTCAATGTGAGAGCTGAGAGAGATAATTGCCCGTTTTTTGAAAAATCGATGTCCAAAATATACTAAAACTCTACCAAAATTTTGAAAAAAAGTAAAAAGAAAAGTTTTGCTTTTTTTTTTTAAAAAAAAAATATAGTTGGTTTTTGTTTTGTCAAAACTGCCAGAACTACGCCAGTTTGATTCTCACCGGATGTGAGATACATAGGCAACCCCCATCGGGTCCAACTTTCCTTTTTGCAGAAATAGCCTCAAAAGAACCAAATTTTATTGCTTTGTTGTAAATAAGTAAGGTGATGCCATTCTTGTCAAAAATAGCCGAATATCCCCCAAAAGGTCACTGGAAGGCCGTTTTTGAAAGAACAACCGCCTTTGGTCTCTTTTCAAACTTTTGACCAGTTAGCAAGCACAACCTTAAAATATTTCCCCAGAAGTGTTGAAAGGTCATATTTGCAAAGCCGGGTTTTATTTTTGAAATGAAAATTTTGAAAAAAGAATAGTGTTAACTTTTTCTTGAGTCAAATGAGTCATGATTTTGCTTAATTGAATCACTCTAATAAATGTACAGAATGAGCACGAGTCAAAATTTGTAAATAAAAATCATAACCAAGATTCCTTTGGAGCTGTATATGTGGTGGGAAGACTTAGGTAAATCAGGACAAGATAGGGTCAATCTTTACTTGGGAGGTCTCAACGGGTTATTGAAGATCAGGCCTAGAGGAGACATCATAGAGGCGTTGGTTACGTTCTGGGACCCAGATCACAACATGTTTCATTTCTCGGATTTTGAACTCACACCCACTCTAGAAGAAATAGCCGGATATATTGGGATCACTAAAGCTCCTTTGAGACACAAGTATTTGATTACTTCAAGAGTCGTCACTGCACACAAGTTCCTAGATTTCTTAAAGATAAGCAGGGGGTCCATTACCCAGATTTGGCAGCTGGTTTTTCCACTTCACAGTTTATATACCAGCGATACGGACACACAAGGAGGGGGGGGGGGTTTAACAATCCAGAAAGCAAAATTTGCAGCAAAGGGAATCGCCTAAAATGGGAAGAACACAGGTGCTTCGCTTTTATGGTTGTATTTTTGGGTCTTCTAGTGTTACCTAGGAAAGATGGGAATATCGATATACGGATAGCTGGGGTCGTCAGCACTTTGCTTACTCAGGCCAAAAGCACCCTCTCACCCATGATAGTGTCTGAAATCTTTCGAGCTCTCACAGCCTGCAAAGCCAGAGGAGACTTTTTTGAAGGGTGCAACTTGTTGCTATAAATGTGGATGATTGAACATCTATGTCATCGTCCTCAATACATGAACTATGGGTCGACAGAGAAATGTTGCATAGATGAGTTTTATACAAGGGTCGACAGGTTTAGCATGCTAGAAGGGGTCACAGAATGGATATCACGTCTCTGTTCCGTCACTGCAAATCAAATAGAATGGACATTCGGGTGGCTTCCTGTAGATGAAATCATATATATGCCAGCTACCGAGCCTCACTTCCTCCTGATGGGTCTCAGAAGTATCCAGCCTTATGCTCCATACCGGGTTTTGAGGCAGCTAGGGAGATGTCAAATAGTTCCAACGGATGAAGACCTTAGTACTCAGGTAGTCGAGATTGGTTCTAATGGTCAATTTCATGAAGCAACAGTTCGCCAGATCTGGAGCGAGTGTTAGTACTTTACAGCAAGCACTCAAGTGCGTGATCTATCCAAGGGTGAAGTCTCTCCCGGTTACCTCGCATGGTATCAAAGAAGTGTTGAGTTTGGGAGACCAGCCAAAAGACCCCATCTTCAAGAATTTTTTGAGGCGTCACAAGCACAATGGGATTGGTTGGCCAAAGATAATGAATATAGGGCTACCAAAAGCAACCTGGAAAAGTAAGTCAAGGATATTCAATTTGGGAATGGTTTGCAAGCCGCCGCAGATGAGGGTGAGAAGAAAGGGCTAGCCAGGGAAAATGATGCCATGCGAGCCCAAATTCGGGAAATGAAAATAGCGGCCAAAAATCCCGCCAGAAGTGCAAAAGATGGAAAGCTTATAGATAACCTTAGGCGGAAGGTGAATGAGTATGGTTTTGATCTGAAAAAGGCAGAGGGTGAATTAGCAAGGGCTCGAACAGAATTGGCCAAGAATGCGGAGGAACGAGTGCGCTTGGTTAAACAGTTAAAAGAGAAATATGACAATGAGGTTGTGGGGTTGAAGAAAAAGGTCATCATCTTTGAGAATAAAATGATCAAGCAGGCAAAAGACTTTAAGGCAAAAAGAGAACACTGTTATGCAGCGATGACATAGTTAGAACAAGATCTGCAACAACTTCAAGAACAGAATCATATAGCTGAACAAACTTTGAAAGTTAAGGCCCAGCAGATTGGGCGTTAGTTGCAAGAAAGGGGCGTCATAAGAGAAAGGGTCAGAAGGATTGCCGACTACATCACAATGAAGTGCAGTAAGTGTGAAGACATGACCAGATCCACGTTTTTCACCACGGTAATGACCTTTGTCCGCCAGATAATGGAGGATCTCTATCATCTCCAAGGGGATTTGGCGCATAGGCCTGCAGCGAGACCGACTGATGTCTCGTGGGCCCCAGGAGTAGTTGAGGCATTAATGTATTCATGATTTTTACTCGAGTCTGTATGTTTGTCTTTCTGTTAGAGTCTGTTAGTCTATTTTCAAGTCTGTGTTTTTATCTTTCTGTTGGAATCTGTTAGTTTCCCTTTTCGAGTCTGTTAGTTTTTATGATTAAATTTGATAGATGAGTCGTTGTAATCAAAACATTTTCGTTTTATGGAAAATTTGAAAATCCCAAAATGTTTTATTATTTATTTTTACATTTATCCACCAGAACTACGCTTTGTCTGATTAATGCGGCGTTATGATACGTAGGCAATCTCCATAGGATTCGATCATAACCAGAAAAAAAAAGAAAAAAAGAGAAAAGAAGAAAAAGAAGAGAGAGAAAACAAGAAATGGTGGGAAGGAAACAATGGAAAACAAGAGGGGAAAATGAGGGAATAAAGAACAACTAGAAATCAAACAAAGAAAAGCAGGAGTGGAAAAGAGAGAAGTTGAAAATGAATATTAGGGAAAGTCGGGATGATGCAAACAACCGATCAAATGTATAATAGAAATGGTTAACTGCTTAGGTGCATTGCATCCCCAATGTGCGATTGCCTATCTATTAAGCTCTAATCGCTAACAAGTTTGTTGTTGAAAATCAGTACAGATAGGTGGTTAGTTTGTTTGGGATTCTAGCAACTCATCCATACAATACCAGGTCCAAAAACAAGTTGATCATGACTAACCAAGAACTGGATGCAAGTGTTATTGATCCGTCGAGAGAGGGGGAAGAGGCTGATGTTAATCTGAAAGAGGAAGTGTACAAACTGAAACAACAGATGGCAGAGATGTACCAGGCATGGGTAAAAGGGCATCCACCACCATCCTACTCCACCAACCCTGCTTTCGTCCCGCCGTTGGCTCAATCCTAGGAACCTCCCACTATTGATTCATCTCCAAGCTTTCCCATTTACCACCACTCCTACGGCACCACTTCCCAAACACCACAAGCCCCACCACCCAAACCAGTTCTATACCCTCCTCCACCAGCCACCCCTGTTTTCGTGGCACCCCCACCCGCTACACTTCACCAATCATCTAGTGAGCCTTTATTCCAGACCCAAGATAACTAATACTATCCCCTGGAGCCTACTTTCAAGGCCCCAGAACCTTACTCTTACACTTCTCATTTTGACCTCTCCGTTGAAACTGAGAAGCCACCTAAAAATCCAAAACATGAGGAGATGTTCAAGAAGGTTAAAAGCTTGGAGCAGTCATTTAGAAACATGCGGGGATTGGGAGGCTAGGTGAGCGTGGCTTACAGGGATATGTGCCTATTTCCCGATGTTCAACTGCCAGTAGGATTCAAGATGCCTAAATTTGATCTGTATGACGGGCAAGGAGACCCAGTTGATGGCATACTTTTGTCTGAGTCTAATCGGTGCGGCATTAGAGTGGTACACTCGTCAGAATCATAGCAGATGGTATACATGGGATGATTTTACCCAAGTACTCGCTTGTCACTTCCAATACAACCTCGAGATTGTTCCAGATCGTTTGTCTCTGACTAATATTGAGAAGAAGCCTAGTGAAAGTTTCAGGGAGTATGGTTTTCGTTGGAGAGAACAAGCGGCAAGGGTTGACCCTCCGATGAAAGAGAGCGAAATGGTGGATTACTTTCTGCAGGCCCTGGAGCCCATTTACTATGCCCATCTGGTATCGGCCATAGGCAAGTCCTTCAACGAGGTAGTGAATATAGGTGGCATGGTAGAAGAAGGGCTTAAGACAAACAAAATCCTGAGTTACTCGGCTATTAAGGCAACTACCCAAGCTATTCAAAACGGTACTGGGGGAGTAATCGGAAAGAAGAATAAAGAAGATGTGGCAACAATTGATTCAGGATCATGGTTTGGACCTAGGGGCCCGCCACACCATTATACTCAGCCTCGACCCTACCACCAAACCTACACCCAAACCCCGTATAATCCACCCCAGCATTACTTCCCATCACCAGACCCTCATTTTTCTGTCCATCATTCCCAAACATACACTCAACCTCTGGCCCACGCACAATGGCATGCGCCAGCCCTACAAAACACCTACCCAGCTCCACAAAATGCTTACCAACCCCCACGAGCCTACCGAAACCCTGCCAGCCCAGGTTTCCAGCCCAATCAAGCATTTAAAAATGAGAGGTTGCAACGGAAGAAAACCTTCACCCCATTGGGAGAATCCTATACTAGTTTATTCCACAGGCTGAGGCAATTGGATATGCTGAGGCCAATCGAGTCAAAATTGTCAAATCCTCTTCCGAAGAATCTTGATTACTCTGTGAGCTGTGAATATTGTTCTGGTACTCTGGGGCATGATACGAAGAAATGCTGGAACTTGAAAAATGCTATCTAGGAGCTCATTGATACAAACCGGATTGAAGTCCAAGCTCCAGAGGCACCCAATATCAACCAGAACCCACTGCCAACCCATCAGGAAACAAACATGATCGAGATAGTACATAAGGGAGGGGAGCCTAAGAAACCTTCACAGACTGTCATGATGATTCAGTCCAGTGAGGTCAAGCTAGTTAAAAAACCAACAGTTAAGAGATCAGTGAACAAGTTGAGTGGTACAAACGGTGAACCATCTGCGGTAGTCAAGAAAGGGTCCCCAAGTGATGTTGTAGCAAAACAAGAAAAGTCAAAAATGGTTGTGCCAGGAGTGGAAAATAAGTTTGTCGTAATTGTAGAGGGTACCCGTACGAATCCTGTAATCATCAAGCTTATAACCCAGTTGCCGATAGTCGACAGCAAGGCTATCTCGTGGAACTATGAAAGGGTGATAGTGACCTACAAGGGAAAGGAAGTGAAAGAAGAAGTCAATGAGGCCCATAGATTAACTCTTTCGGGGAGATGCATTGCCCCGGAAGAGTTAAGGAAAGCTAAAACCTCCAAAGATAACCCAGTTCTAGTGAAGAAAGCGGTAACTAAAGAAGAAGCGGAGGAGTTTTTGAGAAAAATGAAGGTACAAGACTATTCCATTGTGGAGAAGTCAAGAGAGACGCCTGCTCAGATTTTATTATTGTCATTTTTAATCCACTCAGAAGGTTCGTGATGTATCCTATATGTGGACTGGAAGGTTTGTGATATTTCCTATATTTTGGGAGAGAGGGTTCTACTTCAGGTATGTCTCTATGCTCGTTCGAGGACGAATGAAGTGTGGGAGGATGTAATGACCCTGCCGGTCATTTTAAGAATTTATTCCCTGATCCCCTATTAACTGCTTTCCCTATGTTTGTTTATGCTATTGTGAGTTGTCGGGAGGAATTATTTGGAGTTTTGGAGAGTTTTGGGATACTTAGTCCCTAAATGAGAGTTAAGTTTTGGAAATTTGACCATGGTTGGAGCAGTGTGAAGACGACCTCGAAATGAAATTCTGATGGTTCCATTAGCTCCGTTGGGTTATTTCAGGTTTAGGGGTGTGTTCGGATTGTGTTTTGGAGGTCCATAGCTAATTCAGGCTTGAAATGCCGAAAGTTGAATTTTTTTTGAAGTTTCCGGTTCGATAGTGAGATTTGATCATAGGGTCGGAATGGAATTCCGGAAGTTAGGGTAGCTCCATAATGATGAATGTGACGTGTGTGCAAAATTTTTAGTCATTCGGATGAGGTTGGATAGACCTTTTGATCGAAAGCGTATTTTGAGAGTTTTTGAAGTTCTTAGGCTTGAATCCGATACTAATTGGTTGATTTGATGTTGTTTGAAGTGTTGTGGTGATTTGTATAAGTTTGGACAGTGGTATATAACTTGTCTGTGCTTTTGGTTGAAGTTCCGAGGGCCTCGGGATGATTTCGGGTGGTTAACGGGAAGTTTGGAGTTGAGAGTTTGCAGCTGAAGTTTCAAATTTGCTGTCATAACCGCACATGCGGCTTGGGAACCGCAGGTGAGAGACCGCATAAGCGGTTTGAGGCAAAAAGTGAGTTGATCGCAGATGCGGTAAGGTCACCGTAGAAGCGGCCCGCATCTGCGGTAAGGAAGTTGCAGGTGCAGAAAATCCCCCTTTAATGAAATGTCGTAGATGCGACCGGGTCTTCGCATAAGCGGTTTCACTGGTCAGAAAAGGGACAAAATCGAGGGTTTAGTTCAAAACTTGGAAAAATCAAATTGGATCTCGGGAGAGGGGCATTTTGGGAGGAATTTGAAGAGGAAATCACTGGGTAAAAATTCCTTAACCCTTTCTAGTTGTATTCCATTAATCTATTGTTAGTTTTGTCATTTAATTTCGGATTGGAGGTGAAAATTTGGGAAAAATTGGAAGAAAGTTCTTAGACCTAGAATTCGAATTTTGATTGAAAATTTGACCTTGGATTTGGATAATTATGGTATGCATGAACTCTTGAGAGTATGAAGATTATGAAAATATAACTTTTACCTGATTTCGAGATATGGGCCCGATGGGCGTTTTGGTCATTTTACCTAATTTCGCGTATTAGCTTAGAATTAATTGTAGAATCAGTTACTTGGATTGTTATTTACATTATGCAATTGAATTGAATAGATTCAGTCCATTTAGAGTCGAGTACTCGTGGCAAGAGCGTGGTTTCAGATTGATTTTGAGCTGGTTCGAGGTAAGTGGCTTGCCTAACCTTGTGTGGGGGACATTCCCCTTAGGATTGATATTGTGATAAATGAAATGCCTTGTACGTGAGGTGACGAGTGCGTACTTATGCTAATTATTGAAAATCCTATTTTCACGAAAGTAGCTTTAATTGTATTTTTCCTTTCCTGCTTACATTACTTGAAATTTTAGCCTGCTGCTAGCTTAGAGAAGCATGTCTAATTGACTTAACTTCTTTATTTACTTAAAATACCTTATTTGTATTTTGTGAAGCATGCTAGGTTAGAATTACCTGTTTTATCTTGGTATGAAGCTGAGTTTAATTAAGTATTCTTTGTGTTATTGCTGTGTGTTTTACTTTGGCACTACGGGACGGCATCCCCGAAGATCCCCTGTACGTATTTGATTTGGACTGAAGTGCAGGATACCAAGAGATCCCTAGTCTATATTGAGGATACCAAGAGATCCCTAGTCTATATTGAGGATACCAAGAGATCCTCGAGATACCAAGAAATCCGTGGCATATATTGAGGGTACTAAGAGATCCTCGGGATACCGAGAGATCCCCGACTATTATCCTTGTGAAGAGTGGTATTTCCTTGTGATTGTTTTTTGTCTCTGTTTCAGTTGTTGCTATCCTTAATATCCTGTATTAATTCTTATTGTTAGTTTTTAACTGTACTGCTTATCTTATTCTGTTATACCTTATATTTTATTTAATCTCAGTAGGGCCCTTACCTTCCTCGTCACTACCCGACCGAGGTTAGGCTTGACACTTACTAAGTATCGCTGTGGTCTACTCATGCCCTTTTTGTGCATGTTTTTCTTGTGCAGATCGAGGATCCTCCATTCAGACTTATCACTCGTAAGACGAGGCCCTTGTAAAGACTTCGAGGTATATCTGCCGCATCCGCAGACCAAAGAGTCCCTTTCTACTCTCCCTTTTTTTATTAGCCCTTCTGCACTTTCGTTTTTCTTGTTAGATATTCTGGAGTTATATGCTTGTAGACATTCAAAGGCTTGTGAACATGAGATTACCGATTTTGGGAAATGTTATTAGTTTTCGAGAGTTGATATTGTGTATGCCAAGCGGCACTTTAAAATACTATTTTATTTCACTATTTTGGTGTCACGACCCTAGTTCACCCTCCGTGAACTGTCGTGACGGCACTTAGTCTCTACGATTAGGTAAGCCTAAAATGCGGAAGATAAACCAAATTTAGGGAAGAAAACAATTTAAAACACAAATAGAGTAATAAAACAGCGTTTAAAAGTGCCGCTCGGCATACACAATATTAAATCTTAAAACCAATACATTTTCCCAAAACCCGGAAACCCATGAATCACAAGCTAAGAGATACATAAGAAGCTCTAACTCCAGAAATGTCTAACTAAAAGAGGAATACTGAAGGGCTATACTATTACAGAAAGATAGAAAGGGACTCCTCGGTCAGCGGACACGGCAAATATACCTCGAAGTCTCTACAGAAGCGCCTCGCCTCAAGGATGATAAGACAGAGTGAAAGTACCTGGATCTGCACATGAAAAACATGCACAGAAGGGGCATGAGTACACCACAGCAGTACTCAGTAAGTGCCAAGTCTAACCTCGGTCGGGTAGTGACGCGGAAGGTCAGGGACCTACTAAGGTTAAATAAAATATAAGGTATAACAGTGTAGAATAAGACAGTATAATTAAGTGCAATAGTAAGAAATAACATAGAATAGAAAGAACAACAACAACTAGAATAGAGATAAGATAATCACGGAAAAGAAATACAACTCAACACAGAGATAACAATCGGGGTACCTTCCAGGATACCGTCCTATAGTCCCAATTACATCTATCTAGTGGATCTCCCGGGATACCGTCTCGTAATCTATCATATGTATCCGAAGGATCTCTCGGGATCCCGTCCCATAGTCCAACTATCAGTGCGCGGGGATCTACCGGAATTCCGATCCGTAGTCCCAAATATAAATACCCAGTACTAGGGGAATCTACCCGGTGTAGTCCCGTAGATCCATATAACTGTGCAGGGGGATCTACTGAAATCCCACATTCGTAGTCCCAACTAAACAGACAAGGGGGATCTACTGGAATCCCACATCCGTAGTCCCAAATAAATAGGCAAGGGGGGATCCACTGAAATCCCACATCCGTAGTCCCAAATGTAATTACACAGCAACATCAGGAAAATATTTAGAAATGTCAATTTCATATCGAGGCAAACAAGTAATTCTAGCCTAGCATGCTGCACGGAATTCAGGTAAAGCAGTTTGAGCAAATAAGGCAATTAAAACACTTGCACATGCTTTCCTAAGCTAACAACAGGTTTTAAATGCAGGTAATATGAATAGGAAAAGAAACATACTAGTAATTACTTAATAAAACCGAATTTTCATTAATTACACAAGTACGCACTCGTCACCTCACGTACAAGGCATTTCAATTAACAGTAATATCAAATCCTAAGGGGAAGGTCCCCTACAGAAGGTTAGATAAGTCACATACCTCGAACTGGCTCAAAATCAACTCGAAACCACATTCTTGCCACAAGTACTCGACTCCAAATGGCCCAAATCTATTCAATTCAATTTCATATTATAAATAACACTTCAAGTAACTGATCCTACAAAGGAATTCTAAGCTAATATGCGAAATTAGGTAATATGATCAAAACGCCCCTCAGGACCACGTCTTGGAATCGGGTAAAATTTATATTTTCAGAATCCTCATACTCTCACGAGTTCATGCATACCAAAATTATCCAAATCTAAGGTCAAACTCCCAAACAAAAGTCGAATTATAGGTCTAAGAACTTTCTTCCAACTTTTCCCCAATTTTCAATCCAATCCGAAATTAAATGATGAATTCATGTTTAGATTAATGGGTTACAAGCAAAAAGGAGTAAGGAATCGTTACCCAATTGATATCTCTGAAAATCCCTCAAAACCTCGCTCAAATCTGAGCTCCCAAGCTCTAGTTTTCACAAAAAATGGCTAAACCCTCGATTTTGAACTTAGACATTCTGCCCACTAATTCCTTCTTCTCGAACGCGGAATGCCCCTCACATTCGCGAAGCACAATTACACTTGGACCCAGATTTCTTCATTGTGCGATGCACGAGACGCGAATGCGATTCAAAACTTCCTCCTCCTACGCGAACGCGGGAAAGCCATCGCGAACGCGTAGGTATAGAACTCCCAACTTCGCGAACGCGGGAGACACTTTGTGAACGCGAAGCACAAATATTTTGCCAGCCCAAGCTCCTCTTCGTGAACGCGAGACCCAACTTGCAAACGCGAAGAAGGAAACCAAAACTGACTGCTGCAACATTTTTTGCAATTTTGTAAGTTCCAAAAATGACCCGTTGGGAATCCGAAACACACCCGAGACCCCCGGGACCTCAACCAAACCTACCAACATCTCCCATAACTTCATTCAAACTTGATCCAACCTTAGGAATGCTCAAAAAAACATCAAAACGCCTATTTTTCATCGGATTCAAGCCTAAGAATTCCAAAAACTCTAAAAATACGCTTTCGATCAAAACGTCTATCAAACCTTGTCTGAATTACCTGAAATTTTGCACACACATCACATTAAACACTATGGAGATACTCCAACTTCTAGAATTCCATTCCGACCCTCGGATCAAAATCTCACTATCGAATCGGAAACTTAAAAAATTCAACTTTCGGCATTTCAAGCCTAAATTAGCTACGGACCTCCAAAACACAATCCGAACACGCCCCTAAGCCCGAAATAACCCAACGGAGCTAATGAAACCATCAGATTTCCATTCTGAGTCCGTCTTCACACTACTCCGACTACGGTCAACTTTCCAACACTTAAGCTCTCATTAGGGACTAAGTGTCCCAAAACTCTCTGAAACTCAAAATCGAGCATCCAGGCAAATCAAATAGCAAAAATAAAAATGGGGAAAGCATTTAATAGGGCATTGGGGCGTTAATTCTTAAGACGACCGGCCGGGTCGTCACATTCGGTTTTTAATTATTTCTTCCGCAAGTTGGTTTATTTTCTGTATTGTTAGGCTTACCTAGTCGTAGAGACTAGGTGCCTCACGATAGTTCATGGAGGGCAAACCAGGATCGTGACAAATAGAGCTCAGCCCAAAGCTCGAGCACCAACACCAGCAGTGGGGCCTCAGGTGGAGTTTTATGAGGATGTTCCAGCTCAGACTGTGCCTGTTTGACCAGCTCAGGTCTCGAAGGGGTTCATCGCCACCCTAGTGCTTCAGGACACTTTAGTCCATTTAGTGGGCCTTATGGAGAGTGTGGCCCAGGTCGGTACATTCCCTATGGCATCAGCTGTCTCTCAAGCTGGGGGAGGAGCACAAACTCCCACTACTCACACCTTAGAGTAGATGGCTCCCTAGTATCAGACACTAGTGGCCCATCCAATTGGGGTAATTCAGCCGGTTGTTGCAGCTCAGTCTGGCGATGGACCAGCCATGTCTTCTGAGGGTTTATTGAGACTGGACAAGTTTGCCAAACTCTTTCGAGTTTACTTCAGTGGTACACCTTTTGAGGACCCACAAGATTATCTTGATCGCTACCATTAGATGCTGCAGAATATGGGGATAGTTGAGACCAATGGGGTTGAGTTTGCTGTGTTTTGGATGATGGGTTGCGGCTAAGAGGCGGTGGAAGGATTTTGTATTGACCAGCCCAGCTGGGTCGCCTGGCTCTTACTTTAGACTAGTTCTCTTAGATATTTCTTGAGAAGTTCCTTTCTATCACACTAAGAGTGGATTATCACAGGCAGTTTGAGCGTCTCCAGCAGGGCAGTATGTCAGTCACCCAATATGAGACCCGTTTTGTAGGTCTGGCCCGTAATGCTATTCTTCTACTTCCTACAGAGATAGAGGATGATGAGGTTTATTGAGGGACTTGCTCAACCCATAATGGCCAAGGAGACCGGGAGTGAGATTTCTTTTCAGATAGCTGCCAATTTTGCCAAGCGAGTCGAGATGGTTCTTGCACAGGGGGCAGGTCAGGGGTCTAACAAGAGACCTCGCCATTCCGGTGGGTTTAGTGGTGCCGCATTTGGAGTCAGGGGTACTTTTGGTAGAGTCCATCCTCCCAGGCCGTTTTATTTAGCACTCCAGGCATCCCACCAATTCTTATTTCATATTTCATTTTATAGTTAAATAGAATTTGATCCATTTTCATGTTTTATATCCACATGGTTTGTTTACATTACATTTAATATGATGAATTGGTAATAATATTAAAAATATAAAATAAATCTAATGGATTATTACTTCCTCGGTCCCAATTTATGTGATGGAACTCATCAAATTTTGAGAGTTAAATTTCTTAATTTTGATCATGAATTCAAACATAGAATCATTAATGTTTTGAAATAGAATTTATATATTTGGAAACTTCCTAAAAAGTATTAATTAACAATTTATAATATCTAAAAGACATTAAAAATCAAAATCAAAGAAAAACTTGCATGACTCTCGAAATCTGAAATACATCATATAAATGGAGGTAGAGAAAGTATATTAGAAAAGAGTCATCTATATTATATTAAAAGGAGAGTAGTATGCATTGTGGTTAAGCCAAGTGGCAAGCTAAAATGAAGCCACTTGGCAATTTTAAGACAACATTAATAATTAAAAATTATAAATAAAAACATAATTAATGGAAATGGTTGATTTAATCTTATATATAATCTAAATAGATCTTAGACAAATCTAATCTATATATCTATATTTATATGTATATTGGTATCTACATCTATATTTATATTTTATATCTATATATTGATCCACCATAGATTTTCTTATATATTAACTATAAATATGGAGGTAAAAAATTAATTAAAAGCTATAATTGAAACAAATAAAAAATATAAAAAGACGTAAATTGAGATAATATATGACTATTTATATTTTGGAGTGAGTTAAAATCTATATTATATTAAAAGGAGAGTAGTATGCATTGTGGTTAAGCCAAGTGGCAAGCTAAAATGAAGCCACTTGGCAATATTAAGACAATATTAATAATTAAAAATTATAAATAGAAACACAATTAATGGAAGTAGTTGATTTAATCTTATATATAATCTAAATAGATCTTAGAAAACTCTAATCTATATATTTATATTTATATGTATACTAGTATCCACATCTATATTTATATTTTATATTTATATATTGATCCACTCATAGATTTTCTTATATATTAACTAGAAATATGGAGATAAAAATCTATATTATATTAAAAACTTGTTTGGATGGTTGTTACCCATTGTATCGTATCGTATTGTTACTTTAAATACAATGTTTGTTTTGATTGTTACTTAAATTTTATTGTATCGTATCGTTAAATCCATTGTTACATAACGACAAAATGTGCCACTTTATGTAACGACCGATTTGGTGTGGTCGCATTGTTACCTTGTCTTTTTCTCTCAATCTCACCCTTTATTATTATTAAATTATTTTATTTTATCATTACCCTACTTTTTTATATAGTAATTTTACCTTGTATCATAATTTATCTTTATAATATTTCAAGTTTATTCTTCATATTGCTGGTGCGTGATATCATGAAACGATGGCAAACGACACAATCTATCCAAACATTGTATTTATCAAACAATACAGTACAATACAATACAGTACGATACGATACATTATGAAACGATGCGTAACAACCCAGTCATGATGGCGCCTCTCGTGAAGACAAGGCCAACCAACTATTCCCAATTCGACGTTAAACAATTAAAATATCAGTAAAACAATCTAAGACATGATTAATAATACGAAGTAGCAGATAATATCGATAAAAATGCGAAAGTTCAACCCAATATAGCCCTAACCGGGGTGTCACAAGTCACGAGCATCTAACAATACGGAATCCTCAAATGTGACTACAGAGTTTTAAATACTGAACTAAGAACATAAAGGAAATAGATAGGGAGGAGCTCCAGGCTGTGAACGCCAACAACTACCTAAATACTCCTCGAAGATCCGCCTGAAGCTAGGATGAATCAGCACTCGGGAGCGGAACCAGCTACGCCTAAATCTGCACACAGGGGTGCAGGGAGTAAAGTGATTACTCCAACTCAATGAGTAAAAAATGTAAATAACGACTGAAAGTAAGAAAACACGTAAGACACAAGGCATTCTATAACGAAGCTGTAAAATCACTTAAAATCAGTAAAAATAGTAAAAATCAAGCAAAATCCTCTTTCAACCAGTAAACAAGTAATTTGACAGATAATTAAGATAAAGTAAACAAATAGAGGTTCGCCCCTCGGGCACAGTATCAACAAATCTGCCCCCTCGGGCAACATCTCAAATCAGTACCAGCCCCTCGGGCTCAATCTCACATCACAATGGGTACCCGCGCTCACTGAGGTGTGCAGACTCCTGGAGGGGCCCCTTACGGTCCAAGCGCAATAACAAGCCATCTCGTGGCATCAAACTAGGCCCTCGGCCTCATATCAATCAAGCCACCTCATGGCGTACATATCTCAGGCCCTCGGCCTCAAATCAGTATCAGTGTTTCCTCACAACATAGGCCCTCGGCCTTACTCAGTCAAAAATACTCACAAGCCCCTCGAGCAATAGTAAAACAATATTTCTCAGCCCAAACATCATTTCAAATATCATTTAGGTTTTAAAATTGAGTGGACATGGCTGAGTAGTAAAACAGTGGAATATAACATGACTGAGTTCAAGTAATGAATCAAAACAGTGAGGAATTTGTAATAAAAATCCCCGAAGGGTTCAAATAGTTGGCACGAAGCCCAAATCATGATGATAGCAAATAAGATTCAGTCAAATACGCGGCAAAATCATCAATCAGGATGGACCAAGTCACAATCCCCAATAGTACACGACCCTACGCTCGTCATCAAGCGTGTGTCTCACCTCAATATAGCACTACGATGTGCAATCCGGGTTTCAAACCCTCAGGACACCATTTACAATTATTACTTACCTCGAACCGGCTAAATTTCCCTCGAATCGCCCTCCACACGTGTCGAATCTATCCAAAATCAGAACGAGGACGTCAAAATATGATAAGGGAACAAAGCCCAAGCGAAAACAATCAATAAAGGGCACATATCCCGAAATTACCAAAACCCAACCCCCAGGCCCACGTCTCGAAATTCAAAAAATTTCACATCAATAAATTCCTTATCTCCCCACGAGTTCATACATATCAAAAGTTCTCAAATCCGACCCCAAATGGTCCTTCAAATCCACAATTAAAGGCCTAAGTTTCCAAGCCCTAGTTTCCCCAATTTTAACCTTTGATTTCCATAATTTCTAGCTCTAATCCATGAAATAATAGCATAGGAACGAGTTTTAGATCCAAATTACTTACCTCAATGAAGTTATCCTGAAATCCCTCTCTCAAATCGCCCAAAAAGCTCTCAAACCGAGGTAAAATGGTGAAATAGCTCAAATTCGTGAAAGAAATAGCTTATATATTCTGCCCAGACCTTTTCGCATCTGCGGCACAATACCCGCTTCTACTGTACCGCATTTGCGGTTAAATCCTCCGCCTATGTGGATATCACTTATCTAGCCTAAATCACATCTGCGACCATACTTCCGCATATGCGACATCGCATATGCGGTTACCTTACCGCTTTTGCGGTCTCTGTTCACCTGACCCTTTTTATCTTATGTGATGGATCTCCAGCACGTGTGGCGCCGCACCTGCGGTCCCCAATCCGAAGGTGCGAAAAAACCAGAAGCAGCAATTCAGCAGCTGCAACAACAATCCAAACTTCCCGTCAACCATCCGAAATCACCCCGAGGCCCCCGGGACCTCAACCAAAAGCACAAACATATCCTAATACCTTATTCGAACATGTTCCAATCATCAAAACACCTTAAACAACATTAAATCACCCAAGACACATCGGATTTGAGCCAAACTTTCTAAAATCTTCTGAATTTTGCTTTTGATCAAAAACCCAACCAAACCACATCTGAATGACCTAACATTTTGCAGACACATCCCAAATGAACAACAGAATTACCGCAACTCTCGGAATTCCATTCCGACCCCTATATCAAAATCTCGCCTACCAACCAGAAATCGCCAAAATTATCAACTTCGCCAATTCAAGTCTAAATCTACTCCAGACCTCCAAAACCCATTCCGATCGCACTCCTAATTCCCAAATAACCTCCCGAAGCTAACTAAACCACCAGAGCTCACATTCGAGCCCTCTAACACAGATGTCAATGTCCGGTTAACCTTTCCAACTCAAGCTTCCTCAAATGAGAATAAGTGTCTCTAACCTTACCAAAATTAGTTTGGATTCGATTCGACAACCCGATACCACATAACACGGATAACAAAGCATAAAGAAGCAGAAATGGGGAAAATGGAGCGGTAACTCATGAGACAACTAGCCGGGTCGTCACATCCTCGCCAACTTAAACAAACGTTTGTCCGCGAATGAATCAAGAAATATACCTGAAGCCCCAAACATGTGAGGATATCTGCTCCGCATCTCCCACTCGGTCTCCCAGGTAGCCTCCTCCACGGGCCGACCTTTCCACTGCACTTTCATTGAAACTATATCCTTTGACCTCAACTTTTGAACCTGACGACCAAAAATAGCTACTGGCTCCACATCGTAAGTCAAATCATCATCCAACTGAACCGTGCTGAAATCCAAAATATGAGATGGATCCCCAATATACTTCTGGATCATAGAAACATGAAATACCGGATGCATACTCGACAAGCTGGGTGGCAAAGCAAGCTCATAAGCCACCTCCCCAATCCTCCGGATCACCTCAAAAGGCCCAATGAACCGCGTACTCAATTTCCCTTTCTTTCCAAATCTCATAACACCCTTCATGGGTGAAACCTTCAACAGAACCTTCTCATCAACCATGTAGGACACTTCTCGAACATTCCTATCAGCATGACTCTTTTGCCTCGACTGTGCTGTACTAAGCCTTTTCTGAATCACTTTCACCTTCTCCAAAGCATCCTACACCTAGTTTGTCCCCCATAGCCTAGCATCACTGGGCTCGAACCAACCAACTGGAGATCTACATCGCCTCCCATATAAAGCCTCATATGGAGCCATTTGAATACTCGCTCGGTAGCTGTTGTTATAAGCAAACCTGCAAGCGGTAGAAACTCATCCCACGATCCTCCGAAATCAATGACACAAGCACACACCATGTCCTCCAATATTTGAATAGTGCGCTCGGACTGCCCTTCCATTTGAGGATGAAAAGCTATGCTCAACTCTTCCTGAGTACCCAACTCTCTCTGCACGGCCCTCCAATACTGCAAAGTAAACTGAGTACCTCTATCTAAAATGATGGAAATCGGAACACCATGCAAACGAACAATCTCCCGGATATAGATCTCTGCCAACCGCTTTGAAAAATAGGTAGTACACACAGGAATGAAGTATGTAGACTTGGTCAGTCGATCCACAATCACCCAAATAGCATCAAACTTATTCAAAGTCCGTGGAAGTTCAACAACAAAGTCCATAGTGATCCTCTCCCGCTTCCACTCGGAATAACCATCTACTAAAGCAAGCCACGCGGTCTCTGATGCTTATATTTCACTTGCTGACAATTGAGACACCGTGCTACGAATCCCAAAATATCTTTCTTCATCCTTTCCACTAATAGTGCTACCTCAAATCCTAATACATCTTCGCGGCACCCGGATGAATGGAATACCGTGAGCTATGGGCCTCCTCCAGAATCAACACCTGAAGCTCATCCACATTGGGCACACAAATCTGGCCCTGCATCCTCAACACCCCATCATCACCAATGGTCACATCTCTAGCATCATCATGTTGAACTCTATCCTTAAGGACAAGCAAGTGCGGATCATTATACCGATGCTCTCTGATGCGATCATATAAGGAAAACTGAGAAACCACACAAGTCAATATCCGACTGGGCTTCGAAATATCCAACCTCACGAACCGATTGGCCAAGGCCTGAACATCAAATGCAAGAGTTCTCTCCCCAACTAGAATATATGCCAAACTCCCTATACTCACTGCCTTTCGGCTCAAAGCATCGGCCACCACATTGGCCTTTCCCAGATGGTACAATATAGTGATATCATAATCCTTAAGTAATTACAACCATCTCCGCTGCCTCAAATTAAGATCCTTTTGCTTGAACAAATGCTGAAGACTGCGAAGATCAGTGAACACCTCACTAGATACGCCATACAAGTAATGCCTCCAAATCTTCAATGCGTGAACTATGGCATCCAACTCCAAATCGTGAACGGGGTAGTTCTTCTCATGGGGCTTCAACTGACGAGAAGAATAAGCAATAACTCTACCCTTCTGCATCAATACACAACCAATCCCAACTCTAGAAGAATCACAATACACGGTATATGAACCTGAAGCTGATGGCAAAACCAACACTAGAGCTGTGGTCAAAGATATCTTGAGCTTCTGAAAGCTCTTCTCACACTCATCCGACCATAAAAATGAAGCACCCTTCTGAGTCAACTTGGTCAAGGGCAATGCGATAGATGAGAATCCCTGAACAAACCGGCGATAATAGCCTGCCAAACTAAGAAAGCTGCGAATCTCTGTGGCTAAGGACGGTCTGGGCCAACTCTGAATCGCCTCTATCTTCTAGGATCAACCTGAATACCTTCGCTGGACACCACGTTCCCTAAGAAAGCCACTGAACTAAGCTAAAACTCACACTTGGAGAACTTTGCATAGAGCTTCTCCTCCTTCAATCTCTTCAACACAACTCTCAAATGCTCCGCGTGCTCCTCCTGACTATGCGAATACATCAGAATATCATCAATGAAGACTATGACAAACGAATTGAGATAATGTCGGAATATGCTGTTCATCAAATGCATGAACGCTGCTGGGGCATTTGCCAGCCCAAAAGACATCACCAAGAACTCATAATGACCATATCGGGTCCTGAAAGCCATCTTAAGGATATCTGAGTCCCTGTTCATCAACTGGTGATAACCTAAACGGAGATCAATCTTGGATAACACCCTCACTCTCTAAAGTTGGTCGAATAAATCATCAATGCGAGGCAAAGGATACTTGTTCTTAATTGTTACCTTGTTCAATTCCTATAATCAATGTATATTCTCATTGTGACATCCTTCTTCTTCGAAAACAGAACCGGCGCACCCCAAGGTGACACACTAGGCCGAATGAACCCTTTATCAAGGAGTTCCTGAAGTTGTTCTTTTAATTCCTTCAACTCCGCTGGTGCCATACGATACGACGGAATAGAAATAGGCTGAGTGCCCGGCACCAAGTCAATACCAAAATCAATATCCCTGCCCGGCAGCATGCCCGACAGGTCTGCAGGAAACACATCGGGAAAATCCCTCACAACTGGAACAGAATCCATACTGGGAGTCTCAGCTCTGACATCCCTCACAAACGCTAGATATGAAAGAAAATCCTTCCCAACTATACGCTAGGACTTCAAGAAAGAGATCACTCTACTAGGAACATAATCAGTCACACCTCGCCACTCGATCCATGGCACACCCGGCAAGCTAATGTGACCGTCTTAGCATGACAGTCCAGAATAACATGACATGGAGATAACCAATCCATGCCTAAAATGACATAAAAATACACTATGCTCAATAGCAATAGATCCACTCGGGTCTCCAGACCCCCAATAGTCACCACACATGACCGGTACACATGGTCTATGACAACAATATCGCCCACCGAGGTAGATACATGAACATGTAAAGCAAGAAACTCACAGGGCGTACCCAAATAACGAGCAAAGTATGATGACACATAAGAAAAGGTGGAACTGGGATCAAATAAAACAGAGGCATCTCTGTGGCAGACTGAAACAATACCTGTAATGACAGCATCTGAAGCAATAGCATCGGGTCTACCTGGAAGTGCATAGAAACGGGCCTGACCGCCCCCTGATCGACCTCCCTCTCTGGGGCGACCCCTAGCTGACTGACCTCCACCCCTAGCTGACTGGGTGGGTGGTGGTGAAGTAACTATCGCTGAAGCCGATGACTGGACCCTCTACTGGGACGAACTAGCAACACAACAAGGACACTGCCTCCACATGTGGCCCATCTTGCCATACTCATAACAACTCCCAGGTGCTGGAGAAGGGGACTGAAGGGAACCCCTCGCAACGAAGTGACTAGCAGATGCACTCGGCATAGAAGAGCCTTGAGCTGATGGAGTATGCATCAAACTCTGAGCTAGAAAGTCGCTGAGTGATGACTGGCCCTGCTGAGATTCGTGATAACCACAATAACCTGGACGAGTTGGCTGAGCATGCCTGAATGGAAGACCTCTGCCGTGCTGAAACTCACCCCTCGAAGGAGCACCACTATAATGGCTAGATCCTCGAGGCCTTTTGGCCTCCCTCTCCTCTCGCTCCTGGCGACGAACATACTCAATGTCACGGGCGATATCCACAGCCTTCTCGAAAATAGCACCAGTCACCCTCTCCCTGGTCATAAGAATACGGAGTTGATAAGTAAGACCATCAACAAACTTCCTAATCCTCGCTCTATCTATCGGGACCAACTAGATGGCATGACGAGCCAACTCAGAGAACCTCAACTCGTACTGCGACACGGTCATCTCCCCCTGATGCAAGCACTCAAACTACCTACGCAGCTCCTCTCTACGAGACTACGACACATACTTCTCCAGAAAGAGAATGGAGAACTGCTGCCAGGTAAGGGGTGCTGCACCAACAGGCCTACGTCTCTCAAAATCCTCCCACCAAGTGAAAGTAGCTCCTAAAAACTGATAGGTGGTAAAAAGCGACCCTGCTGGTCTCCAGAATACCTGTTGTACGAAGCATCCTCTGACACTTGTCCAAAAAGCCCTGGGCATCCTCGCCCTCTGTGCCATTGAAGGTCGGAGGCTACAATCTACCAAACCTCTCCAATCTACGCTGCTCATCCTCCAACATGACAGGAACCACATAGTCCTGAGCAGCTGCAACCGGCTGGGCTCGATGCGCCCCTAGCGTCTGAAGTCCCTGCATGACCTACTCAGGTGTGCGAGTGACAAGAGTCTGATTGCCTCCCCCGGCCTGAGAAGTAGCTGCGGCTGTAATGGCTGAAACTGCCTGAGCTAGGTCAGTGCAAACTGATAAGATATGTACCAAGGCCTCTTGAAGACCCGGAATCACGATGGGCACAGCTGGTGCCTGAACTAGTGCTACTGGAGCATCAATAGCTGGAGCTTGATCCTGAGTTAGGGCAGCTAGTGGATCTACAGGTGCTGCCCTCGCAGCTCTGCCTCTGCCACGACCGCGTCCTCGGCCTCTGGTGGCCTCCGCTGGTGGCATTGGGGGTCATCCATCCCGACCAGTAGCGCATGTCCTCACCATCTGTGAGAGAATAGAATAACAGAAGTTTAGTACTCGGATCAACAAGTTCGCATGACAAGAATTTCAAGAATATGAGGTTTTCCTAAAGGTTCTGCATCCTCTCGAGGATAAATACAGACGTTTCCGTACTGATCCACGAGACTCTACTAAACCTGCTCATGACTCGTGAGGCCTATGTAACCTAGGCTCTGATACCAACTTGTCATGACCCTAAACCCGGACCCGGTCATGATGGCGCCTCTCGTGAAGACAAGGCTAGCCGACACTTCCCATTTTTCCAATTATTAACAATTTAGCATTTAGAAATAGTCTAAACATGAATAGATAATCCAAAGTAGCAGATAATATCATAAACAACCCAACACAGCCCTAACCGGGGTGTCACTAGTCATGAGCATCTATAAAACCTAATACAAGTCTGAAAGTTCTACAACTAGTGCAAAAGTCTGATATGAGATAGAAATGATAAAGAGGGAGAAACACGGGTTTGGGACGTCAGGCAGCTACCTTGTGAACTCTGAATGTCCGTCGGGAGCTCTCAACTCGCACTGGCAGGATCAGCAACGCCTGAATCTGCACACAAGGGTGCATGGAGTAAAGTGAGTACTCCAACTCAGTGAGTAACAAATGTAAATAACGACTGAAAGTAAGAAAACACGTAAGGCACAAGGCATTCTATAATGAAGCAGTAAATCCATTTAAAAGCAGTACAACAGTGGAAAGTCAAGTAAAATCCGCTTTCAACAAATAAACAGGTAATTAAGGTAGATAAAAAAATAGAAGTTCGCCCCTTGGTCATAGTATCACCACATCCACCCCTCAGGCAACATCTCGGAACAATAATAGCCCCTCGGGCTCAATCTCACATCACAATGGGTACCCGCGCTTACTAGGGGTGTGCAAACTCCTGGAGGGGCCTTTACGGCCCAAGCACAATAACAAGCCATCTCGTGGCATCAAACTAGGCCCTCGGCCTCATATCAATCAAGCCACCTCATGGCGTACATTTCTCAGGCCCTCAGCCTCAAATCAGTATTAGTGCTTCATCACAACATAGGCCCTCGGCTTTACTCAGTAAAAAATACTCACAAGCACCTCAGGCAATAGTAAAACAGTATTTCTCAGCCCAAACATCATTTAAAATATCATTTAGGTTTTAAAACTGAGTGGACATGGCTGAGTAGTAAAACATTGGAAAATAACATGACTGAGTTCAAGTAATGAATCATAACAGTGAGGAATTTGTAATAAAAATCCCTGAAGGGTTCAAATAGTTGGCACGAAACCCAAATATGGCATTCAACCCAAATCATGATGATAGCAAATAAGATTCAGTCAAATATGCAGCAAAATAATCAACATGGTGAAATAGATTCTAAAATCAGAACGAGGACGTCAAAATATGCTAAGGGAACAAAGCCCAAGCAAAAACAATCAGTAAAGGGCACAAATCCCGAAATTACCAAAACCCGACCCCCAGGACCACGTCTCGAAATTTAGAAAATTTTTCATCAATCGATTCCTTATCTCCCCACGAGTTCATACATATCAAAAGTTCTCAAATCCGACCCCAAATGGTCCTTCAAATCCACAATTAAAGGCCTAAGTTTCCAAGCCCTAGTTTCTCCAATTTTAACCTTTGATTTCCATAATTTCTAGCTCTAATCCATGAAATAATAGCATAGAAACGAGTTTTAGGTTCAAATTCCTTACCTCAATGAAGCTCTCTTGAAATCCCTCTTTCAAATCGCCCAAAAAGCACTCAAGCCGATGTCAAAAATGGTGAAATAGCTCAAATTCGCAAAATGAAATAACTTATATGTTCTGCCCAGACCTTTTCACATCTGCGGCACAATACCCGCTTCTGCGGTACCGCATTTGCGGTTAAATCCTCTACTTATGCGAAAATCACTTATCCAACCTAAATCGCATCTGCGACATCACAGATGCGGTCACCTTACCGCTTCTGTGATCTCTACTCACCTGACCCTTTTTTACTTCTGCGATGGATCTCCCGCCCGTGCGGTGCCGCACCTGCGGTCCCCAATCCACAGGTGCGAAAATATCAGAAGCAGTAACTCAGCAGCCGCAACAACAATCCAAACTTCCCGTCAACCATCTGAAACCACCCCGAGGCCACCGGGACCTCAACCAAAAGCACAAACATATCCTAGTACCTTATTCAAACTTGTTCCAATCATCAAAACACCTCAAACAACATCAAATCACCCAAAACACATCGAATTCAAGCCAATCTTTCTAAAATCTTCCGAATTTCGCTTTTGATAAAAAACCCAACCAACCGGAAATCGCCAAAATATCAACTTCGCCAATTCAAGCCTATATCTACTTCGAACCTTCATAACTCATTCCGATCGCAGTCCTAAGTCCCAAATCACCTCCAGAAGCTAACTAAACCACCGAAACTCACATCTGAACCCTCTAACACAGAAGTCAACGTCCGGTTGACTTTTCCAACTTAAGCTTCCTCAAAAGAGACCAAGTGTCTCAAACCTTACCAAAATCATTCTGGATTCGATACGACCAACCCGACAGCATATAACACGGATAACAAAGCATAAAGAAGAATAAATGAGGAAAACGGAATAGTATCTCATGAGACGACTAGCTGGGTCGTCACAAAAAAAACCACGTTAATCTATAATGTTTTGTAATGAAAGTAGTTGATAAGGATACAAATAATTTTAAGTTATTATGATGACCCAAAGGGTCATCACTTGTTTTAAAAGTGAATTCTGCATTATGAGGCCTTAAAAACCTCTTTTGGCATCACATCAATTTGCATGCACAGTCCGGGAGCGTAGCCGGAAAGCCATTTTGTGAAAATCTGTGAAAAATGATGAATTTTGCATTTAAAATGAGTTTAAGTTGACTTCAGTCAACATTTTAGGTAAACAGACCCGGACCCGTGATTGAACGGTCCCGAAGGGTCCGTAGGAAAATATAGGACTTGGGCATATGCCTGGAATAGAATTCCCAGGTCCCAATCCTGAGAAATGAATTTTTAAAGGAAATTATTTTCCGAAATTGTTTATGAGTTTTGGAAATGAATTGTGATTAAAACTTGATGGTATCAGGCCCGTATATTTGTTCCGGCGCCCGGTACAGGTTTTATATGTGATTTAAGGTAAGTCTGTGAAATTTGGTTAGAAACGGACTTGAAACAACATGAATTTGTTCGTTTTTTTAGAAAATTGGAAATTTGAAGTTCTTAAGAAAATTTCATGATTTTGATACTAAATTCATAGTTGTTGATGTTATTTTAGTGATTTGAATGTGCGAGCGAGTCCGTATGATGTTTTTAGGTTGGTGTGCATGTTTGGTTTGGATCCCCGAGGGCTCGGGTGAGTTTTGGATGGGCCACGGGTTGAATTTTTGGACTTAAGGAATTGCAGGCTTCAGCTATTTCTGTGCAGGCCTGCAGGCTTCGCATTTGCGAGCCAGGCTTCGCAAATGCGATATCGCAAATGCGAGGGGTATGCCGCAATTGCGAAAGTAGCCCAGGCCAGCATATCCTGCAATTGTGAGGATTTTGACCGCAATTGTGATCCCCCAGCTTGTGGCCAGTCATCGCAAATGCGACATGTGGATCGTAATTCCCAGCTTGCAAATGCGAGCCCTTTTTTGCAAATGTGAACATAGCAGAGGTCGGGGTTCGCAATTGCGAACCCTTGTCACAATTCCCCTATCTGCAACCTGTAATTTTTATACTTAGTTGAAAATCTCCCATTTTTCACACTCTTTCAAAACCACAACACTCTTAGGCGATTTTTCAAATACAACTCTTCTTCCAAATCGATTGTAAGTCAATTTTAACTCGTTTTCTTCAATCATTAACATCTTTTCACATGATTTCAACTTAAAATCAATGATTTTCATGGGGGGAAATTGGGTGTTTTGGTTTGAACCTAGGTGTTTCAAAAATTAGGGATTTGGACCTCGATTTGAGGTCTGATTTCAAAACAAATTATATATTTGGGTTCGTCGGGGAATGAGTAGTCGGATTTTGGTTCGAACCTTGGGTTTTGACAATGTGGGTCTGGGGGCAATTTTTGACTTTTTGAGTAAAACTTTAGAGAACTCATTTTCATGCATTAGAATTGATTCATTTAGCATTTATTGATGTAGTTAAGTAACTTATGGCTAGGTACAAGTGAATTGGTGGTGGAATCACAAGGTAAAACGATAGTAGAGACTTGAATTGTGTTCGTGGTATCGAGGTAAGTGTTTGGTCTAACCATAGCTTGAGGGATTAGGAATTGTGTCCTATGTGCTACATGTTATTTTTTGAGTACGACATATATGCATGGTGACGAGTATCTATATGTTGGTGTCAAGCATGACCGTGAGTCTTAAATTTGAAATTGTTGTGTTCTTGATAAGTCTTACTAATGCCTAAGTTGTTGATTTTTTGTGTTGAGCAAGAATTATGATTATCCTCGTGGGAAGTACTTATGATTGAGTATTGGTGCTAATTAAGGTAGTTAGATGTTTGAACAAGTTTGGTTATAGCTGATTTCCCTCTACCGGGATGTAGTTGCTTATACTGTCGATTCTATTGCGGGGATAATGTGGTTTCTATATTGATCCCTTGCCAGGACTCTTGTTGTGATTAGTGTTGAACTGTATATTTGGATTAGGTTGCACGCTGTAACAGTATTATATTTGTATCGGGTTTCACGCTACAACAATATTATGTTTGGATCGGGTTGCACGCTGCAACAGTATTATATTTGGATCGGGTTGCACACCACAACAATATTATATTTGGATCGGGTTGCACGCCGCAACAATATTATACTTGGATCGGGTTGCATGCCTCAACAGAGCTAGTATGTTTTGGGATCGGGTTGCACGCCACAACAATTGATAATATGAAGTGTTTTTAGATTGGATATGAGTCCTTATTATTTTGCTGTAAATTCTAAATTGTTCTTATGCTTTCCTCTTAATTTACTATTGGTACTGATATTTCCCCACAGCATATGCCCCCTCCCATCTCTACTTGTTTATTCCTGTTTTATTTTACGTTGCATGTTTGGAACGGGTTGCATGTCACTACTTCGCCGGGGTTAGGCCAAACACTTACCATCATATGGGGTCGGTTGTGCTGATGCTACACTCTGCACTATATGTAGATCTCGGAGCAGCTTTTGGACAGTAGCATTTGGGGTGGCTGCCTTCAGTCCAGCTAGAGATCCCGAGGTAGCCCTGCAGGCTTCCGCCGGCCCAGCGTTCTCTTCTATCCTATTATGTATTCTATTTTCATTTGTTTCCGAAATAGATTGTACTTTCTTTCCAGACATTTGTTGTAGTATTCATAGACAGTCTGTGATATTGTGACACTGGATTCTGGGTAGAGATGTATGTTGATGTAGTCGTATTGGTTATGGTTACTTATATCATATTAAGTCTTCCGCTTGTTTTACTTAAGGTTAATGTTTTACTGTTGATCACATGTTAGTTTAAGTTGTTAAAACACACTAATAAATAAGTTAGAAATTCTACAATATGTAGCTTGCCTAGCTTCTACAAGTAGGATCCATCACGACTCCCGAGGGTGGGAAATCTGAGTCGTGACAAGTTGGTATCAGAGCTCTAGGTTACATAGGTCTCACAATTCACGGACAAGCTTAGTATAGTCTAAGGGATCGGTATGGAGACGTCTGTATTTATCTCCTAGAGACTACAGAGTTAGGAAAAACTTCACATTTATTCTTTCTTGTAATGCGGTATGGTTTCTCAATGCTAATTAAATTTCTACTCTATTTTTTCGCAGATGGAGAGAATACACGCTTCCTCATCCACCGATCAGCAGCCCGAGCTCCCAGCAGCAGCTCCCACGAGGGGCATAAGGCGAGGCCAATGCTGTGCTAGAGGCCGAGGTAGGGGCAGAGCTTAGCCCAGAGCAGCAGCACCAGCGGCGGAGCCTCAGGTTGGCTTTGATGATGAGGTTCCGGCCCAGACAGTTCCGGTTGACCTAGCTCAGGTCCTAGAGGGGTTTATTGCTACCCTAGTACTCCAGGACGCTCTACTCCGTTTAGTGGGCCTTATGGATAGTGTCACCGGGCAGGCTAGCTTCCTGTAGCACCAGCCATCTCTCAGGCTAGAGGAGGAGCCCAAACTCCTGCTACTCGCACTCCGGAGCAGATGGCTCCCCAGTTTCAGACTCCAGCAACTCAGCCAATTGGAGCAGTTCAGCCGGGTGTGGTAGCTCAGACCGGTGGGGGAGCATCTATGTCTACCGATGCTTTCTGGAGATTGGACAGGTTCACCAAGCTCTTCCCTACTACTTTCAGCAGTGCATCTTCTGAGGATCCCCATGATTTTCTAGACAGCTGTCATGAGGTTTCAAGAACATGGGGATAGTGGAGACCAATGAGGTAGATTTTGCTACTTTTCACTTATCTGGACCCGCCAAGACTTAGTGGAGAGATTACTGATTGACTAGACCAGCTGGATCACCAGCTTTGACTTGGGAGTGGTTTACTCAGCTATTTCTAGAGATGTTTCTCCCTATTACTCAAAGAGAGGCCTATCGGAGGCAGTTTGAGCGTCTTCAGCAAGGTTCTATGACTGTTACTCAATATGAGACCAGATTCATTGACTTGGCTCGTCATGCTCTTATCATACTTCCCACAGAGAGAGAGAGAGAGAGAGAGAGAGAGAGATAGGGTGAGGAAGTTCATTGAGGGACTTATCCAGCCTATTCGGCTTCAGATGGCCAAGGAGATAGGGAGTGAGATTTCTTTCCAGGAGGCAGCCAATATGGCCAGGAGAGTTGAGATGGTTCTATCGCAGGGAGGTGGTTAGGGGTCTGACAAGAGGTCTCATCATTCAGGCTGATTTAGTGGTACCTCGTTTGGAGGCAGAGATTCGTATGGTAGAGGCCATCCTCCTAGGCTTTTTCAGTCAGCCCTTCAGGTTTCTCACGGTGCTTCAAATGGTCGTGGTTCTCACATGCAGTATTCTGATCAGCAGCCCTACAGTGCACCACCAGCTCCTATCAGTGCACCACTGCTCCAGCGTTTTCGGGATGGTCATTTAGGTCGCTAGGGTCAGTCTTAGTTTCCTCAGCCGCAACATTCAGGTGGTGTCGATGCCCCCTTTTTCTAGTGGGTCGAAATTAGGTATACGACATTGGGAAGACAACTCTATTCCCTTTCGAGAATTGGGTTTTGGAATTTTGAAGAGTTGCCACCTAATGATTATAGTGCATTAGGACACTTTAAGAAAGGTTTGAGTTGGAAAACCAGAGTTCGGGTAAGGGCTAGAAATTATCTCAAGGGGAAGGTGTTAGGCACCCCTCAAGATCCACTAGTGTGGTCCCGACCATGTTACAATTGTGACTTTACAAGTAAACAATCAAGTCTCAAATAAGGACTCGCATATAACATTGCAATTAGGTTGAAAACTTTTGAAGGTAAGTAGAGAGGGCAGAAATTTATGAAAAAAGATTTGAATAGTTTTACAAGAAGAGATGAAAGCAAATAAAGGGAGAGGGTCCTAGGTTTATGGTTAATATGGATCACTTCAATACAATATCCAACAATCACTCCTCAGAAGAGGGGTCGCACGTGATATTAGCGCACCGGTCATCATATCCATATTCTACCCTTCCCACCCGTTAGGTATTAAAGCGCAGAATGGTATCGTTGCTTATTACATGATATTACCCGTCCCAATCCTATCAGTCCCGGAGGCATATGGGACTACTAATCCTAAAAGGGAGGGAGTTGGGGCTTTTATGGTTTTAAAAGGATAAAATTCTAGGGCGACAAACAAAACACATAAAGCAGATATGGGAAAACACATAGTTAAAAGGCTCAAACAGGCCTCCTCACTTAAAGACAGATTGTTTTAGCGTGTCTTGCATGTACTGATTAGGTCTGAATTAAACTTAGAAAAAATGCGTGAGGCAGACTGATTTATTACATATTTCATATAGGAAATTCGAATCAGACCTGCCTGCTGGTTGGAATTTAACGAAGTCTAATTCAACTAACTAGTTCACCTTATGGCTTGCCTAGGTGAAACCTATAGGCATGATATCTGATAATGCAGGAGAGAAATATACTAATTTTACCGAAGAAGACTTATTAATTGTAGGAACATAAGTTCTGCAGATGTTCAAGCATTGCTGTTACTGATTTTAGACTTATAAGCGAGTTGAACAATTCTGATTTAGTTGATAGCTCCTATAGACATGCTTTCTAGTCGTTACTGATTTTAAACGTTTATAGAAGTGCAGAAGTCCTATAGGCATGGTATCTAAAATACTGATTGTTATTTAAACCTATATACACGTTTGCCTAATGATAGATGCATATGCAGAATTCAGGAAGCTCTATAGATATGTCCTCTATATGATAGGCAGAAATGGAGAAACCTATAAGCATGGTCTCTATATGAGATGCAGAAGGTATAGACATGATATCTATGTATGAAATGCAGAAGCTATAGACATGGTATCTATGTATGAAATGCAGAAACTATAGATATGGTATATATGTATGAAATGCAGAAGCTATAGACATGGTATCTATGTATGAAAAAGTGAAGAAGCCTATAGACATGGTTTCTACACATGAGATGCAGAAGTGCAGAACCTAAAACAGGATTTCTAAGATTCCGAAATGCAGAACTTGCCATGATTTGCAGAAATAAAGACCTAATGAGCATGATATCTACCCTTATGCATACATGAGTGACCCTCCCCTTTTCACTAAAACCCCATAAGTTATTACAAATTATTACAACCTAGAATGAATAAGAAAAAGTAAAATAAAATTACATCAGAAAGCTAAAAATCCCAACCAAGGAGAGTCTGATTCAAACTTCTGTCTGAAGCATGAAGTAAACCAACTCCAAAGATCAGATTCCAAAGCCTTTCTCTTATTTGGGATGTGTCAAAGTTCCCAAGAGCATCAAAGTGACTCAGGGAAGTGCTTACACCCCAAATATATTGCAGAATTAGGTTATAGTGCAGTGTGTAAGGGTCAGCCCTCAAATGTCCAAGTTAAGAGGGAACTCAAGGTCCCAAAGCAAGGCTCATAGGAGGGGGGCAGAACTTAGAGTCTAAGAGTAAGTGTAAGTGTATAGATGGGAATTAGGGAAGGTCATGGCAGGCTGGTGGTCATGCCCAACAATTAGGAGTGCTGGCACACCCCTGACCAGCCTGTTAGCCAAATCATAGGAGTTAGGATCCATTGTGGATCAGGTTCTGACTTGGGCAGCAATTTGAATACTGCCAGCCATGAGCCTTAACTCAAACACATATAAGGGAATAGGGGGTAGGGATTCATAATAGAAACAGATGCAAGGAAAGAACATACATAGTTAAAATTAATCACTGAACATGAACATCAAAGGAAAGAAAAAATTAAATCAGAACATACCAGTTTTAGGGAAACAAGAAAGAAAAGAAGTAGTCTTGTAAAGCCAAATTGCAAGCAAATAGTCAGAAAATCTTAGAAGAGAGCTGTGAGATTATGTGTGTAAAGTGCTGAATTGAGAGTGTGTGTGTAAGAGTATAGAATTCGAAGTGTGTTCAAGTGCAGAAGGGTAGTCCCCTTTTATAGTACATAAAACAAGTAAGAAAAGGTAAGGAAATAGTTTGCAACCGATCATATAAAGTCTCCCTTTGGTTAAGGGATTCTGATTTCAAACGGGCAACATAATTAAGGAAATGGGTCAATCAAACATTTTTCCAAAGTAGTACAAAAGGGGTAAATACATAAAGGCTATTTAAGGACAGGGTCTTGACAGTACATGGTTGTAACATTTAAGGAAAGAAAATCAATTAACAGCCAAGAAATCAGAAGTCGAAGATTTTGTATGAATGAACCAAGTCAGAAAGAGGGGAAAGATTTTAACTTAAGGAAAATCAGCAAACAATCAATTAAACCTTTTTAACAGGGATTCTGAATCAATCACTAGCTTGAAAACCCTTTTGAAGAAATATTCATCACATATGAAAGCATACAAACACGGGAAAGAAAAATTGTCATGCTCTTGTGAAATCAGTAGAAAGAATCTAGTGTAGAAGAATTTAAAAGTTCAGAATTGTATGAAAACAAAGGGGTCCCAACTCAATTCAAAGACTCAAAAATTAGTCTGAAAGAGTCAAGGGTTCTCAAATAGAACCCTAGTTCAATCACACGATCAAACCTCGGCAGAACCCCCAAATTCTAGGGTTTCCACCTCGAGTCAAATACATAGATGAGGAGGCAAGTAGTCGAAGCAGGCTCAGAGATTCTTTCAGAAACTCATGAGAAAACAAGTAAAAAATAGTAGAAAATTCAAAGCAAACAGAGTGAAGAAACTAATTCGAAGTATAATGAGAGTAGAAGAAACAGTAGAGGAAAACATGCTTAAGTAGGTCATTTTAGAAGAAACTTTAAACAAGGTAAAGTAGAAGAGAAAACAGTAAGCACTTAAGAACATGGTAGAAGGGTACAGTAGGCGAAGCACATTAGAATATAGCAGAACATATCGAAAAATCATGTGAGACCATAGCATAGAAAACACAGTAGAAGAAAGGACGGAAAACATAAGAACACAGTAGGAAAACATGCGTGATAAAAAGGGAAACATAAGAACATAGTAGAAGAACATGCGTAGTAAAAAGAAAACCTAAGAACATAGTAGAGACAACTACACACAAAGAAAAGGAAAAGAAAAGTCAGAGAAACATCATTTTCAGAAAACCCTAAATCGAAAAGAAGTGATTTTGAAAGTAACTTTTGAAAGAAAAGTTGGGGAAATCTTTTGAAAACTCTAGTAGAGCATGGATACACAATAGATCTAAGAAAAATCAGAGAAAACCTCGAATAGTTAGGGTTTCCGAAGAACCCTAGAATGAGAAAGGCTTTGAAAAGGTCCGATTGGAGTCAAAGAAGATCAGAATCAGGCTCAGAAGACCAGGCGCCACCGGAGCAAGGTCGGAGAGGCCCCAAAACTATGAATCTGAGAAGATCTAAACAGACACCATTGAGGTTAGACCTCAAAAGTTCGAACCCCAAACGTTTAAGAGTGGAGGGAGGTGAGTACAGGCCATCCATGGCCTGAGAAGCCATGGGTTCCGGTGAGACTGCGGTTGAAGGGGGGTGAGAGAGGCTAGGGTTTTAGGAACCTTCGCGAGAGTTTGAGAGAGGGAGAGTATTCAAAGGTGGCTGAGAGATGGAAATGAGGGGATTAGGGTAGGGTTAGTGAATTAAAAAAGGTAAGGGGAGATCGTTTAGATCAACGGCCTGGATTGAAAGAAAGGGTCAGGCGGGTTAATTGGTTGGGTCGGGGGTCGGTTTAGGTTAGAATTGGGCTGGTCCAATTAGGTTTCAAAATTAGTTCAATTAGGGGGGATCAATTTGGCTATGATTGAAATAAAAATGGGCCAGATTTTAAATAGCCAGTTTTTCCCTTTTTATTTTATAAAAATAGTAAATGATTTTGAAAATAAATTAAAAGTACTGAATCAGTAAATAATATATAAATATTAATTTAAAAATATCATACCCAATTTTATAATTGTAAAATACTATTAAATCTTAAAATAGGCTAGTATTGCAATTATATGCAATTTTAGCTTTAAAAATACTAAATAAATTTTTAAAAAATATATAAAAATTACCTTAACTATATTTTGGTATAAATATGGGAATAAAATAAATTATCCACCAAAATTGATGATTTTGGGAATAATTATAGATTTTGTATTGCTAAAAATGGATAGTAAATTGATTTTCAAAATCTTAAAAATTAGGGGAAAATACCAAAACTCTTGGGCATGCTTATATATGCATACATATGCAATTTGGAAAGTATTTTGAGTATAAAAATACATAGGAAAAAATTGGGTATCAACAGGTGGATGTTTTGAGTGTGGTGAGTATGGTCACATCTGGAGGGCTTGTTCGAGATTGGTGGGTACTCAGTCGTAGCAGCAGGGTCCCCATGCTATGGTTATGGCACCAGGTGTTTTACCGCCCTCTCTGCCAGCTAGAGGTGGGGGTAGATGTGATAGAAGTGGAGGTAGAGGTGTTAGAGGTAGAGCTCAGACCGCTAGAGGTGGAGGCTAGCCAGCTGCAGGCCATCCCAGAGATGTAGTCCAGGGTGGTGGGGCCCAGGTCCGATGTTATGCTCTTCCAGCCAGGCCTAAGGCTGAGGCTTCCAATGCAGTTATCACAGGTACTGTTCTGATTTGTGTCAGAGATGCTTCAATTTTATTTGATCCAGGGTCTACATACTCCTATGTGTCATCCTATTTTGCACCATATCTGGTCATGCCTAGTGATGCCTTAAGTGTCCCTGTATATGTATCTACACCGGTGGGTGATTCTATTATGGTAGATCGAGTCCATCATTCTTGTATAGTTGTGATTGGGGGTCTTGAGACCCATGTAGATTTGTTACTTTTGGACATGGTTGATTTTGATGTCATATTGGGGATGGATTGGTTATCACCTTACCATGCTATCTTGGACTATCATTCCAAGACTGTGACCTTAGCATTGCCAGGTTTACCTCGTTTAGAGTGGAGGGGGACTCTTGGTCATTCTACCTGTAGTGTTATCTCTTATGTGAAGGCTCGGCGTATGGTCAAGAAGGGGTGTTTGGCCTATTTGGCATATGTTGGTGATTCTAGTGCCAAGGTTCCTTCTATTGATTTTGTGACTATTGTTCGTGAGTTCCCTAAGTTATTCCCTTCAGACCTGTCGGGGACGCCACCCGACAGGGATATTGACTTCTGCATTGATTTGGCTCCAAGCACCCAGCCCATTTCTATTCTGCCATATCGTATGGCCCCACCCGAGTTGAAAGAGTTGAAGGGGCAGTTGCAAGACTTGATTGAAAAGGGTTTCATTAGACCTAGTGTTTCGCGTTGGTGTGCGCTGGTGTTGTTTGTTAAGAAGAAGGATGGATCAATGAGAATGTGTATTGATTACCGGTAGTTGAACAAGGTTACAATCAAGAATAAGTACCCATTACCGAGGATTGATAATTTTTTGATCAGCTTCAGGGTGCCAAGGTATTTTCAAAGATTGACTTGAGATCTGGCTACCATTAGTTGAGGATTAAGGCATCCGATGTCCTTAAGACAGCTTTTCGCACTCGGTATAGGCATTATGAGTTCTTGGTGATGTCATTCGGGTTGACAAATGCCCCAGCAGGTTTTATGGATTAGATGAATCGAGTGTTTAGGCCTTACTTGGATTCGTTCGTGATAGTCTTCATTGATGATATTTTGATCTATTCCCGCAGCCGGGAAGAGCACTATTAACATCTTAGAGTGGCTCTTTAGACATCGAGGGATAGTCAGTTGTATGCTAAGTTTTCAAAGTGTGAGTTCTGGTTGAGCTCAGTTGCATTTCTAGGTCATGTCGTATCAGTAGAGGGTATTCAAGTTGATCCGAAGAAGATTGAGGTAGTTAAGAACTGGCCTAGACCAGCATCATCTACAGAGATCCGGAGTTTCTTGGGATTGGCAGGCTATTATCACCGATTTTTGGAGGTGTTTTCGTCCATTTCAGACCCACTGACCAGGTTGACCTAGAAGGGTGCCCAGTTCAGGTGGTCGGACGAGTGTGAGGTGAGCTTTCAGAAGCTCAAGACAGCTTTGACTACGACACCGGTATTGGTTTTGCCCACAGGTTCAGGGCCATATACAGTTTATTATGATACATCTCGTATTGGGCTTGGTGCGGTGTTGATGCAAGATAGCAAGGTCATTGGTTATGCTTCGCGGCAGTTGAAGATTTATGAGAAGAACTATCCGGTTCATGATTTGGATTTGGCCGCCATTGTTCACGCGTTGAAAATTTGGAAGCATTTTCTGTATGGTGTAGCATGTGAGGTTTTCACGAATCACAAGAGTCTGCAGTATTTATTCAAGAAGAAGGAGATAAATTTGAGGCAGAGAATGTGGTTGGAGCTATTAAAGGACTATGATGTCACCATCTTATATCATCCGGGAAAGGCAAATGTAGTGGCCGATGCTTTGAGTAGAAAGTCAGCCAGTATGGACAGTCTTGCTTATATTCCTGTCGATGAGAGACTGCTTGCTTTGGATGTTCAGGCTTTGGCCAATCAGTTCGTGAGGTTGGATATTTCTGAGCCCGGTCGTGTGTTAGCTTGCACGGTCACTCGTTCTTCATTATTGGAGCGCATCCGTGATCGGCAGTATGATGATCCCCATTTATGTGTCCTTAGAGACACAGTGCAGCACAGAGGTGCCAAGCAGGTTACCTTAGGTGATGATGGAGTTTTGAGATTACATGGTCAAATTTGTGTGCGTAATATGGATGGACTCCGAGAGTTGATTTTAATGGAGGCCTATAGATCCCGATTCTCTATTCATCCGGACGCTCTGAAGATGTATCAGGATTTGCGGCAGCATTATTGGTGGCGGAGGATGAAGAAAGATATCGTTGTATATGTGGCTCGGTGTTTGAATTGCCAGCAGGTTAAGTATGAGCATCAGAAGCTTGGTGGTTTGTTCCAGAAGATTGAGATTCCTGAGTGGAAGTGGGAGCGGATCACTATGGACTTTGTTATTGGACTCCCACAGACTCAGAGGAAGTTCGATGCAGTGTGGGTTACTGTTGATAGGCGGAACAAGTCAGTGCATTTCATTCTTATGGCAGTCTCCTATTCTTCCGAGAGGTTTGCTGAAATCTATATCAAGGAGATTGTTTGTATTCATGGTGTGCCTGTGTCTATTATTTCGGACCTAGGTACGCAGTTTACCTCACATTTTTAGAGAGCAGTTCAGCGAGAGTTGGGTACACGGGTTGAGTTGAGCACAACATTTCATCCTCAGAGGGACCGGCAGTCCGAGCAGACTATTTAGATTTTGGAGGATATGCTCCGAGCTTGTGTCATCGATATTGGAGGCTCGTGGGATCAGTTTTTGCCTTTAACGGTGTTTGCCTATTACAACAGCTACCATTCGAGTATCCAGATGGCTCCTTATAAGGCTTTGTATGGTAGGCAGTGTCGGTCGCCGGTTGGATGGTTTGAGCTGGGAGAGGCTCGGTTGTTAGGTACGGATCTGGTTCAGGATGCCTTGGACAAGGTTAGAGTTATTCAAGATAGGCTTCGTACAGCTCAGTCTAGGCAAAAGAGTTATGCCGACCGCAAGGTTCGTGATTTGGCATTCATGGTCGGTGAGCGGGTATTGCTTCGTGTGTCGCCTATGAAGGGCGTGATGAGATTTGGGAAGAAGGGCAAGCTTAGCCCTATGTTTATTGGCCCATTTGAGATTCTTGATCTAGTGGGAGAGGTGGCTTACAGACTTGCGTTGCCACCGAGCTTATCAGCTGTGCATCCAGTGTTTTATGTGCCCATGCTTTGGAAATATCACGGCGATCCATCCCACGTGTTAGATTTCAGCACTATCCAGTTGGACAATGACTTGTCTTACGAGTAGGAGCCGGTAGCTATTCTAGACCGGCAGGTTTGTCAGTTGAGATCGAAGAGTTTTCCTTTTGTTCATGTTCAGTGGAGAGGTCAGCCCGCTATGGCATCGACCTGGGAGTCTGAGTCCGATGTGCGGAGCCGTTATCCTTATCTTTTCCCCGACTCAAGTACTTCCTTCTTCTGTCCGTTCGAGGACGAATGGTTGTTTTAGAGGTGGAGGATGTGATGACGTCATCACTTGTTTTAAACGTGACTTCTGCGTTCTGAAACCTTAAAAACCTCTTTCGGCATCACCTTGATTTGCGTGCGCAGTCCGGGCGCCTATTCGGAAAGCCATTTTGTGAAAATCTGTGAAAAATGATGAATTTTGCATTTAAAATGAGTTTAAGTTGACTTCAGTCAATATTTTGGGTAAACGGACCCGGACCCATGATTGGACGGTCACGGAGGGTCCATAGGAAAATATAGGACTTGGGCGTATGCCCGGAATTAAATTCCGAGGTCCCAAGTCTGAGAAATGAATTTTTAAAGGAAATTATTTTCTGAAATTGTTTATGAGTTTTGGAAATGAATTGTGATTAAAACTTGATGGTATCGGGCCCGTATTTTGGTTCCGACGCCTGGTACAGGTCTTATATGTAATTTAAGGTAAGTTTGTGAAATTTGGTAAGAAACAGACTTGAAACGACGTGAATCGGATCGTTTTTTTGAAAATTGGAAATTTGAAGTTCTTAAAAAAATTTCATGATTTTGATACTAAATTCATAGTTGTTGATGTTATTTTAGTGATTTGAATGTGCGAGCGAGTCCGTATGATGTTTTTAGGTTGGTGTGCATGTTTGGTTTGGAGCCCCGGGCACTCGGGTGAGTTTTGGATAGGCCATGGGGTGAATTTTTGGACTTAAAGAATTGCAGTCTTCAGCTATTTCTGTGCAAGCCTGTAGCCTGGGTCGCAAATGTGATATCGCAAATGCGAGGGGTATGTCGCAATTGCGAAAGTAGCCCAGGCCAGCCTATCCCGCAATTGCGAGGATTTTGATCGCAAATGTGATCCCCCAGCTTGTGGTCAGTCGTCGCAAATGCGACATGTGGATCGCAATTCCGAGCTCCCAAATGTGAGCCCTTTTCGCAAATGCGAGCATAGCTAAGGTTGGGGTTCGCAATTGCGAACCATGGTCGCAATTCCCCTATCTGCAACCTGCAATTTTTATACTTAGCCGAAAAACTCCCATTTTTCACACTCTTTCAAACCAAAACACTCTTGGGCGATTTTTCAAAGACAACTCTTCTTCCAAATCGATTGTAAGTCAATTTTAACTCGTTTTCTTCAATCATTAACATCTTTTCACTGATTTCAACTCAAAATCAATGATTTTCATGGGAAAAATTGGGTGTTTTGGATAGAACCTAGGTTTTTCAAAAATTGGGGATTTACACCTCGATTTGAGGTCTGATTTCAAAACAAATTATATATTTGGGTTCGTGAGGGAATGGGTAGTCGGGTTTTGGTTCGAACCTCGAGTTTTGACAATGTGGGTCTGGGGGCAATTTTTGACTTTTTGGGGTAAAACTTTAGAAAACTCATTTTCATGCATTAGAATTGATTCATTTAGCGTTTATTGATGTAATTAAGTAACTTGTGGCTAGATATGAGCGAATTGGTGGTGGAATCACGAGGTAAAGCGATAGTAGAGGCTTGAATTGTGTTTGTGGCATCGAGGTAAGTGTTTGGTCTAACCCTAGCTTGAGGGATTAGGAGTATCTATACGTTGGTGTCAAGCATGACCGTGAGTCTTGTATTGTAATTGTTATGACTTCGTTGTAAATTATTGCACTTCTCATGTTATTGAAATATTATTGTTCCCTTGCCGGGATGTTGTTATATTGCTCTTGTTCCCTTATCGGGATGTTGTTATATTGCTCTTGTTCCCTTGCCGGGATTCTTGTGATTGTTGTTGATTTGTAACTGGGATCGGGTAGCACGCCTGCCACAAGATAAATCAAATGGGAGCGGGTGGAATGGGGAAGAAGACGAGAGGAGTTTAGAGAGAGGAATTCTGAGAGAAGTGAAGAACTTCCATTATCTTCTTCTGAAAATGAAATGTATATGTACAAAAGCTATTTATACACTAACACCTACAGTAGAGTTAACCGCCTTTCTACAGTGTTTTTAACCTAACTAACTAACTGATTATACAAATAATATAGCTTAATATAACAATATTCTATAGCCACAACTTGCACTAGCACACCACTCTTCTACAAATATTGGATGGGAAGAAATTAAAATCAATCAAGATATACAAAAAAGGGTGAACTTCAAAAGGATAATATTGATGAAATTTTAATATTGTCAAAAATCATATAAAAATGCAACTAAAGCGATATAGAAAATCTATATATGGAAGGATTGATTCATGATTTCACTCAACATATAACTACGATACAGATCTAGACAAATAAAGTAAAATCAAGATCCTTTCGCGTGAGAATTAAATGGAGATGCATAGTAGGTCTGAAGTAAAGTAAAGAAAAGGAGGGCAGTAGCAGCAAACAAAGCGAGTAGAGACCAGGGACTTGTAAAATAGGTATCTAACAGTTGAGCAATCCAAGTCTGCGACTTTCTGTTACAGTGCTCTCCGATTTGCTCTTTGACATCCTTGTAATTACTTACCACATGTACATAAGTTTTCAATACTCTAAAGACTTGTACCACTTCTTCGTCACTTCCCAGATGGTTGAATATAATCTTGTTTTCTCGTAGCTCTTTCGCATCATTCGGTGAAAGCACAAGTGTTTTCATGAAATATATGTAAGCAGACACAGAGCAATCACAAGGATTACCTGGACAGCTCTCATAAGCTATCATGTTCCGGAAAAATACTCTAGTATACTCAGATACATACCAACATGGAAGTGAGAGTGTCGCATAGTAACAATGAGACGTAAACCTTACAGCCTTAAAAGAACCGAACCCGCTTGGCATAAAACGAACACCCTTTGATTTCAGATCCATTACTGAATGAAACATATCGGATGATTCTGTTACCATCGGGTTGCCTTCTTTCTTGTTACATCGATTGTTGAATTTGGGCAAAACTATTTGTCCCACATCGGTGGGAAGAGAAGGGTTGGGGGGATTTCCCCTATAAAAGAAGGCTTAATGTTTAGGATTTAAACACACCTCTCATTTGCCTTCTCATTTGTTTAAGGCATTTGTATCTTCTCTCTTTAGTATTATTTCACTTGTATTTTTGGAGTGAAATAAAATATTGGTTGTGTCCGAGGAGTAGGCAAAATTAGCTGAACCTCGTAAATTCTGGTGTTCCCTTTATTGTTGCTTTATTGTCTTATTTATTATTTGGTGGCTGTCATAATTTTTGGTATAGTAGTTGTGACTTATTCACACTATATACATTTGGCTTCCGCAACAATTGGTATCAGAGCCAAGGTACTGTCTAAGTATGCTCTGTGGTTGCAGCATAGTCTGATCTTCCACATCAGAAAAGATTTATCTTGGTAACTGAGTCAAGGTTCTGTCTGAGTATGCTCTGTAGTTGCAGCTTAGTCTGATCTTCTACATCAGAAAGGAAATAATCTTGATTTGTGTCGTCAGCTATTAAATAATATTTGTGTCAAATATGGGAGACAATAAACAAGAAGAATCTACATCAAGTGTCAACAATACGTCATCATTGGCATCTTCGCTTATGACAAGAATTGTGTCAAATGCGAAATTTGCGGTAGAAATTTTTGACGGGTCCGGACATTTTGGGATGTGGCAAGGCGAGGTTCTAGATGTCCTTTTTCAACAAGGGCTAGATCTGGCCATTGAAGAAAAGAAACCAGATGTTATTGGAGAAGAAGATTGGAGAATTATCAACCGTGTTGCTTGCGGTACCATTCGATCCTACCTTGCTAGAGAGCAGAAATATCCATACACAAAGGAAACTTCTGCAAGTAAATTATGGAAAGCACTGGAGGATAAATTTTTGAAGAAAAACAGTCAAAATAAATTGTACATGAAGAAGAGACTGTTTCACTTCACCTATGTTCCTGGTACCACGATGAATGAACATATCACCAGTTTCAATAAGTTGGTCACAGATTTGCAAAATATGGATACAACTTATGATGATGGTGACTTGGCCTTAATGTTGTTGGCGTCACTTCCTGATGAGTACGAGCACCTTGAAACTACTCTACTCCATGGAAATGACGAAATTTCTCTCAGAGAAGTTTGTTCAGCTTTGTACAGCTATGAACAAAGAAAGCGAGAAAAACAGAAGGGCGGAGAAGGAGAAGCACTGTTTGTGAGGGGTCGTCCTCAAAATCAAACGAGGACAAAGAAGGGAAGATCCAAGTCAAGATCCAGACCCAGCAAAGATGAATGTGCCTTTTGTCGAGAAAAAGGGCACTGGAAGAAAGACTGTCCGAAGTTGAAGAATAAGGCCAAACATAACAATGGAAAGGCCATTATGGATTCAAATGTAGCTGATTGTGATGATTCAGACTTCTCATTAGTTACAACAGAGTCATCAACATCATCAGACATATGGTTGATGGACTCGGCTTGTAGCTATCATATGTGTCCCAATAGGGACTGGTTCGTGGAATTTCAAGAAGGAGAATATGGAGTCGTCCACACAGCGGATAACAGCCCTCTTACCTCATATGGCATTGGTTCAATACGATTAAGGAACCATGATGGAATGATCAGAACATTGATAGATGTTCGATATGTACCGGATTTGAAGAAGAATCTCATCTCTGTGGGAGCCCTAGAATCAAAAGGGTTCAAAATCATTGCAGAAAATGGAGTGATGAGAGTATGCTCTGGTGCACTAGTGGTAATGAAGGCTAATCGGAAGAATAATAATATGTACCGCTATCGTGGCAGTACAGTTATTGGGACAGCGACAGTAACATCCAGTGACGACAAAGAGGCAGAAGCAACCAAGCTATGGCACATGCGCTTGGGACATGCTGGAGGAAAATCCTTGAAAACTCTATCAGATCAAGGATTGTTAAAAGGAGTAAAGGCTTGCAACTTGGAGTTTTGTGAGCATTGTGTCAAAGGGAAACAGACAAGGGTTAAATTTGGTACAACGATCCATAATACTAAAGGCATTTTGGATTATGTACACTCTGATGTTTGGGGTCCTTCCAAAACACCTTCATTGGGTGGGAAGCACTATTTTGTAACCTTTGTTGATGATTTTTCTCGAAGAGTGTGGGTGTATACAATGAAAAACAAAGATGAAGTGCTGGGAATTTTTCTCAAATGGAAGACGATGGTGGAGAATCAAACAGGCAGGAGGATCAAGTGTATTCGCACAGACAATGGAGGTGAATACAAAAATGATCATTTCAATAAGGTCTGTGAAAATGATGGCATCGTCCGACACTTCACTGTTAGACATACACCACAACAGAATGGAGTGGCAGAACGTATGAACCGGACCTTGCTGGAGAAGGTACGGTGTATGTTGTCCAATGCTGGCTTGGGCAAAGAATTTTGGGCTGAGGCAATTACATATGCATGCCACCTCATTAATCGTCTACCATCTGCTGCTATTGATGGCAAAACACCATTTGAAAAATGGTACGGAAAACCTGCTGTAGATTATAACTCTTTGCACGTGTTTGGCTCAACTGCATATTATCATGTGACGGAGTCAAAATTGGATCCAAGGGCAAAGAAGGCTATTTTTATGGGAATTACTTCTGGAGTCAAAGGATATCGCTTATGGTGTCCTATGACAAAGAAAGTAATATTCAGCAGAGATGTTACCTTTGATGAATTTGCTATGGTAAATAAGGTAACAGAAGATACCAAACAAAATGAAGGTGCTTCTAAGCAGGTGGAGTTTGAGGGAAAATTTATTTTTCCTACACAAGAAGCAGAGGAGGAAACAAATGAAAATTACCCTCTGGAAGGAGAGCCAGTAGAGGAGATTCCAACTCAGGAATCTCAACAACAACTTGAATCAATAGCAACCAGCAGGCCAAAAAGAACAATAACGAAACCTGTTCGTCTCATAGAGACGGTTGCTTGTGCAACCTCAATTGTAGCTGATGATGTTCCTACTACTTACAAAGACGTTGTCCAAAGTTCAGAAGAAGATAAGTGGAGGATTGCCATGAATGATGAAATACAGTCCCTTCATCAGAATCATACATGGAGATTGGCCAATCTCCCGAAGGGAAAGAAAGCAATTGGGTGCAAATGGGTATTTGCAAAGAAGGAAGGATTTCCTAACCAAGTAGATGTTCGCTACAAAGCAAGATTGGTGGCCAAAGGATATGCTCAAAAGGAGGGAATTGATTACAATGAAGTGTTTTCTCCAGTTGTAAAACATTCCTCCATTAGAATTATGTTGGCTTTGGTAGCACAATTGGATTTGGAACTAGTTCAGATGGATGTAAAAACTGCGTTTTTACATGGAAACTTGGAGGAGGAAATCTACATGACTCAGCCAGAAGGATTCAAAGTTGCTGGAAAAGAAAATATGGTGTGCAAACTTGAAAAATCGTTGTACGGATTGAAACAATCTTCTAGACAATGGTACAAGCGATTTGACGAGTTTATGTTGCGGCAAGGGTACAAGAGAAGCAAATACGATCATTGTGTGTATTTGCACAAGCTTAAAGATGGTTCCTTTGTATATCTTCTCCTATATGTTGATGATATGTTGATAGCTTCCAAGAATTCGGAAGAAATTGATAAGTTGAAGATTCAACTGAAGAAGGAGTTCGAGATGAAGGATTTGGGTGAGGCAAAGAAAATTCTTGGCATGGAGATAATTAGAGATAGACGTTCAAAGAAACTCTGTTTATCTCAAAAGGAATATTTGAAGAGAGTACTTCAACGTTTTGGCATAGATGACAAGACTAAGCCAGTTAGTACTCCACTTGCTTCCCATTTTAAGCTAAGTACTACTATGTCGCCAATGGATGAAGCTGAACGAGAGTATATGTCAAAGGTACCATACGCAAATGTTGTTGGTAGCTTGATGTATGCAATGGTTTGCACAAGGCCTGACATTTCACAAGTTGTTGGAGTTATTAGCAGATATATGCACAATCCAGGGAAGGAGCATTGGCAAGCTGTGAAGTGGATTCTACGGTATATTCATAATACTGTAGATGTCGGGTTAGTTTTTGAGCAGGAAGACAATCAGTCTGTAGTTGGATATTGTGACTCAGATTTTGCGGGTGATATGGACAAACGAAGATCAACTACTGGTTATGTGTTTACTTTTGCAAAGGCACCAGTTAGTTGGAAGTCTACTTTGCAGTCAACAGTTGCTTTGTCTACAACAGAGGCAGAGTACATGGCTATTACAGAGGCTGTGAAAGAGGCAGTTTGGCTTCAAGGATTGCTAAAGGAGCTTGGTGTTGAACAAAAAGGTATCACAATTTTTTGTGATAGTCAAAGTGCTATTCAATTAGCGAAGAACCAAGTTTATCATGCAAGGACGAAGCACATTGATGTTCGGTATCATTTCGTACGAGAAATCATAGAAGAAGGTGGAGTCACAGTGAAGAAAATTCATACTACGGATAATCCTGCTGATATGCTGACAAAGGTGGTGACTGCGGTCAAGTTTCAACATTGTTTGGATTTGATCAACATTGTTGAAAACTGAAGATTGAAGATGAAGACACAATCAAAATTTGTTATTGAGAGAAAATTGAAGATGTGGAATTTTGCCAAGGTGGAGATTTGTTGAATTTGGGCAAAACTATTTGTCCCACATCGGTGGGAAGAGAAGGGTTGGGGGGATTTCCCCCTATAAAAGAAGGCTTAATGTTTAGGATTTAAACACACCTCTCATTTGCCTTCTCATCTGTTTAAGGCATTTGTATCTTCTCTCTTTAGTATTATTTCACTTGTATTTTTGGAGTGAAATAAAATATTGGTTGTGTCCGAGGAGTAGGCAAAATTAGCCGAACCTCGTAAATTCTGGTGTTCCCTTTATTGTTGCTTTATTGTCTTATTTATTATTTGGTGGCTGTCATAATTTTTGGTATAGTAGTTGTGACTTATTCACACTATATACATTTGGCTTCCGCAACAATTGGTATCAGAGCCAAGGTACTGTCTTAGTATGCTCTGTGGTTGCAGCATAGTCTGATCTTCCACATCAGAAAAGATTTATCTTGGTAACTGTGTCAAGATTCTGTCTTAGTATGCTCTGTGGTTGCAGCTTAGTCTGATCTTCCACACCAGAAAGGAAATAATCTTGATTTGTGTCGTCAGCTATTAAATAATATTTGTGTCAAAGATGGGAGACAATAAACAAGAAGAATCTACATCAAGTGTCAACAATACGTCATCATTGACATCTTCGCTTATGACAAGAATTGTGTGAATCCCAAAAGGAACCTGATTTTCAAGCAAAAACATATCACGTCGAACAAGAGAAAGAACTCCATAACCAAGATGCCAAAAAAAAGTGTCACCTTTATAGTAATTATTGTGCGACCTCTGGGTTATGAACTCGATAAAATTTAGAACGAAACATGCATCAAGAAGCATCATTTGAGCAAAAGCATTGTCGTCAATACATGTATCTTCCATGTCGTAGTAACAACTTTTAGCATCTTCGATCTCCTCGAGAATTTTTTTGAGGAAGAAATCTTGGTCTTTACCACTGCCATGAATAAACAATTGTAAAGCCACAGGCTTGGAATCCTCGACAAACTTGAGCTTCGGCTTTCCACGGTGGTAAGGCCCCAACGAAACAACTTTAGGACCATAATCATCGTTGTTCCGATCCTCAAGTCTCATGAATAGTGGAATTTTTGGTATTTGAGGAAATCGTATAGCATCTTGTATGAAGATACTAATGTCATCCATTTCTATTTCAGGTTCTAAGGATACTTTCTTGTTCTACCTTCATGAGTGAATAAGCAATGTTTATTTAATTAGCAATAATAGGAAAAAAAAAAATTAACCACCCCAATCAGTAAAAAGATAAGACCGGTGAAAAGTAATTAGAACAAAGAATCAACTATTTCCTCCCTCCATCAACCTATTTCTTTTTTGGTCCGTTCCAAAAAGAATGACCCCTTTAAAATTTGAAAACAATTTAGCATAAAATTTCAATTCTACCCTTAATGAGAAACTTTCATAATCACACAAATACTGTGAACCCCTTTTTGAGTTGTTTAGGACCACAAATTCCAGAAGTTTTCATTTTCTCTTAAAGTTCGTGTCTAGTCAAACAAGTTCACATATATTGGAACAGATGAGATATTTATATATCAGAAATTCCTTACTCCTCATTTTAAGTGAGCCTTTGACTAGACACAAAATTTAAGAAAATTAAAATTTGTGGTCTTAAATACTCCTACATTATGATATTTCTATTGCTGTAAAGTTATTTCATTGATAGTGAAACAACAAGTATAGATTTAAATTGTTGGAAAGCATTAGAAGAGAGTCTTTTCTTTTTTTGGAATCGACTAAAAAAGTGTCCCATAAAATATAACAAAGGTAACATGGAATTAAATGCTAAGCTGGTTCTACGGAAAATAAATTTAGTACATCTTCTAAATAAACATTAAAAAAAATTATTTTCTCATGAAAAATATTTTTTAAAAAAAATAACCACGCATATACTCCATTCGTTCACTATAACTTCTACACATTAAAGGCAGAACTACGAAATTAGACCGTCTACACATTAAAACTTCTGATTGACCCATTCTGGCTTAATATAATGTCTGAGACTTCTAATTCACTTCAATATAGGAGGTTAGAGTTTAATCCCAAGCATCTCTTCTTTTTTTTTTAATATGAACTGTTCAAAATTCATTAGTTCGACTAATTCAACATCGAATAAGCTCAATAAAAACATAAAATAATCGTCATTCCAATCCGAAATCTTTAATTAAAAATTAATAATCCCTACCATACCCTTGTCCTATCTAAACTAAAGGATTTCGTGAAAATGTAAATTACAGACAATATATATATCATAAAAAGGGAAAACTCACAGACTTAGCCGATCGACGAACACCTTTTGTTGACAGGGACTCAATTAACTTGCTCTACAAATGAATTTATAAGCGACATTCCTAGGACACTCATTCACAGTCTTAAATGATGGAGCAAATGGGACTATGACAAACTACCTACCGATGGACCCATTGACTCATTGACTTAGCCAAAGAAAAGTATTCACTCCATTTCAATTTAATTATGTGACATAATTTTGACTGGCATACGAAGATTTAAAAGATGATGACTTTTAAAACTTATGATCTTAAATATGTTATAACATAAGTGATAATAGGCGAAATCTAGGTGATTTAGTTATTGTTTATGCTTCCGCTTGATTATATTCCGATGTCATATTATGGTCAATTGATGAAAAATAGGCTCTAATTGTGATATGTATACATTGCAGGATGAGGAGCCTAAATAATGCTTTCAAGAGGATATTGGAATGATTTGTGAGCAAGAACAACCCCTAGGAGTCGAGTGTGCGCAAGGACGAGACGGAAAAATGGACGGAATCGAGCTTCAGAAGCGCGCTAAGTAACGCGCTAACTCCAAACTTCACGCAATAGTTCGCGAGCTTTTCTGCCTGGAATCCAAGAGAAACGCGCGAACTCCATACTTAGCGCAGTAGTTCGCGCGTGTCCGATCCGGAGAAACGTTGCTTGGGGGTAAAATTGGAAATCTGGAGGGAAACCCACTTAACCTATATAAAATCAAGCTCGCCCAAGGTTAAAAAAGGAAGGTTTTCATAGTTTAGGGCAAGAAATAGAGAGGCAAGAGGGGGAGGACGTTTTTGATAGTAAAACACAAGCATAGAGCCGCCGTGGAGGCCGGAATTCATCGGGTTTCATCTTTCTTCCTCCAATTTTAGTAATTTTTATGTTTCTTTGTATGAGTTGTTGTTTGGCTACCATGTCTATGTGGAGCTAAACTTCACGTTCTAGGGTTGTGGTTCTTTCATGACTATTGTTATTCGGATATTGAGTTTGATTTCTTAGTTTATAATATTGGTTTATTTATTCAATCATGCACTTAATTATTTGATTGCTTGATCACCAATTGAATACTATCTACGAATCTTGAATTGAACTCGAAAGTGGGAATTCTAGATTGCATATAGGATTGAATAGAGCAAGTTCTTGAACCTGGGCATCGGGGAACGGATTCGCGGTTAGGATAGATATATACCTAATTGCCTTGCTTGGTTGATTTAAAGGAATTATAAATGTGTTCTTGTTGATTCTAACTCCATAGGCATATAGGCGTTAGGTTAGCTTGAATAGGCGAGCAAGAACTCGTCAGATTCTTATGAGCAATATTAACCCTGTCAACCAATAAACTAGGTAAATTAGTTAGTCAATTCAATAGAAGAATACAATAGGATTGTTAGATAGCCCATAACCCTAGATCGTTTTCATTACATTGATATCATAAAAATCTTCTATCCTTTGCCTCAGAGTTCCATTATTTTTTTTTTCAATTAGTTTAGAATCAAATACTTCTAGGTTTAATTCTTGTATAGATAATTATGATAGTCTAATTTAGTTAATAGTTAATCACAAGTCCTCGTGGGATCAACACCCGACTTTTAGTCACTGTTTTACTTGACGACCGTGTATACTTACGTGTGTGTTTGGTCGCAACAAGTTTTTGACGTTGTTGCCGGGGACTTAGAAATTAACTAGTCTTCTAGATGAGACATTGAATTTTTTTTTTATTCATTTTTTTGTTTTAGTTTAGTTAATATTTTTTTATTTATTTTAACATGGAATCTTGGAATGAAAGTTATTCAAATGATGGTTATTCTTATTTTGATGATCCTTGTCCATATTGTGGAGGACCGCACTGGTGAAAAAATTGTCAGAATGTTCCCGGAAACGAGTTGTGCGCACAATCTCAATCCTTTGAGTGGAATATTTGTAATATGTGTGGTGGTCAAGATGGCCACTGGGATGGTTGTCCTAATTCTTTTCATCCTTCTCTGAGCCCTTATTATGATCATTCTAATAATGTTTGTGAGTTTGATAGGGGCAATGAAGTACAAGATATGGAACCTGATGCATATATTAGGGATATTTTAAAGCAAGTAGTAGAGCAACAGGATGAACTCAAAAAAGATATGAAAAGAATGAGGGCAACAATCACAAGAATGAAGGCCAATATAGAAAAATTGAATGAAGATAGTGAGTACCAGCAAGAGGAAAATTTTGAAAAAGAGGAGATTTTGAGTGAAACTTGGCTGGTGGAACAAGCTGAAAGATTGGAGATATATGAGGCTCAACGTGAGAAAATTACAGATGGGATACAAGACCTAATAGAAGGAAGAACTAAAATAGGACAAGAGATCGAAAATTTTGGCACTGCTATTCATGACTTGGGAGCTCAATTGATTGCAATGGTTGATGCGTCTGACGCCCAACAAAATAGTTCTGAGTTGTGTGAAACTGAAAAGGAGCTTATACGCCAATTCGAGGAGCTAAAATTGGAGAGTCAATCATTCGAGCGTACTTTTATTAATGATGTCCATGTTGAGGAAAACACTCTAGAGTCATGTGAGGAAGTAGATAATGTTATATTTGAAGACTCTAGTGTGTGTACATATGGGGATGTAACTAGTGATACAATTCTAGAGTTGGGGCATACTGCTCCTCATTCCATACATTTTTCAACATTGTGTTTGGATGATGACATGAAAATCGAGTCATCTGAGCCTTTAGGGGAGCCAATGTACGGGGACCTGGGTGCTTATATCCTGGAATGTATCATGCTAGAGAGACATAATTACATACCTCATTTGAAAGCCAAAAAGTGTAGAACACGATATTGGTTGCTTGGCCCTGTTAAATTTGTCTCACCACCCCTTGAGCATAGCAAAAAGCTTGAAGCCAAATTGGGGGCTCAATTTATAAGTTCGAGGTGGAGGCAAAAAGTGGTTCACGTCGTGCCGCGATGTTAAATTAGGCGCTTGTTGGGAGGCAACCCAGTTTTACTGCTTTCTTTTATTTTTATTTATTTTTGTTTATTTTAGTTTTCTATCTTTGTAGCATTTTTTGTAGGATTATGAGCATAGAATAAAAGCCACTGAAAGTGTGCAAATGCGAGCCAGCTGGTTGGAACTAGTGTGAGGTACCCGCACAAAGGACCACCCTTGAGAGAAGTCTAAGTACCCCGTGAGCTGCTAGTGCTTCGGCCTTTGGCCTTTCAGGGAGTTTCTTGTCCACCCTTGTTATTTTTGCTTTATTTGTGCATTGGGGACATTGCACTCTTTTAAGTGTGGGGTGGGAGAATTCCTTTGGATACTTAGCTTTTTAGTAGTTTAGCTTCTTATTTCTTTTCTTCGTAGTTGTGTAGTATTTTAGTAGATTAATTTTTTATGTGGAAAACAAGAAAAATCAAAAAAAAAATTGAAAAAGGTAGAAAAATTAGACTTTTCCCGACGATGGATCTCTTAGACAGTTTTCTTGAGCGACTGAGTCGAAAAAAAAACTGAAAAAAAATTGTAGGTTCTTCCTGATGACGGATCTTTTAGACGATTTTCTTGAGGGAAGTGAGTCTAGAGAAAACAACAAAAAGATTTTTTTTTATTTTTTTTCTCTTAGGTAGTGTAGCAATTCCCCCTTGATTTTTCTTTAAGCCGCGGTTCTTTTCCAAGGGTTTAGCTTGAACCGGGCATAGGTAATTTTTATTTTTTTCTTTTTCTTTTTGATTTGTGGATAAGGCTAATGGGCTAGAGCTATAAAATTGAAAGAGAACTCATAGCGTTGACACACCTGAACACAATAGACCCTATGTTGTAACGCTTAGTCCTAATATTGAATCTCACTGAAAGCGCCTTAAATAGTATATTTGTACTGAATTGAATGCTCGTAATGAAGTGTCTTGATGAGCTGATCTGAATGAGTTATATGCCATGTGTGGTGAGTATTTTTGTAGTCCATGTATTGTACTTGTGTCTAGAACTTGCCCGATATGTGAGTTGAAGCGAAATTTGAGGTGATGCTCGGTTTGAAAAATGATGTTAGGCTTTCTTTGACCTTTTTGAGCTTAATTGCTTATCACAAATAAAATTTGTCCCTAGTTAACCCTTTTGAGCCTTTAGACTTTTGTTTGGCACCCGCATTACAAGCCTATACCCTTTTGTTCTTAATTGACATTGTTTTGATCCTTTTACCTCTTAAAGCACTTTAATTATGAGAGGAACGCTAAAAGAAGTAAGAACGAAATAAGTGTGGGGTGGCTTTTGAGTGGAACCAATAAAAGGATGAAAGGTGCACTTATGTTGTAAGCGAATACACCACTAGCAGAAATTGAGTGACAAGAAAAATAAACTGAAAAAAGAAGAAGAGATGATTACATTGTGTCATGCTCTAGCTAGTGAGAATGAATTAATAGAGTGCTTAAATAAGAAGGGCGTATTTGTGGGATGATATTGTGTATGAATGAGAAGTGGGTTGAAGAATTTGCGCTGAAAATTGCTTGTGTGATGTGTTAAAGTGCTTAGGGGTTGAGTCACTATTCCTAAATACATCCTACCCGTCCCTTAGCCTACATTACAACCATGAAAAAGTCCTAATTGATTTTAAACGAGCTAGCCTACCTTAGTAGAGATTTACATTAAGGGCAAGCTTATGGTACTAATTGCATGCATGTGACCTCTATTGTGACAGTGAGTGATTTCCTTGATATATGTGAATATATGAATTAAATGTGGTGGATTGAACTCAGTTTTGTTGATGTAATTGTGAGGGCATATGATTCGTGACGGAAAAGCAAGTCTTGACTTCTGTGCAGAGTATTTTGAGGAAGTGTGAATATTGCATGGCACTTGAGAGTCGACTTTGAGGCTAGGATTGTTCATTGCTAGGCGTAATACATGTACATTGTTCTAGGTGTAATGCGTTAAAGGAAATGGTTGAGCGAAGGATTCTCTAGAGAATATAGTTGATTGCTCGAGGACTAGCAATGAATTAAGTGTGGGGTGTTGATAATAGGCGAAATCTAGGTGATTTAGCTATTGTTTATGCTTCCGCTTGATTATATTCCGATGTCATATTATGGTCAATTGATGAAAAATAGGCTCTAATTGTGATATGTATACATTGAAGGATGAGGAGCCTAAATAATGCTTTCAAGAGGATATTGGAATGATTTGTGAGCAAGAACAACCCCTAGGAGTCGAGTGTGCACAAGGACGAGACGGAAAAATGGACGGAATCGAGCTTCAGAAGCGCGCTAACTCCAAACTTCGCGCAATAGTTCGCGAGCTTTTCTGCCTGGAATCCAAGAGAAACACGCGAAGTAACGCGCGAACTCCATACTTAGCGCAGTAGTTCGCGTGTGTCCGATCCGGAGAAACGTTGCTTGGGGGTAAAATTGGAAATCTGGAGGGAAACCCACTTAACCTATATAAAGTCAAGCTCGCCCAAGGTTAAAAAAGGAAGGTTTTCATAGTTTAGGGCAAGAAATAGAGAGGCAAGAGGGGGAGGACGTTTTTGAGAGTAAAACACAAGCATAGAGCCGCCGTGGAGGCCGGAATTCATCGGGTTTCATCTTTCTTCCTCCAATCTTAGTAATTTTTATGTTTCTTTGTATGAGTTGTTGTTTGGCTACCATGTCTATGTGGAGCTAAACTTCATGTTCTAGGGTTGTGGTTCTTTCATGACTATTGTTATTCGGATATTGAGTTTGATTTCTTAGTTTATAATATTGGTTTATTTATTCAATCATGCACTTAATTATTTGATTGCTTGATCACCAATTGAATACTATCTACGAATTTTGAATTGAACTCGAAAGTGGGAATTCTAGATTGCATAAAGGATTGAATAGAGCAAGTTCTTGAACCTGGGCATCGGGGAACGAATTCGCGGTTAGGATAGACATATACCTAATTGCCTTGCTTGGTTGATTTACAGGAATTATAAATGCGTTCTTGTTGATTCTAACTCCATAGACATATAGGCGTTAGGTTAGTTTGAATAGGCGAGTAAGAACTCGTCAGATTCTTATGAGCAATATTAACCCTGTCAACCAATAAACTAGATAAATTAATTAGTCAATTCAATAGAAGAATACAATAGGATTGTTAGATAGCCCATAACCCTAGATCGTTTTCATTACATTGATATCATAAAAATCTGCTATCCTTTGGCTCAGAGTTCATTATTTATTTTCTTTTTATTTTAATTAGTTTAGAATCAAATACTTCTAGGTTTAATTCTTGTATAGATAATTAGGATAATCTAATTTAGTTAATAGTTAATCACAAGTCCTCGTGAAATCGACATCCGACTTTTAGTTACTTTTTTACTTGACGACCACGTATACTTACGTGTGTGTTTGGTCGCAACAAGTTTTTGTTGATTTCGTGAAAATGTAAATGACAGACAATATATATCATACCTTTTGTTGACAGGGACTCAATTAACTTGCTCTACAAATGAATTTATAAGCGACATTCCTAGGACTCTCATTCACAGTCTTAAATAATGGAGCAAATGGGACTATGACAAACTACCTACCGATGGACCCATTGACTCACTCATTGACTTAGCCAAAGAAAAGTATTCACTCCATTTCAATTTAATTATGTGACATAATTTTGACTGCATACGAAGATTTAAAAGACATGACTTTTAAAACTTATGATCTTAAATATGTTATAATATAAGTACGGTTATATAATTATTAAAATTTATAGTCTTAAATATGTCATAAATTTATATACCTATAAAAACTTGTTACTAAGAATCTATCTACATCTACAATATATTAAAATCTACATCTACAATATATTAAAAGCAGGAGCCTTTTTAACTAAAAGTTAAATTACATTATTACCCTTATTTTAGTAAATTTAGACGAAATTTCCCTTTAGTTAAATTTTTTTTAAAAAAACTTCACCTACGCATCCTTTCCTCGGCGACATACGCCTATTCTAAAATACTTTCATCTAACCATCATCTTCCCAAGCAGTTGCACCGCTACTTTCTCTTAATCTTACTTTTTCTCCATTAAAATAACATGTGTGGAATCTGATCTCTACTTCACCAAATTGCTATATTTTTCAATTAATTTTTTCCTATTCAATTTTTCTAATCTCTTTCTTTATTAGATTTTTAGGGCTATTACTATTTCATCTTCCCAGCCCTAAATCCTAGCCGATATTGATATCTGGCATAGTTAATTTGTAAGTTCCTTGCTTTTGTTTTCTAAGTTCATTTTTTATTGATTTTATTTTAATTTTATCTTAAATGGTTTCTAAATCGCTGTTTACAATTGTTCAACTGAGATATATTCTTTGAATTAGTTAGAATTTGGAGATGACATGCGTTAATTGAATTTCAATTTTCATTGCTTGATTAGAGTTTACTTGAAATTGCTTTTTTCTGCCTTACTTTCTAAAGTTTCTATATAACCTTTGTTTACTGTTATTGCTTCAATATGTAAATATAAACTTCTACAAAAAAAATGCTCCATACCCTCCATAATCCCTTCTTTTAATTATGATTTAAATGATTAGCATGGTAAAACTGAATCAAGGAAACACAATTTATGGTATGTTTATGGAGAAGAATGGGTTAACATACTTTAGCGATGAATATGAAAAATTTCGAAAGAATTCATATATTTTTTATTATTTGCTACCCGGGGCTTAGCGAACCAAATATTTCATAAGTTGTCATGTTCCTCTCAAATGGAAAAGAACACAAACAAATTATACAAGGGAAGAAGGCAAAACATTGAGGAATAGTCAATGGTAATAGATTTTAGACTGATGAAAGTTGCAAAAAATGCTAGAGCCTCCCAGCATGAATATCCTTACTTCCGACCGTTTCTAATGGAAATACTAATCACGCACCTTAGTTCCTACACTACCTTTGTACCATGTATCTCTATTAAATTATTCTACAACGGTTAAATCAGTAATATTTATCTCAAATTTCCATGTACTCTTGGCTTCGATGTATGTAAAATGCATATATATTGAAATATTAAATTAAACAAATTTTTACCCAAGTTATATTCTTATTATATTATTGTATTATAAATTATTGTAATAATCTTTCTGTTGCTACTATTGTGAATCTTTGTGCAACCATGTTATGTAGAAGAGAGTAGGCCGGAGTCGGAGAAGAGAGTTTATAGTTACAAATGAAAGGTAAGTTAAATTATGTAAGGTTTAATAAAAAAAGTGATCATTTCATGTATTATATAGATAATGAAATGCAATTAATATAATTTTTAATTTGAATTATAAGTTTAATCTTACAACAGTTACTTTATGGGTAGATTTTTCTGAAAATGACTGAAATTCTTGAAAAGATAAAATACGATAAATCAATCCTTGGCTTTTGTGATGCTAGAGTCTCATTTTACAAAAGTATGCACCAACAACTGTTTGTATTTATATTTATCAGACTTTATACACTGAAACTATTCTAAATATATACTCACTTCTTTAACTAGGGAATTTTGGAATATTAACTATTCCTATCAGTAGTGTGCTAATCAATCCAACAATTCAAAAGGCAACAGAAGTCTGCAATTGGTACCGTATATATTTTTCGAATATAATTAAATCTTATTTATGATTAGTAGTCATGTATATCGTTGGTGAAATCTTTATTTTCTTGTTTGTTTTGAGTTTCACAAAGTTTCCATCTTCTATATTCTGCTTTTGTTTTCTCTATTCTGTTTGGAAAAAATTTAATTTCTCTGTATTGTTTTATTCTATCCATATTCTTATCCAAACTTTAGCTATAATGCAATGCACACTACTTGTTTGATAAGACACACAGACTATTTAGCTAGAGTTGACGAAGTCTGAGTCTGTTTCTGAAAATAAAAATTTGCACAGTCAAATTCCACTTTCAACATCAGTTTAGAGCGGATAAATTTAATTAATTAAATGGTGTCAATTTGAAATAACCAAAAAAAAAACTGAGCCTAAGCAGAATCAAGCGTCAGTGCTAGCCTTGGCTGCTCATTAGATTCTTTAAAATCCAAATTTGGGTCTTAGCCTTTTTCTTTTTGACTGTCATTTCTGTTGATGCTAATTTCCAGCCAAAACGATTCAAGACATGTCGTTTATGTTTTTGTGTGTTTTTTTAGCCTTATTTGACAGAAGAATATGCGAAACAAGGAATATCCTGTCTTTCACGTGAATCACAAGTACATTTTATCCCCTTTCCAGTTTGTTACGGGAGTGAATTTTACTTTCTTGGTTCGTTTTATATGCTGCGACAATGTCATGCACATGAGACCACCACTCAGTTACCATCATGAAGATTGTGAGCACATGATTTTTGCCCTAGATGAATTACTCCCATAAATTCAAAACAAAATAACTTCTTTTCATTATTTGCAATTTTTGTTTATGGCATTTTCTGATAATTGTTTGCATTTATCTGTGCATTTTATTATTGTTTAATTAATGAAAAATACAAAAATATGCTGCAGTTGCATTTAGGATCTAATTTTGCATTCTTGAATTAATTAGTAATTTAGTATTTTATAAAAATTGAAAAAATCACAAAGTAACTTATTTTTGCATTTTTAATTTTAATTTCGAATTTTGGTAGTTTATCTTTAATTTGGCATTTAATTAGTGGTGGTAATCATTATTTAGAGTTAGTTAATTCAATTTGGTAGGATAATTTGATTATGAATTAATTTAGGTTTTATTTTTAATTTTTAATTTTTAATTTGATTTTAAAGGAAATTAGAAAAAAGAAATTAAAAGAAAAAAAAGAAAGAAAATGAAAAGAAAATATATTTATTAAGAGAAGACCCGATTTTGGTGCAATTACAATTCTCCAGCCCAATCTAATTTCGCTAATACCCGACCCAAACCCGTTAATGCACCTAGTCCAAGCCAGCCTGACCAAACGACGTAGTATGGGGGCGTTACTACGTCGAATTAATTTGAGCCTTTCATCTTAGCTCATCCAACGATGGGAATTGCTTCTCTATGATGGGTTAAATATGTCCTAAGAATCTTCAGAGACCAGTTCAAAGCTAAACGTCCCCACCCTGTTCATCTTCTCTTCATCCTCTCTTCATCGGAACCCTAGCTCACCGCCCCTAAATTCCCACCGCCATTGGTGGCGGAGGCTACTCCATTCACCACCAAAATAACACCCCTGAACCCCCGTCTCACCCTGATTCCAGAAATCCACTTCGTTTCCCTCGAATTTTAGTGAAGCTCCTCGAATCAGAATTTAAAGGGACACCCTTAAAAGTCCAAATGTCCAAATCGTCGAGTCGTGGAGGATTCTAGATTGTAGTGACCTTTCTCCGTGTGTTTTCATATGAAAACATACGATTAAAGGTTATTCCGGTCTAAAATTTGGAAGCTTTCAAGAATTGGGCGAATCGGCTCTTAGCTCGATTTTTAGGTATTATTTGTGTTCGTTTTGTCTATTTGATTATATTTTTTCTACGTATCTGCTTCTTTCCCCTTCTTTTGAACTCTCTTGCTTTCCCAGTTCTAGAGTGTCATTTGCATGCATTTTGGTTGGTAAGAAATTTTCTTTTATTTGATTAGTATAAACAGCCCATTATTATTAGTTTCGCTCGTTGAATTTCCAAAATTACTTGAATCATTTCTGTTTTCTGCCTGGTTCATTTAGACTCATAAAAGGCAGTCTGAGTATGTTTTGGGTTGAGGTTCAGTATTGGGCTGGTTGTCTAATGGGTCAGCCCAGGGTCAACTTGACCCATAACTCACCTGAGACTCAAGGGTAAATTTCAGAGTCATTGAAGGGTAATTTAGGGACTGGGGTTAGGGAATCTTTGGTGTAACAGAAATAGGAAGCTTCTAGGAAGTTTGGGTGGGGGGGGTTCTTTTTTAATTAATTAAATTTCAGACAGTTGGAAGGCTAGCTTGACCAACAAGTCACTAAATGAGGGACTAAGTAGCAAAAACAAAAATGGAAAAAGGGTAGAATTAAAATAATTAAAATCTTAAGGCTGCCCTAGTGCCTTGCCTATAAAGTCATCCTAACTTGACTCTCAAGTGAGAGATTCAGAGATAAAAAAAAATTGATAGAGAAAAACAAACGGTTGAATTTTTACTGTTTTCATTGAACTTTTTAAGTGATTTTTGAATCTTTCAATTTCCAAACAACTTCGATTCATATGAGGGTGGAAATGAATTAGAATTGGGGTTTTGAAAAATTCTAGTTCAAGCTTGTGGTTGGGTTTACTGTTCTATTGAATGCCTGAAGTTGATTTCACTATTTTTGACTGTTCAAATTGGGTTTAGCTGATTCTGTGGTGCTGCTTCCTGTTCGATATCTCTGCTGCAGCTTACTGCTCCTTACCTATTTTTTTTTGTCCATTTACATGTACATTTTTGAACTTTACCCAATGTGAAATCCAATTTTAAGAGGGAAATGAAAGTAAAATTGAGAAATGACAATAGTTCTATCTATAGTAGTTCTATATAATGTCTATTTTCGTTACTTAATTCTTGGTGTATGCTAGATAGTTTTTATTATGAATATTCGAATTCGTTGAGTTGTATTAGATTTGGGTACTGTTATAAGACTTGGAAATAATATGTTAACCGAGTTAAATTTAGGACAGATGCATTCTTGAGGAATCTTGTGATATAAATGGTATTGAGATTTGTTTGCTGAATAGCTCACTTAAGTTTTGGTAACATATTAATTGTGTTTGTTTGATCATGTACTTATATATTAGTTTGAAAGAATGTATTCATTGGATTTCGTGGGTGTTGGAATTGTGTTTAAGGGGGAAGAATTGGTCCAGAGTATTCTAATAATAGAAGCAGGTGTTAGTCCATTTTGCTGCTGGTTGTGAGCATGCTTAGTTTAGATTAGTTGTTTCAATTCAGAATGTTCAGTTAATGGGCTAAAACTTAGAAGCATTAGTCTATTTTGGTGTTAATTATGAATAAGTTTGAGTTAGATTTGTTGTTTGCCAACTCATAATGATTAGTTGATAGTTAAAATTCAGAAATAAAGGGTTAATTTCATTTTATGTTTCACCTAGTTGCTTAATTGAAGTGCAAGCAGTTAATTGTACATTGAGCATTTTTGCTGAGAATGATTGGTTATCTTAGGCTTGAATAATTGAGATTTAGAAGTAGGAGGTCAATTCCATCTTATGTTTCATGCAGTATCTTGAATTATTTACAATCAATCCATTGTGCACAAAGGGCGAGTCTGAACTTGGGCCTAGCGATGACCCAGTTATTGAGATCAGGGCCATTAATTCAAATAATTCTGATGTTTTTCATGCTTAGAGATTCGATCTGGAGTCCCGCATCTATTGATGTCCATTCTCTATGGCTTGGGGCTCGCGTTGGGCCGGTATTAGGGTAGGCCGGATTTTTGGCAGTAGGGCCAGTCTTTTGGCCCAATGCTCTTTAATTCCACCCGCTCGTCCTCCCTGATTGTTGGTCTATTAGTTTTAAAATGATCCGAAATTTTAGTCTTAAAAGTGTTGATAATTCTGTCCTTTAATTAATTGAATTCTCACTAGTTACATTACGAGGTGAGCCATATTGGATAGTATAAGTAGTTCACGGCCCTCCGAAGTTTAATTCGAATTCCCTTTTAGAATTAGAATTGAGGTGCGTCGCGCTAAATAAAATCTCAAATGCGCGACCCACATTTAATTAGTTCTTTTAAATCCTTAGAACTCGAGGCGTGTCATTTAGCAAATTTTCCATGGCCCTCGCAAAGTTAAAAACGCCTAGTCGCTTTAGGCGTGTTATTTTAATAATTAACTTCCTTAAACTCGGGTGCGCATTTATGTGACCCAAATCCAAATCTCGACAACGTTAAATAAAATGTGTCGTGGACCGCAGGTGCATTTGTGTGACGTTGTTCAAGACGCATTTTAGATATCATTGAATCTTTCCTAAAAATAACTAAATAAAAGCGGTTATAAAGTTAAAATTGAACCATAGGCTAAAACATGTATTAAAATTAGATAATAGGCCAATTATAACATTTGAGCGACCGTGCTAGAACCACAGAACTCGGGAGTACCTAACACCTTCTCCCAGGTTAACAGAATTCCTTACCCGGATTTCTGGTTCGCGGACTGTTATACAGAGTCAATCTTTTCCTCGATTCAGGATTGGAACCGGTGACTTGGGACACCATAAATCTCCCAAGTGGCGACTCTGAATCTTTTAATAAATATAATCCCGTTTTGATTGTCCTTTAATTGGAAAAACTCCCTTATATACTCCCTTCCGGGGGTGTAGGTGAAAAAGAAGGTGTGACAAAGATGTCTACATCTTTCTTTCTATTGTTCTTATTACAGTCAAATTTTTCAATATTTATAGAAATAATGAATCATTTAGCTAAACATGTAAAAACATTCATTGATTTATACCTATAATATGTATTGTTGTAATGCCTTTTGTGGTTGAATAATTGTCTTTATATGTAAATATAGATTAGTTAATCTGTAAAAATGGATACAGTTAAAAGTATTAGAAAAAGTATGTATTCAGACGAATAATTCAATTGACGACGATCCTCACTGATCACTCACAAAGTTTTTATTATATTCTTTCATGTATACTTACATACTAATAACTTTATTTTAATATTAATTTACAATAATGTGTACTAATGAGCTCGATATACACATGCAACGCACATGTCGAGAAGCTAGTAAAATAAAAAGTGCAAATTAAATTGCTTCCAAGCTTAAAAAATTGTCAGAACAGAGTAAAAAGAAAATATTGTCAAATAAACAGAAATGCATGGAGTAGCTTCTCAACATAAAGTGCTTAAAGCACATTTATGAATAAATAATTACGTGTTTGAAAAAAAATATTGAAACTGTTTGATAAAAACATGCTAATAAGCCAGGGGATTTTTTTGTGATGAAGATTATTCTTAGTCAATCATGCTACAGTATTGTCTACGCTCCTGTCCTGTGTAAGCTCGAGTAGTTTCCTCGAAATTTCTTTAGATTTGGAGCGATTTGGGGTAAATACTACTGTCACAATCTAAGAGCCCGTTTGGACACTTTTTCTTGGAAAAATTCTCACTTTTTCTCAAAATTTGTGTTTGGCCAATAAATTTTCAATTTTCACTTGAAAATGAATTTTGGAATTTTTTGAAAATTTGAAAACACCAAAAAACTGTTTTTCAAAATTTTCACTCTGATCAGTCATAAAATTTTTAAAACCACCCAAAATTATATTCATGTCCAAACACAACTCTAATTTTCAAATATTATTTTCACTTAAAAATAATTTCACTTTTTTTATTTAAATTTTTTTTACAATTCTTGTGTACAAACGCCCACTAAGTACTACTACTACCCTTTTGAAACTTCAGAGAAATTCAATTTTTTTTCTTATACGAAAAGGAGAAGCAATAAAAGTAAGACAGTATACAACTCAATGCCTCGGAATATAAACAATACAAAAAAAAACATATAAGCACCACGAAGGAGTAAGTTTTAACCAGGTTGTTTACCTCGAAAAATGTGATTAACAATTAAAAATAATTTTATAGTTTTAAAGATACGTGATATATTAAAATACTAGTGATTGAACTAGCAATGTTGGGCTTAAGTAGGAAGAAATATTAGACCAAACCAAAGTTGTCGAATCAGTAGGGGCCTCGAGCTTGGTTATCTAGGGGGCTCGAGGTCGGTTAAGACCAATAAAGTAAAGGCAGTAAAGCTGAAGAATAATTGTTGAGCACGTTAAACAAGAGAAGAATAAGAATGTTCTATTGTAATGAATGATCTAATGTCTTACAAAATGATTGGGGTTCCCTTTATATAGAAGGGGAAAACCCCAATATAGTACCTTACTCATAAAGGTAAAGAACCCTATTGGTACAGGTGTATAACGGTCTAGTACGGACCTGTACCATTTCGTACAACCCTTATCCTATAATTAATGCCTAGGTCCATGTGTCCTTGAGAAATTCCTGCTCTTTCTTGATTGACTTCGAGATTATGCTGTCCTCGATGCAGGCCACGCCAGGTCTTTGATCAGCTTCCTCGAGGTATTTGTCCCTTAGCCGGATCTCCCTCATGCCTCGAGTCATCCAGAATCGAGCCCATAGCCCGATTTAAGACTTCAAAATCATACTCCTCGATTTTGACCGTATACAGATAGTTCCCGCATTTCTTAGAATGAAATGATATGAAACGATTCGAGCCTCGATTTTCCCGAGCCCCTAGTGATGACGTCATGCTCGTGACGTAGGCATTTGTCGAGATCGAAGTGTCTCGTCGGTTCATCTCCCCAGAAGCATTGAATAAACCGCCGGTCCATTTTCCCAAAAGAATTGAATGCGCCGTCGGTCCATTTCCCCAAAAGCATTGAATGTGCCGTCGGTTTCATCATTGTCTCTCTATAAATAAGGGGTTACTCGTCTAAAACATCCCGTCGGTTCATCTACCTAGAAGTATTGAACATACCTCCGGTTCATCTTCCCAAAAGCGGTGATTGCACCGTCGATCCGTTTTCCTAAAAACATTAATTGCGCCGCTGATACGTTTCCCCAAAGGCATTGATTGCACCGTCAGTTACGTTACTGTCTCTCAATAAATGGAGGATTGCTTGAGTCAAGACTTCACTCAGTCTTTCTTCAACAACCTTTAGCCCTTTCCTTCTCTACATCCTCCTCCTAACTCCTACTTCTATGGTTTAAACCCGTGACCATAAGGTCACACGGCAATAGCTTTGTCAGTTATGCCATAGCTCTTTTTTAAATCTTTTCCCCACTGAGTGGGATTTGTTGGGTTGTTGTTGTTGTTGTTACTGTTGTTGTTCCAAATGATGAGAGAGGGCTAAAATTCTTCCCGCATCAGAAGATATATGGACTGTAAACTGCTGCTCATCTCTCTTAACTTCAACCTGGTGTGGCGCTTCATCCTTTTGATTTGCATGGAGTGAGGTGGTGCTATCTACTAACTTTTGCATCCCACACCGGTCAAATGTCTCAAGAAGTGGCTTTACTATAGTAGTACTGACGAGACCCGTACTCACCAAGTTTTTCACCAGGCCATAATTTTCCTTGCGTGTTAAAAGCTTCTGCTTCTTGATAGGCTATAGCCTTTTCTTCATGTATTGCTACATTGGAGGAGGTTCTCGAGGATGTCGCTGTGAAAATCGAAATGGGTCCCCAAGGAAACGGTTCTCGAAGACGTCTCTCCCGAAGATCGAAATGAGGTCCCCGAAGAAACGGTTCTCGAAGATGTCGCTCCCGAGGATATACCCTAGAAAGTAGATTAGGCCTTTTAGTTGTTGTTTTTTGCTGCTTTGTTTCTGTGTATCAGCCCCTCGTGGGCTTTTGTAACCGTCTTTTATTAATATAAGAGTTTCTTCATTTTGCCTCCGACTTGTGTTGAACTCCATTCTGCCTTCGTTTGTGAAAAATCCAAGCGTATGACTTTATCGATTGGTCCGAATACTGGACCCGGACATAGTAATCCCTTAGGTTTTTGATTGGTTAATATGATATTCCTTGAAGCTCTTTGTTATCCTTTGGACTAAGCCTGGATTGATACGATATGAACTCAGGTTGCCGGGACTTCTGGGTCCGAATTAAGTGAGAGCAGGGTCTCAGTTTTTTGAAATAAAACTTAGCCTTTTTAAGCCTCGTAGATAGTCCTTGAGTGGTAAGTATCTCGAACTAAAGTAGCCTTTGCAACCGGGTGGGCGTTTGCTTGATCATCTGAAAATAAAGATAGCCCTTAGGCTTTTACAAATTATCCCCAAGAGAGAGTTTGCTCGAACTGGGGCAGCCTGTAATTGAGCGAAAATTTGTTTAGACTTAAAATAAAGATAGCCCTGAGGCCTTATAAATAGCCCCTGAGTGAGAACCTGCTAGAACTTGGGTAGCCCGTGGGCTAAATAATCGAGTGAGCATTCGCTCGAACTCGAGAGAAAAGATAGCCTTGAGGCTTTATGAAGAGTCCCCGAGTGAGAACCTCCTCGAACTTGGGTAGCCCGTGGGCTAAATAGTCGAGTGAGCTTTTGTTCGAACTTGAATTAAAGGAAACCCAGAGGCTTTATGAATAGTCCCCGAGTGAGAATTTTCTCGAACTTGGGTAGCCCGTGGGCTAAATAATCGAGTGAGCGTTCGCTCGAACCCGAGAGAAAAGATAGCCCTGAGGCTTTATGAAGAGTCCCCGAGTGAGAATTTGCTCGAACTTGGGTAGCCCATTGGCTTAATAGTCGAGCGAGCTTTTGCTCGAACTTGAATTAAAGATAGCCATGAGGCTTTATGAATAGTCCCCGAGTGAGAATTTGCTCGAAATTGGGTAGCCTATGGGCTAAATAATCGAGTGAGCGACTACTCGAGCCTAACTCGAAGATTGTTCTTAATAATTTCTGACAATCCGATTCCTGATACATCTGTTCTGACGCCAACGTCTTGACGTAAGCAGTTGAAGTGACTAAAGGGTTGCTTTGGCACAATTCTCAAAATCAATAATTGTAGGCGGCCGGCGGCCGGCCTTTTGGCTTCCTCAGCACGTTCAAACATTTTATAAATAGACAAAACCTCATAACTTTGTCGATATTACTCCCTTAGTGCTTCCAAGATTTTATTTAGCCCCTTTCAATTTCCTTGAACTCTCCCTTTTCTTTTCTAACGACATTTTCCATTTTCTCGGATCCTTCGCTTTAGAAATGGAAAAGACCTCTAAAACCGTTCCTCAAAAGGGAGAAGCTTCATCGTCTTCTCGAACGACTAAAGGTAAACCGGTAGTCCCTCCTAGTATCGAGGATTGTACTCCCGGGCCTTGTGATACATCTTCTGATTTCCAGGTTGAAAATCCCTCCTCTGTTCCGGGATGATGCGAACCTATGTCTCGATATATCATTTTAATAACTAAAATCAAGAAGGTGAAGCCCGACTGCCGTTGGGGGAGGGCGGTGCAAGTAGAGATTCTTTCATAAGGAGAAGACATAACCAAGCACAAGACTGGTTTCCTCAGTGTATACACATATCCTTTCACCTTAGGCCCGGTAGAAGCCTCTTTACCATTGATAGATCCAGTAATCCTTGATTTCTGCAGCCAATATCAGGTGAAACTTGGACAAATCTATCCATCATTCTAGTGCATTGTTTATATGAATAGGTATTTCTCAAACAAGGTTGAGGGGATGCCTTTCACCTTTGACCATCTAATCAGGCTGTATAGCCCCTGACTTTATCGAGGTAGCCTGATTAAGCTGAAACGTCGATCCCCGAAGGCCTTTTTTGCTAGCACCGATGAACACAAGGACCGAGGGTGGATGGACCGCTTTGTTCGAGTCAGGACCTCGGACCTGATCCCTGCTGAGAGAATGCCATTCCCCGAGAACTGGAATATAAATTGTAAGTTAACATGTTCCGCTGATCGGATACCTTTTCTTGACTTTGAATTAACTTTCTTTGATGATACAATTGTCGAGTGGTACCCCGGTGCTGTCAATGATTTCCCGGGCTGGGTCCGATGACTTGATTCGATCTGCCTATATGCTAAACGTGTGTGGCGCGATCTGGCTAAGACCCGTTGGGAGGCCAAAATTCATTGTGAATTTTTATCTCTTTTCACACTTGAGCTCTTTAGAGAAGGTATCTCTCGCTAGTATTCTCATCTTTTGTGCCTATGCAAGACTTGGAGAGGCCATTTTGATGAAGGAGCCCCTGCCCGGGGAAGCAGATACCCCAAAGCCTGCTAAAGAGAAAAAGAGAAAGAAGAAATCACCGGCTGGGTCCTCGAAGCCAAAAAAGGCAAAAGTTCAAAAGCACGAGGCCGATTTAGTGGCCTCAACTCCGGAGGTGGCCGGAAGTCCTTATGCAAAAGGCGAAGAGAGTGATGATTGTCCGCTAGTACTTAGGGAAAGAAGAAGTGTTGCTGCCTCGAAATCTACTAAGATAAAGGTGACCGAGCCGAAGGCTGCTGGAACTGAGGCCGCCGAGATGATCCCAACCTGAATTAAGGGAATTGTTAAGGGGGGCTTAGACGAAGTCCCCGAGCTGATCAGCGACCAAAACATATCGGGTGCCGAGGGGCACCCAGTTTATGAACCCGAAGAAACCAATGATGAAGCCCCTCATAGAAAGGAGAGGGCCCCCGTCGACCCAGTTGAGGTGATCAACGTAGATGAGCCTTTGTGAGGCCCATCATTATCTCTTGGGAAAATACGGGATGCCCAAGATAAGAAAACTCCTGTCATAGGGGCATCCCCCAGAGAGAATAGTATGTTTGAAGGATTTTTTGTTGGAGTTAAGGAAGGCCCTGATATCAACGCTTCATTGATCTTTGAAGAAGCCGAGAAGCTTCAATAAGAGGTAATCTTGATCTGACCGTTGTATTTTGAGTTTCAATCCTTGCTTTTTCGACTCCCTTTTTTTCTGTTTTCAGGCCTTAAAGCTCTCCAATCAAGCCTTTTCCATGTCACAAGCTGAGTTGGCTCGTTGTGAGGACAAATTCAGGAAGCTCGTTTTTGAATTGGACTAGCTTAAGGCCCTTCATGCCCAAAAGGAGGGGGTGCTAGGTGACCTTCAAGCTCATTTGGAGAGGATATCTCGAGAGCGGGCCGATCTCGATGAGCAGGTAATACAACCTTTGTGGGCTTATTTTTGTGCTTCAGTCAATTGAATGTTTGATACCTTAAGTTGACTTTTTCAGCTGAAGCAAAAAATGATCTAATGCGAGAGGAGCTTCGAGTCAGAGATACCGAGATCCTTTGGCTGAAGCAGCGCATGGATAAGGTGTCTTCCGATAAAGAAACTCTTCGAGATAAACTGACCTCGGTTTAGTGGCAACTTCAAGGGGCAAGGGAAAAAAACCACAAGTACAAAGCTCTCCATACTAAAGTAATTGTTGACCTATCTTCAGCTAAGTATGAAGCCGCTGCGCTCATGTCTTCATATTAAAAGCATGTTGCTGCTGCAAATGCTCGAGCTAGGAAGGTGTCCGAAGAGGCCGAACTTAAACTGTCCCGAGCCTTGGAACATGCCCGATTAAGATCTTGGAGACAGTCTCTTGAGGATGCATATGCAGGGGGCATCGTTTTGTCTACCTAGATAGAGAGGACGAAGGCCCTAAAGGAAGAATCGATAATTCTGCTTTCTTCTGATGATGGTTCATCCCGTGAATCGACCAGCGGCTCAGATGATGACGACGATGATGGTGAAGTCCCCGAGGGGGAGGGGGCCGCCGATGTTCCAGGGGTCGAAGACCAGGCCGTTGAAGGCACAATTTCTGAAGGAGCTCTGTCTGGTCAAGTAACCTTAGTGGTAGATTAGGTTTTCATTTGTCCCTTTTTTGTGTAAGGGCTCCGACGCAAGCCTTGTAAATACGTCTTCGTGATATATATATAGATTTTTACTTTTCGTCATTTCTTGTTTTCCCTTTGCCTTTTTGGAATAAATTTCGATGCTCGTCGGTAACCAGTTCGGTGTGTCAGACTTATGTTATAAACTCCTCAAGTCTTTATGCTTGATGAGTGATTGATAATAGTGAACCGTTCGGTGTTCGATACTTGAGTCAAATTTTGACTCGGGCTCATTAACCCTTAGGTTTTTTAGGCTGGCCCTTAGGCTCTTACGCATTGGCCCTTAGGCTCTTTTTAGATTGGGTCGATGCAACCTATAATATGGCTATAGTTTTTTCCTTATTTTGGCTAAAGACTTTTGAAGTTTTGATTATGCCTTGGCATGTTTTATGTTCGTCCGACTCTTCGACAGCTTAAATGAGAACCTCAATTATGAGTCGATATGTGACGATAGTTGAGTACCTTGGGAGGCTCGCTCGAAGGTTGAGTTTTCGATTCCTTTTTATCGAAGGCTGATTGTATTCGAAATCTTTTTATCATTCGGAGCTGATATTATCGAAGCTCCTTTGCTTATGCCGAGGGTAGCCTGATTAACCGATGTTTTTCAAAGCGCTTTTGAAGTATTTGGAGGCCTTTAGTTTTATGGCGGTGATCATACGTCTCCGAGTCGCGTTACGGCCGGAGCCTTTTAATATGACCGTGGTCTTTGTATTTATCCGTAGCCTTTAATCCCCGAGTGCAGTGGCGTTGGCATCCATATCGAGGGTATGCCTTTTTAGGGGTCTTACAAGTTCAAATATATAGCCTTGGCCTTCATATTGGGGTTATGCCTTTTTAAGGTCTTATAAATTTGAGTACGCCTCGTTGAGGTCTTATAAGCTTGGTATTGCCTCATTGAGGTCTTATAAGTTTGGGCATGCCTTGTAGAGGTCTTAAAGATTCGATGCGGCCTCAATGAGGTCTTATGAGCTCGAAATTGCCTTATTGAGGTCTTACGAATTTGAATTTTTGATGGCATTGACGAGTTGACTGCTGATGATAGTCCCCGAGTGTTCGAGGATTTTTTGCCCTTGAGCCATTTTGCGTGAAAGTATTGAATTTCTTCGAGTGTTTTGATAAGAAAGTGGCTTCCTCAATTATTTGATGTATGCGTACACATTTTTTTTGCCTTCAGAGGCCCAATTATTCTACATGGACACGGTTTATTTGACCGCTTGGCCCAATATATCATTATCCTATAGGGGTCCTCCCAGGCATAGTTTGAGTTCTTCGAAGAGGCGACCTCCGGGGTGATGTCCCCCAGTATTTGAGGTAGATCGAAGAGAAGCCTTGAATACTTGATGAGTTCTCCTTAGGTAGCATATATATGGATATTTCCTTGTTAAAAATCTTGCCAGTAAAACTCGTTCGGGATAAAATCCGGTATAATGGAAAAAGAGCGCAACACGTGCTTTAAAACCCAAGGTCTTCGAGCTGGAGGGCGCTTCGATTACTCTCAATCGAACACCTGTAATAAGTTAGTATAAAACATAAATAAAAAGGGAGAGGGTTGTACCTTAATTATGGTGTTCGAGCTTTGATAAATTTCAATTGCTTGTTCCGGGGACACGGCACAGTCATTTAATCACTCATTTGGATGTAGCTGAGAATGCAGGTTGTGGTTGCTAGCTGATTCTTTACTGGCCTTTTCGCCTTTTTGATGTAGAGGGTGTCGATGTTGGTGCCATGTTGTGCACCGCAAACATCTCTCTTGCTGCATGTTGCTCCCCGTATATCGCTTTTACTCCATCCCTGGTTGGAAATTTCATCATTTGATGGAGGGTCGACGGTACTGCTCTCATATTGTGTATCCACGGCCTTCTAAGCAAGGCATTGTATCTCATGTCACCTTCAATGACATGAAACTTGGTATCTTGGATTGTACCGGCTACGTTGACCAGGAGGATGATTTCCCCTTTTGTTGTCTCGCTCACCATGTTGAATCTATTGAGGACTCAAGAGGCGGGCATGATCTGGTCGAGCAGTCTGAGCTGCTCCACCACCCTCGACCTGATTATGTTGGCTGAGCTACCTGGATCCACGAGCACACATTTAATCTGAATTTTATTCAAAAGAAAAGATATTACTAGTGCATCATTATAAGGCTGAGAACGTGAGAGCATCCTCTAGTATGTAACTCCGAGTTCACCTTTCCCTAGTGATAGATATTTTTGTCCGTTTGAAAATGGGTTGCTGCGGGGCGTCGACCCCTCCAACGATCATGTGGATGCCATGCTGTGGTTCTTTTGGTTCATTTTTTCTTTTCGCCTCTCTTTCCCAAAATTGGTTTTTAGCTCGGTTGCTGAGGAATTCTCAAAGGTGCCCTTCGCTGATCAGTCGGGCTACTTCTTCTCGAAGCTGTCTGCAGTCCTCGGTCCTATGACTGTGAGTGCTGTGATATTTACACATCAAGTTAGGGTTCCACTGTGAAGGGTCTGATAGTACGGGTTTTGGCCAATACGAAGCCGGAGAATCAACATTGAAGTTGTACTCATATAGCTGGGGTGCCTCTACCGGCTCAGCGTACCTATCGAACCCGGCTTTACTTATTAGTCGCCTAGAATTTTGACCTCGATCCATCCTTCGATCGCCTCGAGGCACGTTATGCCTTGGTGCGTTTCTTCGATCATCTACATATGGCTGGTATCTCTTTTTGTTTGATCTTGGCTCCCTTTCTGTAAACCTCTTCTCTTTCGTAAAGAGCCTTATAGGATATAATGAACCCGAGGGGGCTCCTAGTTTGTTGTCTTCGACCCTGATCTTTGATTGGTACCTCTTGTGCACATCCGCCCAGGTCACGGCGGGATATTCAATCAAATTTTATTTTAACTGCCTTAAAGCTACCGATCTTTGTTCGTTCAAGCCTTGAGTGAAGGCCTGTACGGCCCAGTCATCAGAGACTGGTTGTAATTCCATTCGCTCCATATGAAAATGAGATACGAATTCCCTTAGCATCTCGTTCTCTCTATGTTTGATTTTGAAGACATCAGACTTCCTGGTGGTGACCTTGATGGCACCAGAGTGTGCCCTCACAAAAGAATCCGCCAACATGGCAAATGAGTTTATTGAATTCGGGGGTAGATTATGATTCCACATCATAAACCCTTTCGACAGTGTTTCTCCAAATTTCTTCAACAGGATAGACTCTCTCGTCATCCCTTAAGTCAATTCCTTTTATTGCACAAGTATAAGCGGTAATGTGCTTATTGGGGTCCGTGGTCTAGTTATACTTCAGGACATCGACCATTCTGAATTTCTTCGGGATGGGCTTCGGAGCCGCACTTGACGGGAATGGTCTCTGCACGAACTTCTTTGAATCTACACCCTTCAGAATCGGGGTTGCGCCCGGGATCTGATCGACCCTCGAGTTATAAGTCTCCACCTTTTTATGGTTAGCCTTTATATTCTTTTCTCCTGAATCGATTCTTTTAGTTAATTCCTCGAGCATTTTCATGATTGAGGGGTCAGTCCCCGTGCCACTTTCATTAGGTCTTTCTAGCACTGGTTCGTGTTGCTTGTTCATTGGCTCGGCGGTGTTAGGGCTTCTGTTCTGACTTTGGAGTTAAGCGATGGTGACTTGCTTAGCTTGTAACATCTCGAATATCAATTGGAGGCTGACTCCTCCTTCTTCCATTCCTCGTGCCTCTTGGCCTCCAGTCTGGGCTCCCCTATGTCTATTCCTTATGGGGTCTGTGCCTACTTCTGTGTTTAGTGCGTTGTGGGAGTTGATATCACGTGGCTTCACGTTTGGCACTCCCTCAAGGTTTACAGGTGGTACACCCAACCCTATGCCACTATTTTCTCCAAGTCCTTCACTGTCGTGAAGAGGTGTATTTTGTGTGCTAGACATGATTAGGCCTGAAATCAAAGAACTTTTGACAAGAAAAAGTGTGAAGAGTAACGTGTGTAATCAGGAAACTAGCACCAAAACAATCACTATCATTTTTAGCCCTACGATGGGCGCCAAACTGTTTACCTTGAAAATGGTAACTATAATTATATTTGATTGGTGGTTCTAAAAATACGTGATTTATCTTAATACTAGTTGTTAGGGCAATAGATGCTAAGTGTAAATAAAGAAAATAAGAAATGCAAACCAATAGGGTCACAAGGCCGGGCCTCGAGCTGGCTGGAGTAGGGCCTCGAGGTCTGGATGGGGCTAATAACAATGAAAAATTGATGGAGAATCAATGATAATGAGGGCCTTAAAGATGGACTTTTGCGGTTAATAATGAACAATAAATGAATAGTGAATGAATAAACAATAAATATGTAGAGCAATTGTTTAAGCAACAAGCAGATAATGTTGTATCGTATTCAATATGTTGTGTAATGATCCGAGAGCCTTTACAAGATGATAAGGGTCCCCTTTATATAGGAGGGGTGAATCCCAACATAGTACATAGCTAATAAATGACGAAGAAATTCTACTAATACAGCTGTATGATGGCTCAGTACGAATTTGTACTATTCTTGCAGACTCTGTCAGTCCTCATCATGTGCCCTTGGGGGTTTCCCGCCTTTCCATAACGGACATCGACTTTCATACTACCTCGAGGTACATCATGGTGAGTCTTCGACGTACCCTGCCGAGGCGAGTGTTTCGAGGATGGGCCTTGGACTGTGCTTAGATCCCACCAAGGTTGGGCTTGAGCTGCCACGGAAGCCTTAAATTGGTTTTCCCTGATTTTGACCGTATACAAACGTCTCATGAAGTGGCTTCAAATAGTAGTGCTGACTAGACCCATACTCGCCAAGTTTTTCACCATGCCACCATTTCCTCTGAAGATCGAGATAGAGTCCCCGAGGAGGAGGTTCCTGAAGATGTCACTCTCGAGGATACGCCCCCTGAAGTAGATTAGATTCTTGGCTTTTGGTTTTTGCTTCTTTGTTTCTGTGTAAGAGCCCCTAGTGGGTTTTGTAAACATCTTTTGCCAATATAAGAATTTCTCCATTTTATCTTCGATTTGTGTGGAATTCCATTCTGCCTTTGTTTATGAAAAATCCGAGTGTATAACTCTAATGATTAGTCCGAATATTGGACCTAGAACATAATAAACCCTTAGGTTTTAATCGACTAATACCTCTTAAGGTAGTTTAATAATCCTCGATCTAATCTTAGATTGATTCGATGTGACATCAAGACACTGGGGCTCCTGATTCCGAGTTGAGTGAGAGCAAGGTCTAGAATTTGAAATAAATTTACCTCTTTTAGGCTTCACAGATGGCCCCCGAGTGTGAATTTTCTCGAATTTAGGTATCCCTTGGGCTTAATAATCGAGCGAGTATTTGCTTGAACTCAAAATAAAGTTAGCCCTAAGGCTGCATAGATAGTCCCCGAGTGAGAATTCTCTCAAGTTCGGGTAGCCCTTAGGCTTTAGTAATCGAGTGAGTACTTGCTCGAACTCGGAATGAAATCAGCCCTTAGGTTGCACAAGTAGTCCCTGAGTGAGAATTCTCTCGAGCTCAGGTTGCCCTTGGGCTTTAGTAATCGAGTGAGTACTTGCTCGAACTCGGAATGAAATTAGCCCTTAGGCTGCACATGTAGTCCCCAAGTGAGAATTCTCTCGAGCTCGGGTAGCCCTTGGGCTTTAGTAATCGAACGAGTACTTGCTCGAACTCGACTTGTAGGCTCTCCTTAATGATTTTTGACAAATTAATTTCCGATGCCTTGGTCCTGATGTGAATGATTGGGTCCAACCCTGCACCACTACAGAGTGGCAAGAGTGATTGATGTAGCTTTTACCCGAGAAGGTCGGGATCGAATCCGCAGGGAGCTAGAATGTTTGGGAATTGGGTTCCTATCTATACTAGTAACGTGCAAAGTAATTGCTTACACTTCTAAACATGCGTTGATAGTTCAATAATCTAGATTATCACTAATGATACTAAAATTAAGCTAAGTATGATATCCTTTTTGTAAGGTTTACTTAATTTATGGAAAGACACTAGGGAAGTGAATTTTCCCCTAGGTGAATACTTGACGGGTTCTAAAGCCTAAGGCAAAGTTTTTATGTTTGGGATTGCGATATAGCCAATGCACGAAACTACTCACTTTATACCTCTCGGTAGCTTGAGTGACTTTTCCCTAATTGACTTTCTCAAGACCAATTGGGTGTCAAAATTGTGCAAGCAATATAGGCTCAAGTGGGGTATTACTATCCCTAGATTTAACCCTTTAATTGGGGCTATCAATCTCTTGACTACGCCCCAATTCCTTGTTGGCCTAATTTTCCTAGACTCAAGCTCTCTTTCTCAAGAAGAGCCGAAGTCAAAAAGGCACAAATTAGTGTTTGCAACCACTAATTCTATATGGAAAACACAAATTAGGCAATATATCAACCACCCATAAACATCTAAGCCCTAAAACAAGAGACCCATCAAATACCCATACTAGGGTTGAGCCACAACTCTAGATAATGGGTCTAACTACTCATAATAATGGAAGAAATCAGATATTGAGATAAAGAATAACCCATAAAATATAATTACAAGCTAAGATTCGAAGATTCAATGTTAGACTAGCTACAATATTACTCAAAATAGCTAAAAGACGGCGTTCACGTGCTCAGCTACAGATAAGATGACCTAAAAATCTGAAAAAGAAGTATTTATACAAGGCCAAATTTTCTGGACAAAAATGCTCCTGAAGGAGGTACCGCGGACCACGAAAAATAGACTGCGGTCGCGGTGAGGCTTTTTGGCTTCAAATCTGGACACCGCGGACTGCAATAAATAGACAGCGGCCGCGATGGCTTCACCACTGCCGCATAAAATCAACCGCGGTCAGCGGTGTCTTAAAACTTCCAAACTTCATGGTCTCTGAATCTCTTCTCCGCGAACCGCAAAAAAATGGACCGCGACCGTGATGAAGCTACTGTGGCCGCGAAGAATCAACCACGGGCCGCGTTGCTTGAAATTCCAGGATTGCAACTTCTCTGATCTTTGCCACCGTGGACCGCGATAAAAGAACCGCGATCGCTGTGGATCTATTTCAGCCGCGGTGGATTTACTGCTGTAGCAGTGCTTTGACTTGTTCTTGGCACTTGTGCAGGTTTCACTCTTTTTTGATCTAGTTTTGACTTTCTTGTCACTTTTTGACCAAACACTGCAAATAAGTACAATATGTAAGCTTTTGGGATTACTTGTATACACTTTTAATCCAAAACTCAAGCAAAAAGGAGTATCAAATAGACTAGAATTCCTAGTTATCAACTCCCCCAAACATAAGCTTTTGCTTGTCCTCAAGCAAATAAAGCAAGTCCCAACTCCTTAAGAATAAAACAAAGAAAATTCAGCTGACTTAAAGTGACCTCATCTAGCATCAATTAGGACTAACAATTGCCCTCAATTCAAATGAATCATTAACAACATTCAACCTTTTTAAGCACCATGGTTTTAGTGCAACACAAAAGCATCAAGAATTGACTCAACTAATCAAGGAAACTCTATCTACTACTTTGGTCATTGTGGAACCCAAAATCATACTCCTCACTCTTCCTTAAGCAAAACCTCACTTTTAGATTGTAGCATTCAGAACGAAGATTGTGGAAAACACACTCATCTCTCTTAAAGAAAGGTCACAAGTCCGGCTCTAAGTACCATAAGCTTGCCCCTTATGTGAGTTACCACTAATGTAAGCTTCACTCAACTCAAGATCATATAGGGCTTTTATGGGGATACAACGAAGGCTTTTGGTCCAAGGTAGGATATATTTTGTCTAAGAAGGTTTCATCTTCCCTTAAGCACTTCATTTGCTTCATTTTGGCACATATTCTCTTTACTCTTTGAGTCATTTACTTCTTTCTTAGGGGTTAGAGAGACACACCGTCACTCTTTCTTGTTCATTTCAAACCTTTTTCTCCTTTCTATCTTTCCACGCCTTTCATCTCTTTACTTTTATTGAATCCCTTCATTTATTCTTTATTGTTCATTCTTTTTGACTTTTTGATTTTCTTTCTTTTTCTTTTTGCCTCTCCTTTTCTTCATTTTGTACCTTTTACCACTTTTTGCATTCCTAGTCTCTCCCCCTAAATTTATGCTTTTGCCTTGTGCTAAGGAAAGATCGGTTGCCAAGAGGGTCTTTTTAGAACGGATAAAGGCTTATATCATGGTTTTTGAATGAAAAAGGGATATGGCTCAAAGGGGTTGACTAGTGATATTATTATTGGTAGGCTATAGATGTCTTCAAGATACCATTTGGATCAAGGAGAGTCTATAGTCACTTCTCAAGTCAAACTATACTTAGGATTTTGCCTAGACAAATATTCAGGGCAAGTTCTAGACTCAATGGCATGTGACTTGGACTTGCAAATCAAATTCTCACCACATAAGCTATAGGATTGCTAAAGAGACAGAGTCGGGGGCCCACAACAACCTTAGCTAAGATTTGAGCAACGCAAATAGTCCCGAAAAACCACTTGATGATTATTAGCCAACACAAGAGTCTCAAGGTCATAATTGTCGCCATCATATACACACCAATTTGTTTTTAATCATAAGGTCAAAGGCAAATGTGTTAGACCCAAGTGAAGCTTTACTTGAGGCACTATTACTCACTAGCTACTATTTGCACAATACAAAAAGAAAATAGACTCGAACCCTTAAGAAGGTTCTCATGCCATCCATCATCGGGAAGAGCCACCAGGTTCACACAAACTCCACCTTTGAAAAGAACCGTGGCATTAAGAAAACCAAAGGCTTACGGAACGCAAAACGCAAAATAAGAAGCTACGAACTGAAAAAGAAGCTGCTAAAATGAAGTAAGAAGTTATGAAAGAAAATACGGAAGGTAAACTAAATATGTACAATAGGGGATTTAAACGAATATATATAAGAGGGAATGAATATATACATAAGAAAGTAACTTTATATACAAACCAAAATTGCAAAATACGAAAAGTGAAATAAACTGGTAAAATTATATACATACCAAAAGTGAAAAAGCATAAAAAAAAAAATAGTATCATAATTAAAGTTCAATATCATCAAAATAGGGATACCACCTCTAATGAAAGCTAGCACTGTCCTCAATGCTAACTAGCCAAAAATAAGCTCAAAAAAAGAAGATAAAGAGTAAAGAAAACTCCCTATGGGTCCTCTGTCTACATGGGGTCATGAGCCTGAGTCCCTGGGTCCTGTGACTTCTCGGGAACCTGTGACTAGATCCCTATAACCTGTGCCTGCTCTGGGACCTGAGGCTACTCTGGGACCTAAGGCTGGCTAGAGGAACCTCCCTACGGGTCCTCCAACTCAATCACTGCATCATCTGCCTGGGGGATCACTCTCCTCCTCTTTGGTTCCCTCTCCAACTCCTGCTCCTGCTCCAGCTCAGTCTGAGCTGCTGGAGGCTAGACATGCAATAATAGCTCTAATGGTAGATGATCAACAACCTTCATCTTCTGCACTTCTCTCCTCAACTCCTTCACAGACTCCTTTGAGTCCCGAGTGTGCTTCAGCTTCTTTGTCTGCTTGGTCAGCTCCTTCAGTGACTTTCCATGAGCATCTATAGCATCCATAATCAACTTTTGGTTGTCCAGGAGCTTCTTCTGGTTGTCCAGAAGCTCCTTGAGAGTCTCCTCCACTAAAGCTGAAACCTATTGCTATGGGAACACTGACTGCATTGACACTGAACTAGAAAGTACAGACAGCTTAGAAGTTGCTGTCTACATCCAGTTGTTGATACTACAGAGTGTTTAGTTCAAATGGTGGGCAATGAATGGGTAGGCTGAGGATGATGGAATATCTAGAGTGGAATTAGATGGTCCGGAGGCAATATCTAGTATGGTTGTGGGAGGCTGAGAAGAAGGGACTACTACTACTGGCTCTTCAGACTGGCCAGTAGAAGTAGTGGCTTTGCCTTTAGGATCTTTGGCTTTGGGATTGTCATCCGCCTTGAGGCTGTGCCAGGAACAGGGCATCTTGGGTTTCACCTTCACGACAAACTTTTTTTTTCCGCCTCCTAGTCCTTCAAATACATTGTAAGGAAGTTCTAGAAAGGGTATGATCTATCACCCTCATTGACCACCCTAGTGATCACCCTAGACATGACATTCCCGATATTAATCAGGTACCCCGCCATAATAGAAGCCATCAATATCGCCCGTGAGACCGGCATAGAGTTTTCATGGGTAGTGGGGTCCAGCCTGCTGCATACAAAAGTCTCCTACCCCTTCGCCTCAAAATTTAAAGTTTTCCTCAAAATTTGAACTCCTGATGTCAACCATGATAGGGTGGTCAAGTGCCAATTTCTCCAAGTATAATGATTCATCTTCGTCAGGAAAGCCCAGGTGCTCATTGATTGTTTTTCCATCGAACTTCACTTTTGAATTCCGCACTTTAGTCATTTTGGTATCCTTCTTGATGTGGGAAGCATTGTCGTAAAACTCTTTGACTAAGTGCTCGTTTTCCTCTAAGATTTTGCTGGTGAAGTAATTCCACCCCACATGTTCATTAAATTGTTATTTCACGTTGGGTTTGTGTGGAAACAGATCCCTCTCTATAAACTAGCGCTCAATAATAAGCTTCCTCAGAGGCCACCATTCCTAGAACCTGTGGTATGCCAGCTCACTGATAAACCACTTTTGCCACACCTCGGGGTTTCTAGTTCTTTCCATACCCCCTCCTTCTTCATTCGGTACCTCATCGACGGAATCCTCTCCAGGTGACGAAGCTCTAGGTGAAGTAGAGGCTGCACTATAACTGCTCAGTGCTGAGCTCTCAGAAGAAACTTGAACTGAAGCACGAGCAGTAGGGGAGTCAGGAGGGGTAGGTATATCTCTCAATTTATGTCTCTCTGGGAAGTCAGGTACATATTCCGGCACTAAGTCAGACTCTGATACCTCCCAGGAGGGCACATACTCACTTCCCTCAGAATGGGAAGTGGCTGCATCTGCAGTTTTGATTAGTTTTCTGGTGTCCCCAATTGCTTTCCGAACCTGTGGGGTCAATTTTATCATTCCTCGTCCCCTACCCTGGGAGGACTTCCCTCTTTCTTTCTGTTTGTCACCACCTCCTCTTGATTTGACCATTGTCTGGAAGGAGAATTCAGTTAATGTTTGTTAGTGCAAAGATTGGAAAAAGTAGTGCAGAAAAGTAGTTTACAATGTAAAGTAGAACTGCAGACCGTGGTCCGCGAAAAATGCACTGCGGTCGCGAAGGATGCACCGCGGACCGCAAAACTTCAACCGCAGTTCGCGGAGAGGTAAGGTTCAGACTACCCACTCTCTAATTCAGGTTCACCGCGAACCGCAGAGAATGCACAGCGAACCGTATAAAATCAACCGCGGTCGCGGTCCTTTAAATGTATCTATCTAAAGTTCACCATCGTAGACTGTGGAAAAACACATCTCGGTCGCGGAGAGGCACTGCGGACCACGAAAAATTGACTGCGGTCGCGGTAGGCAAAATGAATAAACATTGACCTAGGGTTTCTAGGTTTTATGCATTTTAGCACAAGTAAAAACACAAACAACTCCCCTAGGTAGTTAATAACAATTTATAATTAAATTAGAACTAATCTAATTAACATTACTGTCTCCTACGACTAATTTAAGTGAAAACACATGAAGAAGAAAAATGAAAGAACTAAACTTATCAATTTAGAAGAAAATAAGAACAAAATTAAAGATTTATGAGTGATTGAAGTTACCAGATGTGCAATGCAGATGATTGAAAATCAGCACTTGAATTCGTGCAACCTAGGGTTTTTATGAACAGTGTCTTATGCCTCTTTAGAGTGAAAATGAGCGAAAAGTGTAACATGAGGCCTGTGGGTCTATTTATAGAAAAAGACCTGGGACCCACACTACTTACCCACCGTGGACCGCAAAAAATCCACCGCAGACTGCGGTTATGAAACTAAGAAGGGCACTGGCATGGACTTCACCGTGGACCACATAGAATGCACCGCGCCCGCAGTAAGGCACCGCGAACCGCGAAAAATGCATTGTGGCCGCAGTTGAAACTTCATAGAACTATCATTTTGGCACATTTAGCACCACTGACCGCGGTCAGTTACCGCCTCCGTAGGAGCCCATTGGGGCCGCGAAAAATGCATCGCGGCAGCAATCCAAACTTTAGAGAGTGCAACATTTTTCTAATTTGGTCCTACACTGCATCAAAACATCCCTGCACACATCTCACAACCAGTTAGTCCAAAAACATATCCTACACTAAGAATGAAATCAAAAAGAAAGAAATAAAAACACATGGGTTGCCTCCCAAAAAGCTCCTGACTTAAGGTCGCGGCACGACGCAGTTTACCATCAAATCACTTTAGATGGATCATTGCCACCGCGTGGCTATCATCAATCATGCCAAGATAGTGCTTGACTTTGTGCCCATTAATTCTGAAGACCTCTCCATTTTTTGGTTTTCAAGTCAAGTGCATCAAATCGAGTCACAAGTACCACTTCAAAAGGTCCACTCCATTCAGACTAGCTTTACTGAAAACAGACGTAATCGAGAATTGAACAAGAGAACCAAATTATTCACTTTGATCTCCTTGCCACGAGCATACTTGTCATGAAGATACTTCATATTGTCCTTATACAAGGACGAACTGGAGTAGGCATGAAATCGGAATTCATCAAGTTCATTAAGGTGCTCCACACGAAGATTTGCTGCCACATCCCATTCAAGATTTAGCTTCCTCAAAGCCCACATGGCCTTGTGTTCCAACTCAAACAGTAGATGGCAAGATTTTCTGAACACTAACCGGTACCGAGACATACCAATCGGAGTCTTATAGGCAGTCCTATAAGCCCATAGAGCATCATACAATTTCTTTGACCAATGAGTCCTATTTGCATTGACCGTCTTTGACAATATACTCTTGATTTCCCTATTTGAGACTTTAACTTGGCCACTTGCCTGAGGATGATAAGGGATAGAAATTTTGTGATTGACACCGTACTTTGCTAGAAAAGTGTCAAAAGCTCAATTGCAAAAATGATACCCCCATCACTTATGATTGCTCGAGGAGTGCCAAACCTAGTAAATATACTCTTCTTGAGAAATGCAATGACACTCCGGGCCTCATTATTGTGTACAACCACGGCCTCAACCCACTTTGAAACATAGTCAACTGCCACTAGAATGTATGTGTTGCCACATGAACTAACAAACGGTCCCATGAAATCAATGCCCCACACATCAAAAATATCAACTTTGAGAATAGTGGTGAGAGGCATCTCATCCTTCTTTGAAATTCCACTCGCTCTTTGACATTCGTCGCATCTCTTCACAAGATCTTTGTACAATGTTGGCCAGTAAAAACCACAACTAAGAACCTTTGAAGCTGCCCTCGCCCCACCATGATGACCACCGTAGGGAGAGGGATGACAAGCCTCTCAAATTCTCAATTGCTCCTCCTCTGGGACACATCTTCGGATCACACCGTTAGTGAAGATCTTGAACAAGTAAGGCTCATCCCAATAGTAGTACAAATTATCCCATTTAAGATTCTTCCTTTGGTTAGAAGAGAGCTCACACGGTACAATACCGGTCACAAGGAAGTTAGCAACATCCACAAACAAAGGCATGCTATTCACCGACACAGAAGGAGTTTCTTATCAGGAAGTGAGTCATTGATCTCGAGGCCATCACGAGGCCTTCCCTCCTCCTTCAAGCAGGACAAGTGGTCCACCACTTGGTTCTCACACCCTTTCCAGTTCACAATCTCCAAATCAATCTCTTGAAGCAATTAGAACCATCTCATCAACCTAGCTTTGGAATCCTTCTTCGTCATGAAGTAGCGGAGTGCGACATGGTCGGTATGAACTATTACCTTGGCACCCATGAGATAAGGCCTAAACTTCTCCATTGCTAACACAATAGCCAACAACTCTTTTTCCGTCATCGTGTTATTCACTTGAGTATCATTCATTGTTTTGCTTGCATAATACGCTGGGTGAAACATTTTATTCACTCTTTGACCCAAGACCGCTCCAACCGCAACATCACTCGCGTCACACATGAGCTCCAAAGGCAAGCTCCAATTAGGTGCAGTAATAATAGGAGTGGTGGTCAACTTGTACTTGATGAGTTCAAAAGCTATCATGCGTTCCTCATTTTTTTATTAAATCCACTAGGCGAGGTGCCTAGGGCTAATTTTTATATATATATATCTAAAATAAAGTGAAAACATAATGTCAATGTGGCTAAGAATTGTAAATGGCTACCTATTGTACTTACATAATCCCTATTATCAATCTTGAGTAGTAGACTCAAAATTGATATCACATATTGTACTGTGGAATGGCTAAAAAAATGGCCATATTTCCAACTTCTGCTCGCGTGCATGTCATGTTGGCTATGTATTATGAAAATTCTAGGCCTTGTGATGATTATAGCTATTGATTGATCCCTGTCGTTTGTTGAAAATATGTAGCTAGCTAAAGCTTCCAATAGTAATACCCATTTTTGAACTAACCATCGATTTGAACTCCTAGTAACTGAGTTGTTTGGCTTCCAAATTTCACAGATGTTCTTTGTGTTTGAAATGCAGTTCTTCCCTATCTTGTATTCATTGTTTGTCATAGCTGAAGTACCTATTATGTAACTCCTTGTTGTCCCATTGTCATAGCCCATATAAGCCTCAGAAGTACACACTCTCGACCATAGATACCTGGGAATTATGTTGGACTTGGTCTGCTGTAACCAAAATTGCAGTTTGAACCTTGCCCTTATGTGTGAACTTCCTTCAGGATTATCTTGCCTGCGTATCAATAATGTTGTATGTATATAGCATCTGTATGTTTGCCATCTTGTGATTCTTGTGTAGTCCCTTTGGTCACATAGTCATACCCATCTAAAGTTAGAGTGTGGTTGTGTCTGGTATCCTGTTGTATCCATGTTATCTTGTATTCTGCAATCTGTTGCTGAGCATGTTATATTCCTTATCAACAAGGTGCCTTGATCATGAGAAATATGCCAAAGCTCCTCAATAAGCACATAGTAGCCCAGTTTTTTATTGTGTAAATACCATACCATGTTTTTGCCCATCCTTGCTTCCCTCCCATTGGAATGAGTACATAGTACTAATACCACCAAATGAGAGTTATTCAAAAGCTGGGGCATGACCACAGTAGCGTTCCCTACAAAAAAGAAAACTAGGTTAGCAATAAACAAATTCACCATATTCCCCTCCACATGGATTTGGGTATGATGAGTGTGTGGCATTCCAGAATTTTCCCTGCTCCTGCTACTATTTTCCCCCTCCTCTCTTAGGTTCTTGCAACCTTTACTCTGATGTATGGGCATTGTAATTTATCACTATTCACAATTTTCCTCCCTTTAACATCCAGATCTCCAAATCCAAGACACTCCATTGGGCCAATATCCAAACATAATTGGCTATATGATCTGCTAGTTGGTTTCCTTCCCTCACTGTATGAGATATCCTCAATTTGCATCTTTCCATCAGCTCCCTTATTTCTTTCACATATACTACAACAGACCATGGTACATTCCATTCCCTTGTTAGTACATTCTTGACTAGCATTGAATCAGTGTGCAAGTCAATAAGAATGTAATCATGCTCAACACAGTACCTTAAGGCTTCTAGGATAACTTTCACCTCAGCTTCTGTATTTGTACCCTCCTCTATTTCTCTACCACATGCATAGACTACATTCCCCGTCTTCATTCCTCAACACATAGCCTATGGAACTCTTACCTGGATTACCCCTAGATGCTCCATTAGTATTGACCTTTATCCATCCTTGCTCAGGTAACTCCCATAACACCTTTGTATATTTCAACTTGGGTGTGTATTGTTCCAGTAATTGCAGCAAATCAGGCCATTTATGCAGTATATTTTTAAAGCTTGGTTTTCTAAATTTGACTAGGTATTGAAGTGTGGTTGATACCTAGTATATAACTCTATTACCTAAGACTGCATCTCCATATTTGTATGGATTTCTTCTCTTCCATAATTCCCAAACTATTATCGATGGCAATGCCTGTAGTACTGGTTGTATCTGTGGGATCACCTGGGCAGTCCAACACTTCACCACAACTTGATGAAATGTGAGTCCATCAATATTAATACTTGCAGCTGATAAGAAATATTTCCACACCTTCCTAGCAGTATAGGATTTGCAAAACAAATGTGCCAAGGTTTCTTCTTGTGGTAGAATACAGCACCAACATCTAGAAGCCATAAGGTATCCCAATCTTCTGAAAAAATCATCTAGAGGTATTTTGTTCTTCCAAACCTTCTATATGAAGAAAGACACTTTAAATGGTAACCCTTTTACCCATATCATCTTGTAAGCTTTGCAAAGTTCCCTCCTTCTCCTGATATAACCCCAAGCCGACCTCACAGTAAACTCACCCCTTGTTTCCAACATCCAAACAGGTTTGTCCAGTACCATATTTTCACCTGGTGGTTTGATGTTCTACAATATATGATTGGCCAGATCCTCGGGTAATAGTTCCCTTAGTTTATGATCATTCCAGTTCCTCACATTCAATACTTCATTTATATTTTGAACTGACTCATCACAGAAGAAGTCTGGTGGTGTTTTGAAATAAAGAGCCCCCAAACCAGTCCAATTATCAAACCAAAATAATGCAGATCCCATTTTAGGCTGCCATAGAATTTGATGCTCAATACTATCTCTGAATTCTAATATTTTCCTCCAAATATGAGAGCCATTTCTTCTCCATGGAACAACAATGGCATTTAGTTTTTACAGTATTTTTGGCTCATAAATGAACTCCATAGTGATGGTCTGGTTCTGAAGTTCCACCACAACTTACAAAATAATGCCTTAGAGAATCATGTAAACATTTAAAACCAATCCCTCCTTCTTCTTATGGCAAGCATAATGTATCCCAAGAAGCCTAATGCCTGCTACCTTCTTCAATTGAACTACTCCAAAAAAATCTTGCCATGAGTTTGTGCAATTTATTGATAACAAAAGCTTTCAGAAGGTTTCTTCTTCAAATTCGACAGAGAGTTTCGGTCTGGCGCAATGTCGATGTTATACTGGAATTGTTTTACAAAATCTCTGGCGAGATCATCCCATATATGCCATCGGGTCATTTCCTGATCCATGTACCATTCCGAAGCTATCCCTACTAGACTTTCCCCAAAATATGCCATTAGCAGTTCTTCTTTTCCGCCGGCTCCCCGCAATTGGTTGCAGTATTTCTTAAGATGTGCAATGGGGTCACCGTGCCCATCGTATTTCTCAAACTTGGGGGTCTTGAAACCCGTTGGCAGGTGCACGTGAGGAAACATGCACAGGTCGGCGTAAGAGACGCTCTTTTGTCCGCTCAATCCTTGCATATTCTTCAGACTTTGTTCAAGGCTTCTCATCCTTTTGGCAATCTCATTTTGTTCTGCAAATCTGGGGTTCTGATCCTGCCCTGGTGCGAGCTCGCACTGAGGCGGTAGAGGATTAGTGCTGGTAGCGAACCTAGTTGGTTCCATTGAGAACGATGGTGCTTGGAATGTAAAAGAGGATGAGTCAAAGCTTGGCTTGTACGTGGTAGGCTGTGCTGTAACCGGGCAAGGCGATGCAGTAAAGATGTTCATGCTTGCATCAGTGGCCGACATTCGGGGATGAGGCTCAGAAGGCGATCCAGCAGAGAAGGCCGAGGTGGCTGGGTACCCGAATGGGGTAGCAGGATAATTTATGGGGACATTAGAAGTCCCACTTGACCTGGAGAATAATTCAGGGAATCCGGGGATGACACTTGGCGGTTCTTTCCCATTGTTCCAGTCGTCCAGCATTTCCAACATGCGGAGCCGTAGGATTCTATTTTCCTCCGCGGTTGCGGATTCAGGTGTGAGGACGGCTGAGATTGAGCTTTCCTCAGAAACAGGGATCGTTTGCAATGGAATTTCTGAAGACATTTCCACACTTCCTTTTGACCTGGTGAAGTAAGTGTGAGTACTGCTTCTGGCCCTAACAACAGGTAGTTGAACACTTCTCCTTGACCTCGTGAAATATGAGTGCGAGGCCAGACTTTCACCAAACCAACCGTCCTTTCAAAAACCCTGGGAATACTCAACGACAAACGCACGGTTAATTTGTAGCAAATAACAGATAGTTAATCTCACGTTGGGCATGATGCACCTATACAGTTAAGTGGATTACTATATGTTTGCTACGAGAGCATGCGTCATTCCGGCATTTTTCCTTTTATTAGTTTTTCCTTTCTTTCCTTTTCCCTTTTTTTTCTTTTTGTTTTTGTTTTTCTTTTATGTTTTTTTTATTTTGCAGTAAAAGAAATGCGACCGGATCCGATGAGGATTGCCTACGTATCACGATGCCTACGTGAATCAGATCATTACGTAGTTCGAAAAACACAAATGAGCGTAAAAGAAACAACCTCTTTATTGTTGAAACGTTCTATTACAAGCTACATTTTGCAAAAGAAAGAGCAAACTTTGAAAATAAACCTAGACTCAAAATAGACTGAAAATCACCCTGATGGAAAAACAGGCAGAAGATGCTAAGATACAGATTTGACCTATGAATGCATTATGGTTTTAAAAATTGGTTTCCGCGGGGCATCGTTCGGCCTCGCCGCGGTCCTAGGCGTGAGATCCCTCTCAAGTTGCTCTAGCTCGTGCATAGTCTGCTTGACATAACCCATTACTGCCGAGAGGACGGTAGCGCTGGACATGTTCTCACATCGTAGGCATCGTCTGGTGATGGCATGGGCAATGGCCTTGATCCTATCTCTGGTTTGCTTCTTCTCTACGAGCAGGCGTTTTGTCTGATCGCTGCATATCTTGAAAACTTGAGCATCTTGTACATGCTGATGCTTCAGTCGTCGTACTTCCAACTTCATCTGGGCTATTGAGTCATACCAGTATCTGCTCTCAATTTGGAAATCCTTGGCCTGATTAGCTGTTTTGATCTCAAGTGCAGCCATCTCTCTCTTTATCTTAGCAACAGTCTTCTCGTGGTCGCCTTCCAATTGATTCAGGTATCGGCGATGCTTATCTGCTCTCGTATCCCACTGCGCTTTGAGCTCTGCTATGACGTTTTCAGACTTCTCCAAACCATTTTGCCATTCTCTGATCTCGCTTTTTAGCCTTTTTATCAGGTGCTCGTCTGATCGACGCCTTGGTTGTTTATCTGCATCCAATCTTATTTGTTTGATCTGGGCTCTGAGCATTTCATTTTCTTGAATTAACCTGTTCCGCTCTCCCAGATCGGTGGCAATTTGCACGTTGTGCTCGTATTTCATGCCTTCTACTTGTTGCTTTAATCTGCTGATTTCGGCACAATAGCCTCTTTCCTTTGCTAACCAATCCCAATGCCTTTGCGATGACTCGGTGAAATCCCGGATGTGGGGTCTCTTAGCTGGCCTTTCATGCTCGAGTTCCCTTCTATACCATGCAAGGTAACCTGGCGCCGTTTCTCCTTTGGCTCGATCCCGCACGCAAGTATCTGATTTCAAATGTTGACCCTCATTCCAGATTTGGCGAATCTTTGCTTCTGGGAACTGTCCGTTAGGACTTATCTCAACTGTTTGAGCGCTAAGATCTTCCTCATGAGGTACTGTCTGGCATCTTCCGAACTGTCTCAAAACTCGGCCGGGTGCGTAAGGTTGAACTCTCTTAAGCCCCATCAGCAAGAAATGAGTTTTAGCCGCCGACATATATAAGATCTCATCAACAGGCAACCATCCCAACGTCCATTGTATTTGGCTGGCAGTAAGAGCTTGCAAGAACGAGGTCCATGCCAGGACTCCTTTGGGCCAAATGATCTCTTTGGTTCTCGTGTAAGATTCTTCTATGCGGGTCTTTTCCGGGGAACCATGGCTCAAAATCTCGGAATGATGGCAGAGGTGCTCGGTCATCCATATCTGTAGGAGCAAATTACAACCTTCGAAGAAATTTCCCCCAGCTTTACAAGCTGTGAGAGCTCGAAAGATGTCAGATACCACCATTGGCGCGAGAGTACTGTCACTTTGCGTGAGTAAAGTGCTGACGACCCCAGATATCTTCAAATCAATGTTTCCATCTTTCCTCGGAAATACCAGAAGACCCAGGAACATTATCATGAACGCTACCCGTCTGTGCTCGTCCCACTTCTGACGAACTCCTTTGCTGCACAGTTTGTTGATTGGATTATTGAATCCCCCCTCATGACCGTACCTATCATATATGAAGCATGGAGTACAAAATCCGGCTGCCAGATCCGGGTTGTGGACTGTTCTAGGTATCTTCAATGAATCTAGGAACCGATGTACCGTGACGACTCTTGGGGCGACCAAGTATTTTTCCCTCAAGGGAAGCTCAGTATTCCCGACGTATCCGGCCATTTCTTCCAAAGTCGGGGTGAGTTCAAAATCAGAGAAATGGAAAACATTGTGCGCCGGGTCCCAATAGGTAACCAAAGCTCTTATGATATCTCCCCGAGGCTGGATTTCCAACAGACCCACAAGACCTTTCAAATATTTCTTAACCTCATTTTGTCCTTCAACACCTAGATCATTCCACCATAGCCGTAACTTGACAGGGATTTTGGTCATTATTGAAAAATGTTCATTTTGCATCGTGCTCATCCTGCACATTTATTAAGGTGATTTTAACAAAACGAACTGACTAAAAAAAATCATTTTTTTTACAGAGGGGATCGAGTTTTAAACACAGCCTTTAAACATTTCGGGGGCGAAGATTTTTAAGGCTGTGTGGGTCTACTGGATAAAAATGCTAAACAAACCCAAAAGTGGCTATTTATGCAAAATCAGCCTTCCGGCGTCCCCTTTCGGGAACATTTGGCTATTTATGACAAAACAACATCACCCGATTTATTTACGACTCTTTAAAAATTTGACACATTTATTTATTTATTTATTGATTTTGGCTATTTAGAAAAATGGGGTTGAACCCGACGAGGGTTGCCTACGTATCTCACATCCGGTGAGAATCAAACCGGCGTAGAAATCAAGAATAAGTATTTTTATTATTTATGAAAAAAGATAAAGACTAAAGAGAAATATATTTTTTTGGCAATATTTGGACCATTAGTCTGAATTTATAAAAAAAAGGGTACTACAAAAGAAACAACACATTTTTTTGAATTATGGATTGTCCATTTTTTTTACTTTTAAAATAAATACCTTCTCTTTTTTTTTTGATTTTGAAAGTGATAAAAGAAATTTTTTTTTTTTATTTTTTTTAATAACTCTCAATAAAAGACAGTTTTTTTTTTAGAAAAAATTCCGGCGAGGTTTTGACACTACTTGGACATTGGTTTTATTTTCCAAAAATAGTAATTATCTTCCCTACACTGCTATTTTCCCCTTTTTTAGGAACCGGTCGACATGCGGAACTGAAGCAAATAAATGCACAACACAAACAGGATGCAGCAGGGTGGTCTTTTTCGTTTCAGGCTGCCTGTCCTAGACGGACCCAACCCCTGTGTTGAGTCCCCTAAGTCAAATGCAACATGATGCAAATAAGCGTTCCTACTAGGGATCCGGCATGAAGTCAAGTTATTCTAGGTTCGTAACCTGGGTATTTGTTCTAGACTGTGCACCCGAGCGGACAACTCGAGTCGAGGAGGGGGCTACGTACCGGGGACCCGCGAGATCGTCCGGCTTTGTAACTTGTCCGTCCTCTTTCTTATTTTAGGTATTGACATTAACAGAATAGGGAGTCCCGACCAGCGAGCTTCTCCCCGGAAGTAAGAAGAGAAAGGTTTCGGCACAGTTTATATACAGTTCAGATAATATCAAAGCGGTAAAAGACAACATTTAGCACGTTACGCAAAAAACATGTAATAAAAATCAGATAATAAAGCCAAATATAACAATTATTCTAAGCTCGAATTCTTGAACCCTGAACCAGTGGTTCTGGGTTAAGTCCCCAGCGGAGTCGCCAGAGCTGTCACACCTCCTTTTTGCGCGCCCGCCCCGAGGGGTAGGATGCGCGGGTGGAGTTTTTCCAATTTAAGTGACAATATTCGAAATGGGATTATTTATTTAATTCAGAGTCGCCACTTGGGAAAGGTTTGGCTTTTGGTGTCCCAAGTCACCGGTTTATCTTGAATCCCAAATCGAGGAAAATATTCGACTTTTCCAAATGAAGTCTGCGAACCAGAAATTCTAAGTAAGGAATTCTGTTGACCCGAGGGAAGGTGTTAGGCACCCTCGAATCCCGTGGTTCTAGCACGGTCGCTTAAATTGTTATAATGGCTAAATATCTGATTTAAATACATGTTGTGTCTTATGTACTTTTATTAAGTTTAAACCGCTTTTATTATTATCATTTATTTTTATAGAATTGCAACGTCGTGAAAATGCATCTCAAACCACGTCACAGTCAATGCACCCGTAGTTGTTGACACATTTTGACTCCGTTGAGACTTGGATTTGGGTCACATCAATGCGCACCCGAATTTAAGAATATGATTTAATTAAGCCGCGCCTAAAGAGTCTAACGCGTTATTATTTTTGAGAAGGCCATGAGATTCACTAAACGGCCTAGCCTGAATTCTAAATATTATGATTAGTTGTTGAGGGCCCCGCAATTTGCATTTTTATTTGGCGAGGCTCGTCTCATTATTTTTTAAAGGATAAACCTATAGTGACTATACTTTCTATTAAGTTCGTCTCTAAAATTAAAAGAAAAGGGACGTGCTAATATAAACTATATGCTTTTGCCTAATCCGGATTCTTATCAATTACTGATTAATTATTTACAAAGTGGAGGGATGTCATAACTTGTGAAACATACTTCAATTGGACAAAAGAAATTACGTTCGAGATTGACCCAATGTTATACTTGCGTCCTAACGTTCCTTGAATTGAATTTAACTAGACTTATTGAAGCTGAATTTAAGGGAATTAACCACTATGTCTCGTTACTTGCGGAGGCGTGAATGCGCTTCTATATGCTGCCTAGCGAGTTATGATAAAAGAAAAAACTAAAATGAACAAGGAACATTTGTGTAAGGTGGAAATATTCTATTCTATACATGTCATTCAGTTAAACGGAAATCCAGTCAAAAATCTATACTAATTCTCCATGTCTTCTATGTATTGTATCATTACATTTTGTACTAGCAAACAACTATAAACTAAGATGCGAGAGGCTAAACTTGATTGAGTATTATCTAACTAATCTTTCATTACTGAATCACACTAATCAATTTATACAACTGAAGTCAATATATCACAAGCATTACAAAACAGATATCTAAATCTTCTTCAAGAACTCCTTTCATTTCATGCTTTTGAATTGTTACAGTTAACACCAAAGTTGGATTTGAAATGTGTACCTGGAAACACTGAAAATGCAAAGGAGAAGAAGAAAAAGATGGGGAAATCAGCAGCAGCAAGAAACAGAACTAGCAGTAGCAGCAGGGCAGAAATGCAGCAGCAACAGTAAGCAGAATAGCAGCAGCAATCAGAACAGCACAACAGAAAGGATTCTATTGCGAGGTGGAACTAGAGTTGAAGAAGAGAAAGCCAAATGAAACAGCACACAGTGTGATGGCAACAATACTCCAGACAATCCAATTCCGGGATATACCAAATGCAACAAACACTAACAACAATCTCGATTGAAATTTAGAAGAAGCAACACTGCCTAACGTATTGACAATAGATGAGCTTCAGACAAACAAGACCAAGTTTCTGATTTCCTAATCTGTTTTATCTCTTTCTTGCTCTCTTTCTATTTCTGTCAACTCTCTCTTTTTCTTTTCTATCCTCACAGTGTATGTATTTCTCTTCTGTCTGTATCTCTTTGTATGTATTTCAAGCTTTCTCTTTCAAAACTCCTCCCCGTGTGTGTATTTTTCTTTCCCCCTCTAATTCTGTATATCCCCCTCCTTAGTCAGATGTCTGCCTCTTTTATATGCCTTCCTTACCCCTTTTAACAGCCTGTTCAGACTATCACCATACCCCTCCCATGTGCCTTCCATTTTCGGTTCCACTTTAGCTAATTAAGTATTAAACCCATCAATATTCCCTGGCAGACTCATCTTTCCTATTTTATTAACTAAAAGCAAACATGGGCAGTAGAATATATCTGACAGCATATGCTGTCAAACCATTTTTAACTCAAAAACCTTTTTATGCAGGAAAACAGGCTGTGCACAATGCACATGCTGTGCACAAGTGCACATGCCATTAACTCAGATTTCAATTATAGATCAAGCCTCAGGTTTCTGAAATCATATTAACAACTATAAGTAACTGAACTTGGTTCTCAATTGATTCAGGCAAATGTTCAACAGAAGCAAATTGATTTATTTTGTTCAGGCAGTTGAAACTAATTGACGACACATGTCGACTCGACTATATTAGCATTAACATACACAATCGTAGCCAAAAATCAGACATTCAAAGTATAGGACACATGATTTGAATTGTACTGGCTAAGCAAAGTGGTACTCGAGGAGCCAATTGATCAGTCAAACATTTGGAGCCCAATTATTCGCACAGCATATACACACGCATTATCAGAATAAAGGAGGGATTCAAACAAACACAGTGGTTCAGGCAAAGTGGTCAAACAGAAGTTGGCAAAAAAAATCAAAGACACAAATTGAAACAAAACATGGACAGACATGTAATCACTCACATGGACCAAACAGAAATAAGAAAGAAGACAAGACTCACCTCAAATCTTAAAAATCAAAAACCTTGACTCAGACTTGGACAGACTCTTCTTAAGGCTGAACGGACTTTAATCGAAGTGTTTCTCAGATGAGAAACACTTCGATTAAGGTCCCTTAGACCTTAATTTCCTTGGCTCGAACCGGTATGAATCAGTGACGAGGAACCTTGTGGTTTCAAAACTCAGATCTAGGATTCGTGCTTCCCTGGTCATATTCGGACCAAACCAAGTATGGTTTGGTCACGAGGGGGGTCTGGGGAGTGTCTGATATGAATTTAGGGCCGATCGGTGTAGATTAAGTTCCGACTCGAATCTTCAAATGAAGATTCGAGAAGGTGGGATAGGATTCGAGGTGTGTGGTTGGTAGATTCGGGTTCAGGACGGCATGGGGGTTCTATGGTGTTCAGGTGGAGGTCACCGGCGTTCATGCCGCCGGGTTTCTGGTGAAAGTGTGCAGGGGCGGCTAGGGTTTGAGGGGAAGGGTTCGTGGAGACGAAGGCTGGGGTTCGGATAGGGGGGGCAGGGTAAAGGTTCTGGGCTTATATAGTTAGTGGGTGGGTTGATCTCAACCGTTAGATCAATCTAGATCTACGGTTTGGATCTGATGGTCTTAAGTGGAACGATGTCCTTTTAAGGGTAAAGGGTTTTGGGTTGGTCCGGGTAAAAACGGGTCGGGTTTATTGGTGGGTTATGGGGAATTGATCTTGGCCGTTGATTACTCTGAGATCAACGGCCCAGATCAGGCACGACCCAAACGACGTCGTTTGGACTCTCTGGGCATCAGCTGGACTGGACCGGGCAGGCCTGGGTTTTGGGCATTGTTTGTTTGGGCCAATTTTAATAAATTGGCCCAAGTCCGGAAAGGCAGGGTCCTTTTCTCTTTTTTTTTTTCTTTTATTATAAAAATACAAAACTAAGTAAAATCAAATTAAAATAAACACCTAATATAATTATTCACACACACGTTAAAATAATTCAAAACGGGTAAAATTAAACAACAAAAAAAAATAAAAAAAATAAATAAAATCACGGACGAAGATGCCTATTTATGATTTTCTATTTAACGACCGGATTACGGTTCGAATTATGCATGACACACACATTTTTTGTGTTATGTTTTAATAAAGTAAATAAATAAAAATGGGCAAAGTCACAAATAAATCAACAAAGTGCCGTACAGAAATCCAAAAATTGTACAGCAGGACCAATTTATTCTTTTGGAGCGACTGTCGCGCAAAACAAAAATCACGTGCTCACAAATACTACTACTACAACAAAATCAGTCGATTCCCACAAGTGAGGCCTAGAGAAGATAGGATATTCACATGCCTTGCCCCCTTCAATATAGTATACAAAAATGTAAACTCAACATATTCTTATTAAAAGTCAAGTAACTCTAGAAGTCTTCCACTTTAAAAAGAGTCGTAATTAAAATCAATATAATTAAAACATTACGGCGTGGAAATTTGAGTCATATTTGGAGAAGCGATAAATATTTTTATTTGATTTAGGAATCTTAAATCTTTACAAAGCTACTATAAAAAGAAAATTTAGTACTGTACGCTACAGACATTTATGATATTTTAAACGAAGTGAAAAATTTGTACTACCCTTTAAAGTCTTAACTGATAACATACGTATAAAATTAAAACCAAATTTAGCTAGATGTCTTTTGTGATATATTTTATGTTTCTAAATATTAGGAGTTACTATATATTTTTAAAAAAAAGATTTAATAGTAAAAGATTATTAAAATTTTAAAGTGCTAAATAATAAAAATAATAATTAAATGACAATATTTTTCAATGTAAATATAATTAATAAAAAGATCTAGGGATTTATATGAATATCTTTTTTTTTGCATAAAAAATTTGATCATAGATTATAATGAAATGATTCTAATAATACGGATGGAAGTGTGCTCTTTAATCCATTTATTTACTTAAGTATGAGTAATAGACTCCTTTAAAAATTTCTCAACGCATAACAATGGATGTTGGATTAAATTTCTTAAAAAGAGTTCGTGTGAGTTTCCTATATATCGAAGTTTAACAATTTTTAATGATTAATTTATTTTCATAATTAGATGCTCTTATACCATGAAGTTGTCTATAATTTCAAGATTTACGATCAATTTATGTCCATTTAAAAATAAAACTGTCGCAAGATATTATTATCAATGTATTATATGTGGTGCTTGGTTAATAATAATTTTGACAAAAAAAAAAATTAAAACAAAGATTGGATTGGCTCCGTGATGGAAGTAAAAATACATTAAAATATTCATATATAATGTGAAAATCTATTGAACCTTTCCAAACAAATAGGATGTTTGCATAATATAAGGTATTAATTTTACGATATTCTTGAAGAAAATGTACATCGTTTTCTAAATATTGAATTTATGAATTTTAGTTTATCCTATCTATCGTTTTCATATTTATCTTATTCTAGATAATAATTATTTATTTTTTATAAAATAATGTTAGTATTATTATTTTTAAGGTACTGATTTATCGAGGGCAAAGGCGGGGACAAGAGGTTGTACCGGTTGGCCAAAGTGGGATAGAGGAAAGCCCGTGACTTAGACCAAGTCAAGTGCATCAAGGACGAGGATGGAAAAGTGTTGATGGAGGGTACTTATTAGGAGAAGATGGCAGTCATACTTCCATAAACTGTTAAATGAGGAGGGAGATAGACGCATTGTGCTGGGTGAGTTGGAGCACTCCGAGAGTCGGTGAGATTTTGGGTATTGTAGGCGGATTACGATAGAGGAGCTGGAAGGGGCGATGCGTAAGATGTGCAGGGGAAGAGCGACGGGACCAGACGAAATTCCGGTGGAATTCTGGAAGAGCGCGGGGCATGCAGGTTTGGAGTGGCTCACTGGGATATTTAATGTTATTTTTAAGATAAAAAAGATGCCTGAATAATGGAGGTGGAGTACGATGATTCCACTTTATAAGAACAAGGGTGATATCCAAAATTGCAATAATTATAGGGGTATCAAGTTGTTGTGTCACACTATGAAGGTTTGGGAGAGGGGGGTGGAGGCCAGGGTGAGGAGGTGCGTGTCTATTTCCGAGAATCAGTTTGGATTCATGCCGGGGCGTTCAAATACGGAAGCGATTCATCTGGTAAGGAGATTAGTGGAGTAGTACAGGGAGAGGAAGAAGGATTTGCATATGTTGTTTATTGACCTTGAGAAAGCATACGATAAAGTTCCGGGGGAGGTCCTATGGAGGTGTTTAGAGGTTAGCGGTGTTCCGGTAGCGTACATTAGTGTGATTAAGGATATGTATGATGATGCTAAGACTCGGGTGAGGACTGGGGGTGGTGACTCGGAGCATTTCCCTGTGGTGATGGGGTTGCACCAGGGATCGTCTCTTAGCCCATTTTTATTTGCCTTGGCGATGGATGTATTATCGCGTCACATCTAAGGGGAGGTGCCTTGGTGCATGCTATTTGCCAATGATATAATGTTGATTGACGAGACGCGTAGTGGAGTTAACGCGAGGTTGGAGGTTTGAAGACAGACCTTGGAGTCTAAAGGTTTCAAACTGAATAGAACCAAGATAGAATACTTGGAGTGCAAGTTCAGTGACGAGACCCATGATGCAGACGTATAAGTTAAGCTTGATGCTCAAGATATCCCCAAGAGAGCGAGTTTTAAGTATCTCGAGTCTATTATCCAGGGTAACGGAGAGATTGACGAAGATATCGCGCATCGCATTGGAGCGGGATGGATGAAGTGGAGGCTCGCTTCTGGTGCTTTATGTGATAGGAATGTGCCGCTAAGACTTAAGGGTAAGTTTTATCGAGTGGTGGTTCGACCGGCTATGTTGTATGGGGCTGAGTGTTGGCCAATCAAGAACTCCCACGTGCAGAAGATGAGAGTAGCAGAGATGAGGATGTTGAGATGGATGTGTGGGTGTACCAGGAAAGATAGATTAGGAATGAAGCTATCCGGGACAGAGTGGGAGTAGCCTCCGTGGAGGAAAATATGCGGAAGTCGAGGCTGAAATGGTTCGGACATGTTAAGAGAAGAAGCATTGATGCACCTGTTAAGAGGTGTGAGAGGTTGGCCATGGAGTGTTTGAGAAGAGGTCGAGGTAGGCCTAAGAAGTATTGGGGATAGGTGATTAGGCAGGACATGGTGATGCTTCAGCTCACTGAGGACATGACCCTTGATAGGAGAGTGTGGAGGTTGAGGATTAAGGTAGAAGGTTAGTAGGTAGTCTATAGTTGTTCACCAATAGTCTTAGTAGTATGCATGTCCCTTCATATTCTTAGATTTTTATTATCTTATGTATTTTTGTTCGCCTCAGGTATTGTATTCCCTGTTGCTATTATTTGGTGTCACTTATCCTTTTTATCTCTCCCTTTTCTTTTATCTTCCATCTTTCTTCCTCCCTTGCTTTCCTCTTCTTCTTCTTGCCCTTCCTGAGCCGAGGGTCTATTAGAAACAGCCTCTTTACCTGCATTAGGTAGGGGTAAGGTCTGCGTACAGACTATCCTCCCCCGACCCCACTTGTTGGGATCAAACTGGGTTTGTTGTTGTTGTTACTGATTTGTTAAGGGGTACATATGTTAATTTTAGAACATCGGAGTAATAGAATCTTTTCAAAGTATCTATTCTCGTGTGTCATATTATTCTGGATTACTCTTAACAGTACATATATACAGTAGAGATTACCAAAAAATTTAAAAAATTAGTTTAATTCAAATAATGTGAATAAATTTCAAAATTATCCTGAAAAAGATATACTTCTTCATAATTTTGAATTAAAAAAAGGTGTGTACTCGATAATAATTATTATGCTTCGTGGTAATTGAGAAGAAAAGAACTCCTAGATAATCAATAAAATCTTTCGAACTGGAACTAATCGAGAACGAAGAAAAAGGAGAAAAAAGGAGTGGTAAGTTAATTACTCTTATAAGAGCATGAATGGTATCACTTGTAGATAACTACAAGCTAATATTGTGGATATATCATAGGCCAAAAGCTTCTAAGCTTTCCTATAATGCAATCATAAATAGAATGCAAGACTTTAGGTTCAATCTACCCCAAATTATATCATATGTTCACCAAAGTAATTCCCTGCCCAAACTGCTCATATAAATCAGTATGAGTAAGAAATAACAATCATTATGAGAAGTTTATGGTATAAATTAGTTAAAAGAGTCGTGTCTTTGATATCTTCATAAGCTACAAGAAATCAACTCCTTTTTGGTAACAAGAATTAGTCGCATTTATCATTACATTTCTAATAATTATTGATATCTTACGTTGGTTTTTTATCCCATCTTTCTCTACTCAATTCTAGGGGTATATGTAATAACATTTTTTTACATTTCAAGAATGATGGAATCACACTCGATTTGTTGTTGTTATTGTTGTTGTATATTTTAAGGGTTGTTTTATTATAGATATTTCTATTATTTGGTGTCCCTTGATATAAATAAATGACTAAATCATCACGTGTCGTTATTAACGTACAACGCACGTACATAGAAACTAGTTATATTAAAAGCACGAATACCCTTAGCGAAATGTCGTTCGCCTTTTTTACCCTTTAAAATTTTATTTCAATTGGACAAACTTTTAATTTAATCATTTTTCTACAATTTGAAATTTTAAAATCAATAAACTTCTTATTATTATATATTTCCTTATTTGAACTATGTACAAACTCCTAATATTTAGGTTATATGAATTTGTTCCTTATTTGACTTCTATCATAGTAGTTAAAGTATACACACGTAATTGAAGTTTACTTTACTAGCACATTAGGACGAGTAAGAATAAGTCTTTAAATAAGTTTATAAACAATATGTTTACGTTCGAAAATAATAATAATTTATAGTCATAATAAATACATACTATTATGTAGCTTAAGTTTATATTTGAATATCGCAATATATACTTAAAAAAAATCATAAACCCAATTATAAAATTCGATAAGAAAACATAGACAAGATATTCAAATTTATTGAGATTAATAGCAGTAGGTCGTGCTTTAATTTATAAGAAATTTAAGATAGTTTTAAGTATAATTTCCTGCATATTTCTTTAAAACCTTTTTTTAGTTGAACAATATCAGAAGTCCTTATATTGAGGGTTTTAAAATTACTTCTAATTTTATTTTGTATATTTTTATTTATTTATTTGAGTTATGTAACATAATTATACTACCTTTCATGTTATTTTGTAGGAAATTATGAAATATGATATATATATATATATATATCATCTTATTAATAGTAAATTAAAAGGTTTAAGGTTAAATTATTTCTAAATAAGAAAGTATGACATTCTTTTTTGGGACAACTAGAAAAATAAATATGACACATAAATTAGGATAGAAAAAGTAGAATTTCAAAATCAATAAAAAATGTATCTTGTATGTATCGTTCATTAATTGAACGAGGTAACGTAACGATAATTCATTCAGAAAATGCAGTAAGGAAAAACAAATAAACTTCTTACCAAAAAAGTATTAGAAATTTATGTTGCAACCTTCACACACAACTACCGTTAAGCAACAAAGATAACCCATAAATATGAGTTTATGATTTCATGAAAAAGCAATACTTATACTATGAGGGATGCAATATCATCAACATTCATAATTTTTTATTTTTTTTTTGGAAATTTACACTTTTTTCCTTTCATTTTAATTTATATCTCAACCATATTTATTTATAATATTTATTAAATATTTGTCTTCATTAATATGGGGTACACATGCAATGCGCGTATCCTAAGACTAGTTTATTGATAAACACAAACATGGCAGTGTCTTATACAACAAGTTCTGGGATTAAAAATTAAAAATGACACTGTATAGCCGCTCATAAAATAATAGCCTAAAAAGTATAATTTTTTATTTTTTTGGTATATATAAACATTTCTATATATTATACACAAAAAATATATAAATTATATGCAATTTTGCGCCTACTGGATATAAATATTTATATTGGGATATTACAAAAAGTGTTCGAAAACTTTGTGATACTCGAGTGTTACCTTTAAATTTCTCTATCCATATTTATATGAGTTTGATATTTTCAGTTTATTACTTTTTCTTAGTTGTGACGGGTTTTTCAAGTGAAAATTTTTGTGCTATATCTCCTTATTTTCTTTTCTCTAATCCCACAAAAAAAATGCGTACTTGATATCTTTTATTAAATCCTCTCTACTCCAATTATTTTGTTCCTTCCTCTCCCTATTAACCTGGCAAATATATTCCAAGTCTTTCTCTTCTTGCTATCATTTCCACAATCTGATTCTTGAATTGATGGCTTGTGCTGCTGTAATTTCTCTTCTTCAAAGTCTTGAGCAACGAAACCCAGAACTCTTTCGTGATCAAATTGCTAATACGCTCGAATCTCTTCGTGCTACTGCTGAATATATTCTCAATGTCCTTAAACTTAGCAAGAGCAGGTTTGACCCTGAAAAAATCAAATCTTTGGAGGAAAAAATAAGAGTTGCTGCTAGTTATGCAGAAGATGCTGTTGAGGTGAAGATTTATCAAATCATCTTAAGCTGGACATTTGGAATTTTACAACACCAGGATTTGCTACCAAATGTTGAAAAAATGGATACAACAAAGAAAGAATTATGGAAATTGTTTCTGATTTTAGTACAAGTACTCATGATGTTGATAGGTGGGAAGTTCTTGGAGGGAAGGATGCCGGGGGTCTATTTGGAAACAGCCTGCAGGGTAGGAGTAAGGTCTGCATACACACTACCCTCTCCAGACTCCACTAAGTGGGATTATACTGGGTTGTTGTTGTTGTTGTTGTTGTACTCATGATGTTGATAATGATCAAATTCTTGAACTATCTGAGGATTCCTTGATTGGAACTTCTTCTTCAAGTAATCCAATTCTGTCGAATTTGGAAAATGATATCGTGCAGGGACTCGATGATGACTTGGAGATCATTGTTAAAAGATTGACAGGACCACCGTCAGATTTGGACATTGTCACAATATCCGGTATGGGTGGTATCGGCAAAACAACACTGGCTACAAAAGCTTATATATATGATCATCTCCCAATCAGGTATCATTTTGACATTCTTGCTTGGGTTACAATATCTCAGGAATTTCGATGTAGAAGTGTGTTATTAGAAGTGTTACATTGCATTTCAAAGCAAACAAATATTATAAATGAAAATGATTATCTTAAGGAGGATAGTGAGTTAGCCGACTTGGTACAGAACAACCTAAAGGGTCGAAGATACCTTGTTGTTGTTGATGATATTTGGAGTATCGATGTTTGGGATAGTATAAGAGGAATATTTCCTAATTGCCACAATAGGAGCCGAATCTTATTGACTACTAGGGAAACTAAGGTAGCGATGTATGCAAATACTAGTAGCCCTCATGAGATGAACCTCTTGAATGTAGAAAATGGTTGGAAGTTACTTCGTGATAAGGTATTTGGACAAAAACATGATCATCCTCCTGAGTTGGAAGAAATTGGAAAGAAAATAGTAGAAAAATGTCAAGGACTACCCTTAACAATTTCAGTGATTGGAGGACATCTCTGTAAAATGACCAGAACATTAGAAAGTTGGAAGGATGTTGCCAAAACATTAGGTGAAATCGTTGCTAATCATCCAGATAAATGCTTAGGAGTGCTCGGTTTGAGTTACGTACCACCACTTGCCTATTCACCTCAAACCTTGCTTTCTTTTTATGGGTAGATTTCCAGAAGATTTTCAGGTTGCATCTCGAAGACTGATCCAATTATGGATTGCGGAAGGTTTTGTTGCGGAAGCCAAATGTATATAGTGTGAATAAGTCACAACTACTATACCAAAAATTATGACAGCCACCAAATAATAAATAAGACAATAAAACAACAATAAAGGAAACACCAGAATTTACGAGGTTCGGCTAATTTTGCCTACTCCTCGGACACAACCAATATTTTATTCCACTCCAAAAATACAAGTGAAATAATACTAAAGAGAGAAGATACAAATGCCTTAAACAGATGAGAAGGCAAATGAGAGGTGTGTCTCAATCCTAAACATTAGGCCTTCTTTTATAGGGGAAAAATCCCCTCCAAACTTAACTCCCAACCAATGTGGGACTTTGGCATTTTGCCAAACTTCAACAAATCTCCACCTTGGCAAAATTCCACATTTTCAATTCTCTCTCAATAACAAATTTTGGTTGTGTCTTCATCTTCAATCTTCAGTGTTCAACAATGTTGATCAAATCCAAACAATGTTGAAACTTGACCGCAGTCACCACCTTTGTCAGCATATCAGCAGGATTCTCTGTAGTATGAATTTTCTTCACCGTGACTCCACCTTCTTCTATGATTTCTCGTACGAAATGATACCGAACATCAATGTGCTTCGTCCTTGCATGATAAACTTGGTTCTTCGCTAATTGAATAGCACTTTGACTATCACAAAAAATTGTGATACCTTTTTGTTCAACACCAAGCTCCTTTAGCAATCCTTGAAGCCAAATTGCCTCTTTCACAGCATCTGTAATAGCCATGTACTCTGCCTCTGTTGTAGACAAAGCAACTGTTGACTGCAAAGTAGACTTCCAACTAACTGGTGCCTTTGCAAAAGTAAACACATAACCAGTAGTTGATCTTCGTTTGTCCATATCACCCGCAAAATCTGAGTCACAATATCCAACTACAGACTGATTGTCTTCCTGCTCAAAAACTAACCCGACATCTACAGTATTATGAATATACCGTAGAATCCACTTCACAGCTTGCCAATGCTCCTTCCCTGGATTGTGCATATATCTGCTAATAACTCCAACAGCTTGTGAAATGTCAGGCCTTGTGCAAACCATTGCATACATCAAGCTACCAACAACATTTGCGTATGGTACCTTTGACATATACTCTCGTTCAGCTTCATCCATTGGCGACATAGTAGTACTTAGCTTAAAATGGGAAGCAAGTGGAGTACTAACTGGCTTAGTCTTGTCATCTATGCCAAAACGTTGAAGTACTCTCTTCAAATATTCCTTTTGAGATAAACAGAGTTTCTTTGAACGTCTATCTCTAATTATCTCCATGCCAAGAATTTTCTTTGCCTCACCCAAATCCTTCATCTCGAACTCCTTCTTCAGTTGAATCTTCAACTTATCAATTTCTTCCAAATTCTTGGAAGCTATCAACATATCATCAACATATAGGAGAAGATATACAAAGGAACCATCTTTAAGCTTGTGCAAATACACACAATGATCGTATTTGCTTCTCTTGTACCCTTGCCGCAACATAAACTCGTCAAATCGCTTGTACCATTGTCTAGAAGATTGTTTCAATCCGTACAACGATTTTTCAAGTTTGCACACCATATTTTCTTTTCCAGCAACTTTGAATCCTTCTGGCTGAGTCATGTAGATTTCCTCCTCCAAGTTTCCATGTAAAAACGCAGTTTTTACATCCATCTGAACTAGTTCCAAATCCAATTGTGCTACCAAAGCCAACATAATTCTAATGGAGGAATGTTTTACAACTGGAGAAAACACTTCATTGTAATCAATTCCCTCCTTTTGAGCATATCCTTTGGCCACCAATCTTGCTTTGTAGCGAACATCTAATTGGTTAGGAAATCCTTCTTTCTTTGCAAATACCCATTTGCACCCAATTGCTTTCTTTCCCTTCGGGAGATTGGCCAATCTCCATGTATGATTCTGATGAAGGGACTGTATTTCATCATTCATGGCAATCCTCCACTTATCTTCTTCTGAACTTTGGACAGCGTCTTTGTAAGTAGTAGGAACATCATCAGCTACAATTGAGGTTGCACAAGCAACCGTCTCTATGAGACGAACAGGTTTCGTTATTGTTCTTTTTGGCCTGCTGGTTGCTATTGATTCAAGTTGTTGTTGAGATTCCTGAGTTGGAATCTCCTCTACTGGCTCTCCTTCCAGAGGGTAATCTTCATTTGTTTCCTCCTCTGCTTCTTGTGTAGGAAAAATAAATTTTCCCTCAAACTCCACCTGCTTAGAAGCACCTTCATTTTGTTTGGTATCTTCTGTTACCTTATTTACCATAGCAAATTCATCAAAGGTAACATCTCTGCTGAACATTACTTTCTTTGTCATAGGACACCATAAGCGATATCCTTTGACTCCAGAAGTAATTCCCATAAAAATAGCCTTCTTTGCCCTTGGATCCAATTTTGACTCCGTCACATGATAATATGCAGTTGAGCCAAACACGTGCAAAGAGTTATAATCTACAGCAGGTTTTCCGTACCATTTTTCAAATGGTGTTTTGCCATCAATAGCAGCAGATGGTAGACGATTAATGAGGTGGCATGCATATGTAATTGCCTCAGCCCAAAATTCTTTGCCCAAGCCAGCATTGGACAACATACACCGTACCTTCTCCAGCAAGGTCCGGTTCATACGTTCTGCCACTCCATTCTGTTGTGGTGTATGTCTAACAGTGAAGTGTCGGATGATGCCATCATTTTCACAGACCTTATTGAAATGATCATTTTTGTATTCACCTCCATTGTCTGTGCGAATACACTTGATTCTCCTGCCTGTCTGATTCTCCACCATCATCTTCCATTTGAGAAAAATTCCCAACACTTCATCTTTGCTCTTCATTGTATACACCCATACTCTTCGGGAAAAATCATCAACAAAGGTTACAAAATAGTGCTTCCCACCCAATGAAGGTGTTTTGGAAGGACCCCAAACATCAGAGTGTACATAATCCAAAATGCCTTTAGTATTATGGATCGCTGTACCAAATTTAACCCTTGTCTGTTTCCCTTTAACACAATGCTCACAAAACTCCAAGTTGCAAGCCTTTACTCCTTTTAACAATCCTTGATCTGATAGAGTTTTCAAGGATTTTCCTCCAGCATGTCCCAAGCGCATGTGCCATAGCTTGGTTGCTTCTGCCTCTTTGTCGTCACTGGATGTTACTGTCGCTGTCCCAATAACTGTACTGCCACGATAGCGGTACATATTATTATTCTTCCGATTAGCCTTCATTACCACTAGTGCACCGGAGCATACTCTCATCACTCCATTTTCTGCAATGATTTTGAACCCTTTTGATTCTAGGGCTCCCACAGAGATGAGATTCTTCTTCAAATCCGGTACATATCGAACATCTATCAATGTTCTGATCATTCCATCATGGTTCCTTAATCGTATTGAACCAATGCCATATGAGGTAAGAGGGCTGTTATCCGCTGTGTGGATGACTCCATATTCTCCTTCTTGAAATTCCACGAACCAGTCCCTGTTGGGACACATATGATAGCTACAAGCCGAGTCCATCAACCATATGTCTGATGATGTTGATGACTCTGTTGTAACTAATGAGAAGTCTGAATCATCACAATCAGCTACATTTGAATCCATAATAGCCTTTCCATTGTTATGTTTGGCCTTATTCTTCAACTTCGGACAGTCTTTCTTCCAGTGCCCTTTTTCTCGACAAAAGGCACATTCATCTTTGCTGGGTCTGGATCTTGACTTGGATCTTCCCTTCTTTGTCCTCGTTTGATTTTGAGGACGACCCCTCACAAACAGTGCTTCTCCTTCTCCGCCCTTCTGTTTTTCTCGCTTTCTTTGTTCATAGCTGTACAAAGCTGAACAAACTTCTCTGAGAGAAATTTCGTCATTTCCATGGAGTAGAGTAGTTTCAAGGTGCTCGTACTCATCAGGAAGTGACGCCAACAACATTAAGGCCAAGTCACCATCATCATAAGTTGTATCCATATTTTGCAAATCTGTGACCAACTTATTGAAACTGGTGATATGTTCATTCATCGTGGTACCAGGAACATAGGTGAAGTGAAACAGTCTCTTCTTCATGTACAATTTATTTTGACTGTTTTTCTTCAAAAATTTATCCTCCAGTGCTTTCCATAATTTACTTGCAGAAGTTTCCTTTGTGTATGGATATTTCTGCTCTCTAGCAAGGTAGGATCGAATGGTACCGCAAGCAACACGGTTGATAATTCTCCAATCTTCTTCTCCAATAACATCTGGTTTCTTTTCTTCAATGGCCAGATCTAGCCCTTGTTGAAAAAGGACATCTAGAACCTCGCCTTGCCACATCCCAAAATGTCCGGACCCGTCAAAAATTTCTACCGCAAATTTCGCATTTGACACAATTCTTGTCATAAGCGAAGATGCCAATGATGACGTATTGTTGACACTTGATGTAGATTCTTCTTGTTTATTGTCTCCCATATTTGACACAAATATTATTTAATAGCTGACGACACAAATCAAGATTATTTCCTTTCTGATGTAGAAGATCAGACTAAGCTGCAACTACAGAGCATACTCAGACAGAACCTTGACTCAGTTACCAAGATAAATCTTTTCTGATGTGGAAGATCAGACTATGCTGCAACCACAGAGCATACTTAGACAGTACCTTGGCTCTGATACCAATTGTTGCGGAAGCCAAATGTATATAGTGTGAATAAGTCACAACTACTATACCAAAAATTATGACAGCCACCAAATAATAAATAAGACAATAAAACAACAATAAAGGAAACACCAGAATTTACGAGGTTCGGCTAATTTTGCCTACTCCTCGGACACAACCAATATTTTATTCCACTCCAAAAATACAAGTGAAATAATACTAAAGAGAGAAGATACAAATGCCTTAAACAGATGAGAAGGCAAATGAGAGGTGTGTCTCAATCCTAAACATTAGGCCTTCTTTTATAGGGGAAAAATCCCCTCCAAACTTAACTCCCAACCAATGTGGGACTTTGGCATTTTGCCAAACTTCAACAGGTTTAATAAGGATGTCTAGAAGTCGTAAAAGCTTGGAGGAAGTGGCAGAAGATTATTTGGAGGATCTTATCAAAAGGAACTTGATAATGGCTAGAAAAAGGAGATTCAATGGTGAGATAAAAACATGTGTAATACGCGATCTACTACGTGAATTCTGTTTGATAGAAGCTAAAACGACAAAGTTTATGCATGTTGAAAGAACTTACCATACTCCTCCAACACAAAAGCATAATGTTCGACGCTTCAATTTTCAAACCCAATATTATTCAGTTGATAAGTGTTGTAGGCTATTACTGTTTCCACATTTGTCTACTTATTTTCACGATTGGCTCGAAATTATGAAACCCCTATTAAGATTCTCTGGATATTGCCTATCTAACATCGTCATCGTCATGTAATACATGATTTTTTCTCCCGTTTCAACCTTCTTGGGGTATTGGCCATATTCCATAAGATGTAGGCTTCTACTCACCTAATTTTCTGCTGGTGATCACAAAGTTATTTCATTTGAGATATCTCCAAGTTCGATATTATGGCAATATTCCTGCATCAATCTCAGAGCTTCAAAATTTGCAAACTCTAATTACTCATAGGGGCATATATTGTAAAACAACTTTACCGGGGAATGTATGGATGATGAAGAACTTGAGGCATATACATCTCGGAGGCCCCATTTATTTACCATCCTAGAAGAGAAAGCATTATAAACAAGCAACTTATGATAGGGATGCCAAATCTAGAGGAACTTTCTGAACTCTTTTTCTTCCTGTTGTACAAATGAAGTCTTTTCTGCGACTCCCAATCTAAAGAATTGATTATTCGCGTAAAAACTTCAGCCAATCGCCTCATTGATATGTCTAGCTTGACAAAACTCGAAGAATTAAAGTGTGCCAATGGACTTGTTTGCTACTCCATCAAGAGTTTCGTTTTCCCAACATCGCTTAAGAGGTTGACTTTAACTCACTGCTTTTGGTTTCATTGGGACGATATATCAATTCTTGTCATGTTGCCAAATCTGGAAGAGCTCAAACTTAAAGTTGCTGTAGTCACTGGTGATCAAGTATGGAGATTGAGCGATGAAGACAAGTTCCAAAGCTTGAAGTTGTTATTTAAAGGCATACATCTTGAGCGTTGGGAAGCTAGCAGTGATAGCTTCCCAAATCTAAGACGCCTTGTTCTGAAGAATTGCAACTACCTGAAAGAAATTCCAACAAATTTTGGGGAATTTTGTACGTTGGAGTCAATTGAGTTTCACAATTGCAGCAGTCTAGCTGAGGATTCTGCAAGAAATATTGAACAAGAACAAGAAGACATGGGAAATAATTCCCTCAAGGTCTACATCCATAACAGTCGCAGTAAGATTGACATCTCTCTAAAAAAATTCTTCGATTCTTCACATTAATTATTACTTCTTTGTTGATACCTCCTTGAAATTAAGATGATGACTTCTACTTTTTATCTTGCATATATGCAGGGAAATAAAGCTTATTTTGAGGGACCATTTCCAAATGCGGAACCTTGTATTAGTTTATATGTATTTTGAAACTTTTATGTCCTTATCTGTTGTTAAATTTATGTTTTAGGAATAATCCATATTTAATGCAAGTCTCACCCATTTGTGAATTAGTATTTTGTAAACGACTACTGATGATGTACTGTAATATCTATTTTGTTTTATCTGATAGTTCCAAATGAATAAGGTTTCTATATGCATTGTATGTTTCACACTTTCTTCTATGACAGTAGTGTCGTTGCGCGCACTTCTATTATTCCACTGGGTACATCACACTTGACTATGCTTTCCTGTGTTTAAGTATAGTATGTGTGCCGTTATAATTCAGGATTACACTATCACTGTATATTTTAATATATTGTGATAGGTAACCTACCATATTATTCAGGTTAATTATTTATCTTACCTAACTATTATGAATGATTAAATATAGTTATCTTTTAGGTAATATAATAAAGTAAAATTTCTTTACACATTCAGTGCATAAAAATTTAACCGTTGAGACCATTAAACACAACGTATTCGATGTGTTTGGTTCTTTGCCTAATCTCTTGAGAAAGTCAAGAGTTGAGTCGCATTTATGCGTATAAATATTTTTAGGTTACCAGATATAAAATAGCTACTACAAGCAATCAACTTGCTAAGCACAATGTTATCCCAACTGCTTAGCAGGTGGAAGGTAGTTCAACTATGTTTTAGGTCATCGGTTCAAATCCTCGGTGTGACATATCTTCGTATTTTTTCTTGAATCCTCTAGTATATATTCTTGGATCCGCCACTAGGTCCAGGAGTTCAAGACTAAAGGGAGATGTTTATACCATGTGCCAATAAGCATATATATTTCTTCCTACATAACGAACTTCTAATATCAAGAAAGCGAGGTATCAGATTCCTGTAATTCAAGCCTCTTTTTCATCAATTCCTGTAAATGATTTTCTGTGAGTAACGTAATCTTAGAAGAAATTAAGATAAGCCCTATCCACTATCCTTCCCCCCCCCCCCCCTCCCTCCAAAAAAATGCGTCTCTTCCCTGAGAGGACTCAAACCACAATTTATACTTAACTAACTAAAACCACCTCCCCCATTATTGTTAATGCATTATGTACTTGCGCTAAAAATCAACGGACGGGTACAAAGACGAGACTTTTGATCCAACACTTTTTGACATAAAAGAAATGAAAATCCAAAACCGGGGATCCAACAATTTAAAAGAAAGTTGTTGAATGATCAATGATTCTAGAAGCTGTAATGTCAGATTCTACAGATGATGCAACATTTCCACGACTAATGGTACTTCCTAATGACTGTCCTGTAGTCAATTTCTCACTATATAAAAATACCGGACACATACACAAAGTATCAAGCAATACTATAGCTGGTAGCTTATGAGTGTGGTACTGCTACTGACCAAGCTGTTTCAGGCTTTCAGACAATGATCAATTGTGTTAGAATGTTTATACTGACCATACCGTTTCACATACTGATAATATGTCAAGGAATAGTCAGAAAAGAGATATTTTTGTACATGTTAGGAAGTGATAAAGTAACATAAATTTTTGGTGCGAACAATTTTTTCGAGTTCAGATCAACTATCAGCTTCCAGAATTTTTTAAAGATAGTCCTTGATCAAAACCATGGATTGCATTACTCTTTCATTTTAACAGAGAAAAATATTTTGAGCAAATCTCACCCTGTTTTGTAATTTTGGGTGGAACAGAACAAATTGCTGTAGTCTCAACTCAATGATGGAGGTTCAGTTCAAGTTTTAAAAAAAAAATACAGAGTATAATATTTGTTTCCTGCTTCTATAGAGTATAGAGAAATGTCCACCAAATTACCAACAAGGGGTGTGGTGGAGTAGTAACCATTCCTTCATCCTATACCAAAGTTCTCGAACTCAAATCACTTTTGTTAAGGAGCGCTTTACCCCCTAATATGAGCCGTTCCCGCAATCTTGATTCAGTCAAGCCCCAAACCAAAAATAAGAAAAAATGTCCACCGAGTTTCACACTAAACAATACTTTCAGCTTCTCTATTGAACTTCTCTTCCTCCATAGCTTTTGTCAATTGCTTTCTACGCTACTACATCAGTATATATATATCAACTACAACATGCCTCATTCACACATGCGGATTCCCTACCCCACTAAAATATACATCTTATAACTTTTGAAAAATGAAAACATATATGTATTGAAACTAGATTAGACCAATATTGATCTTACCTGCTATGGTTTGTGATCAACCTTCTTGGAACTTTTTCAGTGCCTTGTAGTCAAGCCTCATAAAGCATACCAACCTCGATACGTTGAGGTAATGGCACACCCAAAGCAGGAAGTGCAGATCTGCAATTGCTGTGCAAAACTTCATAGAAAACAAGCATTGTTCTATCAAACCAGCCACAATGCTTACCAATATAAAACCTCGTCTTTCCACGAATATGGACCACCCCAGCAAGCTTTGCCTCTTCCAACTCGGAAATTTCGTCTTCTTCCTCCGTCGAATTATGGTTGGAGCGCTGAAGCAGATGAGCCCGTAAACTTTCAACAACTTGATTAACTAAATCATCCCCTTCAAGACTAAGCTTATCCGCATAACCATACCGAATCACACATCTATAAACCCCTTTGAGACCTAACTTGCTCACAACTATCCTTTCACCTGCTGCTACTTTGGGAACCAGCAAGTACCTAAGAGTTGTACATACAGTAACTTTGTGAAGAGATCTCATGTTCTTTATGTAATGACCTAAAATTGGTGTTAAACCATCTTGGATATTTGTATAGAAGAAGCAGAGTCCGGGAACTCTCTGAAGACCTGGATCCATTAGCATTGTCCTTAATCTCTCCGAGTCTATTTTGTGTGTTAATTCATACTCGAGTTTTCTCTGCCTACCATAGAACCAGCCAAACATAATGAAAGCAAGGATGAGAGAGATGGCAAAAGGAATCCAACCACCTTCTGGAATTTTTGTGAAGATTGCACTAACATATACACTTTCCATCACAAAAAACACAATGAAGTAGAGCGCCACCAAAGCAAGTGGAGTTCTCCAAATAATGATCATAACCAATGACAGCAATATAGTGGTTATAAGCATAACCATGCTAACAACGACACCTGTTAGAGAATCAATTTTAAGTAGTTAAAGCAATATTTACTACACTGACGATAGAAAAGAGTTTAACAGTTGCAAGGACAATAAATCATGTGATCTCCTTTAGCACAATGACTCCATATTGCAGTTTATTTGTCAGTCAGAAGAAAATGCATTCCCACTAATCACTGCTGTTACATGCACACATTGGCCAACATAGAAGCATGTTACGGGTATGCATATCACATGTAGATGATATCAGGGGAAAAGCCCGGTTTGCTAATGTCTTCGGCAGCACACTCGTCATGACTACTATCAAAAAAGCTCCTAATGAAAATGAATATTTCACATGGAGGGGTGTGTATCTGTATGCTGGATGTGAAGTAACACCAATCAGACAAAAGATCTCCACTCAAACTGAAGAAAAAATGCAATTTTTTCCTTAATAAACATAAAATACATATACGTAATTTTATTTGAACAGTGCTAAACAAGATAAGAAAATTAAGTTGAACTTGATTCGCACTACATATATGAACTTTATCATTACTATTCATTCATGAAATGTCTATTTGGACAATGCTAAACAAGAAATTTTCTGAAAATAATGAACCAAATAGTATGAGAAAATTCAGGTTCACAGTTTGTTTAGCCTCAGTTCATCACACCAGTCCCTCCTTAAAATAAACAAGTCAACACCAAGTAGCAGTGAATTAGGTGAAGAAACTGCCAGTAGTCAACGTCAGGCCACAGTAACAACCAACCTCCCACGAAGAAGAGTCCATAAAGGAATCAATTCAGGTAAGATAATCACCAAGAATGAAATATTAAAAGTAGGATTTAGAGAATCTTACCAAAGGCATTTCCGATGTCTTGTCCATCTCCAAAAATTAGTATGACTGCAACACAGAGAATCATGAGGATGTAGTTAACTTCTGGTGAGTAAACCTCACCTTCTTTGCTGGAGGATGTGTGAACTACCTTCACCCGAGGAAAATAATCCAACACAACTGATTGCTTAATAACAGAAAAGGTGGCTGAAATCAGTGACTGACTTGCAACTATTGCAGCTAATGTAGCTATAACAAAAATTGGCCAGTACACAGCAGATGGTATAAACTTGTAAAATCCATCAAAATGGTCATTGGGATTTCTGATCAGATATGCTGTCTGGCCCGCATATGTCAGCACTAGTGATGGATATATAGTAAAGAGAAACGCTATCTGCCAGAAAATGAGGTTCCGTAAATCATAAAAAGCAATCAAGCAAGAAGAAGAGACTAAGAGAAATTCCAAGATGTAGCAACAATTTTACCCGAATTGAACTCCTGTTGAAATGACCAAGGTCAGCAAACATTGCTTCAGAGCCTGAAAAATATGAAATATTGTACTGTTAAACAGAGGATATTTACTAATATACTTGCTTACATTCAAACACCTCTATAACCTTCCCAAGAAGATGGAAACAAGAAGACCAGCATCTATGACTTTTTTCCAAAGATAAACCTAGAAACGAACGGTGAATAATGTGACAAGGCAAGACATGTAGTTTAAAAATTACAGATATTTGAAGACCCAAATGGTGACCTCTGGGTCAAAATGGAGCTACCGCATGATAGGATCAAGCCTCATCTCTACTTATGTCATACGTCACACTTAGCAGTGTTAGCACATAATCCAGTTATCATTAAAGCAAAAAAAAAAAAAAAAAAAAAAAAAAAAACCAATTTTCACAGTTACTCCTATCATAAGAAACTAATACTTCAAGGCCCATACTAGATGAAGCATGTAAATCCAAACAACCAGACCAAACATGAGGAAATGGATTTATATGCAGACCACATCAATTATGAGGCTTACCAGTAATGCAGAGGACAGTACCACCAAGATATATCCATCCTTGCTTTCCATTTCTTAAGAAGAAGTGGACTATGTAATGGGGTGATATTGCCTTGAATATGCTAGGATAATGCTTAAGGATACTGTATATCCCAACGAGAGGAGTGGTAAGAGTCCATGCACCCATGATAGGAGAGAACAGGAAACTCACTCGTGAAGTACCAAACTTCTGCATGAGGAATAGAACAATGAGAACGATTGCTGAAAGAGCTTCAACCAACGCTGCAAGTAGCAAACAGAGAAATTGTGAATATCAAGAGAGAGAGAGAGAGAGAGAGAGAGAGAGAGAGAGATGTTTAGATTAATAGGGCCACCAGACATGGTTCGCGTTCGATCTAGTGTTTAAAAAGACTTCCAACTTTCAGCAACTGGTCTGCATCTCCTTTTTGTTAATCTGACTTATTGACCTTAAAGTGTTCTATCATCACTTAATTACTTCAAATAACTACTAGAATGAGGATTCAGGTTATTTCAAATAGTTACCAGAATCAGGATTCAAGTAACATCAATATGTAAATATGTGAAAGGTCGTCTTTAATAACAATCACAATACCTTAAAAATCCAAGAAACTACAAGTATCAAAATTTGTTCCTCTACCACTTCCCAATTATTCTCAAAATCTTAAATGCCTCTTCGTACAATGAATAATTTGTAGCATACTACATTCTGCATACTTACATTTACCGACTGAGGGAAAACGTGCTCTTAAGCCATCCATTGCAGACAACACTAACAGAAAGAAGGGACAATTAATGAAACTGAAACTGAAAGAGGAAAACTGATGAGAACTCAAAAAGATGCTGAAAGCAAACTAGACGGCACAACACAATCTAATATACCTGAGATGGCAGGTGTAAGTATGCCATCACCGATTAGCATACACATACCCAACATTGCAATGAAAAGCAGTACCCTTCTGGCAATCAAACTCCTCTCACAAAATTTACCCAGCTTACTTGGCTTTTTTGATTGGTTAACATAGGAATGGCTAGAACTCAAACTGGCACTCTTTGAAGAAAGAATCCCAATATTTATATTCCTGCAGAGTAACGAATAAAGAGCAAATGTTCCACCTGCAAAAGACCATGTTCAAGAACTGAAATTTCTAGAATAAATGAAGAAACACTGTAGTGACTTTCAAAAGGAATTTCAACCGAAAAATAAAGAGGACTAAGAAGGGACTCAATGCTATTAACTGTTCAATATATAAGATAAAGAGTCCAACTATTTTTCTTTTTTCATGACAGAAAAATCTGTTTGGAGCTGACCCTTTGGGCTAATCGCAGCCTTCGAACCTCAGGGATGATGGGTCAGCCCCTCTACCCAAGCAGAGTTAGTTGGTTGGCATAGGTCTCGAACCTGTGACCTAAGACACAAGTCCCTCAACCTTTGCCAATTGAGCAAACCCTGCGGGATAAAGTCCTATTATTCAGCCAAACAAGATCTCTTATATCTAAAATGTGTAGGATAACAAAGATCGGAAACATTCTGAAAAAGAGAACCAAAAACAGAATGAAAAGGAAAAGAATACGAATGATCTCATTTACATTTACCTTAAAATTCAAATAGCACTAGTGCAATAAATTTTTTAATATACATCCTTCACTAACACCTCCAACATTCTCAAAAGATTAGTAATTTTTGGTATGAATTCATAGGAACAGTTTCTTAATCCTCGAAGTACCTCAATCGTAAGTAGCAAAAGTACAAAGAGAGATAGAGATTGGCAATACCTTCGCCCTGATCATCAGCTCTGAGAGCTATGGTAGCGTATTTGACAACACCAATTAGACTGAGCGTCCAAAACATTATGCTGTAGATCCCCAAATAATCATCCTCAGTTGGAGACTTTAAAGGCATTGATGGATATACATAAAGTGGAGATGTGACAAGACCCCCAAAAACAACTCCTAGGGTCTTGTATGCAAGGACCAGGTTCCCCCATCGCCCAGTGTCCTAAACCAATACAGTTTCCGCGAAAGAAAATGAGCCAAAAACAACTGTAAAATAGATGCTAGAAGAGACAACTTAACTTTGAATGTAAAATTGTGGTAGAGTAATGACAAATTCCCAAAACTAGTAAACTAGAAATCAAAGGAGTTCAAGGTAATTGGATTTTTCAAGACTCTGCTTGAATTGATCGATTATTTGATTTCAAATATGAGGTTTGAAAAGCCACCTTTTCTTATTCATGTAAAAGGGTAGCAAATGTTATGAATAATATCCAGGTGGAGAGAACTCGAGGCATATTGAAAATTATTATAAAATTCCTTGGACATTAAGATTCATGCAAATTAGTGTATACATGGATTTGAAATCAATGCATCCAAAAGGAGTGAAGTCAAATTTGCGAGAGATATCAGATAAGTGATAATAGGCATCAGTTAAGGAGATACAACCCGCAGCAACTCTCACCAATAAAATAAGTGTCTCCACTCTATAAAATAATATTACCATTGGGTGAAGCTCGGTAGGTTAGCTCCATCATCAGAGATATACCTCTTTTTAAATGTATGTTACGTTTAAAGATAATATTTCTGTAAATTTTTCAATACCATCACATTTTATTCAAACTTTCCATCATTTGAAGATAATAGCTTTATAAAGTTGCATAGAATCTCAGTATGAAATGTTCATAGTTATACACCCTTCCAAGCAGCCTAATTCAGGGTGCTGCAGTTCAACCTCAATTAATGAAAGCAGAATGAGAAATTTCCCCTACGACCAATAAACATCGTGAAAGATTGTTCAAAGACATCTTTCATAGCACGACCTTAGCAAGAATAAGCTTATACCCTGGTCCCTGGGGAGATCCCCGCTTTATAGCTATAAATGATGTCACAATTGACTATTATATTTCAAAATTCTAATCATGTAGCCAATTCAAAAAAACAACGTTTTTCCATTTCTCAATTGACTGGGGGTGTCAAAATGCTTGCTTTTGCAAGCCAACTGAAATATGGAATTTCCTGCTATATTCTGTCACTAAAAAAGAAGCTTTACACTCACCTCAGCCAAAAGGCCAAGAAAGGTAAATCAAAAAATATGGAAGGTATTTACATGTGCTTGGTTATATGAATCTTATTAATTAATCTTTTCTAATGGTGCTTCTGGCCAGTTTGCTTGCACCTCGACTATTTCACCTATACTTGTGTCCTCCCATTTGTACTACAGCTATCAAGTAACTCTACTCACCTAGACTTAGGCAGATTGAAAGAAAACCACTCAATGTTTTTGCCCCTACTGGGGTTCGAATCTTGGTATCTTCTTCATTTCGGCTTCATCAACCACTAGACCATTCCATTGAGTACCTTATTCACTAATTTGTTTAAGTTATATGCACTGAATATTTTACAGTCTCAGTGAATTTTAACTAGTGATAATAAGTTGTTTGCCATTTTTACTAGGTAAACCTTATAAGTGACCTGATTGTATAAATATTAGCGCATAAAACTTAAAACATATAAGGCAAATTATGAGTTCTCTAGACCACATGCTATCCTTACACTTATCCCAACAGTGACATAGAAGTCTCTAACCAGATTAAAAGGACTACACCAATTCATGGCAAACACCAGACCTAATAAAAGTGTTCATATAATCAGTTTTTCCTTCAAGTCAGCTAAGAATTTGAATGCACACAAAAAAAATTGTAGTAGAATCAAAGAATCCAATACAAAAAAAAAAAAGACACAAGATTTTACGTAACAAAAACAAACAAAAAGGGACTGCAACAAAACAAAGCACATTGTCCCATAAATAAAAATAAAATAATAGAATATAGAGAGCGCGTGGAATGTGGTGAACCACTGAACCTTTTGGTCATGACAATTGTTAATGGTGTCACCGTCATGCACCGATACCACAACCGTTGCATCCGACTGAGTCGCCGCCGAGTCATGCCTTCCTGTTTGCCGATCCATGGCCCCTTTTAAGTTAGCAGAAAAAAAGCAGCGGAGTGGGGTGAGGGGGAGTGTGGGATTTATAAACGGAAGATTTCGTGCAAATAGTAATAGTCTATAGGAACTTCCTAAAGTCTTTCTAGGAAAAGAGAGAGGCTTTTCCTTTTTACGTTAGACAATTGATAAGATATATTTCCTCGTATTCGTAACAAGGCCTCATATATTTTTATTTTTTTTAAGATTATGACGTGTGAATTTGAATACACGTTCGAATATCAAGATATGTATTAAGATTAAGATGTGTATTAAGATTAAGATGTGTATTAAGATCTGAATAGAAATAATTAACACTGTTTGATTTTTAATATCTGAATGTATAAAATTTATCTTTATTTAAAAATTAATAAGCATAAAATTCAAATAAAATAACTAATCTAATATTCGATCAATAAAATATATAGTTTTTTAAAATATGATAGTTGTTGGAGGTGATGGCTAATGGGTGGATGCCGACTAGAGGCGGTGATTGGTGGTAGTTTTGGTTGATGATGGTGGTTCATACTAGTAGCTAGTAGTGATTGGTAGTGGTGTCGATTATGATTGAGGATGATGGTGTGGTCGGTGATAGTTAATAATGGCGGGTGGTGGTAGTAGTTGTGACTGAGGAAGGTGGTGAGTGGGTAGTGGTAAGTTATAATGATGGGCAGTGTCGGTTGTGGTTGTTGATGGGGTGGTCAGTTATGGTAGTTGAGGTGGATGAGTGTTAATTGTTGGTGAGAATGATGGTGGTCGGAGTGGTGGGGATAGTGGGTGGTGATGGTCGATAATGGTGGCAGCTATGATTGAGGATGATGGTGGCGTGGTGGTGGTAGAGGTGGTGATGGTGGTGGTAGGGGTGGTGGTGGTGGCGGCATGGTGGTAGTTGAGAATGATAGGCAGTAGCGGCAGTTAATAATGAATATGCGATAGCATCTTAATGAAATTAAGTGTATGTTATAGATTTTAATCATTATAAAAACCTATTCAGACCCATTAAGTGGTTCTGAAGTAAAAAAAAACACGCGCATACACACTTAATGATTAAGATCTGAATAATTAAGATTCAAACTTTAAAAACAAATGCACTTAATGTCTGAAATCTGAATGATTAAGATTCAGACCTCCATTAAGTGCAAACAAATAAGGTCTGAGTGGCTTTGGCGTTTCAGCCTATGGCAACTCTTAAAGAAATACTTACTTCTAAAATAAATAAATATTTTGACTAAATTACCCTTAACTAAAATTTGCACTTGACACCTTGGAATATGTCAATAAAGGCAAATTTAGAAATATAAAGCTAAAACAATAAACTAGTGTATCCCACAAATAGGGGTCTTGGGAGGGTGCAATTGACACCTTGGAATATGTTAATAAAGGCAAATTTAGAAATATAAAGCTAAAACAATAAACTAGTGTATCCCACAAATAGGGGATCTTAGGAGGGTATTATGTACGTAGCCTTACTCCTACATTATGCAAGTAGAGAGGCTGTTTTCGGTAGACCCTTAGCTCCAAGCAAGCACGCAAATCACAACAGTATATAGTAGTGTAAAAGTCAGGAAAGCATTAACTACAGCTAGGAAGTAGAGCAACTAAAACACATGCGATACCAGGGAGTAATTGAATTTTAAGCATATGGAAAATACTAAAATACGCAACCACTAGTGAAAGGAAAGGGGGTACCGTGCACTGCCTAGTAGCCTTCTACCTTGATCCTCGCCATCCACGTCTACCTATCACGGGTCATGTCCTCGATGAGCTGAAGATGCGCCATGTCCTTCCTACCTTACCCCAATACTTCTTCGACCTACCGCTGCCTTTCCTCTGACCCGCCATCGTTAATCTCTCACACCTCCTCACTGGAGCGTACAGAGACCTCCTCATCACATGCCCAAATCATCTCAACCTCATTTCAGCATCTTGTCATCGATGAATTTTACACCTATCTTTTCCCGAATATCTCCATTCTTAATCATGTCTCTCCTTGTATCCCCACACATCCATCTCAGTATCCTCATCTCCACAACCTTCATTTTTTGGACATGAGAGTTCTTGAATAGCCAACACTCTGCCCCATACAACATAGTTGGTCTAACCACCACATTGTAGAACTTACTTTTAAGTCTTGGTGGCGTGTTCTTATCATACTGTAATGATCCGATTGGTCGTTTTGAGTAATTGCATCTGGTTAGGTAGTTTGAGGTCACGAGTAGCTTCACATAGTGTATTATGACATGCGTGCATCATCGGTTCGGGTTTTTGAGAAGTTCAGGATTTGTAAAAGTGACTTTCATTTGAGAAGCTTGAAGATGAAAAAATTAATCAAGATTTGACTTTTGAGTATTTGACCTCAAATTGGAGTTTCGATGATTCTGATAGGCTCGGTTTATGATTTTGGACTTAGGCGTACGTCCGGATTTGGATCTGGAGGTCTGTGGGTTGAATTGAAGCAATTCGGCGAAAGTTGAAAAGGTTGAAGTTTGGAAGATAGAGGAGTTTGACCAATAGTTGACTTTTGCGATGTCGAGTTCGGAATGCGATTACGAGAGTTGGAAAATCTCATTATGTCATTTGGGACTTGCCTAGAAAATTTGACGTTATTCTGGGTTGGTTAGATAGGTTTCGGTACGAGTTTTAGAAGTTGGATGATTGGAAAGTTCATAAGTTCGATTCTTGGTGCGATTCGTCGTTTCGGCGTTGTTTGATGTGATTTGAGACCTTGAGCGAGTTTGTGTTAGGTTATAGAACTTGTTGGTAGGTTTAGACGGGGTCCTGGGGGTCCCGGGGGCCTCGGGTGTATTTCGGATGGGCTATGGGCCATTTCCTTCTATTTTTGAATTGCTGTTTTCTACTACCTGGTTTCCTTCATCGCGTTAGCGTCCTCGCCTTCGCGTTCGCATAGTGTTAATTTAGAGGGTGGAATATTTCTTCTTTGCGTTTGCATTCATCCTTTCGCGTTCGCGAAGTTCTTCCATTTCCCTTCTTCGTGTTCGCGTCTGTCTCATCGCATTCACGTAGTAGAAAATTGGAGCTGGGCACTAGTGACTACGTCCTCTTCGCATTCGCAACTTTCTTCCTACGTTAGCGAAGGTATTCCATCCCATCCTTCGCGTTCGCATATTATTTCCCGCGTTTGCGTAGCCCAGTCATTGGACCATCAAATTTCCCCCTCCGCGTTCGTGAGTCGTCTATTAGGTTCGCGAAGAACATCATGTCAGCCTTCATTTTTCCTTCTTCGAGAGTGTTGATACCCAATTTTTCCCTATATATTATTATATGCAAAATACTTTCAAAATAGCATATATATGCATATATAAGTATGCCCAAATATTTTAGTATTTTTCCTAATTTTTAAAAGACTTTTAAATCAATTTATTGCCTATTTTAACAATACAAAAACCAATAATTGTTCCTCAAATTATCATTTTGGTGAATAACTTATTTTATTCACACATTTAAACCAAAATATTGCTAAGGTAAGTTTTACGCATTTTTACAAATTTATTTAGTATTTTTAAAAGCTAAATTGCATATAATTGTAATTTTAGCCTATTTTAAGATTTAATAGCATTTTATAATTATGAAATTGATTCCAGTATTTTTAATTTAATATTTATATATTATTAATTAATTTAGTACCTTTAATTTATTTTCAGAAATCATTTTACTATTTTTTATAAAATATAAAGGGAAAAAGTGGCTATTTAAAACTTAGCCCTAACTATTTCAATTTAAGCCTAAAATCAGCCCCAATTAAACCACAATTCCAATTCAAACGGACCAGCCAAATTCCTAAAATTACCCGACCCTAACCCGTTTAATTTACCCGTCCGGCTTTCCCTTTTGATCCAGGCCGTTGACATTTTTGATCAACGGCCAGAATTCCCTCTTTCCTTTTTAATTCAACAACCCCCACCAACCCTATCCCATTTCTCACCAACCGCCGCCTCTAAAACCCCTCCCCTCTCCCAAATTCTCTCGAACATTCCCTAACCCTAGCCGCCTCTCACCGTCTTCAACCTGGATACCCACCGGAATCCATGGTTTCTCAGGCCATGGGAGCCCTATACTCACCTCTCCTTGCTCTTATACGCTTGATAATTGAAGATTCGAGGCCTGACCTCGAAGTTTTTCGCCCAAACCTTTGCTAATTCAAGGTTTCACGGCCATCTCCGGCCTTGCTCCGGCATACCATGGTGTTTTGAGCCTGGTTCTGACTTCTTCAACTTAGATCGGACCTTTTCCAAGCCTTTCTGATTTCCAGGGCTCTTCTGAAACCCTAACTCTTCGAGGTTTTCTCCGATCTTTTTAGATTTGTTATGTATCTATGCTCTACTTGAGTTTTCAAAATGATTTCCCTAACTTTTCTTTCAAAATTACTTTTCAAAGTTCTTCTTTTACGATCTAGGGTTTTTTGAAAATGCTTAAATGCCTATCTGATCTTCGTCTCCTTTCCTTTTGTGTGTATTTGACGCTACTGTGTCTTTATGCTTTCCTTCTACCACATATGTTCTTCTGTGCTTTCTATATTCCGTTTTCCTACTGTATTTCTATACCATGTTCTTATATGTTTATCTCACTGTGTTTTCCTATATGTTCTTTTACTATACTTTTCCGGTGTTCTTGTGTTCTTCTACTATATTTTTCTACTAAAGTTTCTTTGTTTGCCTTCTACTGAACCTTGGTTAGTTTGTTTTTTCTAAAAACATGTTTCTTATACTATTTCCCATTATGTTCTTTGAATCCCTCTACTGTGTTTGCATTATGAGTTCTGAAAGAGGCATGTTAGAAGCTTCAGCTCTCTTCTGAAACCTCTACACATGTCTCGACTCAATTTGCTTGCCCTCTCCTCTTTGCTTTCTGGTTTGCTCGAACTAGGGCTTCATTTCAAAGACCCCCCTAATTCTTTCAGACTAGCTCTGAGTCTCTGAACTAAGTTTGAACTTCTTTGTTTGCATACAATTCTGAACTTTTTTTTAATTCTTCTATACTAGGTTCTTCTACTGATTGGCATGGCAATTTTCTTTCATACTTAACGTGTCTATATGCTTTTTATATGTGATGAGTCTTTCTTCAAAAAGATCTTCCAACTTGTGATTGGTTCAGAATCCCTTTTTAATAGGACTAATTGATTGTTTGCTGATTTTCCTTAAGTTAAAACCTTTTCCACCTTTCTGACTCGGTTCATTCATAACAATCTTTAACTTCTGATTTCTTGGCTGTTAATTGATTTCCTTTCCTTAAATTGCACAACCGTGTATTTCAAAGACCTTGTCCTTAAATAACCCTTATGTATTTGCCCCTAATTTGTTACTTTGCACAAAGGGTTTGCTTAATTTCTTTCCTTAATTGGTTTATACCCGTTTGAATCTGAATCCCTTAATTAAGGGAAGCTTAGTGTAATTGATTGGCAATCAACTTTTCAAACTATTGCTTACTTTATTTCTGCTTGCTTTCTACACTATAAAAGGGCACGACCCCTTTTTACCAGCACACACTTCAGACTTCACAGTTTCACAATCTCTTCTGAACTCACACTTTAGTATTCTGACTTCCTGTTTGCATTTTGGCTTTTACAAGACTACTGCTTTTTCTACTTGTTTTCTTTGAGACTAGTATGTCCTAATTTAAGTTTCAGCGTCGCCCTCAATGTGTTTACTTACAGCTTTCTATATCCATGCCTACTTTATACTGCTGCAGAATTAAATATTTAACTAGCATGTTAATTTCTTTTGCCTGTTGCTGTTGTGAATCCCTATCCCTGTTTCCCTTTATGTGATTTAAGTTATAGTTTAAAACATGGCAATATGCAAGTTATTGTTCATGGTTTGAACTTGATCCATTAAGGGATCCTAACCTCTAAAACAGTGTGTTCTAACAGGCTTATGGGGTGTGCCAGCATTTCCCGTTGCTAGGTATACCCACTAGCCTGTTCTTGCCTCTTTGCCACTTCCCCTTTCCCACTCTCAGAACTCTGCACTTGCACTCACTCTTAGCTTCTAAGTTCTGCCCCCTTCTTGTGAGCCTTGCCTTGGGACCTTGAGTTCCCTCTGAGCTTGGACACTTGAGGGCTAGCCCTTCTACACTGCACTATGACTTAATCCTGTAATGCACTTGGATGTGAGCACTGCCCTGAGTCCATATGAGGCTCTTAGGGAACTCTAACACATCCAAATGAGAGAAAGGCTTTGGGTCTTGGTCTTGGGAGTTGGTTTAATTCATACTTCAGACAGGAAGTCTGAATCAGGCTCTCCTTGGTTGTAATTTTCAATTTTCTGATGTATTTTCTCTATTTTATTTTGGATTGTAATAACTTTTGGGGTGATTAGGGAAAAAGGAGGGGTAACCATGCATGCAGGGGGTAGATATCCTGATCATAGGGTTTTCTGCATTTCTGCATTCGTATAGTTATCCTGCCTATAGCTTTTGCACTCCTGCATTCATATAAATACCCTGCTCATAGTTTTTTTTTGCATTTCTGCATTCGTATAGATATCCAGCCTATAGGTTTCTGCACTCTTGCTACGTCTATAAAAAATGTTTAAAATCAACAACGCCTAGAAAGCATGCCTATAGGAAATATTAACCAAATCTGAATCGTTTCACTTTCTTATAAGTCTGAAATCAGTAACAATAATGCCTAACGTCTGCAGAACTTAAACTCGCCTTTCCTGATTAACTGACAATTTCTTTTCCTAAAATCAACATACTTCCTTTTTGAAACCAATAGATATCATGCCTATAGGTTTCGTCCAACACATAGGCAAGCCATAAGGTAAACTTGTAAATTGAA